>NC_092031.1:5602003-6268461 GCF_042242105.1 Pempheris klunzingeri
CAAATATTGAGTCACTGCTGCATGATGTTCTATTCCAGTATCCCAGTGTGATACATGTTGCCACATGCATATACATATACATGGTGTATAAATTAGTACATTAGCACACGTTGGTATTTCTGCTTACACTGAGGTGTGACACAGACACTTGACTAAATGTCATATTCATGGAGCCGTAACCTGTCTCCATACTCTTGAACAGTAGCTTTTACCATACTGATTGATGCCTTCACCAAATAAAGGGTTACACAGATGTTAGGCAGATGTTCAGATTCAGATAGCAGAACAAAAACATCTAGAGACCTGTTATATGGCCTAAAAATGGCAGCATATGTTGCTGTGAGCTTGTTATTAATTGATATTAATTCGCCCTACTGACACTGTGAATTATGTCTTAAAATATTTTGTCACTTATTTTGATGAGCCAATCCCGGTTGTTGTTTTGTGACAACTCGCACAGATGCTTTTTGCTGACATCTCACTGTGTTTGAGACATTGTACGTCAGTCTATGCAACACTACAGCCAAAAGCAGTTTTAACCATAGCAACAATGCTCTAGGAGAAAAAGCTGCACCATGTTAGGATGACAGAAACTTCTGATTGGGTAAGCAGCTGCTCTATGATGTTAGGCCCCTCATCTATAAACAAATATGTGCTCCAGTTTAAGATGCATCTTTGCCTTTTGAGGGGAACTTCTGGAATGCAAAGTACAATGGGAGCAGATCGCATCAAAGGCCTGATCTTCAGATGGTCTCCAGAGTACAATCCCTTTCTTTTCTCACTTTCAAAACTAGATTCTGCTCCCACATGATGTATCCAAGTGAAGTTAAAAAAGAACCTTAAGTACATAAAATTCTTCACCTCATCCAAAATATTATTGCTGGTAATAAATAGAATTCCAACAAAAACTAAATGGAGCACTTCTATTTGAGATAATGATTTTTAATCAACTGCCAAACAATTTTTGGCTGCTTTGACAAATCCCCTTGCACATATTCAGGTCCTACAACATACACAAAAGAAAGCGTGTTTGACAGATGTTCATCCCAGAATGTAGCGATCCAAAAATTGAAAACCCAGTGTTTGACAGAACAAGCATTTTAGATCAGGTTTACAAATACACGTTTGAACTATTCAAAAAGACATGTTTTGGTCTGTCAGCTTTAGACTGGCCTTTGCTTTTTTTGATCTAAACACTGGACACTCAAGCTTATTATTGACAGCCATACATCTGTCCGCCACTGTTTCACAAGTGATGAAATGTTGTTTGACTCAAAGCAATCCCACCGAGATATATTTGTCAGTACGAATGACATAAAAAGGTCTCGCACAAAAGGATTTATAGAGGTGTGTGTTCTCTTGTAGTTCTGCCTTTGTGAATACCAATTTTAGATGATGAGAATGAGGAGATTTTTGAAATGTGAGGACATTTTGGCCAGTCGTCACTTCCTTTGCGGGGCTGTTTAAGGTACAAGACCAGGTCTTTAGAGATAAAGTTAGGTTCAGGGTTGTTGTGAGGCATGTACTGCAGCTGTGATGGTTAAGGTTAGCTTAGCAGCATGTGGCTATGATGAGATCTTGTGAAGCAAGATGACACCACATGGTATTCACAGGTATCCCTTTAGGAATGGCTCAATCCTTTTGATGACATCAGAATCATGAATCTGGATTGACATTGCTGATGCATTGATCTTTGGGGCAAGATTGTGGCGAGGGAATGCACTATATTAGTAGAGTGGGCCAAGTCTGATTGTGGACCCTCACTTTGTCGAGCTTAATCAATCCTGCCAATTTCCACAGCAGCTATCAATCAATAACCAAGTAAATAGAAGAGCTTGTTACATATTTGTGGGTCCCGTTATGCTTGTTAGGGAGTGTTTACCACACAGATTTAACAGTGACAAGAAAGTCAGTTGAGCACATTTGATAACAACATCCCTGAAACTATTTGATATAATGTGAAAATATATGTGTTATCTTGTTAACTTTACCAGAATACCAGCTCAGTCTGTGAAGCCATTTGTCACCTACTGTAGCCTACTATATGTTGCAGCTGATTTGGTGAGGAAGAGCCCTGTATACAATCTGGCTCATTCACACACACACCCAAACTTTTTGGTGTATCCAATTATTAAGAACTTTGTTCACAGCTAATCTTATGTTGTACGTTTATATTTAAAAGGCATAAATGACCGTTAAAGTCCAATAAAAAAAAAGACTAATTGTAATGAACTGCAATTAATTAAACATCTAAACCACAGGGATGTGTTGCTTTTCTACCACAGTAAAATAAAAATCCATACTGTCTCAGCTCTATTTCTGCCTGATATAACCACCTGGAGTGAAAACAGAAACTTTGTAAAGCACTATGAGACACTCTGTTGTGATATTGGGCTATACAAAATGAATTGAATTGAATTGAATTGAATAGAATAGAATAGAATAGAATAGAATAGAATAGAATACACAGCTTTTTGAGTTTGGGCCCTGAATATACCTGGACCACCTTGTTATTATTGCTTTTTTTACTTGAAGGTCTGACAGTAAAGCATTATCTGCAGAATGACAGGGTAAGGGTAAGGGAAATAAACATTTCCAAATGGGAACTTAAGATCATTGCTAATTGACTAAAATACCCTTTGTCATTCCATTGCTCATTGTCATTCCATTGCAAAAACTGTTGCTGCAATCACAGAGATTTGAGGGGGATTGAAATTAAAAACCACCCTTGTAAGAAAGAAAGTGTTTAGGGATATGCTCAGTGAAAACAACACCAAATGCCGCTCGTTTAGCAAGTAAAACAAGTCTTCACAAAATTAAAAAAAATCTCTTTACACAATTGCTAGAACCTTACCTTCTTGAGCTTTCCTATACCGTTCAAGACTAATACTATAAATCCCATTTTAAAACGAGGACACAAGGAGGATTACATGAACATAGTTGACCCTGAAATGGAACAGAAACACTGGACAATGCATTTTATCTGCACTGATTAGAAGAAAAATTCAGCCTACCCTTTTTTGCTTTTTTTTCAATACCTGGAATGCCAGAAACAGACATTCAGTCTGTGGTGCTTGGTAAAAACTCCATTAAGGGACAAAAAAGAAAGTGACAAAGGCAGAGCAAAATCAAAATGAAAAGGCAGAAGAGAAATATGGTGTGGAATTTTCTGCCACACATAGAGCTGTGAGGCCTCCTGAAGGAATTCGAGGGGAAACGCCCCCTGAAATCAAATATGGAAGTGCTTGATGTGTTCCTCACATCTGTCCACTCCATATGGAAGTCAGAGACTTTCCCTGCCATCAGAGGTCTCTGTGGAGAATTTGAGAGATAGAACTCAACCCTGCTTCAGATTTAAAAAAATAAATAAATAAAAAAAAAAAAGAGGTGTTAAAGTGGGAATGAAGTTGCACCTTTTAGTTTATGTTTGGCAACAATTACAAATGACTTCATCATTTAGTGTGAAAGAATGGTGTAAACAACCATGGTTCCAGAGTTTTATACGTGCAAGTGGTGATGGATATCACACCCTAAGGCAGGTGGTACTATAGATGGTGAGGTTGGGCTTCTAGAGCTCACTAACAAGCTTCCCTAATCCCTGTGATCCCACCTATTCTACCTCAGTCAGCTGTTTTCACTGCTCTGCTGGCAGCCCAACCACTGTACTGCCCTCATTTCTCACTCTTCCCCTCTATGTCTCTATCTCTTTCTCGCAAGTTATCAGCTTCCACAAAGCCAGCCAGACCAGTGACTTCTGACCTCTGGTATTGACTACTTAAACCCCTGCATGAAGAACTCTGAGCCCTCCCTGGATAAACTACTCTTAAGAGCACAGGTCTTATATGTATTGGGACATAATGCTGAGGAGCAAGTGAGCACATGTTCAGTTCATACTCATTTGCATCTTAATTCTGCTTTTAATGTAGTGCTGCAAATGTGTCAGAGCCAAAGAGGATTTCTTCATTGTCAAATCACACGGTTGAACAGATTATGGCACTCGCACCTGCTACCTCACTGGAGGTGAGTTATCTGGCTAAGGAGAAAAGACAGGAAAACAGCCTAATGAATTCTGCTCAGTGTATCCCCTTGAGTTAGAAAGCAAGAACAAAGCCGAATGCACGGCAGGGTGTTGGCTGGAGAGTGATATGAAGAAAGAGGAGAGAAAAAAGATGAAGGAAGGCAGAGAGAGGCCTGTGGACTTGGAGGAACCTTCAGGGTTGTCTGTGGGCCCATATTTAATTGGCAGGCCAGTGCTCGCCTGGATGACCACCAAGCAGGACTAGCAGAGTTGACCAGAGGGCAGAATAGGCACGCCACCACATGGCACTAGCTTCCTCCCACAACCATCATCCTAGCCCTTCCGGAGTCTTCCCACAATCCCACAGGCAATTCCATCTGCTTCTGTTGTTCCTCTGCTCTCATTAAGGAGGGCTGGCTGGGGCAGCAGCACCACAAAACACACCCAGACAGGACAGGTGCCAAGCCCTGCAAATATGCCATACATGGCAATGCATCTCATTGACCCAGTAGGGTAATATCCAACACCAAATAAGCCTCAGGTTACAGTGGCTATCATTATGGGCTAGAGAGATTCAGCGTCCTTACTAGTTTAGATTCCAAAGGACATGAGGTATTTAATATAACAAACTGAAACTTTTAGAAAATTATCAAAACATGCAAAGTACTGAAAATATGAAGAACTTTATGATATAGAAGATTGGAATCCTTTTTTATCTGTATATTCTATTGCTTCAGCATAAAAACAATACAGATTTTATTGTAGCATATTTCACAAGGTGCGGTAAAACCTTTAAGGTTTTAGACAAAGAAGGCAGTGTTCTCCGGTGAAATGATCCTTCAAGGCAGTTAAAATAACTGAAATGAACGTTGCTGACGTCATTCAAACAAAACAGAACAAAACCGCTGGTGTAGCTTCCCACATCCCTCCCCATCCTGAGGAGTTGGTGTGTACATTCCCCAGCCACAAACACAGCTCTTTGGTCCAGGGCTTGGTGACCATCTATTATCAAGTGTTTATTTAACTTCAGGGGAGCAGACAAAACAGGAGGAGGTCTATGAATTTGTTTGGAATAGTCTGTTTGGATTTGAAACACTGGCAAGAGGAGACAGTTAGGTGACGTTAAAAAAGGAAGATCTGACAATGACATCTTCACAACCACTGTTTGCTTAATCCATAGATAAGATAAGATCAGATCAGATCCCAAAGGCGGGGAAATTCACAGTGTTACAGCAGCAAGTAAGCAAAAGTAAAAGAACAGCAGAAATAGAACTTCAATCAAACAATAAATAATAAACTGGTGGACAGAGGTGTACACAAAAAAAAAGTATGCACAATTTAAACAAGATGAAGTATAAAAATAGGGACAATGCACACAAGGGGAATATAAAAAGTATTGAATGTTAGGTGAGGGAAATTTTGTTCTAAGGTGAAACCAAGGTGCCGCGGTGAAACAAGCATACTGACCTTAGAAGCTCAATTCAGTTAGTTTGCTAGGCTGAGCAGAAGTAGAGGTCATATCGAGAGAAAATTCAGCCTGGTCAATAATTAAATAGTAGAGTTAATATTGTATCGTGACAGAATTCTCATATAGAAAATTATTAATTGATTGATTTCTCATAAGAAATTAATAAAATCTTGAGATGAGATTAAATTGTTATGAGCACAGTTGTGGAATCCTGTTTCGGTTTAACAGTACAAAGACAGCTGACTTAATAGGATGAATATAAGAGACTTTTAAAACCATACTGAATATATTAGTAAATATTGTAATTTATCAGTAGTGAGATAACGATGTGATAATTCCAGTCTCTATCTCTGCTCCTCTGGAGAAAGGCGTGCTAGCTCTTATTGACCGTTTTCCTTATTGATGATATGGATCAACTGATATTTACATTGCGTCTGTTAACTAGCCCTTGTACTGTGCAAGTACTGATTATTTTATGTTAATTTTACATGTACTGAAGACCTGTTGAGTAGCTTACAGGTAGACAGGCTCTTGATTCATTAAAATAAAACATTATGCCGCTATAATAAAACACTATATCGAAACAAAAGGTGCTGACAGCTTTAGAACTCCATCGGTCTGGTTCAAGCTGAAGGGGCATAATTATTCAATTGTTTCTCAGAGATTTGTGTTATTTTTTCCCCCACACTTGTTAAATGTATCTAAGACAAATGAATCTGCTTCGCTGGGCTCCATCTCATGAATGAATAACAATGTTAATCAGTAAGGGCTTTGTTCCTGTGCACTGCATGCTGAACAAGTGCAGCTAGCTCACCTGACCCCTATATCAATTCGACACAATACCGTCCATAATTCTTTCACTGCAAGCACTTCCTCCATGCAAATGAAATCACCTGTATCCAAAATACCGTTGAACTGGGGTATTAATTACACAATGTGCGAATTGTCCAAACTGCTTTTTTGAGTGAGCACTTCTGAGGGTCACTTTAAACCACCACTGCTAGAATGTGGAAACAAAAGGGATTTTGTGAGAATCTTCTTTGGGGCATGACAGCGAGAGGAGAGCTTAAGTTTGATTGGGGTGAAGAGGCATGAATTATAACAGCAGCTCCTTATCCCTCATGTAGCTTTTACCCATCTCTTGTTTCAATTAGGAGGAGGTCTAACCGACAGTATCTCTGCAAATCCACAACTATTCGCCACTTCACCCCAATTGTTGTAAGAGAAAGAATTGATTAATGGGAAGTCTCCCTTGCTACTTCAGTTCTCCAACTTTATCTCCTGCATGTCATTTGCTCTAATGTTTCCCTGCGTGTCCTCCATCTCTCTGTTCTATGTCTTTTAAAGCTGTCATTTTCCACTAGCTGTGGAGAGGAGGCTTGTTCAAGGTAACAAAAAAAAAAAAACTTTGCTCCGGATGTGCACAAAAACACCTGTTTTTTCTCTAAGGACAAGAGGTTTTGATGTTTTTATGGTAGTCCCGCACCACTTTGCCAAGTAGGGTAAACTCTAAAACTCTAAAATCTTTTTTTTCTTTTCAACAATACAGGAGAGTGCAAAAAAAAAAAGGGGTAGTCTCATTTGGGAATCATGACAAACTTGACGATGAACCCATCTTCTTTTGTTTGTTGTCAAGTGTCAAATAGAATTTATGTGTGCATTTGAAAACGGCATGAATGATCAGTATGATGATTTTGGCAGACAGAACCCAATGCTAAATACCTTCTTGGCCAGGTGTATTCCTTAAACAGCCACTTTCTATAGCACTGTATGCCAACATGAGTGCTTCCTTGTTATACACTGTACGTGAGGGAATGCCTCTGATTTAAACATCTACCACTGAGCCATGGGTGATGCGGTGTATGTATAGCCTTGGGGCAATGATACTTGTGCTCATACATTTTTCACACCTTTAAGACAGATGGGCCGAACATGAGCAACTTGTGTAGGCAGCCATGGTGGTGCAGTGTGTTGGATCCTCCAGTGCCATGGGAATATAATTAAAGTTCTTTAAACTGGGGGGGAAAATAATGTGAATGTAGAAGATAAGAGAAAAACAGAGAAAAAGCAACCTGGAAGGTCCTTAAGGGAGAAGAGGCATTGAGAGAAGAAAACAAGATAGGAGATGAGGAAGGGGGGTATGAGAGGATGATGGAGATGGGAAGAAAAATATGCCTGCGGCAGGAGAAGGAAACCGAACCAGCTCATTACTGACCCATGCACATAGAGAGAAGGAGATGGGGGAAATAAAAGTTGAAAACATACTGAAGCACAAAGAGGGAAAAAAATGGAAGGAGGATAACGGATAAAGAGAAAATATTTTGGATTTTGGTATGTTTATACGGTAGCATAGCATCGTTACGGCGATTTCATCACAGTGTGACAGGAGCATATTTTGGAGTGCACTGTCACACTGGCGGTCCCTGGGTCATCTGAGCGCACCCTGTTAGACAAGTCTGCAAGGTCCTCTAATGAGCAGCAGACCCTCAGTACAGCAAACAAGCTTACTCTTGAATACTACAACACAGCAGAAGATGAAAGAGGAGCCACCCCTTCATCCAAAACACACAAACATATAATTGTCTTTACATTTCTTCCTCTACGCTGGAATCCATTCACTTTTTATGTACTTTTTCCTCCTTCTGTCTTACTTATTCTGCATCTGTGTATGGCCTACATCTCCTTCTCTTTTCTCTTTTTGTTGCACAAACCTGTTATTCAAAGATTCTCCTTCTTTTGCCGTCTACCTCTCTGTTCCTTCTCATCTTCCCCATCCTTGCTAGAATATAACAAGCTCACCAACTCTCCCACTCCCAGTGTGTACCAGTGCTGTCCTGTTTTTATGGGGTGACAAATTAGCCCAGTAGAGAACCATGCTGCCATTGCTGAGCAGTAAACAACAAGCTTGTCTGAGTGGAAAAATACAGAGTTAGGAGCTGCGAAGGATCCCTTCACTGCCCCTGCTCTCCACAGTGCTCCCTTCCACTCTGCTCCTGCCTCCCTCCGGCCTGAGGAGCATGCCCGCTGCTTCCACATGGCTCGTGCCCAGCAAGCACAGCCATGGTGCAATGAGCCACAGCTTAACACCATCTCAGATACTGACAGTGTGATTGCAGCTAAGGAAATGGAGCAGAATGGTGACTGGCGAAGCCAAAATGACAAGTCAACAGGCCTGAGAGTGGGCGATCACTGGGTAATGAAACCGTAATATTTTTCTGTTGGCTTGGAAGTTAAGTAGAAAGCAGGCAAGTCACAAAGCCAGGCCTGTGAACAATTATGCACCACTGCAACCGACTTAGTAACCACCACCTCCTTTCTCAACAACCTTAAGACACTGGCATAAGCATGGTCAATGGTATATATAAGAATATGTTTTGCACAGCATGACACAAATGTACAATGTACAAAAAATGCAATAAATGCATTAAATGATGTTCCCCTATTAAATTAGACAAAGCTCTTTGTACATGTAACACAAAAAACATAATTTTCATTTACTATAGTGATAGCACTGCATGATCATATAGTCACAATTTGATTCTACTGAAAGTTGCTTAGCACCAAGATTGAAACAAACTAAGAATAAAGAGTTATCACTCAGGCTTTACCTTGGCACGCCTTCAACCCCAGCCAAGTATCCTAGGAATTACATTGGATAATTCCATGTCAAAATTTGCATCCAATCCCAACATTCACTATCAATGCAGGAAGCATTTTGCCATTGATGAAGCAAGGCAGAAAGACTGTGGACGTCATTTTCACTGTAACCATTATTTGCCGTGATCACAATTGCCTCTTAACCTTAACCATACCACAGTTGCGAGGCACACAACTCGTACAATGCAAGAATTATAAATAATGTTGTCAGTGGACATAAAAAAAAAGTTGTCATTGAACATAACCGTGGGTTTTGCTGAACTGTCCAGTATTGACAGTTTTCTTGAGATCAGGCCTCCAATGGTTCCCCTGCACACAAGCATTCAGACTGTTGGTTTGTCAGCCAAACATGAGTGAGAGTGTCCAATAATCTGCCAGTTAAAGTCCCATTATAACCCTTTTGGTAGAGACATATTACATCATAAAGCCGCTTTGCATATTCACCTTCCTATACATTATATTTACATTATATTTAAATCAATTGCCTGAGCCTGTCTTTGAGGGCAGAGGGCATGACAATAATCTTGTACTCAGTTTCATACTGCTTCTGCAGCTTTCCTGCAACTCAGGCTAACAAATTACAATCCAGCTACAAAAACGAGTAATAATGAATAAACAAAAACCATTTCATGAAGACCTAATGGAAACAACTGCCCTTAGGAAAGGGGAAATATATTGTAGTTAAGTAGGTGCCACGATAATCACACATTTTAATGGTGAAATCCTAATTGCGGGGAAACGCTGCTCCCCATGGGGCAAAGGAGCCATCATCAGGGCAATAAAATTACAGGGAGAGAATATTTGTTGTGGAAATTTATGTAAACACACACACATAAGTACATAATGCATGCCAGCTCTTTTAATAGACATCAGCTCACACACAGATAGTTACATCCAGTAGTTATTTCGCATGGCCCATGGCTAAAGGAAGGATGAATTATGCCCAAGAGCTATTAGTCATGTGTGACCCAGCCAGGCGTAATCAGAGCCTAATTCAACAGAGATACCACCACAGAGGCTAAAGCCCGGTCCTCATTAATCATTACAGCATCAGCTACAGCACCGGCCTATGGCTTTAGTCTTTATTAATGGTACCCCACTTTAACTCCCTCTGTTTCTGGTCAAGCTGCAGTGCTGTGAAATGGCAAATACTGAAATCCAGAGAGACACTGCAAGCAAACAAGTGGTGCCCAGAATAAAACAGAGGGGGTAAATTAAGGCCACATAACTAATACAGCGAATTTTACTGAGCACAAATGCTCTCAATTAATTTCATTTTGAAAAGCACAAAACAGCTTAAGAGCTCCAAATCAGGCGTCACGTAATCTGCTACATTAAGACTCTATCTCTCCCTTTCTCAGAGATAAAGAATTAGCTAAATATGGGGAGAAAAAGAATGTCTTGGGAATGCACTTGCTCAGTGAATTCATTATGTAAAAAAGATGTCATTGACACAGATTTCAGGAGTTTGGGGGCTTTCATTTGTCATTTCATGGGCTGTAGTACAGTGAAATACAGTGAATACATTTACAGGGCAGGGACTCTGTCTGTGTTTCTATTTCTGGGACGTAGATATTACATCCCCCAATTTATAGAATTTGGAAAGTTATGAACTGATCCCATAGGCTTTTCTCTCCATCGTTTCCTATCAACTCTCTATTGTCTGTAACTAAATAATGGCCAAAAATAATGAAAAGAAATGAGGAAAAAAATATTGCTGTAGCAACTCATGATATTTCTCTGTAGCTCAGCAATGATTTTTTTTTACTTTATCTAACTTTGTTTTTATTCTTAATTATTTCATATCATATAGTATACATACTGTTGTGGTGTTTCAGAGACCTTAACTGGTATCTGTATGCTAGACTATTAAAAGGAACTGAATGATTTCTTTATCCTTTATTTTGCCTGTCAGTTAGTCCTGAGTTCTTTTGGTGTTTCCTAATACTAGGAACTCCTGAGGTTTCTCTTACTTTCCTCCAGGTCTTCTGTTTTTGCAACTGTCTCTGCACATTAAGAAAGTGGAGATAAGTTGAAACATGTTCAGCCTAGGCCAGATGCAACTTCCCCACCTGGGGAGGATCTGCAGCTGCTCACCTCCATTCACGGCTTTCTATCGACTTTGTATGCCATCACACCACTCCTAAATTTCACTTTGTGCAGTATAATCCAACTAAAGGGCAGCATTTATCATATTTGCTATGGAGTAAACTAGAGAGGGTTTCCTCTCACTGTGAGCAGAGAACGATTGGGAAATGGAAAATAGAAAACCTGGAGTGGCCTGGAGCAAAGTGATTACAGAATGATTTGAGCATGGAGCTGAAATTGCTGCTGTTCCACTCTGCTCATATGAGTGTGTGTGTGTGTGTGTGTGTGTGTACACGTGTGTGTTCCAATGCAGCGCATAAAACAACCGATACTGTTTCAGCTAAGAGTTCCCAATAATTTGAGTGCCTTTCAGGTACCTGTGCGTCTTATGTGACCAGGGGCTGGTAATTATGCTCAGGACCATTTTTTGTTTCCATTTTTTCTTTTTAATTTGTTTTAAAGTCCATTTTTAGCACTGTTCCTTAGGAGGAGGCCAAGGCAGTTTTACAGATGCAGTAAAGACACAAGGCCTGTATGTTTTGAATTCCTTTCATTTGGACATTATATTTTTAAATGTTGACAATAAAACGGCTTATGTTGAATTCTACGTGCCATACCCTCAGTCCTACTAACGGCTTTTGCAGTAGCAGAAGTAATACCTTGATATACTGCATAGACTTTATAACATTCTCTCTTAGATCGATTCATTTGGTGTCCAGTTAAGATACTACAGTCAAAGCTAGCATCTCCATTCAAGATAAAAGACACCACCTCCCTCTCAAAACAGGCTGCTGGAAAATGGGCTTTAAAGTTTTACATTTGATCAACAACAGATTTGTCAAACATGCCTCAAACTTTAAATGGAAGTACAAAGATATGCAGTACAGTTCATGGGAACGCATGCCTCTATGCCCACACAGTATGTGCATTACCATGCAAAAAGACACACACAAGGCTGAATGGTGCGCAAACCCACCACAAAGACACATGTACACACATGGACCCTTTTTGCTCAGAAGATAACTAGCTCCATTTTACACAGGGTGAAAAAAAAAAAAAGAACACAATCATTAGCAAGACATCACAGAGCAATGAGGGATTCTCAGAATGAAAGCCAGAGAAGAGATCTAGAGAGAATGACATGTGAGAAAGAAAAAAGCAGGATCAGACGAACGGAGCAGGGAGCTGCAAGGCAGGGGGTGAGAAGAGAATGAGATGACGCATTCAATCAGTCTCTACTCTGAGAGGCCTCTTATTAACTATTGCCGTGATAATGGAAGCACTGAGGAAGTTACACACTCTCCGCTATTAGAGACAAGGTACTTTCCTCTTTTCATCTTTGTCATCTCTACACTGTCTTTCTCCCCACTTCAGTGTCCGAAGAGAACTTCACATTCCTCTGTTTTTCTCTCTCATCTCAAGCGCAAGGCCACCTCAAACTGGTATTTTTCCTCCTACGGTTACTCTTATTGTCATATTGACATCACCCACAAAGAGCTGCAGTCTTTTCTTCAGCACAATTATACCTTCAGAGCACACAAACATACTGCAAATACACAATTCAATTCCATCAACAAAACAGGTGCCCAGCTCCTTTTAAATGATGCACATTCAGTACATACTGTTCATCTTAAACCGTAGGCATTTTATGTGGACAGACAACATTTCAGCCACCTTATTTCCACTCTATGTATAGTCCATGTTCACCATCACAATGCCTCACTCTGATGAGCACCGAGGCAGAGGAGGATAGAAGGCAAAGTCATAGTCAATGGACGTCCTGTCGTCTGGGAACACATTACAGATTTCAAAAGAGGAATGCTGACGATTTGCGGGTATAAAATAAACTGCAAGACAGGATGCAACACCATAACAGAGGCTGTGTTCACTTTTTCATGTTGGCTCGGATATGGTTGTTTCCCTTTATAGAATGTCTTTCAATTTCTGCAGACCTGTTCTTCTGGTTTGTTGTTGATGAGTCATGGCTTTTGTTGTCTAATACATACACAACAGGTTAATTTTAATTGGCAGGCAATAGCAAAACAAACAAATCGCTTCCATGAAAGGTTGTGGATGATTGATCCTGGAGATTTGCAGCAGCGGCAAAGTTGAAAGTAGGCCACTTCTCTCAGTCAGTCAAATTCTATATGTAGACATGGTGTTTGTAACTGTTACTTGTACTCCTGTCCTTGCCAGCGAGGCAATGTGAGCTCCAGCAAAAGAGCAGAAATCCTTTAGCTGATACCTTACAGAAAACTCTAATTTCCTTGATTTTACAGAAACACATGTAGCTACAATAGTCTGAGCATTGATCTCATACAGTAAGTACTAAAGCTGCTGGGAGAGTAATTTCATGCCAGGTAGGCTCCCTCTCTTCTCCTTGTCTCCTTGCTCACCCCTGACTAAATAACCAGACCCGGAGGGCTTCTTCACAGCAGGTGCTCCATTAGTGCCTAACCCCCCACACCCACCCGCTCCAGCCTCACCACTCCCCCAACATCACAGCAAGCACACAGGAGGCCATGTTCCCCTCAGCATTAAGACGCAACACTATGTTACAGCTCTATTAGCTAACTAATCTGAGAGAACTTTATTTTATTAGCCCCTTAAGACTCCTGCCAAGGCCCTTTTCATCCTTTATGGATTCAGTAACTGTGCAGGCTCCGTCTCCCTGCCCCCTCCCTCGTCCTCCTGTCTCTCTCAATCTTTCAATCCCTCCATCTTGCATGCTTGCTCGCTCCTTCTCACACAGTCCAGTTATGTGGTACTTGCAGAGTTGCAGCAACTGTGCATCACAGACACTCGAGCACACACTTACAGGAAAAACTGCACACAACTCACGAGTCCTCTCAGCCGTGGGCCATTGCAGGCCAAATGAGCGATACGACTGACAATGCATGAAGAATTGAAAGGCAAGGAAACACAAACCAGGAACCTTCCATTTCCAGCGATATAGACCTCCAGCAGCACCTCAAACATTCACATGTGAACTTACGGCCCCAATGACACCTACTGTCAGTATTTGCCTTATATGGTTTCTATTCCATCTCCCAACTCGCTCTCTTCCTCCACCACATAACAGTAACACATTGTGAAGTGTGTGGGCAGAAGTGAGGACTCAGCATGTTGCTGGGAGGGCTCAGCCTCCTGCAAGACGGGATCTGTGGTGGAAATTGGGCCCATGAAGCTCTGCAAGTATAACCTCCCCATATTTCAGATGCCACACATGATGTTCACTTGGAAAGATCAGCTGAAACTGCTTGCCCTGAGTGCCTTTCATTTGATTTCATACATTTCACCTGCAGTCATATCAAAATGACATCTCTAGTGGCAGGCCATTTCAAATGCATGCATTTGATCAAGTGATAAAAGAGAATGGGATTCTATAACAGTAAAGAAAATGTAAAATATATCATTTGGGCCATAACACATTATGCAGAATGGACAAAGACTCTACATCACACACATAAATATTACATGTACATAAATATTGTATAAAAAACTGTTAAAGTCACATAGAAAATGTTTTTATCATTAAAACAAAATATTTGAAGGGACCAAAGCCAACAGTTCCTAGTAGCGTATTCCCCAGGCCCTTAGAACTCCATTTTTGTCCAAAAGTCACTGCAGTGGTGACATATTCCTCTATGATAACTAAAATGGCCTGTGAAAACATTTTAAACAAGACTGTATTTTCAGTCTCAGAGTTTCTCCACAGTTTCATGAGCTAAGAGGGATCATCCACACTTGCTGTTTTTTTATTGCACTGAAGGCATGTGTTTTACAAATGGAAATCTATGGTTCTTTTTAGTGTTTTAATAGTTTGGTCAACAAAAGAGGCACCTTATGTGGTTCATTTATTGTTCATTTATGTTTCCTAACTGTTATCTTTTAATAAATAAATACAGCATCAGCCTTATACTTGAAATGGTACAAGGAAGGCAGCAGAGGTGAGCTTTGATTCAGCATGTGGTTTGAGACCTTTGCTCCTGCAAGCTCCAGATGTTTTTCCGTCATAGTGCTCCTCCATTATGTCAGCTACTGTGTATGACTGCACTGCTGTGAGGCTTTGGTGGAGGAAGATCAGAGCAAAACAGAAGTGACATCAAACAGAGGGCAGCTCCCTCATGCACTGCGCTGGAGGGGAGTTTGGACGTCTTGCTCAATATGAAAGGGCTGATGGCAGGGCGGCCCAACGGCAGCACCGGGCCCCTTGCCAGAGGAAGGCAAGGCACGTACAAGCTACATGTACACGCACGTGCGCACACACACGAGAGGCACGGGCAAAAATATCAGCGCATGGCAGAAACTATAATAATGCCATCAGAGATCTCCTAATGATATTGGAGGGCAGAGTGTGCGGGCTCCCTTTGATCTTCCCTTTTTCCCTCCTCATCCCTCAAAGCTTCTTGCAAAGAAAGAAGACAAGCAGAGCAGAAAGAGAACAAGCAAGACAGGGAGAGAGAAAGAATGAAAGAAGATGAAATGTTAACTTCCATTAAAAAACAAGAAAAAGATGGAGCCTTCAGGCCAAAAAAAATTCTAACTGGTTCTTCGCGCCTGGCTGTACAGTACCTGCGGAGGACGCAGTGGACAGTCGATAGCCCACTGCTCTCACAGCTGCCCCTCAAGCCTTGGCTAAACAACAGGGATTTGGCCAGAGATGCCGCCACAATCCGACAGATTGTCTCTCAGAGACAAATACAGCATGTCTGTCTGGTCCGTCAGTGCAGCCGCTAGCTGCCAGCAGAAACTCCATATCTGCCTCCTCCCATAACAAACAGAGAGGTAGTTTCTGATCATAGCTGTCAATCATATTTCAAAGCCTCCTCTCCCAGTGATAACAGGAAAAAATGTCAGTCAGTCAAGCAGAGAACGGTGCGAATCGGAGGAGTCCCATAAGGGCTCTGTTAGTACAACATCAAACAGCTTGTTTGTGTTTGTCAGTTGCTACATCATCGCACTGAACCACCATATCCTTTGACATGACAGTGTCTTCCGGCCAAGCAAGCAAGTCTGACTTCGCTGGTCGTGACGGATTGTGGGTAGAGGTCTATTTTTGGGGATCTGACAAGGCTTGGTGGGTCAAAAGATCAAGGCCTATGTCTGTCTACACCTGAGGGCGAGGGCAGCAGCTGCGCAGGCCAAGGAATGACAGTTGTGAGGAACTTTTTGACCAGGACAGTGCATCTAAATCTGTACAAGACCCACTGAATGCACAATGAGGACGCTTAAAACTTTCTCGGCAGAAAATACTCCCCTTCAAGGTTTGCTGGTATGGTATTCTACAACAAAATGGTATCCAATGTCCTTTGGCTGTAAGAGCAAAGGTTACCAGCAGTATGTTTGACAAAGAGCAAAGAAGGAATATTTGTGCTCAGAAAATAAAGACAGCTTCTTCAGTATAACAAAGTTATCCTCTTGCTAAATCATCTTAAAGGAATACTCAGACAATTCTGTTTGCTGTCTAAGCCAGAGTAAGATGAGAAGATCAATACCGATTTCATTCTTGGTAGGTCAGGGGTATGTAGGGAAGCTTAGCACAAAGACAGCAAGCAGAGGCCTAGCTCCGTCCAAACTGCAACAGAGCACATTCCGAAGCCGTTTCATTTACAAGCTGTATCTTATGTATTAGCACATATAAATATAGAAAACATGATGAGGTTTGAAGAAGCAGTTACCTCAGGCGTTAGAGATGTTTCTCAGCCAACACCAGCTGAGAGACAACATGAGCCTTGTGCGATGGAGTTTTTTTGTTTGTTTATTTAAAAATATATATATATATATACTGGATATATTGTGGGACTGAGCCAGTGGGTGATTAGCTTAGCTTAGCATAAAGACTGGAAGCTGATGAAAAGCTCGCCTGGCTCTATCTGCAGGGAAAAAAAAAAAAGCAACCATCACCTCTGAACTTCACTAATTATCACGTTCTATCTTGGTTTAGTAACTTAACTGTTAAGTAATGTTAACTTTTAATTTGCTAAATTAGGCTACACATTTTACTACATAACAATTCAACTTCTTATTTGTCAGAGGAAGAAAGTGTAATGTCTTATTTCAAAAGATTCCATTAGGGATTGGTATTGATACTAGAACTCTCATTGTTAGCCCTTATTCGTTCGGCTCATTGATCGATACTCTATAGGTTCTGAAATGTTGTTTAACAAACAGCAGAGTCACTGTATAAACTCAAAAATATCTCGCTGGAAACAAATCTAAAATGTCAGTAAAATAAATAATATTCCTGACATCATAATAAATACTGAGTGATGTTTAGGAAGAATGAAGAGCAGCCATCAATCAGTATGAGCCGTTCCTCCTGTCCGCTGTCCTCCTCCCTCTGCTGATGCAGGTACTGCTGGTAGATGGAGGAAGGCTGCTTTGTGTCAGCCAGCAGCTAAGTTTGCAAGAATTGTAAATTTCAAGGCAAACTAAGCTTAACAGTTTACAGACCGTTTTTGTTTAAGGTAGTTTGTAACAATCTGCTACAAGCCGAGCTAGCGTGCTAATAGAGACTGCAGACGGGGCAGATAGAAACATCGCTTCCCTCAGTGTTCATGCTTGTTAAACAGGTGTGTTGATTAAGTATTGGCTTTTTATTCTAAGGTTTACTGAACTTGCAGTAGTTGTTGTCAACTCAAGTAAAACCTTATCTTCAACTTCACCTGGTTGATTGTGTCCACTCTGTGTGTGTGTGTGTGTGTGTGTGTGTGGAGGAGCTCAGCCTCAACTCAAAGAGCAAACAGAGGGAGCAGCATGACAATAAATTACACAAAAACATTACAAAAACGATCGAGTAAAGAACCAGTAACTTCTGAGCACATCAACACCACTTATAATTTAGGCCCAGGCCACGTTCCATGCTGTGTTTCAGTACCCATTTCAAGTCTCACTTTAAGTCGTACAATTATGTATATTGGCCTATAAATTACAAATATGATTCTTCCAGGCTCTTTAAAATCTCATAGAATCTCTTTTTAAAGTCTCATATCTATTGAATTTAACTAAAATATTTCAACCACAGTTTGCACTCTGTGTTACAATTGGATCATTTACAATCACGTATTAGATATACCATATAAACTACTACAGTGCAATCTCTTTGTTATATTTGTATATACTGCACAGCTTTTTTATTCTATTTTATATTATATTATACTTATATAGGCACTTGCGGTTTAACTTATCTTTGCACTGTTGTTCTTGTTCTTTGCTGCTGCAAATTTGCAAATTTCCCCAATGTGGGACGAATAAAGGTTTATCTTATCTTAAAACATTAAAATATCAGTGATATTTCAGAAGACAGCGCCTTTTCTATGTAGGACATTCATGTAACAAACCCAACCCTCTGTGCTAGATATCAATCTTCTCATCTGTCTGTGGGTAAAATGGCAAAAGAAATTATATTTCCCAAAATGTCGTGGCGTCCATTTAAAGCTTACAAAACCAATCAAATAAAAAAGTGTCACACCAGGCAGCTAAAGTTACACACTCTCAGCTTTGCCGACAACTCAAAGGAAGAGCTTTTTCAGTGTTTTTCACTTTTCTGTGCCATGTAAGTGTGTACTTTTTCTCGTGGTCCGCTAAGACCACTACACACTCAGACAATCATTTTCTGGATCCCACAGGAAAAGAAAGAAACAGATGGGGAATGAAACAGTGCTGCTTTTCTGTGCTCACTTCCATGGGGGAGGGTGTGTGTGTGCAGTGTGTGCTCATGCCTGTGTGATGAGTGCGTGTGAGGGGGCTCTTAAACATGCAGCACCTCCTTTGTGTCTGTCTGTTTATTTTCTCAGATAGTGTTTACAAGAATAAGCCCAATGGCATAAAATGCCATTTTTCATGCAGCGGTTCATGTGTGTGCACATGTGTGTATGTGTGTGAGTAATAACCATGAGGGACTGACGGGTAGCAAACCTATGCGTAGGTTGTGTTGTATTCTACAGCTTCCAGAAAGAATGAAAGAGGAAGTAATTGGCCATCACAGGAAACCTTTCCCTCATTTCTGCAGTCACACTGAAAAGCACCTCTTCAAGGCTTCTCTGACTGTATTTTTCTACAGAGCGAACATGGAGTGAGCATACTTAACCCTTTTCTGTCTTGTTGTACAACTGATGATATTCTAGTCATTTCTAAGAAATTGTCTGACTTAAATTGGGTTGTGCATTGGGAAGCAGTTCCAAATTAGAACGGGGTCCAAAATTTAGATTCAACAGGAATCATTCATTGATTCTATTGATCCAAACCTAAACAAATTTCACTCACGCTAGTTTAAAAGTCAAGTGTACTACACCTGCCGTATATCTACCAGGACTTGGGCAGCTATCTATGCCTATAGTCAAGGGAGAATAGTGCAGCGCCCATTCGGGGCATGGCAGTTCGGAGCATGTACCCCTTTGAAATAGGCCAATTACTTGGCTCTCGATATTGTTGCCTGCAGTGTTGTGAAGGGGTGCGTCTATTAAGAGCTCTATGGCCTATTGTTTGGCCTCCAGAAGTGTTACTTGCAGCGTTGAAAACCATGGTATGGCTGCATCCGCTTGACTTCACACTTGGCACTGCACTCCCGTGGGTCCTCAGCAAAACACCCACCAAGTGTGAAGTCAATCATGCGAACGGTTCTTGAAATATGCACACACATCTGAGGTACGGAGGCCGGCGTGGTGTTATTTACAGTTGCTGTATTACAGAGGTCAAGATTCTTTTCTTTTAATGATATCTTTAACATATAACATCTAAACAACTTCACACCCTGCATTTCCTTAGATCCCCAGCCATATGCCCACCTAGTGTGTTATAGATCAGATGAACGGTTGTTGAGAATGACAATGAAAACACACAGACACACGTGCACGCACACACGCATATCTTCCTTTATAGTTAGGTCCATGATGGGTCGGCACAGTGCAACACCTCTAGCAAACCACCATGGCAAAATGTCTTAAAAAAGTCACTGATCACAAAAGTAAAGTTAATGTGCTGCAATCAATCATCTAATTCAACACCTGGCTGGTTGCTCGGGAAGCTCGTTTCCTCTCCCCGCCCCTCCTCCCCTGTGCCCCATGCAGGCATTACAGAATTCAGTAAGTTCAAAAGGAACGGCACAAGGAAAAACAAGCTTACTCAGGCATTTGGTGAGCCATTCTACAAACATGTATGTAGAAAAATATTTTGATGTGTACCTTAATATAATTATATACATACATATATTAAGGGTAACCCAGTTTCACAGTTGAGTCATCGCAAAGATGTGATAATGTGGTTGTGACACAAAGGATCATTCCATTTGGGCAATATATTGTGTATCATAGCAACATGTTCTGTCTGTCGAGCTCTGTTTGGTACTATGGAGAACCCCACAGCCTGCTATCAATGCTAAGCATTCCCAGTATGCACATCTGTAGAGCCCCCCTGTAGCTTGCCTTTGAGTCTGTCACAGTAGTATAAATCAACTCCACGATTTTAATATGCATGCCACTTTCTCCATTCACAAATCTAATAGTTTAAAAAAGGGTTTGAAAGTTTAAATCTAAACTTTGAATAGTAATAACTGAGAGTGAGTATGAAACCTAACGTTTCTGAACCATGTCATGCAGAGATTCAACTCATTCCTCTCAGTCTTTTAGCTATGCATGCTGGGATTTCGGGCGGGAAGAAAATTTGAGTTTCTGAGAAAAAGCAGATGGAAACAACCAAAAGCTTGAAGTGATGAAGGGTCAACCAATCACATGTACTCCGAGCAAATACAGTTGATCACGTTAAGGATTTTCAACTACTATGTTTTGATCAGGAATCACATCTTTAAACAAACGGATGCATCTTCAGACAAATACGTGCTATATTCGGTCTGACTGTAATATCTGAATCTTCGTGATCGTACAACGTAAACTCAGGACAACACATGACTGGTTGGCCATCTGTTAGTTCCTGCTCTAGTTTTTCAATAAGTCATCGTGTCTGCTATAACTCCATCACTCCGCACCCCAACTGGCCCCAGCAGAAACAAACACTGTCAAAATAGTCATTAACTCACAGCCCACACAGTGACTATAAATATTTAAAACACCAAGCTGGAATTTACAGAATGACCACATAAATACCATAGCCGTCAGTCACTGGAGTCACTTGAGTGTTTAGCTTTTCACAACTTCCATAACATTTTTTAGCTTATGTTACCAGTGTCATCAAATCGTTCACAAAGGTAGTCACACACAACAATATATCGCATCTAAAGTGTTATAAAACTGTTTATCAAAACTAAATTCTATTCTATTCTGGTGTTAAACAACATCAAACCACTACAGTTATGGTTTGGGGTTTAAAATTCTTATAAAACCTCATCACTTCTGAGAATACAATGACAAACAATGGCAAAATTAGCCTTTTAAGTGGGATCATTTCATGTAGACTCGGGCTGGGGAGGTAGGCAGTCTGGTTGGCTGTGATACACAGCAGCTTCAGAGTTCTGTCATTTTATGAGCGGTTTAAAAACTTCTGCCAAGAACGAAGGAAGATTTAGGGACGGTGGTAGTGCTAGCCAATCCACTGGGCTGTCCACACTTCTTTGGTCACTGGTGTATATTGTCTTCTAAAATGGCATTAAAAAAGGTAGGAGCCCATTCCACCAGACAGCTGAGCGGTCTGAAAAACAGCCACACAAATTTAAGCTATAGTTTTGAGTAAAAGGTCTCTGGCAGCTGTGCCTCCAAATCTCTCACCCCCTATAACAGTCACATAATGGCTGAAGTGATATACAGCATCCCTTGCCCTGTACTCAACCGTTACCTATTGCCCTACAGTAACATTAGGCGCCCTTCTCCTTAATATGCCACTCTCCTACTAGAGTAAAATATGGCACCTCTTCTTTACAAGCCTCCCGCCGTATTCCACACAACACTACAGTGCCTGCAGGTGGAACCTTAACACTCAGTAAACACAATATACAGAAACTGAATGAAGGGTATCAAAATAAGAGATGGGGAGGGGGGAGGGAAAACAGACCCCTTGAACATAGCAATTAATCAATTAGCCGGAGTGAATCAATACTCCCCGCCCAGCTTGGCAGGCTGACAGCACTCAGGTGTAATTAAAATTGTAACTATTGACAAATCAAGATGGATGGAGCACTTCCTGCCCGTTCTGCTCTGCTCTGAGAGAGTGATTATCTTTGTGTGACTAATACACATCAGGGACAAAAATGTGAAGGTGTACATGTTTGTGGTAGCAAGGTGCTAGCAAGGCTTCCTATGGGTGCGCCTGAGTTGAGGTCAAGCGCAAGCAATGCTGCGGGTCAGAGCCCTGCATCCAAACATCCATCTCACTCTGTCACCTTCCATTATCATCGGGTCATTCTCATTAAGTAGACTGTTAAGAGTGTTAAGTGACTTGGTCATGTGTGAAGTGCATCCACGCAAACGGTAATCAAGATGTTAATCTAACAAATCTACAATTGGGTAACTGTTCAAGTGGAAAGTGTAAGGAATAGCTCTGAACGTATGCCTTTCTGTCAAAGTGGGCGATGCTCTTCCAAGAGTCATAGATAAAAACAGAAATCTCAATTAGCTGGTTAGGATTGCAGATGCTACAGTAAGTGTCTAAGCAGATACAAATAGGGGAGCTGAATGTGGTGATGGAAGCGCAGCTGGCTATGGAAGCGATCAGGAGCTTCATGAGCATCAAGTCTTCATGTGAAAAATAATGTCAGACATAAAAGTTTCAAATGGAGCCTTTGATTGGCCTCCAGTTAACTGGTGATGCTGCTATCACTTCCTTTTCTTTCTGCATCTGTCCCTCTGTGTGAGTCGCTCTCCTTGCGTGAGAAGACGTTTGTAAAGTACGTCTGCTAACAAAAATTTGTTTTGAACAGTGCTTGGTGTTTACATGGTGTTTGGCAGGAGTCAAAAGGAACTTTTCAAAAGCAATATCATAGGCGTCCATGATCAATGCGCAAATACCAGCAGTGAACATTCTTTTTTTGGAGATGTGAGATGTGTTCTGTTGAGGGAACCATGCCTTAAATCTCTCGAGACTGGCCCTTGAGCACAATACAAGCACAGTAACAGAAATAAGAACATGTTATGCAGATTTACATGAGAACAGCATGTTTCACAGATTTACATGAGAACACCTTTCAAAGCAGCACCAGGGAGCAGCCATTTATTGCATTGTTAAGAGAGGAGGAAATATTGGCCTCACACAGTTGACGCATTAAAAAGACATCTCATTATTACAGTCTTCCGTTTGTTGCTCTCAATCAGAGCAAAGTTCATTTTTTGGGTAATTACACAAAGACGCAGAATATCTAAGAAGTGCAGAGAAATAGATGTATCATTTTGTATATCCTGTTTTAAAAGCTCCAGAAAAGAAAGCCAGTAATTGCCAGTCATATGAAAAATTCAAACAGTGCCTCTTGTGCTGTCTGCTCTACTGACAAGTGCAAAAATGGGGGTTGAAAATTGAGAGATCCACCTAGAATTCTCCTCACAGTATTCAACATATTTGACTCTGATGCCCAGTCTCTTCCATTACGGCTTACACTCTAGTTCCAACTCAACTGTCATATCGTATTTCATTTTGTGTTCCTTGTGTTTCCACTTCAACTACGATCCTCCTGGACTCTTCCTCTCTCCGTCCTCAATCTATCTGCTGTTTCTCTTGTGAATACAGTTTCTGGGATTTGATAAAAATCCATTTGTCAATGTCTTAGGAGAGTCCAGCGTATGGTGTGTCTAAACCACTGTGCAAACTGGATGACGTCTTTGCACTATTTGCCATCCCAGACAGATTTTTGAGATCTGTGACGAAAACGTTTCCACCGATCTCGATGGGTTTTATAGTTCAAGCAGTGACAAGAGGTGTCTCCACCTTATAGGGAAAAATGATATGCGGAGAGGAGTCAAGGTAGTATGTAAGGAACGTGCAAAAGGAAACCTGGGACAGGGAGAGAGGGAGGCATATTTTCAATGCAATCATTTTCAAGTCACACATCTCTTTGACTGTAATAATCGTACAGCCCATCAGGGATCAGTTGTGTTATTTGTGTACCTCCACATCAACATCACAACAGTCTAGGACTAAAACATTCCTGTAGAGTGAGACTTATTGAGCATAATTCTAGGCTTCCTGTGTCTTGATCACGAAAGCATCACAGACCCTATACTTTGGACAGGTTGTATCATCAAATGCAGCCAGTTTATAAAAAGAGTGTGTAGACAAGAAGGCTGGCAGGTAGAAGGTATGGAAGTTGAGGTGTAAAGGATTTCAGCAAACATCACATTTGATGCGACTGCCTTACCTGGGGGATTAGAGAGAAAGCCTCCTGTATCGAAATGTTAAGGCGCCGCCTTGCATAAATATATTCAAATGTCATTAGACGAGAGAATCTAAAACATAGCCTCTGAAAATAGAAAGCTCATTCAAACCCAAATGAATAAACACTCATTCCTTCCATAATGTGTGAGTAATACCGCATAACAGCAAGGTTATCTTCTGAATGCATCTGGAAGCTGGAAGCAGAAAAAGTCTCATGTTCTAATAGTTCTTTCCATTTTGTGTTATTATTATGTAAAGCATAAAAATGTGTTCTCTCATCAAATCAAAGCATCCCACAAATCAAAGTTAAGGCAATTACAATCTTATTCCACCCTTTCAAATGGCAACAGCTGTTTCCCTTGGTCAAAATTGCAGCATAATTGCACACGGTAGCATATGGTTATGGCTGATTAATCCAACTGGGGGTGAAGGCCCCATTATTCCTGCATGGGATGGGTAAATAGGCAGCGGATCCAAGTGCTGGATAGATGGGTAATGGGATGGCAAAAAAGGGAATGGGCCTTTGATGAGATGTCTGTTAAAGATGGTGTGATTGTCAGAATCGATCAGGCCCTCTACCATCCCTATCTAAGCCATTAAATTGATTTGCTTGTCATCCGGCTTCTTCAGGAGAGAATCATGCCAGTGGTACCATACTATGCAGAAAAGAGCAGCAGTTTAGGCTGAATCCATTTTCATTGACAAAATATATGGCTCTGGGCATTTTCAATTTAATGCCCATTCATGAACTCCATGAACTAGAGTTGCAGGACTTTTTTTTTCCCTATCTTTTTGTTCATCCAGCACTCCAGGGATATTACCATAGCCCTAAGGGAGCCCAGTGTGTGGCCTCATGTCAGGGATGTAATGATAGCTAAAAGGACTGCTTACTGGCCTATGGGCTTGCACTGGCCACATGTACACAGACGCTCACCCACAAGCACACACCCACTTATATATGCATACAAATTCACAGTTCACCTTCAGACACACATACACAGACGCACACACACGAACACACAGTCACACAAAAGACCTCCCCCAGGGAAGAGCAATTACAGGGTTCAGAGGTGGTTTCCCAAGCCCCCAGCCAATCTGAGTGCATTTCTATTATAAACACACACAGATCTGCATGAGTGAGTCAGATTTGGGGGCCTCCTGAAGCTAGTGTCACTCTACGGTCCACGCTCATTTCCATCTAGCCAGACGAGGGATGATGCTGGTAAACAAGCCTTGACTCTGGCTCCCCCCTGCCTGTCGCCGCATGCATAATGGCCCTCTTAAAGAGCAAGGGAAAAGTTCAAGTCCATAATCGCATCCGTACCTCTGGCTTATTATTTTTTAGAGGTCATTTTTGAGCCTACTTTGAAGGACAACATGTAGAGGAGCAGATCATGCTCACAGCTATGCAGCTGAATCTGATGTGTGATGTAAAAGTGCAGCAGGCCTCCAGGTGCTAATTTGGGAGTGCAGAACCGTGGGTTGGCTTGGCTCAGCAGATATGGAAACACAGGATACGCTTTCACCACCATGATATTAAAACGAGGTGGAATGCCCAACCGTAAATCCTTCGATCCATTCTCAGCATAAAACTTTGTTCAGGCCAAAGCTTTATAGTTGCAATTCAAACATACCAAAGTGAATCGAAAGCAGCAGTAGCTTCAAAAGCAAAATGCTTTGGTGCTCTCAGTGAAAAGCTATGTACAAATACACATGTAAGCTATCAGCGCGTTCCTTACTCTTCAAAGGGTAAATATTACCACCTGTAAATAAGGGTGCACAAATACAAAAGCTTAGCCTTGACAGACATATTCATTTTAACCACCACCGTAAACACCATACAACCACCATAACTTTAACTACTGTTCATGAAAATATGCACTCGCTAATACAAGCCACAGTAATTCCTCAGCAAGGAATCCAGCTTGCCCAAGTGCAGAGCAAAATGATCAAAGCAGCTCCTCCGTTTTTACTGACAAGAATTTGTACAGGTCATTTAACACTGACCAATGTCCATCTGAGTGTATGGTGAGAATTCCCGGCTGGCCCGGGTGGCCTCATTTCCCAGCCGTCCAGTAGTGAGAACAGAACCCAAATTAATAACCATGCAAAGACAAATAGGACAGCCCTGGCAAACACTAACCAGGCTCCTTTGTGTCATGTTCCCAATAGCTCGCAAGATGGAAGGGACTTGAAAAGAGACTATTTGTGAATAAGGCTGTTACATCTTTGCTTGAGCCTGACAATTCTTGTTCTGGTCAAACTTTCTGGGCTGCACACTGCTTAACAGAGAGAAGAAAAAGTACAATCCAAAACCTCTCTCTTTTCAATCCTATAGTCATTTTTTGGAGTTACATAACGGGTGTTTCAAAGAGGACTGGCGGAAATTTTAGGATTAAAGTTCTTGGAATGTACTTCATGAGATGAGAGAGGAAAATGAAAAGCGGTTGGCATGCCAATGAGGAAATTTGGAGGTAAATGCGGTCACTGAACAGATAGCTGTGAAATGGCATTGATTATGCTGCCCCATTGTCGCTTAGAAGCACCCTCTGAGGAGTAAGCCGTTGCTGGTGGCACCATTTTTATGTCATCTTGCCCAAGTGAGCCTGACCTTTTTCCCTGTTGCATTAAAGTATTTAAGCCAAAGTGGGATTTTTTTTTTTCCAAGAGGCATGTGTGTCCTAAAACAGTAGCCTTTGAGTCATGAAGGATGATTTTAAGCCTTTCATGCTTGTCTGTATCAATTCATGATGTGGTTCACGGCATAGACGCATGTCATTTTCTTTCATATGTAGTAATATAACTACAAGGGTATAATTAGTCTGTCAGTGCTGACATTGGCATGGTGTCAGCATGTGCCACTAAATCCTTTAGCGGTCAGTCAGACCAAAATAAGCCCAGGGTTAGGAGCTGCACTGGTGGGGGTTAGATTGGGCGTGTTCAGGTACCAGTGAAATACAGTCCATCTGTTACTCAGACTATCACCAACTTGTCAGAAGATGCCACATAGTGCCAGCCAAAGTTGAGCCTGGTTTTACTTTTTTGCCAGATGATGGGGTTTTATAAGAGCTGCCTGATGAGCCTCATTCAAATATATGAGAGGGCTGCGTTTTACACGCAGGGCTAAAGTCTGTCTGAACGCTACCTTACTTTCAAGCTCTGACTCCAGGGTCGGAGCCATGAATCCTTCTGCCTACACAACTCATTTCAGAGGTCATCAAAGGGGTGTTTTGTGTATACCTGTTTACATTTACAATGAGTGCAATTCAGTTATCTTTGATTACAGCAGAATATATGCAGGCATTTGAACAAAGTGCATTTGTTGTACCTTAAATATGTGAAGCCATCCACTATAATCAGATGCCTTGGATAATGTCAAGCAGCATGCTAAATGCAGGGAAATCAGACTATGTTTGGCAGGATGTTGCAGCATAGATTAAGCCTTGATGAAGCTCCAGACAAAGATGCTTGACACATATTCACACATCTCTATACTTCCCTCCCTTCCTTCCTCACACATTTACATGGCTGCACAAAAGCAGGCATCTTCACAGAGTGAAAATGAGGACACAGCGGGTTTGACAGAAGTGGTTGAAGTCTAAAGATGCAATGACGACACTTTCTTGTCACATACATACCTATTAATAATGAACAAAGGGGCCTTTTATGCAAATCAAAATGACGCTGCAATCCATGCAAAGTGATGCACAGTAAGTTCTTTTCTGCGGTTTTTCAGGAGGTATTTCAACACAGCTGTCGGAATAATAATAAATAGAACACAGTTATAGTAATAACAAACAGCATGTATGGATGGATGACTACGAGAATACATTCCTATTACTGCACTGTTCAGGGCAGCTCTGTATATCCAGAAGGGGATGAGTACGAAGTGCTGAGATCAATAGGTGAGAAGTTCACCGATGGGGTCTTCGCCTTTGGCCACAGTTGTACTAAATAGAGAATATATGAAGGCACTGTGGTTACAGAGCATATACAAGGAATGTGTGAGTTCATGTGCCTGTATATTTGGCAAATCCTCTGTGGCATTCTTATTTAGATACACAATGTGTCGCCATTTTCCTCCCATTCTTTCCCTCTCAACATAACGATTCCCTTGTCAAGTAACAGGTCTTAAGGGTCGTTTAATACTTGTTCTCTCTTATTAAAGTAGCAATCTTTTAAATGATCTGCAAAAAGGCCAGTTCAAGAAAGAGCCAAACTGATGACAGTCACTAAGATTACTTTCTTTTACTTGTGCTCTGAGCTCTAATTCTATTTTTCAGGGAGCATGTGTAGAAATTTAAGAGCACTGACAGAGTCCCACTTAGAAACACTCTTACCCTTTTTCGATTGACTGGTATTGGGAAACAGGGCCCAGATCGATAAAAACAGCCCTACTTACTATAGCTCTGAAAGTGCTTTCTAGAGAGGAAAAACAAAAGGTCTTTTAGTTACGCCTCTCTCTTGGACTTGCCACTACCAGAGACCTTGGTTGGGAAGTTTTGTTTTATTGAACGTAGCACAGTGAAACTCTAGACATCCCTCTGAGAAATCTATCACTGGACTTTGACCATGAGTTTTCTCGCCAGCCCTGAATACTAAAAGCAATATGTTGTGACCTTTTGCCAAAGTGCTGGCTGTAGGGATCTGGGACAGCCTTTTTTTTTTTTTTTTTTTCAAACAAATCATTTCACAGGCCACAGCTGCTACAAGGAGACACAGATCCCCAGTCTGTCAATTAAGATGTGTGACAAATCAGGGCATTTGTAGTCGGGAGACATTTTGTCAGCCCCACTGTCTCCACGTATCTCTCACACTACTATCTCAATCAGTTCTTCCTCTATGGCTCACCTCACTTCAGCTTTGGCCATATCCATCATGTCAGCTTCAAATGATCCCTAAAAAGAACACTTGTGTCCGCGGCCTAATAAAAAAGTGACTCACATCTAAGATCAAAGGTGGCTTTGATCAATAATCTTGGTTTTAAGAGTCCCTTCGTGTTCATAAGGTGCTTTAGACACCTGCTCTCTGTGTTATACCTGCATGCAATTGGTGATTGGCTTCTCAAGGTCTCAAACACAACATACACGTGCCTACGCATACACAAAAACAACGTCCCCGTGGCCCAAGTGTCCGACCATTCACGGAGGAGACGTGTACCAAAGAAATCATTCTTGAATGCACTTGAACGGTCACGTGCAAAGGGAGCTTCCACCACTGCTTCTGAGAGCCATCGACTAGCTCACTGAAAATTCCTGCTGCATGTGTATGATTATGCGCCCTATTTTGTCACCTGAGATAAGAATGCATCCAATTTTACTTCCCTCTGAAGCAGTCGAGACATGCTTCCAAACTGCATGCTTTTCATTCCAGTCATACGATTTCAATCCAATCTCCTAACATATTCAAAATGAAGATGACATCCTTGACTTCCGTTACAGTGTCAAGGTCCATGTCCAATACAGTAAGCTCAAAACAGACTGTCACTCAAAACATGTTGTGCATCCTCGCCAGACAACAGCATGAAATAGCCGATTCCTATGACAAGAGTGTCCCGACAGCCCCCCAACACTCTGTCATAACCACCCTTTTGGATGTTAATCTGAGTGCCACGCCTCTGACAGAATGAAGTCCTCAACTCCCTGTAAAGCTCCTAAAGTCCTAGCCAGTCAGGCTAATCTGCAGACGTTGAGTGATGCAAAAGTATGTATGCCAAACATGATATTCCAATAGAGTCCTCCCCCACTGCTCCGAGCTCCAAAATAGACGTATTACAAATGACAAAACCAGCAGGCGAGCCCAGCATTGTCTCTGCATGACCTCAAGTAAATGAATGGAAGTGAACAGTGGGACAGACCAGACAGCTCCTATAACTGTCACTTTGAACAAAATATCCAGGGTGAGTTGGAAGGATGGCCTTTTTTTTTTTTTTACATGCTTTAAAGCAGAGTGTGCTTATGTGTCCGCTACCTAAAATAGGGTGTTTCAGTGTCAGAGGGCCCTCGTTTGAAATGCAGAATGCTTCAGAATTTTAGATAAACACATCAAAACTACTGACAGAGCAAAGTGTACTGAAGTATATTTATTAACAATGAATTCTTTTTCTTGTCTTACTGTGCACAATGATGATGAATGGCAATGCACACAATACAAAAACTGAAGACAATCTCTCTCTGCTCAGCAAGCCTTACAGCAAGACATCATAGCACTTTGGTCTGATGAAGGCCGCTCTCCCATCGTTAAAAAGCTGTTTCAGTAGACTGGTCATTAAAATGTGGCAAGCAGTGGCTGACATGTCCATCCAGAGGCATGCTACTCGCCTCATCATGTTCTTTAATCATCGCATGGAAAGAGAGCAGCCCACACTGGGGTCACTTTCAATGAGCTGCTCTCCGAACGGTCTGAAGAGAGTCCAATTAAATCCTACATTTTCTGACCCAAGAGCGACTACGTAATGAAATCTGAGGGCCACTGCTGGATGGACTGAGCAGAAAGAGAGTGACTGGCAGTCTTCATCCCCGATTTCCACACATGCACACTCACATGCATATTGCTTTATGCACCCAAGCACATCCAAAAAAAAAAAAAAAAAAAACAGACAAGGCCTTCTCTCCAGGCCACTGCTGAGAATAATGTGTTCCTATTTAACTTGCTTGGTTAAATAAGCATTAAGATGGAAAGCGAGAGGGAACATCCAGAATCAGATACAGACAGTAGATATGGTTATAGAAAGAGAGAAAGCAACAATGTCAGGATTCTTAATCCCTAGGACACACAAGTTATCAATCTCCTGTAAATGTCAGGCACTAGGATATGCCCTCATGAATGATGGATATCTGCCTTGTTTGTTTTTTCATCTTCTCTACATTGTATTATTGAGTGAGCGCCACCACGGGCTTAGAGTCTATCTAGAGAGGTAATACTACTTGCTTACAGTGGCAGCAATACCTGAATCCCAATTACCCCAGTAGAGAGAGTGCAGAGGAGCAGAGGAAAGCAAAGAGCAAGTGAATGTCACCACGTGAGAGTCGGTGTCACCCAAAACCGTGAATACAAGAAATGTGCACCTGTACTGTGGATATATGCACACACCTCGCCTCCCCGTGAGGCTGGTAGGCTTGAAGATTACACAGACAAGACTTCGACAACAATTGATTAAGCTCATCATTCTTCAGTCTTCAGTTATTTGCCGTAGCCTTACTTCAATATTGAGTGAGGCAGCAATTAAACTGTACTTTGCCGAGGACCCCCTGGAGCACCCTCAAAGCCCCATGGTGCTAACTACAGACCACACTCTGATCTAAAGCTATGGAAAATATATTCAGCTCGGAGTGGAAGTTACATGCTTTGTCTCTTTTATCAGAATGTCTTCAGCAGACAGTCGTTTCCTACAGCAACTGGCTGTTCCCCTGCAAAAACAAACGATACTTATGAAAGAAATAGTGATATCACATAAAAACTAACACCCTGTGGGATGTAATAGTTGGGTGAGAATAAAAGGAAGAAAGCCTAAGGTTACAGTAGAGTCTCTGCTGGGCACCAGAGACACACTCCAAGTCTCCACAGGAATATTACAGAGATCTAGTGGGATTATTGCGCTGAGAATTTGAGTCTTACTCCAGCTCAAGCAACTCTTCATGAAAATGAAAAGAAGAAGAAAAAAAAGAAAACAAAACAGTCCCTGCTAACTGCCACACTTAAGTACTTCTCGTGCTCAGGGGAAAAGGGGCTGCATAATTCTCAGAGAACCAATTAATTTGCCACATTTAATGCTGTACGTGGACGCAGTCGCATTAATCGCTGCATATCAATGTGCGCCTGTTTATTCAGGCTCTAGTTTGACGCGCAAAGTTACATTTTCCGAGGGAGAGAGTGGATTGATTGATTCATTAGCACTTATTAGTCACATAAAGGGTTTTAACATCCGGGCTTCTTAAACCATAGTGTCCATTGCGTTCAAACTAAGAAATCCATTCATTCTAAACGTCACATCAGCTGGAGGGAAGACACGGACTCCTCATCCTAACCTACTATAAAAAACCTGAGCAACCTCACATGGATCACTTTGGATCCGCTGCAAGTGAGATCAGAACTTAGTAAAAGTTCAGGTTGAGGTGAAGCTCAGTGAGGACCACGTGGAGAAAGTCTCACTGAAATGTTTAGGCAAGGAGATAGCAGCAAGGGGACTGCCCGTGTGTGTGTGTGTGTGTGTGTGTGTGTGTGTGTGTGTGTGTGTCACTAGCCTGCAATTAAGACTGTGTGTGGCACAGTTATATGAAGCCTAATGAGAAAATGATAGGCTGCGTCCAAAAGGCAAAGAATAATGACACATCACTGATGCGATGGCACCAGGAAGGAAACACTAACGGTACCAAACGAGATAAGCAGGGGAGCCACAGACACTGATGGGCCTGTGAGAGGACCAGTCGGCAGCGTGCCCCGCTGTCCCTCTTACCTTGGGCTTGTGTGGAGTGCATGAGTGAGGAAAAAAATAAAATCCATGTGGCGCGCCACATCGATCTGCTCCAGGAGTCCTCAAACATGGTCCCAAACCGGGCAGGCTGGACAACAAGTGCCAGGTGAGCTGGAAGCGTGCTGCTGTGCCAGAGTCCCGGTGTGGTTCCGCTGCTGTCGGGTCTGTCTGTCTGACAACCCGCGGCCACTCCAGCCGGGCAGAGCGCACCGATGTGGGAGCGCAAAACCGAGCCGCTGCTGCTGCTGCAGCTCCTGTCGCGACCGGAGAAATTCGGTCAAACAGAGTCTGTTTGTTTTAAACTTCTGGTTCGCTGTAGATCCACAGACTCCGTAGGGCGGTGAGATATTCTCCAACAAGTGCTGAAGCAGTCTTAGTTGGTTTGTTTGAAGTATTGGATGCAAACTCAATCAGATGAATCCAGGTTAAATCCGAATACAGTCCATTTCTCGCTGCACCTGTAAGCAGGCAAGCTGCACCTCGTACTTTTACATCGACACTTCTTGGGTCCTTCAGATGCTGTTTGCTTCTTTTTGCGCCTCTTTCCTTAAACTTCGCCCTCGTTGTCCGCAACCGAGGGGCTACAGTTTGTTTGCTTTTTTTTTTTTCCAAAGCAGCGGACAGACTTTTACTCGATTGCTCCCCACAGCGCACGGTCAAGGTCGCCAATTCAGTTTGACAGGAGCGCTGAGGAGAAGTTGAGCAGCTCGGAGAGCACAGAATGAGGGCAGCGGGGGGAGAAACTTGCACGCAGTCACACTGTCATGGTCGGAGCCTGCCGTGGAGGAGAGCCCGGCTGCCGGTGTGCGTCGGATGAGGACGAGTCCCGGGTTCTTTATGAGGGAACATTAGGATCTGATGTGCTGGCAGCGCAGCCCAGGTTGCCACCATGCGGCCAGGCGCATAAACGCACCCCACGTTTACACTACAGCCAAGTAAAGGATTTTCAGGAGAGGATTTTATTGCTTTCCACATCACAAAAAGGAGGAATGAATATAGGCCTTTGTTGGAATGATTTAAGGAACACATGCCCCGCTTGTGTTGCCAGGGTTTGGAGTGGAATGGCGCTCAGGGTGCCCGAGGAGAAATCATTGTAATATTTCTGTAGAGATTTATAATGTGTCTGAGTTTATCGACCTTCTAGTATCTTTTTAATCCCCCACTGCATCATTATAGGGATTTATATTTTGGCTGCATTTTAATACTTTCAGGGTTCATACTGTAGGCCTATGTAGTGTGGCACCCCTCTAAGCATTGCTTGTATTGTTGGCTGTGGAATGTAATTCGCCACGCTGTTTGAGGTGCATGACGAATGGAAATAGACGCAAATGACTGTGCTAAGTCTTTGCACAGCCAGGACTGAAACCTCTGCATGTTATCTTGTCTGCCTGTGTAGGAGAAGAAGGAGAGCAGGGAGAAGCAGAGGGTGAGAAATGAATGAGTGGTGAACAGAAGGAGGAATAGCAGAAAGAACAAGAGAGAGAGAGAGAGAGAGTGATAGAGAGTGACTGAGCAATTGCTGTTTCCAAAATGACAGTATCAGTTAAGTAGAGGCCGAGGGAGAGAATGAAAGAGCATGACAGAGCAAATGTTCCTGTCTTGAAAATGACAGTGCCTTGCCAGGAGAAATCAGGAGTGCTTAATGTTTGTAATGTTTTTGCGAATGGCGAGTCCCATCTAAGCCACCACAGGGCAGCGAGGAAATAATGCACCATGGTAATAGCCTCTGTTGTTTCTCAGCAGGATTTCCAGGCTCCTGTTGGCTTTCTCGCTCTTATCCAAAAATGTGATACCTTACACAAAAGTTAATAATACGAGAGTTAACATCAGGCAAACCAAGATGGAGTGCTTCCTCGGCCACCCCCAGGGCTGCTCAGGGACCCGATTATGATTTTTCAAAGTACTTACTGTGACTGAACTCAGCAAGAGGGTAATTTAGAAAATCCCTGGACACAGTATTTTGAGCCCCAGCTTTCTGCACACGAGTGGCCAGGCTGTTTGTTCGTGTGTCTTTTTTTCTCCCCCTTTCCCTGCAGATGTCAACACCGCCAGGTGTTAGCCCTAGGTGTTGCTGAGCGATGGCTAGCTGTGATCACAGGTGCTAAACCAGCTTACTGCAAGCTGTGTTCACTCTGGTCTGAGACACTCTTTCTTATCCAGCTCTAGAATTAACCACACAACTGGTAATGATGATTCAGAGTTATCTGCAGAAGACTGCAATTATTTCCAGTTATTCTGACATGTGCCCTGGGCATCCATATTTAACACCTCAAACCAGACCATTGAATGCCATTTTTGGCACAGTGGAGGAGACAGAAAGGAGGGCAATGAAATCTGGAAGTAATTGGAGAAAACAGATGTATTTTCCCCTCAAAGGACCACGTCAGTATGTTTTCAAGTTTTACCTCTGTAGCTTTAGCAAAGTTAAATTTATTTTGCTGGACCTTCAAATGAGCACTGTATAGGTTTAGATTTCCGTTGTGTTTTTTCCCATTGCTCCTGGCAGCTGTTAGTTTCCATAAAGTTCTGTATCAAAATGAAAAATCGGTCACTGCAGACATGACACTATGGATGTTTTGGATGGATGTATTTGAATCAACAGCTGCCTGAATTGGTAGAAATCCACATTTGTAATGTGGTTTGCAGAATAATTGGATGTGATTCAAAGTGTACAATTTTGAGTAAATTGACTTAAACCAGCAAGAACCACTAGAATGGTCATTCAAGCAAAAGAAATAAATAAATAAGGTGAGATATTTATGCCCACTACCACTGACTCAGAAAACTCCCTCTCAGTATTTCAACAAAAAGCATCGTCCACACCTCTCTATACAGCACAATTTTTATTCAGACTCTTCATACGGACTGAATCTTCAACTGTGTGCAGCACTGACAATAAAATGCAGCTCTCATTTTATTTCTATCAGTAAAAGAGGCACTCAGATTTAAAACTCACCCTGCATCTTCTGGAGGCCTGAAAGAGAGCAACAGAGAGGAACACAGGAGCAGAGCAGAGGCATCTTTCAGGCATCAGTGTTTGAAATCGTCGGAGATAAGCTCAGCTTGGATGCTCACCTCAATTTGGTTGTTAAGACTCTACCTTGGACTAGGTAAGATGATGCATACACACATAGACACACACATAAACATGGCAACAGTTGCTAAAGCGAAATCATTTCAGAGAAATAGTCTGTTGGCTGCCCAGATTGAAAGATAGAGGTCAGAATTTCAAGAGCAACACAGACCCGAGGGAAGACTCTTGAGTTGTTCACAAAGATCTGTGAAGTTCACTTTTTACACGCACGCACACCCAATGCCCTGGTGTCCTGATGCAAAACTGTACCTAAAAATGACAACTTGAGGGTAAAAGTCGATGTTTTAACCTCCAATGATGTTTTTCTACAGGCCATAATGTGCCGGAATAAGATGGAGTGAAGAGGAAAAACACACATGTCATTAGATGAAAGGCTCCCTGCTATTTATCAAACATTTCTCACACCATTAACATTCCCCTGTCAATTAGTGTCCATTTAAGGAGAGGCTTCAAAGGAACAGGGATCTTCTTAACCAAAATGAATGCCCCATCCTCTCTTCAACCACTCTGACCAATCTCACTGGAGGTTTAATGAATTGGAACGAGCAGGGGATAATGGGAATGGGCGCACGGCAGGGGGCCGATGGGGTGATGAGCGTTGCTTATTACCTCCAAGGCCAATTACAATAAAGATCTGTCATAGCCTCCCTCTGATAGGGAAAGAGTCATGGTCTCCCATGAGGCTTCACTGACCATCTGAATAACCCCAGTCTACACAAACACACCGAGCTGAACACAGGCTCATTTAGGAGGATATTTATGCAGCCTTGTTCATTCACAAGTTTAGGTCAGTTTACTTCTTGGAGTTTATAAGAGCATTAGCATGAGTAGGATCAGCTGTGAGCGACTTACTATACCTCTTTCTCCGTTCTTTTAGTTTTAACCCTTAGATATTAAATAGAGAGTTTTATGTTAAAAATAATCATCTACACGTTCCTATTTCTGGAAAAATGAGGTAAAGGGTAAAACTACGGAGACCGATATCCACCTTCAGCAGTCAAACAACCTCCCAGATTAATTACCATTGAGCTGAATGGTAGGCTCAGAGAATGATGACATCCTGGACTCAATATGCTCAACAACTAAACGCAGTACCCCTGAGGAAGATTTTCCCTGGTACAGCATCTCCTACACCACAGTCACTGTCATATTCACAGCAGGAAGGCTAAATTGCACTGAATTTGTAAAAAGAAAACCCAAAAAAACAAGAGACTTTAAAAAAAACGATGGACAGTCTAATTTATGTAAGGCTCTTTAATCACAATTTTGGCAGATGGAGATGTGTAAAAGAAAAATCCAATAGTAGTCATCAGAGAGAGAGAGATCAGTGAAATAGCACGGAGAGGAAAGAGGAGCAGAACTGTTTGTGTATATGAGACAGATGGTCAACATAGAGGGAAAGAAATATGTTGAGCAGAACTGCACCAACCTTGGCAAAGGAAGGCCTGTGACGTCGAAAGAAAGGTAAAGAGGGTAGGCGTAGGAGTTTGAAAGAAAAGAAAGAAAGACAAAAGAAAACTGTAAGAGAGTAAAGTGGTTTGAGATACAAGTACAAGAAACAATTGAAGTGCACTAATAACACATCAATTCACTTGTTTCTAATTTTCCTACAAATCCATTTTACCATGTACCAAATACACTGCTTGCTCTGCTCTACACACAGACACGCTAAAAATACTCAAATGTTTTTGTGAAGCTGAGTTCATGGATATGATCATGTAGCACCTGAACTGTGATTGCACCTGACTGCATCACCCTCTGATTCACATATGCACCTCGATCCCTTTCTCACTCATTCAAGACTGCAAAATAAATCATGAAGCTTTGAGCAATATATGTACTTAGCTTCGAGGCCTGGTTCACCCACATTCCCCCAAAAAGACATTTTACCTCTAAGTGGCATTAAGCTATGAAAATAGTTTGGAATTTATTTGAAAATTCAGCTGGTACTCCTGTATAATGGAGGTGAATGGAACTTTGTTTGTGATGCTCAAAGCAATGCGATAAAAATATCACAAATATCACAAAAACACGAGAAGATGATGAACAAGAGATGTTGCTGTTGAATTTTTAAATGGTTTTCTGGCTGTCAATGCTTTCCTTACATTTCTAACGCAATCCGCTTGATACCCAGAAAATCAGATGAACTGATTTTATTTACAAACATGGAGATCTTGGACCAAGTGAAAAAAAAATGATTTGTGCGCTAAAAAAAACATAAATACACCATCGCCAGAGCGTTATGTGGCATTTACACATTCAGTGCATGTGATAAGAGTGTGATCATCTTTGGACTGACTGAGGTTTTAGCCGAAGTCCATTTGTTGAATTTCATCCCACCAATTATCTGGAAGTTAGCAACTATATTTCCCATCAGTGGTAGGTGTTGCCATCTTTACTTTGGTGTTCCCTTTTGAACAGGATTCTTCCAAATATGTATCATGATTCATTTTTTAATGTTGCACTGCAGCGATTTGAAGCTGCCACTCCGACTGTAGTGCTGTAATGGCAATTGGAGAAAAGCTGACACGGCGTGTGCTAACAAATGTATGCACAGAATGTATATGCAGGTCATAGAGTACATCATGCAGTGAATAGCTCATTTAGCTCTTCAGGGTCAACTATACATTTCTCTGTCAGGTCTGTATTATAGCATGTACTGCATTTATCTCTTCGCCATGAATATTTGGAGCATTAGAGATGCACCGTAGTGAATGAGCTCTTACAGTGCCATACAGGACAATGCTTGAAAATCTGCCTGCCTTGACACCGGCTGTAGGCTAAAAGGCCTGCTCACTAAAAGTATTTTGGATAAATTCAAACACTAGAAGAAACTAGTAGATGATTCTCTATCAAGCTATGGATCCAGATGCTTTCGTCACGTTGGGCCAGCTTCCTGAAGGGTATGGATAATTGTTTGTAACAGAATATACACAGATCCGCACACATGCATCACACAATCATGTACAGACAAACTAGCAAACGCAGCCATGACTGTGACTGACAGATTATGCAGGCCACAGAGGTGTCGCCACCATATGGCTTGTGAATCCTCCTTCACTTTTATCACTGCCTAGGGAAAATGAATATAAAGCCACGTCAAAGCTGGAATAGAGCATCATTCTTTTGGTCCTGATTGAATTCTGGGCTATAAGCCCATGTGATGGATCCGAAGTGTCATTCTGTGTGGCCCAGACATTCTACCTAAAACTGGCTCTGTGTTGAAAAGTGCCAAACACTGGCATCGTCTGAGTCAGTGGTAGTTTTGCCATAACATTTATTTGCTCTCTCCTTTGAGTATATGGACACGAAAACACATATGCATATACATACGCTACATAAACGTCTAGGCATCAACAAATGGAAATGAGGCTATATACACTAGGACTAGCACAATGTAAATGAAGACTTGAATGTGCTTCACCTCCATCGGGTTCATTTCTGTGGGCCACATTAGATCAAACATCAGTCAATGCAGAGCTGTAATTGGTGCAAATGTAAAACCTTGGGAACCTATGCAAGGTGAAGCATTGATGTTCTTCCACCCACTGATATGTGTTAAGGCCAATGCATGTCTCATTGAGCCTGGGGATAGAAAAGGCATTTGCTGCTCAACTCTATGCTACAATGGCAGAATGCTGTTCCGGCTCCCATTGTTGGAGTTTCGACCCTCACAGCGCTGAAGGCATTGGTGGGTGCTGGGGATTCATTTTGTTTCTCATATTTCTCTCTGACAGAAGTCTCTCTTTGGCTGATTGTAAGGTGTCCTAAGAGAGGTCATTCATGCAATGCACATTTTACTTTTTTCAATTTTGTGTTTGTGCTTAGATTGCTATGGTATTGCTAACAGGTTGTGCTCTGCCAAATGGACCATGCTTTTCACATTTTGAGGATTCACTGAAGGTCAATAATGTTTAATGCGATATTATGTGCTTCTTTGTGTATCTGTTCATCATGCCTACCTATCCATGTGGGCTGTGTGAGATAAAGAAAAAGACAAAGTGCATGCATGAAGACCGCGCACACAAGCCTTAATGTGTGCCGGCAAATACATATAGATAAGCAGCTATTACCTTTTCAAATTCATCCTCAGACCTGCCCTGTCAAATTAAATGGCTTGTGGAGAGATTTTTTTCTTCTGTGCATATCTGAGGAGATGATGGCACTCTTTCAGGCAGTGAAGGAGCAAGGACGCATGATAGATTCTTCTGTACCCAGTTATTCTACTTGTTGCCTCCTTTTTCCATAGAGTGTTCTTGCAAGTGTGCCAGCCTTGTCTTAATTATCTTTTCTGTGTGTCATCCTATCAATCACCCTCTTGAATGACCACACTGAACTAATGTGCATCAACACACTTTGCATGGCATTCAGTTTGGAATCCTATTTGAAGCCAATCTGTCCGTGTCCTTCGCATATTATGCTCTACCCCATAGATATTTGATGGCTATGAACACTATCATTGTTGTCCATAATCTTGTAATTCACTAAAATATTTTTGAATTAACCTGCATGGTCAGTGTTACCAAGGAGAGTTTTAAATGTCACAAAATCTAGCAAACAAGTTGAAAACAGCTTGTCTAATGGTGATAAGAATGATTTTCTGTAAGCCATCCAGCTCTGCCATAGTTTTTGTTGTAATCTCGCGAGCTGTGTCATTGTCAGTTCAAATTCAACGCATTAACTAGAGATGCACATTACAACAAGAAGCTAATTTGGGCCATGATATAAATTGGGACAAAAATGCAGGACAACAAACAATTTATTTTTTCTAAAGGTTATAGTAAAACAGCGGTGAATCTCACAGGGAGAAATTCCTGTCTAGGAAATGAGGCTACTTTTCACCAGTGCTGGAGGAATCCTTTAAGGGAGCCTGAAGAAGAACTGAGTGCAAATGAGAGAAAACAAATTTATTATGAAAACTTGAGTGAGCACAGTGGAACTTTCTATAAAGAAGTAAAAAATGCTGGGAGGTCTTATTTCTAAACTGGGAAAGTTATTTCAGACAATCATACAAATTCTGATGTTCTCTTCTCAGCAAGTGACAGGCTCATTAATCCTAATCCATAAAAAGATTTTGATATTTTTCCTCTTCTTAATTTGAAGGCAACACCGAGCAGCCGTTAGTAGAAGTCAGGTAAGTCTTGTAACACTGCAAAATGGAAATGATCTCAATTGTGGCATGCTGTGCAGTAGTCTTACACACTCCATCTTCTTTCCTATTCTACAGTATTTTACACAGTGGCAGGCTAATTTGCTATGGGAAAATTGAGGAGAAGAAACTTTATTTAGCCCTGCTGCTGTTTGCACCATGTGTCCATCCATGGGGGTGGATTGTTGTGGTGATTTAGGCAAAGCTACAGGAGGCAGTCAGTAGCCTGATTTGAGGCAAATCCACCTCCACCAGACCGCACTGAGTGTGGATCTGGCTCACAGTACCAAGGTGCAGATGTCACTCTCCTAGTGACATGAATTGCCCTGACATCAGCATTGATGTTTTGAATGTCAGGGACGTGGGGACCTTTCGCGTAGCGGAGGTCCTCTTTGGCCAAAATCCACAGATTCTCTGCAGCTACAGTGAGCTGGACAAAATTTCACCTCGCCTTTTGTTGCAGGCCAGCACTGTGCTGAGCTGACATCCTGAACCAACACGTTCTTACCACTTAGGAAATGCTGGAGAATCAGAACTGTTGCATCAATGTAGTAGCCTCACACAGAAGTATCTATCTTGTAAGACAATAGGACATTCAGTATTAACAGCACAAATCCATGGTACTGAACCTGTTTGATGAAATACATATCTGTTCTCACATTGCCTGGCATGCAGTGTGACAGAGTTCAGGGCTCATCTTGGAGACCACAGCATAAAAGAAACAGAGAACCTTCTCCTTTTCCTCTATTGGAATTACTGAACTATCTGCCTGATCATTGGCTTCACATTTAATTAAAAAGAGTGTCTGTTTCTTTGGTGATAGCAGAACACAATCTCAGTGGGGCACTGTATAACTGGAGTTGCTGGCACATTTGTAGCATGCAGTCCAACCAGCCTCTTACCATGGAGTCATTTCACCATTCAAACTACAAAAAAAACCTATAGCAACTATATATATTTTTCTTTCCCTCTCAATTGTCAAACTGCCCCAGCTCTGCAACTGACTGCTTCGCCATTTAAGATAACAGAGTTATAATGGAATGGATTGATTTGATAGGAGGCATAATATAGAAACTGTCGGCTGTGAGAAAAAGGTCTTTGCTGGCACCATTTCAAACATGGCATCCATAATAGCATTTTGAATACATAACCACAGTTTGCAGCAGTTAGCCCTTATGTGCAGTTTCCTGTTAAATTTCCTGCTTTGCTGCTTTCTATCATACTTGGCTACCGTAAAATTTTAGTGGGGTTAAGGCCTCCGAGATCAAATGTTAGCATACTAAAATATTAGTATAGACTCAGCTGGAGTGGGAGCACATGTGTCATGGCATGTGGGCTGTATCTCTGAACACATTGTTCCCAGCGAATGTAAACTATAGTAGGATTGTTTTTTCCCAGCAAATATTCTAACATTTTTTGCTATAAATACAATTAAAATCCAAGATTGACTTAGCATGTGCAACAAGAGCAATGGAGCATTCCTTCATGCACTCAAAACACACGGAAGAAGAAAATCACAGAGCAAAGAGAACACAGTGTCATTGTAGCTTGGCAGCAATCACACAATTACATGCTTGGTTAGAAACATGATAACCACAGGCTGGGCATCAGTGCATCACAATATACTATATTCCAATGTGACTTGGCAAAACATGTTTGTTATCCTCTCAATCACAGTGATGGATCACCTTCACTGACTGAATTAGACGTTTTGGGAGTCGTTTTGAAGCCTGGCAGGTATGGCAAAAGTGATTTAAAGATATTGTTCATCATGGTTGATGCATGTAAAAAGTAGCATCCAAGATAACTTTAAATGTGATAGCTTTCATGCATGCAAAATGTTTTAAAAAGGAAACTAAAATTGCTGTCATGCTGGAACGATTCTGTAAAGAGGTTTGCTTTCAGCATCAGCTGACAAGACTTGTGTGTTACAAGACCTCTAGTTTGTCTTTTCAACATTTCAGGAATGATTTTCCCCTGCTTTACTGGGGGGAGGCTGTCAATTTGAAGTAAGCAAACACCTGGAGATAGAAGAGTCTAACTTTCAAATGGAGAGAAGATTTTCATCATCTTCTCTCCAAACTGAGCTGATATTTCTTTTTGGTTTCTTTAACTTCACAATGATACTTTCTTTTCTCTGATCTCCCATTGTCTCTCTTGAAGTCTTTTTTTTTAATCAGTTACAGGGTGCTCACTAAGCATTGTCCTCAGACCTGTTGAATAGTAAAATCTTTGCTTCACATGAGGGTTTAAGAGCTGTTCTCTCTGTTCCAGGTACTCTCTAATATACCTGCCAAATGGTTTGTGTTTCATTCGACTGCAGAACAGACCTCTGATGTTCAGATCTGTACAGAAAGGAATTACTTGAAACCAATCTCATCACTTTACGATCGCTAAAAAAATTTGCCTTTGACTTGTACATTCCACATGTCAGGCTCTGCTACAGTGTTTCCATTAGTCACATTCACATATACAAGTAATGCCCACATTTCTGAAGTTAAAACAACTCAAAAGAGATACAGTAAGAGTTTTTGTGGGTGGAATACTGAAATGAAAACCACAGTTGATGATAGCTCAGTAAATATGTGCCCATTTGTGCCCAGCACTTCTCTCCTTAACCTTTAAACCAGATAATCACGGTTTCTAGAGTTTATATCTTGGAAGTGATTCAATTACATTTCTGAAGTTGAAACAACTCTCAAAAGAGACACAGTAAGATTTTTTGCATGTGGAACACTGTTTGTAATGAAAACCACTGTTGATGATAGCTTAGTAAATACAGCATGTGCCCATTTGTGCCCAGCACTTCTCTCCTTAACCTTTAAACTTAATCTTGGAAGTGATTCAATTTTCAAGTTATTGGCAATTCATTTGATCACGTCCTACAATGTTTGTTTGAGCCTTAAGATTCAAATGGTGTTTCACTGTTATGCAGTGCTAACTGCAAAATGTACCCCAATGAAATTGTGTTGAATACCATAACTGTCAAGACAAAGTGGGCCTCACAGAGAACCTTAAATATGCTGCTCCATTTTTTTCCATTTTTTTTCTTTGATGAAATGAGTAAAATCCAAGTTAGAATGAATTTTGCCTTAACATTTCCAGTAAAGAAGACATCGGCCATGATTCATTCTGTGAGGATTATAGTGCAGTCATTTCCAAACCCCAAGCATTAGAAAATCTTACAATTCCATATCTACATGTCTGTCCATCAGTCTTACTTAAGCAAAGCATAAAAAGTAAAGAATCTAAGAGAGAGAGAGAAAGAGAGAGAGAGAGAGAGAGAGAGAGAGAGAGAGAAGCATAAGTCCTTGATCTCCCCAGGATTGGTTCACCCTAATTGCCATGTATGGGCGCCTGAGTAAACGCGCCAGCCCCCTTTATCCACACAAAGCCCCTCATTAAGAGCTGGTTGGACAGCGAGTGCGGTGCCGAGGTGAATGCTGGCTAGAAGCGCAGGCCTGGCATCCACATGCAGGTGCAGAGCCGCCTGCTTTAATTGACAACAGGAGAAGAAAAGGCTCCGTGCTGTGCATGACATACCCGCCTTCTCTCTTTCTCCCTCGCTCCCTCTCTCTCCAACCCTCCCTTTCTGATCTGCCTTAACCAGGTTACGGGTCCATCTGACAACACATGAGCTTCGCTTCTCTGTTCCAGCTCTCAGCTCAAACTTTCTTTCTCAAAATGTCTCTCTCTCACAGTTATTTGTTTGATGAAACATTTCAATGCAATGCCAGTTCTCTGTCTCACAGTCTTTCCTTACAAAATGAAGTCTATAAGGACTCTATAGGATATGTAGAGTTGCAGAGCTGGAGGAGCTGATGGTTCTGGTAAGATGTTGTAAGTATTTTTCCCTTCTTTTAATGTTAGTCTAAGTGGTTCACAGAAACATAGAAAGAGTGTAGTCAGCTAGCTAATTCAACATTCAATATACTATAGGCTTATTTAATGGTTATCAGTTTTATTTACTCCAACTTAGTCTCTCAGAGATGATGTTTTTTCCATTACTTTGGCATGGCGGGTGGCTGTAAATATAATCCTGTGAGCCTCAGCAGCCACTACCACAGGGAAATTGGAATTGTAGCAAATTTAAAATGTGTAATCATAGGGAATCAATTGGGAACAATAACTTGCACCACCATTGCCAAATTCCTCCAAAATTGACCCAAATTCTGAAAGGGAACTGATTTAAAGCTGCTGAATGTGTTACTAGGTTTCTACAAGGCATAAACTCTTGCCCCTGTTTGCCTTTAGCTGTGCAATCAGCAGAATTTTAAGCTTGGCTATTGGATGTTTCATGTCCATCCAAGCCTTGAAAGTGGTCCAAACTGTCAATCAGCTAACACTGTCCATGCAGAAAATGAATGAGACTTTATCTCTGGGACAATGGACACTGGGAGCAACTCATTCCACTTCAAAACTCTCCGGAATTCACACAATGCACTGGCATAAAAGAAGTTCAGTCAGTGGATTCGACTGAGAGGTATAGGAACCCAACTATTGGGTCCTTCCAGAGAGAGAACTGAATTAAGAGAACACAGAAACAAGTACATGAAATATGGATCCTTGATGCTTTCATGGAATCAATACCTTTTATCAGCATTATCACCACGCTGAAATGTTTTTGGTCTCAGAAGCTGGGAGGATGGATTGGTTTCAGATGGAAATGTCCATTTGTCTCAGGCACTGGGCTTGCAGCTTAATGAAAAACAGAGAGTGGTTTGGCACAAAATGTCTAATTAATTAAATGTATTTTGCCACTTCTTGACAGTGAGAAAAGGAAAGCATTTAGATGTGAGCAGCTGTACAGTGTTTTGGGGTTTTTTTGGGTTTCTGCTAGTATCAAAGATCTGACATGCTAGTCCACTTTACCTCCATGTCTTTATTCATTTCAGTAATTCATGAATTTTGCAGAAATCATTTCAGGCAAAGAGCTTTTCAATTAAGGATGGAGTGCTGAACAGATTTTTTTCATATTGACAGAAAAGTGCACCTTCAAGAGACAAGTGTCTATGAAATGTCTCTATTTCAGCTTGAAACCGGCATTAATTATAGTCTGAGTGTGCTTTTCTACAGACATTATGACATGAAAGTGTGCAGGTGGACACATGTTAGGAAAGGAAAAGCACATAGGTGTGCTTTAAGAAACCAGGGGTGGTGTGTGAAGACGTTTCAGAAACGTGCTGTGTTTGGAACTGCAAGGACCATGTTTAAGAGATTAAGGTTTAGCTTATTTGAATTCCTCTCAGTTCACTCACTGTCCACAGATTTTTATTTATTCACAAAGAGAATATAGCCACAGCTGCATGATATAACACCTGATCTGTGTTTAAAAATGAGGGTGTTTGTGATTCTTTGTCTCCGATTTGAAATGATTTGAAAACACATGAGAGAGTATGGAAGCGGCACAAGCCACCAACCTACATGAGCCAAGGTAAGGAAAGCTGCTACCATTCCTTCTGCTCCCTATTCGGTTAGTAACTGGAGTCTTGTTTGCGTTCACACATGCAGGTTATACAACATGATATCAGTTCATTAAGTATCCCCATCTCTCTGCTCTTGCTTATTGAATGCAAGACCTAAGGCCAGAGAGAAACTTGTAGAAGTCAAATAACAAGCAACAGTGTTGGGAGTCACTTTTAAAATGTCATATGTTACATATGAGTTACTTTCATTTGAAATAAGTTATTTACAATAATACTGTCTGTTTAGAGTAATTCATAGTTTAACCAGATGAGCTTAACACTGAATACCTGTTTGACCTGGTTGGGGGCTCTCAGAGTCATGTTGTTTGGGAATGGCTGCCAGGACCAGGTCAGCTTGGAAATTTCGGGTGGTAAAGGGTTAATTAACATAGTGAATTTAGTAATATTACTGATATATTAGTTACATGTTACATTAGAGACCTGAACTCTGTAATATAATACCATAACGTATTACTTTTACCTCCAACACTGATGAACAAATTAAGCACACACAACTGACTGTATGTATGACTTAGCAGTTTATAATGTACACCTATACAATGTACTTGAATCAAATAGCAAGGTCAGAGCGAGAAAACAAGAAACCAGAATCACTATGCATCACAAGATTTTTTGCTCATGGAGCTGCATCTATATTCTGTTAAGGCTTCAAAATAAAGACAAAACAAAAAAGGAATCGACCATTTATAGCAAATGGTTGTCCAGTTAGATTTGGCAGAAAAAGCTTTGCATTTTGTGGAACCCAAGCAGCAAGCAGTAAAGATTTTGCTGAAAGAACTAATCTGCCCCCAACAAACACACATGAACATTAAGTCAAGTCGTCAATACCAAAGATTTGGACGAAGTTGGGGTGGTGGGGGAGCTGGGGCAGCAAATGGTGCTGGCATGAGTGCATCAGCAGAGTGACAGGAGGGGTCAGGTTGTTATAGCTGCAGTATGAATATGATTGTATGTTACTAGTCATTACCTCACCAGTATGTAGTGAAGTATGAATAATGCAGCAGATGTAAATCAGTTTTCTGTCTGATCCTCCATCAATGACATCCAACCATGGGAATGAGAGGGTGAAACCAGGGACACAGATGTAAAGATCCAGCACCGCAGACGCGTATTTTGTACGATCAGTTTATGTTCTGTACAGTCTTGTTTCTGAGGTGCATTCTCAAAAACAAAAATGACTCACGGCTAGTTTCATGTGTTTTCTTTTTTCATCAATAGTTATTTCCAGCATAAACATGTAGTGTGATGTGTAGTCAAAGCAGTGCATGTGTGTTCATTTGTGCAGAATGTGTGGGTGCCCAACAGTTTTCCGGGTCTGCAGGTGTGTGAGTGGGAGTCCGATGGCATCCTGTGTAAATACCAACTGATTTTGTTTTTGATAATGGTGGCATTTCTCCAAGCTTAATTTCAGTTCAATTTGGTTTTTTCCTCTTCATATCCACTTTTATTTTTAATTTCTGGTTTAGCCAACTCTTTTAGGGAGGCAGAGAGAAATAGGTCCAGGTGACTTTTGCTAATTGCTACATTAGTCAATAATAATATACATTATTTGATTTACAATTATGATATATAATTATTCTCTGAACTACGATCTTGCTAACATGCTATCATTTTGAAATCCAACTTATCACCTACAAAATGACCCACTCTGATTTATACTCTGATTAAACTTTACTTTTTACACTTGTTTTTTGTGTGTGTGCTTTTCATTATTCTTTTTTTCTTTTTTCTTTTGTGATTTTTTTTATGATCTTGCTTTCATTTTTACCATGTGTAATGTTAATTTTTAAAGTTTTAATCATGTTAATGGAACTTTGTAACCTGTGTTTTGTACTGCTTGATATAAGAAACACGGATTAACCAGCATTTATTGAATTTGTATGAAAAGAATAAATATGCAACGAAACAGCTTCAGACAGCCTGGCATATGAATTTATGAATATATGTGTGTGTGTAGGTGTGTGCTCTGAACTTCTGCATAAACTTCACCAAGAATACTAATTAAATCACTGCCATCAACCCCGTGCCAAGCTAATGTCTTGAGCTATTAGACCACAAACTGTATTTCTCTCTGACAAATTGTCTCTGATTTGTTTTTGATCTGCAACAGATGTGTTATGAGTAGTTCTGATGGAAAAAACAGATGAAGTGTCCATACTGTGTGTTTCCATGACCCTGGTGATGCACATAGTGTATTCCGCTGCACTAAACACATCCAGACAGAGCTGTTTTTCAGACTTATTTGTTTATGTTCTATAGTTGAACTGTGGGAGTTTGCTGGAGATGCTTTACCTGTTATACCTTACTTCAATGCATGTTTGGCATGAAGCTGGAAGAAAGAAAGAACAAAAGACCGAAAGAATGAATATGAAAAACATGACATTGGCCCAACAGCACTGGAAGAAACAACACTTGTCACACTTTTAGTTACAATGGAATGAGTAAGGAACAAAGCAGGAGGTTGACTAAATATGATAAAAATGTCTGAGACATTACTGGAAAAATAGTCGATTAAATTAACACTACACAAAAGTAATTAGGCCACATTGTCTGTCCAAATTTAATGGAAATGCAATCCATATAATAGTTGTAGAGATATCAAAATCTGGGCCAAAGTGGTGGACTGACTAACTTTTACTAAGTAAAATGGAGTAATGGAGTAAAACTATATGGCTTATATCTTAGGCAGATCAAGACAATTTGTGATTCATCTTATGCCCATATAGGTAAGCTACGTTTCAAATAGCACACACGCTCATAGGAGTTGATGGGTAATAATTTTGTCACACCTTTTAAGCTGCTTGTTGATTATGTCTCATTGCATTTATTCTGATGAGTTCACGTGCAGAACGCTGTTGCTGTACATGTTGGAATAAATTGAATTCCATGAGAGTTATTTGTCCATGGTCATTGGTAGGTTTTCCCATTATAAGGATTTCCTGCTGTCATATTGCACATCACACTGGCACGCACATACTGCACAAACAGATTTAGAAACTATTTGAAAAAATATTCACCAAATGTACAGTGTGTAATGCTGTTACAGTAGTATTTGAGATGCTGTGAAAGAAAACAGGGCCACATTGTTTTCTCTCAGATAATCACAGCTACTTCAAGAATTCAGACAGCATTTTTCTTATTTTTTCATTAAGATGGATCACATGCTTAGCAAATCAATGTACTGTAGCTGTCCCTATGCTCTTCCCCCAAAGCTGTGGTCAGGAGTGTATTGTGCAAAACAGCAGGTCCAGCGCACAAATCACTGGAAAACCCTGGGCTACTTCAATACATATGTTGGTGAAAGAAAGCACGTGTGGGGAATTCAGGACAAGAGACTGGTAGTTTTGCAGTTCACTGATGGTGAATCATGGAGGCCAAAGTATTCAAACTGTAAAGGGAATACGGTCACTTAAAAGTACCTGTGTGAAAAGACAAGATGAAAATGGAGGGATGTGGAAAAGCTGTTTAGATTGACAGAATCCCAACAGAGGAAATGTTTTGATAAGAACACCACCAGTAGGAGAGGTATGGAATGTGATTAGGAAAACATAATCAGCGTGTAGCAGTAACACATAAAGAAAAAGTAATGGTGGCAAAGACTTTTGTGAAAGTGCATGACTGATTATAAGGGAAAGGAAGGACAAGAGCAATCAACAAACATGCATTTTTGACACTTAAAAGGAATGGAAATGATGTGATAAGAGGAGTCTTTCACAGTGAACTGAAAACAACACTACTGGCACCACTTATCCAAGGACAGACAGAAAATAAAAGTTTATGTTAAAATATTTAAGCGATAAAGGGTTGAGTTACAACAAAGTGTGGAAGAAGTGGAAAGAAACAGTGCTAGATCTGACAAAAACAAAACAAAAAATATCTCTGAAATACAACAAAAGAGCTACTGGTGAATCTGTTTACAGTGTTTATAGCCAAACGAATTCACATTGTTTTAACAAAGATGTCAAGCCAATGACATATTTCCATCCTCATAAAAAAAACGTGATCTGATTTCATGCTGAACACTGCTGAGTAGTTTTCCACACAAGTTGAAGGTGTATCTGTCTCTTCCAGCTCCAGTGAACTGCTAGCTGTAGGCTCTTCCTCTTCCTCCATTACTTCCTGCAATATTTAAACCTTATCTGCTGTCAATTATATACTACAAAATGACCATGACTTGTAGTGTGGATGTGCTTTTGATATTATTACTATCCTTAATGACAAATACATTTCATTTCCTAGGACTGCTTCACAATAAAACCTCAGGTTTCACCAGTTTGATGCTTTTAATGAGAAGGACAAGTGGTAGGAAATGTTTGGATTATTTTGGCAGCAACTTAATACAGCTCTGATATGACTGTAAAGAATGGCGGACTCCGCCACTAACAATGAAAATGACCAAATAGAGAGGTAACTACTGACTTACTTTGAATGGCTATTGCTGAAAAAAATTCATAAATAGAATCAAAAACATGCCTTGCAGTCATGGAAATCTTACATTTTAACCTCGAAAGGATTCTAACTTTAAATTCATGTATTCATGCATTAAACTAGAAATTAAGGGAGGCAGTTAAGGGAAGTATGCAAAGTGTCTATATCATTGACCTGTCAGACTGTATTTTCAGGCACCTGATTTTCAGCCTGACTCACCTCCTGACTCTGTAATCAGACAGAGAGAATGAATGTAATCCTTAAAAAAAACAACCACAGAGGTAATTAGAATAACTGACTGGCAGCCACAGAAACCACACTACTCTGCAGGCAGAAGTTGTCACAATATCCCTTCAGCCTTTTCAGCTCAGCCTTTATGAGTGACTGTAAATACAACAACTTAAGAGCAGAGTTTCATTTTTAAATAAACCATACAATCTTTATAGTTAAAGATGTTTCTAAAAGAGTTTCTAAAGTTTTCATATCAAAGTTCCAAATTGTTGTGACAAACGTAATCTCTAGGCAATATATCTTTGAATCAGTGAAATGTTACATTTATGTACCACACCAGAGTTATAGTGAGGGTGGATATAAGGCACAAAACACAGTGCACCATTTACTGGCATCCTGAGTCACACCTGTGGTTGGTCTAGGCAACAAAAGCATGCTGGGTAAGATAATGGAAAGACTGTAGTTTTGGTAAAATGATAATAAACACATCATGTCATCATGTGCTTCAAGTCACTGTGACTTTTTTCCTGTATTAAACAAAGACCGTGATCTATTCCCAACCTTAAACTAATTGCTGCCTATGCCGAAACATAAAAATAAAATATTCTAATAATGGTGTAAAGATATTGTGCTTTTACAGCTTCCATCGTCAGAGAGAGAAAGAAAAGCAGTTTGGCCCTTTTGTGATCTTCATGTTATTATTGTCACAACTTCTTTCATTATTCTAAATTCCACTGGTCTTTGTAGTCTCCTGAGAGCATGTGAATGTGCCAAACCTTTCAACTACACTACCCCAATATTGGTTTAAAAAAAAATCTAAATGCTGGTAACTGCCTTAGATACCACACGAAGTCAACAAAAATCAGAGCCTGCTTTGAAGGAGGGAGGAATGCTTTATTGATTAACAAATCTAAAAACACTCTATGAGAAGGAAAGCAGGATGTCAGCAATGGTCTAGACAACTAACTGTGATAATGCATAATTATGATGAGGTCATTTGATCAAAAAAACCATCAACCCCCTTGTATTCACGCATCCAGTATATATATAAACTGCATATATCGGCAATACAAACTTTAGACTAAAAGGTGTTCACAAGTTAGTCTTTAATGTAGTGTCTGTGATGGAAGGATGAATTGATGAAATTGTGAAACCATTTCATTTTTGTTCCAGCACATGTGACCCATTCTGTTTCTACCATATATGTAGTCATAATGGAAAATGTTCTCGATTGGAGAGAGCAGAAGTGTGTTGCATTTACTGGCACTGGGAACACGGGTAAATGGTTGAATCACGTGTTATGTACGCAGTCACTCCAGCCCTCTGCTGTTTTTCATAGAGTATGCTTTAAACAGACCATTTGCAAGGGTCAAACAGAACACTGACGTGGGATTTGTGCGGAGGAGTCAACAACCCAGCTTGGCAGTGATTTTGCTGTTGTTTACAGCTTGTGAAAGTTGCTGCTGACCTGGTTTTAGCAGTCTTTAGGCTTAGTGCTATGGTAGTCAGCTCACACAGAGACATTTTATATTCAAAAACCCAACAAAAGAAAATTCACTGAGACTTAAAGTTATAAGAGTTCTGGTTACCTTTTCAGATAATCTCTAAAGCATTTTTATCTCTTTAGTCTCTTATATTTATCTCATCACTTTCTATTTCTTTAACAGTGCTGGTGCCTCAGGATCCCTGCTGGTATATTGTTAATATTTCCTTTCATCACTAGAATTTTGAACTCATTTCTATACATTTGCTATTACAATGATTCACCCTTCAGGAGTCCTGCAATTTTCATTTTCATTCATTGCCTACTGTCTATAATTGTAATTAATGTTTTTACTAACTATGCAGCTTTTGAAAGAGGAAATAATTCCTCTTACAGATGGAAAGGTGAGTTTAGAAGCTATAAAACTCATCCTTGCTCCATCCTATACACTCCAGGGTTTTGTTGCTGCAGCTTTACCTTGTCTGGTATGACCAGTAGCTCATTGTGGTAAATGTTAGCTAATTTTAGCAAGCTGTCACCAGTGTGTGCACGAGGCAATAGGACTGAAGACTCAAATGCAGACACTGAGGTTGAAGAGCTCAAAGAAAAAGGACTAAATAAGTGTTGTAATTAACAGGCAAGAGAAGGCAGTCCAAACGAGCAAACAAATCCAGAGGGGCAAAGTGGGCAGGTCAGAAACAATCACAAGGTATCGGGCAGAAAATCCAAAACAGCTACAGATGGCTGTAAAGCAAGTGCACAGCATTACAAACTTGCAAAGAAAAGGGCTGGTGATCCCATTAGATACACTGAAGGACTGGTGGAGTAATGAGTGGCAGGTGTGTCAGCAGGTGGACATGATTTGAGAATGTGAACAGGATTTTTGGCCACTTTGGAGTTGTAAACACCACAGGTTTTATTGATGCCTTATGGCGAACATGTTAGCAAACCATTGCCTAGCACATGCCTTGCCAGCAACATGCCCATGCTGGATAGGTCGTATTGTTATATCCATCATATTTTCATAATAACTGTAAATAACTGGAGTGCATTGTAGTAAAAAGTACAATATTTGAGTAAAAGTGTAGTCTAATGAAAGTATTGACCCCTGCTCCTTTGCCATGCGCTCATCCTTGGCATCCACTCACTGAGCGTCTCTTCACCTCCGCTGAATAAGAGCGAGCAGAAGACAGGATGCATTATACATGAATTACAGGCTGGCAGACAGCACGGCACATGGCACCCATTTCACCGTGATGAGCCTGGGAGACTTCTATTAATTCTACTAAAGCATGCATATAGTGTAGACGGCGCAAAGAAGAGAGATGAGACGCTACTGAAGAGCCGTGAGGCAGAGCATTTGAGGAATTGGGGGTAAGGTCAAGCAGTGAGGAGGCATGTTTGTTAAAATATTCAGCCAAATAAAAGCACTAGTGAAGAATGAGTACATGGGTTTTTGTGTGTATGTGTGCACCTGCATTTATATATGCATCTGTATATATCCTTAGTAGCTTTTACACCTCTTGCTTTCAAGCTTAAAGCCTTTAGTACCTGTGCTTTTGTGTTTGTATGTGTGTTTTCGATGCTGTGGGCCGTGTGCGCATGTGTGTATTCGTGTATATGTTTGAAAGGGTGATAGGCAATTGGATGTGAGGGTCCAAGCAAAACCTGCATAATGAGAGTCTAAAGTGGCCAACTGAGGTTCTAGTCACGTCTCCATCAGAGCATCCAGCAGGGTGCACACACTTCTCTTAAATAAGATGTAGTCACAGCACACATCTACCTAAATAAGCCACACACTAGCAGGGAGATACAAATACATACAAACACATACAGTGAATAGATCAAGCATCAAGAGGTAAATGATTGATCTCCAAGTTTGTTTTGGCCCCTGAAGCTCATTTCTTCACCAAAATGGGATCAAGAGGCACTAAGGCTAAGATTGCTGAATTAGTCTCAGCACTCATATTGTAAAGACATAAAGAAAGACAGGAGAGAAAAAAAAAAAAAGTCAGACATCTACACGTCTCGAGCATCTACATCCAGGAGGATACGGTTGTTATGTTGTCGTCAGAATGTCATGCCTCATCCCTTAATGCTTTTGGGTGGCGGATCAGGAGATATCGTGTTCACACGGGCGCATACATGCACACGTTCCCCTCCAGTCTTCGGTCTGGAGTGCTTGTCTGAATCTTGATGCTATTGATGTGAAACATTCCCTGATAGCTCTTCCATGGCCACAGTCACAGTGTCTCCACATTGCCTACGCACAGAAAAACTAACAGCAATTGATTCGCTCTCTCCTATCAGGGAGACATTTCATTTACTGGAACAAAGCCACTTGTGCTTTTGTTGTTGTCTTTACCGGGCATGGTGACAGGAATAAATCCGTCTAGGTGATAACTATGATTGGGTGAGTGTGATGAAGAGTGAGGCACAGAGGGGAGGGGTGACTTACAGGGTCACTGCAGCAAAAGGCTAGAATTTAATGATTCTTCTTGCATGTGCTATTATTTCTGTTTCCAAAACTTGTTAATTTGCCATCTGTTCAGTGTCAGCGTTATTCAATTAAAAACAAATGTAGCCTGTAGAAATTAGGAGGATAATTTTAGAAGCTTAGTTTAAATGATTGATCTAGCTGGATGTGACCAGGCTGCACAAAGATGCACAGCACAATAAGAGAAGTGGAAAACTAAACCTCTTCACTGGTACACATTGAGACAAAACCTGTGTATGGTGGGATTTGTCTTTGCAATACACATTTGGTAAAAAAAAAACAAAAAAAAAAACACCATCAAATGCACTTTTAGGTGCTGAATTTTGATTAAATAATTTTGTTATAAAATCTATCAGTCTTTTTATTAACATTGTAGGCGTCATTTTACCTGTGCTACTGTTCTTTTCATTTGATTATCTTTCTGATGTGTGTGCATGATGAGTTATCACAGCCACTTTCTGGTTTACAGATACATATAATAAATTAATGATGCGAGTGCTATAAATAACCACAGTCTTAATATGTGGCAGTAATGACAGCTGCTCTGGCATTACTGGAAAAACCTCACTGATGTGGCACAATAGGCCGTTTTCACAGCATTCATTTTGACATATCAATCAATGGCATTGTTAATTATCTTAAGTAATGATGGCTGCATTCCATTCCATTTTTCAGTTTTAGTATCTAAAACTGAAAGTCAAGTTTTCACTGACTTGACTTACTGGGACACATAATTTGAACAGAATCATCATTAACAGTGTGATTCCTGCTCAAGATGTCTGCTGTGAAATCTTGTGCATTCTTTTGGCTTTGTCCATTTATGGCTAACTGTGTTACTAATGATTGTTGTGCTGGTGCAAGACAATAGACAATAAGAGACAAATTTTATGTTTTAATGTGTGAGGGTGCTTTTGGTAAAGCTCTATGAATACGTTCGGTTTTACCTTCTCTGCCATTTTCTGATCATTTAAGACTATGAAAATATACAGCAGCGCATAGTGTTTTAGAAGCAAAAGGGCACTACATATATACTTGTATAGTAAGTACACTTAGAGCCCTGGAAAAGCTGCATTTCTACCGAGGGACTGACATTATAAAAGGTACATTTAAACCCCGCCAAGGTGCATTAAGCAGGAGCATTTTCATCGACAGACTAAAGGTCAATAAGGGGACATGGAGTGGATCCAATGTGCCTCCCACTCTTTTGCCATGGCGTTCACAGACGAAGACGAACTGTGGTGCCAGCTATCAGTGCACACCCACTAGCGATCAGTTGCTTAAGATCAATGTGAACTACTCCTACTCGCTCCATGAAAAGTCCATAAAGGTGATGGGGCTGCTGCTGGTGGTTGCCAAGTCTTTAGAAATCAAATGATCAAATTAATCAAAAAAACAAGGCAGAGAAAGAAGGAATTGCATCTTGGCTGACATTAGTCTTTTGTCTTTATTGCACACGCAATCTGGAATCTGGTGCTCAATCAAGATTTCACACATACACACAGTTACACTTGAGTCTGAAAACTCAGTAAAATCTATCCTGTAGCTGTCTGTCACATTGACCCTTTGGCCTCAAACATTGAAAAAGTGATACTTCCTTCTCCTATTCCTAACTTTCTCTTACAAAATCCTCTCTCTACATTTTTGACACTAGGACCGAGAGAGTCTCAGTCTCTTGCCTCTCATCAAAGTTGAACCTACAGGTCCACAACTGTCACTCAAGCTTCCAGAGCCCCAGTGGATGGTGACCGCTCCGCTGTGAATTAGCATCCTCCAGTTGCATGAGGTGAAAAGGCAAAAGGGAACTAGGCCTGCTGGATTTATACCATCTGAGAAGTGGCTGGCAAGTCCCTGCTGGAGAGGGCTCCCAGCCAGTGGACCATTACATTTATCTGCATTGTGAATGTACTCTTTGGGTAAAAGAATAGAGTGCAAGGGAGATAAAAGTAACGATGGAGATGGATAGAGAGAGTGGGAGAATTGGAACAGAAGATGAGGGGGAAGACAGAGGGTGAGAAATGAGAGACAGCAGGGAGAAAGAGGGAATGAAAGACAGAGAGATGGAGACGAGTGTAGCAGAAGACAAACGAGACCACTTAGAATCCTGAAAATAAAGTTTGGGCCTTTACTGCTTTCTATTCATCAACTAAAACTGGAGGTGGGAATCAAATCTAGCATTCATAAACACTGTTGTGATTAATTCCTTTGACAAGTCCAACTATACATTGCATTTGAGGAATAATTTTACTCCCGTGTGTATGTTCTTTTTGTTTTATCCTTTATTGTGAAGTGTATTGTAAAGTCTGTGTATGAGCCACCGTGTGGACGGCTGCTTTGTTGTTGAAAGAAGTCACTGCACTCTTCTTTGCTTTTCTTTCTTTTCACTGACAGGTCTAAAGACAGAAGCACTGATAAGCAAACAGGTAATAAAGGCTTGTCCATCTCTGGATGACCATCCATCTCTTTTTGCACTGTTCCACACTGATTGGAATTCATAAAACAGAACCATGTGTGTGCTTTGAAAATCTGACACAAACGTACGTTGGAGCATACAAAGAGTTCTAGTCACTGGCCTATACCAGTTTTAGCCACCTGGCCTTTTGTTTTCTTGATCAGATGACGCTAGTAATGACACTGGGACTGACAGAGCAGCTTTGTGGGGGCAGAAGTTAGCTAGACAGATTGATTGTTCTTGATTAGCTCAATTATATCAAGAACATATGATGATATGGTGATAGAGCGTGTTAAAGGGTTGTATTAACTCTGATTGGTACTGCTGGTTATAGTTAGTATTCATGGTGATTATGATGAGACAGTTTGCACAGCTTAAAGTTTCATGCATTAAAAGCAAGTTCTTCAGACTAAGCAGCCAGATAAAAGATCCATTATGCTTTTACTATTGCATCAAGGGCAAAGCAAAGGGAGAAAGTATGTAGTGGATGTTTCCTGGAATGATCAGATTGGTACACATTGAACAGAAAGTGCTTTCTGCAGTATGATTTCTTAAGTGACGGTGCATAGAGGCTTCTGGGGCCAGAGTGATTTAATTTTGAAAATATCTGCAGCAAGGACAACAGGCCTGGTGTTGAACATCAACGCACACTTTCATTTGTGCTTGCGTATTTGATTCTCTTTCAGTTTCTGCTCATATTTGCTCTTTGTAGGTGGTTTGCCGCGCAGGTACCAGCACACAAGTGCTAAGATGATAAAAAAGAATGTGAAGCATGAGTGATGTTATATTAATAGTAAAAAAAATGCAGGAGGCTTGTGAAAATGATTGTTAATTACCAATAAACTACTTCGGAAAGGTAATTTGGTAGCACTGCACAGCAAAATGTACATGTAAATCAGATGATTTGAAAGCTAAACATGAACTCAAGCAGTGATTACATAAACACACACACACGCACACAGACACAATCTAAATTTGAATATTGTATGTACATAAATGTTTGGTATTTTTATAATACTAAGCACAGCATGTACAGCAAACATCTATAGAAACACACAAGGATTGGCAAAAATGCCAAAAAAGATAATACAAAACTTGAATGCATGGAGTGCAGTGGAATCCCACTGGTTCACAAATCTGAAACTCCATATTTTAGAATTGTCCTTGAACCAACATGTGCGATTGCCAGTCTACCAAGAACTAAAAGCATCATATACAAAATACATCAAGTGTTGCAGAAGCAGGGTTATGAAGGATATGTAGATGCCGCAGCTTTAAAACATAGATACTGAGTAAAATGAAAAATGTAAATACAGACCTGCAAACAACATTAAGCATTTGAAAAATATTACCCGTGCTTGAACAAAAAAACTGGTAGACAAATATCTCCAGCACTGACACCACGTACCCTCCATTATTCTTTACCCAGTTATAGATTTTGTAAATGAAGAGTGATAAAACAATGCAACAAATATAAAAACGATAGATATTCATTGCTTTCCAAGCTTAAAGCACGTAACTCATTATGCACAGCATGTGGTAATCAGGTGGTAGATGTGGTAAAACAGTAATATGACAAATTATGAAAAATAGTTTACATTTTGAATGCCAACAACAGATACAGATAATGCAGCCAGGGTCAGACTGGGAACAAATTCTGGCCCTGGCAATTTTCATCTGTATCTCTTAGCGCTATTTGCTGTGTGTAGGCGGTGAGTGTGACACATGAGACATGTCGCAACAGCTGTTTCTACACGGTTTCTAATTTTGACAGAGAATCGTTTGTAAATTAGAAAAATACTTAACGTTCTGCTAATGCTGCATCCCCTCACTATTTAGCTAAATACTTAATTCTAAGATATCTATGGGTCTAATCTTTAGATTATGATGTGTTGAAAAGTACCATTGGTGCATCATTTGCTCTGTAAATGGAATGAAGCAAGAGGGAGGTAAAAAGCAATAAACTGTAAATTGATATATATGAAATTAATGCACAGGTCATCTTTCAATGCTGAACAGTATCTGTGACTGAATTGTGCTGTACTCACCCAACTACTGAAGACCCAGCCCAGACATTCTCTGATTGGTTAACATTACTGTTATGACTGGCACTGACATCGGCAGAAGTCTGCCTGATTGCAGCCCAGAGAACAATGCTCTGTAGCGCTTGTTTTTTTTTGTTTTGATACGATGAAAGATGTTATTGGCCAAAGCAAAACAATAATTTTTCCATTCATGGGACTGTAATTACTGATTGGCCTCTTGGGGGCAGCAAAAGAAAACTGCAAACACAACAATTATATAACCTACTATTACCTTTTAAGCTACTTTGTATCTTTTTGTGTAAAAAATAGCCTCGTTTTTAATGACCTGTGAAGTGTTACTCAACTTTTGACTTTTATAAAATATCTTGCTCTTTAGTTGATACATGCTCTGCTATGTTCAACAGCTGGGGCCTGATTAGAGAAAGTCTGAAATCCTATCTTGTCTTTTAGGATGACATCCCGGATTTTTGGTATTACAGGAACATGTTTCCTAACTTCATTTAGGAAAATTTTTGTTGGTCTTTGGATGGGAATTTGGCTATTACAGATCCATTCTAATATTTACGTTAGGAATCCTGAATTATGATGGCACAGACCCTGTCGTCAATACAAAATAACTGCTGTATGGCAAAGTCAATGAAGGGGTGGAACAAGATGAACATCGAAATGTTATGATTGAAAGGTGACTCAAACACCACTTGCCACTTATTGCCATATCATTACGGTGGACTCGTGATTGGGAAGAAAATTTCCTGCAAAGGTGGGTTTTTCCTCTCTTCCAACGACAAGATTAATGCCTCAGGCTCATTGAAACTAAAATTGAATATCCGTCTTTCCTTGTCCATTATGTCAAGCTATCTAGTCAGTGACAAGTGAAGTGAGACATCCATTGATCTTACATTTCAATCACGGATAGAGGCAGTCTAGTGTACATTCTAAACACAGATACAGACACGACAGGACGACTGCTGATTGAAGAATCGAGTTTACAGTCATGAGTTCTCAGATAGTGTAAGACACAGCCATGAGTTCAGGAATTGATCCTGTATTAGACAGAAAAAGAAACTGTCTTCGAAACTTAAGAAAGGACAAACAGTTGAGACATTTCTTTTCCTATAATGAGGCACCTTGCTGCTAACCTTGTCTGTTATTTAGTGCTGAACAGCAAGTGCACAGTAGGTTTTTACGGCTTTTTTGCAGGAAAAAGCTGCCTGATGCATCTGGATATAATGGTGATGAAAGTAGCGAGAGTGAACCAACTGTGAAATTATGGGCTGGAAAACCAAAACAAGGTAAAATATGCTAAAAAGCCCCGCAGAGCTGGAGAATCTGCAGAGTCAGGTGATAATCATCTGTGAGTTGGACACTATGAGCAGCACCTTCAACGTACAAGTAGCCATATAATTCATCGTAAATATAAAATAGTGATTACAGCCACTGCGTATTTCACATACATATATCTGATATACTGACCATACTTGCAAACACAGACACCCCTGCACAGCACACAAACACATATTTCTCTCTGAAGCACATTTGCACATCCCATCTCATTAATCACTGCCATTGGTGTCTGTGACAGCTGGGATAGAGAAAGGTCTATGACAGAGGCTCACCTCTCATTCTCACCCTCCTCCTCAGGAATAAAAATGTTCCCCCGACCTGATTCACCGTCCTCCAGCAGCACACACACACACACACACCACAGCGTTAAACCTACGCATCCTCACCCTTGCTCGACTTGATCTGAGGCTTGATCTCGCCTTGGCCAGTTGTCCTTATGCTACAGCCCCATACTAGAAAGCAGTGTGGCGTCACATGTATATCAGTCCACTTATTATACTTACAAACTGTTATTTTATTATGTTTTCCTATAGTGTTATTTTTTTAACCCAGAAAGTGTGATTTTGAGTAATTACACAGAAAATGTATATTTGTTTATGTGGTATCATTCCTTTAAATTAAAATATTAAGCAAATAAATTCCAACACAAATGTAAAGACAGACAACTTTCAATAGATGCTCTTGCAGCTCTTGTGTACCATTTTTGTGCAAGCATGATTTTGCGGTAAATAAAAGTGTACAGTTTACCCAACAAGAAAGAAGAACTAAACAGAACATGCCATCTTGGGCACATTATTCATCAGTTTGATATGTATCCATGCCAACTGTACTTGTTGCTTGTCACAATAAATTACTGTAGGATTAATGATGGAGTAATGTGCATCTGGTATCAAGAGGTCTGGAGACGTTGATGGAACATCCTCTAAACACTTCAGTCCATCAAAAGAATGCCGAGTTAGAGTGTACCTGAATTATGAAAATGGAAGCATATAGAGATAGTTAGTGTAAGATGGAACAGCATGGGGGGATGAATAATAGCCCACTGCCCCATATTCTCTTCTCTTTTGCCCTCTGGCACATCTCAGCTTTGTTTTTATAGGTTTTTTGCATAAGTGCAACAAAATGCTTTCATTAATGATGCACCATGCATAATGATCCCCTTCATTTCCATTTTTTGCCCCTCAGTGAAGACAGGAAACACAGTGGTGTGTCTTATACAGTGGGCCAATCATTAAATAGACAGCCTCCAAGCAGGGCATTGCTTACTTGATATATGTATGACTTCTGTTTGTGAGTGTGAGTGCCTGTTTTGTGTGCGTGTGCGTGTGTGTGTGTGTGTGTGTGTGTGTGTGTTGCAAATGTACTGTGCAATATTTGTCAGTGTAAATCAAGTGTTTTTCATGAAAGTTGCAAACCTGGAGCATTTAGCTCATAGCTAGTAATACAGCAAGATTCACTCTACATGTAAACATACATCACCTTGGTAAACACTTTCCACACACTCAAACAAGGACAGTAACACTCATAGTGATGCTACGTCAACTACCTAGAATAAACCCAGTTCACTGGAGTAACAGTGAAAAAAGGGGGAAAAAGTGTAAAATTGAATCATACTGAACTATGGGTATTAGAAGATATGAAGCAACCATCAAAGCCTGGCAGGTGAAGTAACTGGTTTGAGGAATGAAAACAGAAAGCCATAAAAACAATATATACTGTTGGAGGAACCAAAACATAACCATAATGGAAATGTAATTGACATTTCCGGAATGTAATGTTCACTATTTCTGCTAGGAAGCCAGTTCATAAAGTGTTTTTCGACCAAAATTTTCTTATAAATATTCAAATCAACGGACCAAAATGTTTTGCAGCTGCCTCATCTCTGTGCCATGCATCTGCGCTTCTCTGCCAGCTATTTGCACTGCCCTCCACCTCTCTGCAGTAAAATAAAATGTTCTGGATATGTCAGCTACTCCTCCTCCTCTGTATCCACAAAAGGCAAGACTTGTCTGACACTTGTCTCGACCACGAGAAGGTAATTGGAGCTTGCTCAGCGGCCGAGCTTCCTCTCTTTCATCCCATCTTTGTCTGCATCCTATTTGAACAATTAATGAGGTTACTTTGCTTTGCTAATACAGATTTTTCCATTAAAAATGTCCTTTTCCTGGTCAATTTTTTGCTGTAAAGACGGTTTTTTTTTGCAGACTATTCCTATCATTTTAGAACTAGATTTCGTAGTTCAAGACATGAAATGAAGCTGAAAAAATATAGTTGCACCCAGAGCAAACCAAGACAGTGTTTTGGGTGGTTTTGTGTAAGCTGCTGGCTTCAGTGAGCATCAGTGCAGCCAGCGCAGGCCTCCAATACCATGGGGACGCTCCTGCCTGCTCTGCTCTGTTCACCCAGTCTTCCATGAACATCAACATCAGCAGCAGGATGGCCAAGTGCTGCACAGCACTCTCCTAAACAGATATGGGACAGGAGGTTGGTGTTTTTTTATGTTGGGGCAGGAGAGGGGGGTAGATGAAGTAAGGGCAGTCTGAACGATGAGACGACTGCAGGATGAGTGGAGTGAAGAGGGGAGTGCTGCTTCAGTTGTGCCTGTTGTGTCGGCTGGTGCCATATAGTAAAACATAGTGGATTAGATAAACTGTGTAAAGGGAGAGGTAGGGTGTTTAACTTAAACATAAATGGGACTATTGAACAAAGAATATTAGATCATTCATCAATTACTCTATTAGACAGGATTTATCAGCAACTACTTTCACTTGAAGTCATTTTTCAAGCAAATAAATAAATAATACTGACACACAAAAGCCTCTTAAAAGTGGTTATCAGCTGCTTCTGTCTGTTTTATATCATTCTAAGTGGAACACTTTGGGTTCGGTGCCAAAAAAATTTGTAGACATCACGCTGGGCTCATAGAATTTTTGAAGTGCATTTCTGACAATTTTCTGATATTTTACAAACTAAACATGAAACAACTGATTATTCAAAAAGTAACTAAAACTGATCTGATCTAAAACTGATAAATTGCTGTAGCGTTCATTTCAAATAATTAACAATTCATTTAAAAAGGACATGCATACTTCTTAATCAGGGATGTGTCCTGACTAATTGAATGGGAGAGGGTTCCCGGGTGTCGCACAGAATCATGATTGAGAGCTACAGGGTAATATATTCCCAATATGTGCCAACATTATCAGCCTCAAACTGCACACCAAACAAAGATAAGTTAAAAGCACACAAAACTAACATTACGTAAAGGGCTAAGCTGCAGGTGATTAAACATCCGCTGATAGGGAGCTAAGCTAACATAGCATTTGTGGTGCTAAGATCCCAGTGTGAGGGGGCACAAACTGACTGCACAGGTAAATTACCCCTTATAGAAGTAGTTGCATGTAATAATGGATGTTTCAGCCAAAGGGGCACAAAATGTCCAGAGCTTTCCTGTTCTTAAGAGAATCAAGACAGGAATTGTCTTCCCTCCATCCATCCAACCATCCTTCTTTAACCTGGTCCTCACCCTGAGGGTTATATGTGGTGCAGTCAGACTGTGAAGTCTGTTTTTCCATACCTTTACCTGTCAGTCACTCAGGAGCAGACTTCCTGTCAGAGGTGAGTAAACCACAGCTGGAGGAGAGGGAAGGAATGAGAGGAGCAGCCAGTTCTCCTCTTCATTTATTCATCCCCACCATCATCCCACCATTGTACGAAACAAAACAACAGTGAGAACTGGAGCACCAGCACAAAGGTTATTAAAGGCAAGGAAAGCTTAGTCCCTGAGGCGAAGAGCAAACAAGAGGGCTTAATAATGAATGACAGTAAGGAACATGACAAAGTCAATTCATTCTTTTGAGCAGCACTCAAAAGAAATGTTTCACTGTCAGCCAAATTCCCCACAATAGTTACAGAAGACACAGATACAAGGCTTTTCAGGAAGGAGTGGGGAACTCTTACAACTGTCTGAATTGCACGGTTCCGTTTCTAGTCATACACCCTTGTAATTCCCAGCTGTCAGGGAGTACTAACACTGTTGCTTAAGTGGATGTGTCACAATCTACCAATTATTCCAGTCATTTGTGATCACTGTTTGCTGTATCCCTGCAGTAGAGCCTCAGGTGTTATTTACTGTAATAATTTCCCCTCCAGCCTGCAGTGAACCCCATAAAGCACCTGTCCCACCACCACGCTTCTACATATTTTACCTCACTCCCGTTTCCCTCTTTTAACTCAGACTCTTTACATCCCTTGCCACCACATACTAATAAGGCATAGTTTATTGGTTTCACATTTTACTGCAGGTTATTCATTAGAAGTCTGTAATTGCCCAGTAGTAAGAATTACTTTTGGATTACCACTTAGCTTAACACCCCAGATCCAAAATTTAGATGATAAATACATATTGTATTATAAAAAGACGAGCCTCAAACTAAGTAATAAAAGGATTTATTACCTGCTATTATGGAGTGAATGAAGCTTGCTCACAAGTGGTTCATAAAATATCAAGAAAATAAGCCTAAGAAAAGCGGTACCCATCTCATAACAGTTGAAAGTCGTGATGCGAGCATTAAACCATGCAAACTATGTCGCTTTCTTTATTTGTTTGCATTTCCGTACATCAGTAGTATTCACCATTAAGTCGAAACCTGGGATGGAAACGTACAATGTACCTCCTGCAGATGGTTCATCATGACCTATTGTTAAGTTGTTAATATATATTTCTCAGAAATTGTTTGTGTGAGGGAGTTTACTCGCCATATGGTGACTGCTAATGCATACGCATATAGCAATTTTATTGAGACAGTTCAGGTTCAAGTGTGACAAGAGAACAAAACTATTTTGTAAGAGTGTTCTGTGACAAACAGAATTGCTTTTTTACAGTTTGAGGGTGACATATCTGTAGCACTACCATGTGTTCATTCTGTTTTATATGATTGCCCAGCAAACAAGGTTTTGTATTACCTGTCAGTCAGGAAGTCAGCAAGTAGCAGACAATGCAGTTTTTGGGAGTGACGTCACCTGTGGTTTTTGGCCTCTTGGGCAATCAAGCTGGTCTTTATAAGGCACCACAGGAGGATGTTTCCCAAAAGGCTGCTGTGAATTACTCATAATAAGGCAGTCAATTAGGGCGGAATCCATAAAGAGCTAGTCGTCTCTCTCTCTCTCTCTCCCTCTTTCTCTGGTTCCATACTTAAGATCTGATTCTCTCTGAATCTTTCTCTCTCGTTTGCTGCACTCCACAATGTTATTATTAGGAGCCATTGGGAGCATTAATTGCACTCATTGGGAGAAGGGCTGGCAGTCTTGCCAAGCTTTTGAAGTTGCGTGTTCTTTCAAACAATGGATTTTTAATGATCACCCCCCTCAACTGCCCCCCATAATCAGAGAGGCGGTTGCTGATGAGAACAACAAATCAATCAACGCACTTAAAACGAAAAAAAATACACCGATTAATGGAAAGGGTGGATGCTGCTAAATACTGTTTGCAAAGGTTAAAATAAGCATTTGAAATTACAATGGTAATCTTATGCAGGGGACTGTGAAATGTCCTCTTACCCTGTTGTCCCCCATCAGTCAGCATTCAGACCACTGTGATGCCTGAAATGATGCAAGCCGATTAAAATGGCAATGAAAAGCCAAGCACGTAGGCATACAAACAGTTAAAGCAAGCTGCTTTTCCGTACCAGGCTGTCCTTGAGAAGCTTTAAGGTTAATGTTGTGGAGTAGCAGAGAATGTGACTTCCTCTCATGATATTTTAGCCGGAACGATCACGATTCAATTTGAGCCGAGCCCCCCACCATCTAAACTGGTGTTATCAGTGATATACTGGTAACTGAATGATATTTAGAAAATAAAATATAAATATCATTCATCATTGAGACAGTGCTTTGTTGAAACTAAACATGCTCATTTTCCTTAATAAAAATGTGTTATAGACTGACTGTTATATATAGATAATGTAAAGAATGTAGAGAATGTAAAACATGGAAAGAGGAGAAATGTGTGTAAGAAGATGATCATCAAACTTCAAACCTGAATTAGAACCTGGACCCTTCTTGCTGTGAGAAACAGTGCCGACCATCCATTAAGTGTAACTGGTCATTTTCTTACGCTTTTGTACAGTTATGGTTACAGACTCTCTCCACCTCCCTACAGCCCTACAGCATTATATTCATTCAAATATTCTATAGATATTGCAATAATATTGCACACCATCTTTTCTACATTCTCTCATTTGATCAATGCCAACATCCCTTTCAGTACCAAAAAAAAAAAATTTTTTTTACCTTGGAAACATTCAGTAGTCTGGCTTCCCTCCTGTTGACCTTCACTTTCTTTAATAATTACAGTCATTGTGGAGCTCTAACTGACTTTTCTGCCCTGAGGACACCATTAAAACACATTTCTCAACTCTGTGCTAACCAAACAGTGCATAGATGCATGCATCTTATTAGCCTTAGAAATGGCCCTGAAATAAAAAAGAACTTTCAACCAAAGGGTGCGTGTATTATTATTAGTATGACTGTGGGCCACAGGAGTCATTGAAATAATTAGCATGGGAGTTATAATCCAAACTATGCCAAATCAAGATTGAAACCAGGCAACTGGAGACAGGATCCCATATAATAATGGCACATTTTTAAAGAGTCACAGCATATGATTTTTATATTGTAAAACAGAACATGCCGGTAAATAAAAATGTCCATACTCATTCTCTTTAAATGGGTTGTAATTATGAATTACATCCTGAATTAAAAAAACAAGTATATAATTGCACACAATACCATTTTATCAACTAAGGATTATTACCAAAATGAAAATGAAGAAGACACTGAACTTCATGTCCATTTTCTCAGAGACGTATCTTAAAGTGGATAAAAAATAATTGCATAGTAATTTCCCTTTAACAATACAATATGATGTGTCTACTGGGAGCTACAGTGTGCAGGGGCGAACACTGACACAAACTGTATTAACTAGCTGGATCTGGACCTGCAGTAATTATCACTAAAACAATGTAAACACACTCGCATATAATTAAATCCTACTTAAATAAAAGCACAGAAGTATCATCTGTAAATTAATGAGTAATCTCCTTCTACATTGAATAATAAAATAATTTATTATACAATAACAATAATGCTTTTGTTTTGTTTTTACAAGCCATCGTTCTACAGTCACTTAGTATAACAATGATGACGGCCTATAATAACAATATATCAACACTTGGCTGCTGAATAACACATTGTGCCCAAAGGATCTGTCAAATCCACACAGTCTGTTTCACTGTATCCACATTTGCTTTTTGTGCTGCTTCTTAGTTTGATCTTCTGACAACAGAGCTCATGAATGCAACTCTGTTTGGAACTCAGCTCTCAGTTCTGTGCGTTTTGTCGTCCCACTGACACACTCATAATTCCTTCCTGTATTTCTTTCTCGTCTCTGATTCTCTATTGAAACAGAGGAATTACTCATTTTGCACTGATGAGAAACTTCTTTTGTACAATACACAGCTATCGACTTTCTGGCTTAACAAAGTGTTTCTATCTGATTATTTATGTTGTTCTAGGCTGCCATGTGTTTATATAACCATGAAAACACAGTTTTCTTTATAATGAAACACACTCTTCTGACAGTGATTAACAGATGATGTGACAAAAACCTATAATGTAAAATGGTAGATATTATATTAATTAACAAACATTAATATTACAAACATTAATTTTCCAGATTTCCAGATTCAATAAAGTATTTCTATCTATCTATCTATCTATCTATCTATCTATCTATCTATCTATCTATTTACAGGCCAAGTGTCACTCATGAATAGCTTAGATTAAGAAAATTGTATAATGTTAATCTGCATTAATGGCCAGAGGTTTTAAGAGAAAGTCATACACACTGTATGACTTTCTCAATATTTAATAATACTCAATATTTTTTTTAATGATAAAATTTGACAGTTGGTCTCCAGGACACTTTCTCACCTTGTAGTGAAAGATGCTTGCTCACACTGTGTTACAGTCACGTTAATGTGTTGAGGCTTTGCAGATGCCTTGGCTTAGAATGACAATAAATAAATAAATACATAAAGGTTCTCCAAACACTTGACATTCAGTAGCACTGAGCTGCAGAACAGGGTTGGAACAGATTGAAAAACCCCCTAGACTTCTAATAATAAAAGACCTATAATCCAACCTAGCAGAATAACGTAAGTGGATCATCTATTCGTGTCAACAAAATTATGTGGCTATCTTGATTATTCCAGGAATACACCAACATCAACCACAACAGTTGATGCCGGCAGCACAATAGGACCGAATCGGTCCCTGTTCTCCAAATATAATAGTTTACAGATGAAGAGCTCCTCAAACTCAGACTCACCGAGCACACTAATATGCAAAGTTGTCCTCTTGTCCTCTACATCGAGTGGCCATGAGCTTCACCTATTCACATCAAAGCAATCTCATTGTCTGCTTTTCTTTTATCCTCTGTTATTTCATGCAAGGGTGGTCAAAGAAATGTATTCAAACAGTCCCAGGACTTTGAAGTTTTCCCCCAAACCTGGTTTATGCAGTCCTCACTTTTGTCTTTTTTTTTACCTGTATGAAAGCACATGACAGAAGCAGACCCTTTTCAAAGAATGCTGCACTTATATCTACAAACAACAAGGGCCAAATAAAGACTTTTGTGACGTGTGCCAGTATGAAAACACACATCTCCTTATCAATCAAATCGAATTATGACATCCTCTCATTTTTGGGCCAAAAAGTCCTGAATCAATCCTTATGCTACAGCCTAAATTGCATGTGGAGTAATGTATATGCCAGTGATTTTGGTTGACATAGCATCTTGAGTCCATTTATGCCCTTTCCCTCTCTAGCCTACACTTTGTGCAGTGCAGTGCAGCCTCAAGTTCCTCGACCAAACACTTAATATAACAGTGCACACTTGCTCAGATTATCACTCAAAAAAAAAAGGGCGATTCATCCTACGGCATTCAAGACATGAAAGGATACATGCCATGTATCTTCCCAGTGAGGTTCAAATGTCTGCCACATGCCTACCAGCATGTCTATTACTGTAGCTATACTTAATCCAATAAAAGCTTCAGCCTGGCTCTGAGTCAGTGCAGGGACAAGTCTCTGCATTGTGAAACAGAGAGGCTAAACCTCCATATATTAGCTCTAATAAAACTCATGAAACCAGTCTGTTTGAACAGCCCTGTAGTTATGTCATTCTTGGCATTTGATCTAAACATGCAGGGCCTGTCGGGGCAGAGCAAAGCAGTGAAGGAAAAGAAATGCATTTGCAGACGGTGTGAACCTATTTTGACACAGTCTCATAATGAGTGTCTGAGGCAGCAGCAGGTATCTTTAGATTGCCCACTGCCTATGCAAAACATTCATTTGTAACATATCTGCACTTTATCACAGTCAACACATTTTATTAGCATCGCTATAATGTTCATTTTCTATTCTTATGGTTTAATTTAGGCGACTTTCTTAGGTTAGGAGGAAGACAGGGTCTTTGTAAATGCTAAATAAAGCATCCCTGACTTGAAGTGTTTTAAAACCTAAATGTGTTTCCAGTGTCAAAGTCTTGTGCTTTGTGCATCCAGCGTCCCACCTCAACTTCCTCCCTATGACTTCTGGGCAGAATGTGCAGTATAACAATGTCAAATGTCCTGGCTTGGAAAAAAAGTGCGTTTGTGTGCATGTGTATGTGTGTGTGTGTGTGTGTGTGTGTCTGTGTGTGTGTGTGTCTGTGCGTATGTGCAACTGTATGCATGTCTGCGTGTTTTACAGAAGCAAAAGGAGCCGGGGAGGTAAACGAGTGCCCGAGGGAGACCACCCTGGGAGAAAAGGAGGTGGTAGGAGGACAGGCCAAGGAAAAGTAAGATTAATGATGCTTGGGTAAACGAGTGCTCCTGCTGGCCCAGACTTTAAAGACAGCGGGAGTTAGTTACTGGCTGCTGGTCCAGCAGGGATGTGTTTCCAGTGTCTTCCCATTAAAAAACATTCAGAGAGCTATATTGGAACCCAGGCACAGCAGAAACACTCTCGTCACCTCAGATATATACAATAGGCTACAAGACTGATGTCAGCCAAAGTGTTTAAGGTGAGCAACTGACCCCAGAGGACTTTTCCTCTGCTGTCTGCCAACTTTGAGCAGATCACACGAGGAGACATCATGTCAGGTTTTAAGAACTTCTCACTAGGTGCCCTACTGCATATAAATCCCACTTAGGTGCAGAGGAGACTCATTTTCCCAGCATGCTTCACTCGAGTGTCATGTTATCAAACTGCCAGGCGGGCACAGTGTTCAGTATGGAGGCCACCAAACTCAAACTGCAGTCCACAGTAACTTCACTCCTGAGGGCTTTTTATCTGTCACGATCAGACAAGAAGCCACAACAGCAACCAGGACACAGAGAGAATGTTAAATAAAACAGAGGACGGATTGTTTTAACGGTGCACAGATTTAAACATTTTGCCATGCAGGTAATATTGAGCCTGCAGAACATTACTTCATGACCCTTCCAAGTGAGAGGTGAGATAGCATCTCAATCGTACTCCCACACATTCAAAAGATCACACATCTCGGTGTGTCCGCATTAAATTCTTACTCCGACTGTGGGGAAAAACACCACAGACAGATAGACAGATATATGGGAGAGATAATGGGAGCTGACAGACAGCCATTAGAGAGAATGGTGGAGAAAACAAGCTGATAAATGCTTATTATATTACACAATAGGGAGTTTATTGAAGTTGTGGAGGTGGCTTCCATACCCACATCCCAATCTTTCTTTTAAAAGAACTGTTTGAATGCTACTTGTCCCCCGGCTGTGTGGTCACAGGCAGCATCCACTAAAGTTGTTTATGACAGCAATTTATCTCCTTCCTCATCGCCTCCCCACCCTCCCCAAAAGCAAATTTTGTTGATTATCCATTGATTCAATAAGCAAGGCCAAATGATCGTACACAGGCAATTTCCTCTCTCTGTACGACAGAAAGTATTGCCATTATAAAAAATCAAACAGACATTGTGCTGGAGATAGTCAGCTTGTTATGGTTTGACAAAAATGAATCTCACGACTAGAGGTGAAACCATGATCCATCCATCCATTACCTATACCTGAACAGGAGAGATAAACAGCCATTCACACTCATATTCGCAATTAACCAGACCTGTCTTTGGACTGTGGATTAGAAACCTATACAGGCATGGGGAAAACATGCAAAATGCCCAGCAGGCCAGCAGGTTTGACACCAGAACCTTCTTGCTATGAGGCAGCAGTGCTAGCCACCTCCCAGCAAAGCTAAAAAAAAGTAGTTCATCAATTAGTTTAGATGTTTTTAAGCAAAAATTTCCGAATTTTAAATTATAAAAACTGTTCCACTATTTTTGACATCTAAGATTATTATTAATAATCTTTATTGTTGCCTTAATCTACTCAAGAAGGTCTGACACTAACACAGAAAAGCATGGAAAAACTTTCACTGCAGCAATTTGCCATTTTGGTTATCATTAAATGTTAGAAATGACACCATATGTTCTCTTACTCTGCGTCTTGTTTGAAGATGGAGAGTGAGAGAGCATATGGCATCATTTCTAACAGTCCATGCTAATGGCTCTGTGAGGCTGTGCTTTGAGCTGATTGCTAATGTCAGTCCGTTAACACGCTCACAACAATAATGTTGATAAGAGGATTCAGGGGATGACCAAAGTGACTCCAATTCATCCTGTGGGGATCATGAATAGCAGCACCAAATTTATTGCCATCAATCCAGTAGTTGTTGAGATATTTCAGTCTGGACAAACAGACCAACTCCATCCCCACAGCCACACCGCTAGGATAGCAAAAACTACAGCAAAGCAAGTAATGGTGATGGAGAGAAGCACCTGAAAGGCTCTGTTTTTATGTCCCTGCTTCAAACCTTTCCTTAGACATGACTTAAAACTTTCCATGTCATAAGGACAAAGCAAAGTGAAGTTTATAGGGCAGCTGGGGTTGCAGAATGTTGAATGCTGGGGGAAGGAACTGAGGACGGCCTCATGTGGGGCTGGATGTCAAGCCCGAGTCAATTCCTGACTACGCCGTGGTGTGGTGAAGGAGTAATGAGCATCAGGCGGAAACACGGGGCACTTAATGGGATTACACAAGGAGACGTTAATCTAGGGAGAGCAGGTGGGGAATTAAACATGATCAGAGGGCTGCAGTGAGAAGGATGGAAGAGAGGTGGGAGAGTCAGGAGGGAGGGACACAGAGAGTGGGAGACAATACCAGGGAGAAAAGCGACCACAGGAAGTCAGAGAAACACCATTACACTGCAGAGTTGTTCATTATAATTTCTGCTCCCCTAGTTCCTTATTTTAAAGACGGACTCAAATTATCTTTAGTGTTTTTATGCAAGACATTAGATGAGAGAAACTCATTTTCTGGTAAGACCAAGCTAAACATTTATAAAATGGACCATTTCATTTCACTGAGGAAACGGACTGTGCTGCGTGTTAGGCAGCCGGGTTTTCTTGAGATAGATACATTACCAATATACAATAACTGTCTGGCTGAAGCCCATTAGCCCAACACACATTGAGCTGTAAAGCTGGAGTGAAAGGACCCTTTGATAATCAGCCAGACCCAGAGGACAGCAAGTGCTTCATTTGAATGAAACAACAATTAAATTAGTGACTGCAGTTTTTGCTGGCCTTATTAAATCCCTTACTGCGAATGGACAATTCCCATTTTTTTGTAATTTAGCTTCTAAAGCTGCAAATTGATTTTGAAATCTGGTATTGTTGATGCAAATTGCAGACACTATGACCTTGCCTGCAAAGGTGCATGACATCTTAATTGGTTTAGAACACAATCAGCCACAGCCAAAGTAAAATGTACTGAAATTAAGATCTGTTCAGGCATGAAGAAATGTAGTTGTGGCCGGAGCCCATTGTGGTGCTAATTAAAGAGATATTGAATAAAGCATATTCAAGTCAGTTATGTGGAAACCTGGAAGTGACAAACCGCTTTGCTCTTTTCCTCAGTCTGTACCAGAGCGTGGGCCATTTTCTGTTCTTTTCCTTCTTTTGCATTTGGAGTAAATGCTTTATTACAGAGGTGGCGTAGACATAACACATGACTACGTTTTGACTTCTTTCATTCATTTCTGAATCTTTAAATTGATAAAATAAAATTTAAAAAGTGCTAAATGTTTGAAGTCTTATTGCCACAGCTTCCCAACAATATGCCAACACTCAAAGTTATGATATGGATCACGTAGTTAAGCCTCATGCTAAGCTAAGCTAAGCTACAGTCCAAACCTAGCTGCCCCTCAAACTGATATCTTGTTGGAGCATAAGAATAGTAGTCAATGAGAGGCAGAGTTTTAATGAACAGTGGACTCTTGTATAGTTATGCAGAAAAACAGCAGGATACAGTGAAATGTGGAAACATGGCATACCTTCCCAACATGCCTGCCTGAACCCTGTGTGCTCCAAGTCTGATGTTAAATTAAGGCTTTACTTTACAGAGCAAAGGATGGAGGACCTAGGGTGAAGTTTCCAAATTGTTAACAGTCCAAAACAACTGAAAAATTAATTTCGAGCTTTACTTTCACCATTGCATAATGATAATGAGTTTTTTTTTAATTGTTTTTCTACCAGAGCCCAGAGCAAAACAGTTGCAACAGCTTGAAATAGACACATAAACACATATTATGCCCTCATATGGTCAAACAGTAACGTAAAACTGCATTTATCAATGTTTTTGTAGTAAATGGATACTGGATAAAGTTGGGCTGCTCACAAGAGACAGGTTAAACATTGAGACATCCTATATGTGCTAATGTTGGTAACTGTTGTCAAGTTCACGATAACACCAATGTTGTGTTTTCAGCCTGCTCCGCCAACCCCAAGTGGCCAACAAAATCAATTAATGCAGCTATTTTGGTATATTTCTCCATAACCAAGCCTCAGCAGGTTGCATAAATAAGTAAAGACAGCAGGCAGAACCAAAGGAGCAACAGCAGGCAGGAGACAGTCAAAGGCTGTCAGGTGCTCCAAGCACACAGGTAACATATATCATGCAGGTAACAGGCAGGCAGGAATTGGTGGGCCACAATCGCACAAAGAGAACACAGACAACCTGACATGAAGGGACTGAAAGCTGCTCTCTACACACACAGATGTTAAAATGACAGACAAATGCCTTTCAGCGTTACGAACTGCTGATGCTCACAAGGCAAAAATGGGAATGATTTTTGTTTGTGATAATTACTGTAAAATATTATATTAGATTGCATCACTGCTATTTAACTGTAAACAGGATTTTTTTTCTATGACCTCGGTATTCAATTCTTGTTTTTCTTTCATACACTGAGCTGTTGAAACCACATTTTTTTCTCTTAGTTACAAACCTTTTAAAAAAAATAATAAATTTACAACAATTCAATCAGAAAGTTTCAACTTTATTGACTTCTAGACCAGTAAAAAAGTGCAACAAGCACATAGATGGTTGGTAATTGCCATCAGTTCCCCCATTAAACAAGGTCCCAGTCCAGTCTAGTCGCAGAGCAGCCAGTGAATTATGGCCTGTTCATCAGACTTTAGGGCTCTGACTGCTGCTCAGGCTTGTGTGTCAGAAAAGGAAAAACTGTGATACATTGAGTGTGTGTGTGTGTGTGTGTGTGTGTGTGTGTGTGTGTGTGTGTGTGTGTGTGTGTGTGTGTGTGTGTGTGTATGTTCGTGAGCATACCCTAGCTATAACACTGGGAGAGGCAGAGTACTTCTGTAAGAAATAAACTCCAGTTTAAGAGAAAGAAAGAAAAAAAAAAAAAGCTGAACAAGCTGTGTGTCAGGGAACATGAACCCTCCCTCCCAATCTCTCCACACAATCATCCACTTAACCCAACCAGGCCAACAAGTGAGCAGAGATTGCAGAACAACAAACATGCACTCAATGACATGTGCCCACATACACACCCACAAATACAGACCACCACCCACACGCATACACACAGTGTAGAGCACGGACAAATTACATGACAGGCTAAACCAGGGAAAAACAAGGCTTCTCTATACATATTATCAGGTAATCTTAAATGTATTACTTTTAAGGCTAAAGCTGACATTATCTCATGTTTTTAATGCTATTAGCAGTTCCCCTAAGGAGACTAAAACCTGCAGCATATTTATCTTGCTAACAAGTATTGTCAAGTATTGCTTTTGTAGTCGCAGCCTCCATGCATCACCATGGACTTCACAGGTTTACAGGTTAAGCAGATTAGATAACTGTGGCTTGTCTTATATCTGGATCACACACAAGTGTGACCTCAGTTGGTTGACACTATAACTGCTGAACAGAGAATGAAAGATCAGTTTATCCAGATATGGCAAAGATGAGTCCAAGGTATGTCAGCATGTGATCTTGAAGCTCCAGGAATAAAAAAAAAAAAATTGTATTTTGTAATTACAAACATTCCCGAGTCAAGAATCACGTTTTATTTGAATACAAAAAGTGAAAAATAACTACAATGTGAAGAATGTTTTACCTTTGTTAAACTAATTCATGTTTTACTTTATTCCTGCTTTGTGCCATTGTTTTGTCATTACTGTATTTTGGTTTTTACTCCATACCATGTAAATATGGTCTTGAGTTAACAAAATACTCTGTAATCTGAACTTGTTTTTGCCTCCATGCCATAAAACACCATTGTTTCCATAAGTAGATTAATTCAGACCCAGCTTATTTGTTTTTTTTCTTGCTATTTTTCTCTTGACTTTTTTTCTTACGAGAGGCATTTTCCTAGCTGTGCCCGTCACAAGAGAACCTAATTGACTGTAAAGTACAATGACCGGTTTGTTCTTTGGGCACGAAAAAAAACACACTCTGGCTGTGTGGGGACATACTGTATAATCTGTGTGAAATTTGGTTTGGCCTCCACAAAATTATCCACATGGCTACCACTATAGCTAAATATGTCAGCAAGCCCACACCTCCTATCAGCATGTGCTTTGCCTGCTGCCTGAGCTTGGAGTGGGTACAGGTTGCACCTGTTGTGGGAGTGGTTTTGGATAAATAAAGCCTCATCCTAAAGGCCCATATATCATAAACAACACTCACACTGACCTGCACTCATCCTTCCACATCTGTCTTTACATCTTTGTCGTGCATTATGTTATTTAATCACCATTTATACATCGTGGAGATCCTAAAATTGTGATTCCACACACACACAGTTTGTAACAAAAGTAAGTTCTTTTCTTTTCTTTTCTTTGTAGTTTGAGTGAACTGACCCTGAGACATGTAATGACTGTATGCCATGAAAAGTAAAGTAGAAAATAGCTTCTGGTTCAAGAGGTTAAATCATTTTGCGCATTGAGAGAATAATTACCATACTTAACCAATCAACATGCTCTTCCTTTTCTGTAGTAACAAATTAAAATTGATTGGTGTTCTTGAATTGTACCTTGAGCTTCTGCAAAGGGCATAGACTGCATTTTATGATCAAAATATCCCAAAGTCTTTGCGAAGAATAGAGACAATGCTCTGACCATGTTTATCCCCTGAGTGTATTACACAGCCCTGTTCCTGGGGTTTAACTCTCCTAATGCCAAGCTGGTTTAAACCCCGGAAAAATAAGGCAGCACGGACACCTGGATTGAGGAGAAATTAGAGCTATGTGTGAGGACAAAGCCTCTTATTTGGCTGTTTCTCTGGCATATCCGCGGCACACTTGCGCCCCACTGGCAGATTTTGAGTGTGAACAGAGCAGAAGCATCCAGGCAGCTGAGGCCAGGATTAGTCTCTGATTCTTTGGAGGCATTGAAATGAACCAAGCAGACACTAATCCCTCCTTTCCCTGTATCTCACTAGACCTCTGCTCCACCAAGGGAAAGAGAGAAAGAGTCATAGAGACAGAGAGAGACGGGCGGAGAAAACTTAAATGAACTGGAACAGAAGAGAAGAAGCTGTTTTAAATGAATGTGTTAAGTATGTTTACTGGTGGAGTGACATCAACCCAGTTCACGCACCCAGGCACTGGCATATTTCCGAATTATGTGCAAAGGCAAGGCAGGCGAAAGAGAAGGGATGGAGAAGATGGGCAATGGAGGAGAAAAAACTGTCGATATTATGCACAAAATAAAATTTTTTAAAAAAAAGCAGGTTGAAACCGATTTGTAAAGGGCACCATTTACAAATCAACCGTTCCACTAGCCCTGGATTGGGGGATTAGTTTTTGTTACTTAGGCAGCTTTTGGACGACACAACCCTCAGTGGGAGAGGAAGAAAAAACCTCTATCCTTTCCCATATCTTACTCTCCTATTGCTCTGCTCCCACTCCGCCTTCTCTCTTTTCCTCCATTTAGTTTCTGCTCTAGCCTCCTCTTGTTCTACACTGTGCCATCCTTCAAATTTAGTCTTTTCAGACACTCCTCACACACACACACACACACAGCCTGTGGTCTTTGAACCTAAAATTGTTATTTTGTAAGCACCCTCATTCTGAGTTCCTTATTGTTTGCACTGCCTTCATTACTTTCCTGCTGGGCTCAGCATAATTTTACCACTGGAAAATGGGGACCACTGCTGTTGTTGAACATGAGCAAATAATGGGGAATAAGAATAAGTCAAAACACCCACAAAACAAGGTCTGACAAATACTTGATCGGAGCGTGTGCGCAGGGAGAGAGAACCTGTACTTTGCCACAGTGCAGCCATGCTTTATCATTACAGAGCTAGAGTGAATTTTAAATCTGTCTGCACCTCCAGCTCACTCATTTCTCTTCCCACCGTTATTGTATGAATGTATTTTGATTCATAACTCAGCTGCTTTTATTGCTCAGGTGCATTGCTCTAAAATTTAATGCCGACCCCGTGTCTTATTTATTGAGGGCGTGAAAGATATAAAGGTACAACATATAAAATTACCTCATGATGGCTCCTTTTGCTGACAAGCCTATTGACACTTGTTTGATTTTATTTGTTTTTTAAGTGACTGATTTACTGACTAAGAACTGATGTTCCCTCCAGAGATGCCTTGTCAACCACCATCACTTTGCTTCCCCATCTTGCACAAATTGGGATCTTCACAAGGCTTTTTGCTGCTTTTATGTTGTGTTTTGTTAGACACAAATATTTAATCTAGATCCACAGGCCTCTCGGGCGATTCCTCCATATGGATTCATTTGTGCTTTACACAACATGCTATAAAGCCTCATGACTAACAGTGTTTCCATTCCCAATTTTAACCTTAATTTTACTGATATCCAACGCTGCATGAGCCCGGCTGAGCAACAAAGGGCAGAAACAAAGTCAGAGAATTATCACAAAAGCAAGGGAAAATCGAGCTAAAATGGTAATAAGCTGAAAGGTTTTCTGGCAAGAACTATATAGTGTTTAGATTAAGCCTGTGGTACAATCAATGCTCAAGGACACAGAAGGTTCTAGTGATGAAGGTGTCACGAGGAGTCACCAGGAGATATAGTGATTCCACCTGCCAGCTCCAGGCAGACAATGGGTGAAAATATGATACAATGTTTAGCTAAAAGGAGCCAAGCCAGACCTTGGAAGAAGGTATGATCAATCATCCTACTCCAGCAGTGAGAAAAGGGAAAAAACAACACTGTTAGCCATAGTATTTGGCAAGTGACAAAAAAAGTTTTTCTTTCCTTTTTCTCTTTGTGACTGATGAGGCACACAATATTGTTTTTTGCCACTTTTGCTCAAGAGAGCCTTTTCAAATTTAAAGGGAGAGTGAATGAAATGGATGACTGGGCAATTTGTGGTCTCTAAAAACAGATAAACAACCCAGTCAAACAACCTGAGACTCTTTTCTGTGGTTCTTGATTGGCCCTGTCTGTTAAGAAAGATACAGAAAACAGCCTGTTGTGCAGAATCTTTCCTTCTGTAATAGGACCATCTGACGGACCCCATTAACGAGCTGACCACTGATCCCAACCAACAGGCAGCCACCATTGGCTCTGTGCTGTCATGGAGGAGAAGAAGGTTCAAAGACAAATAAAGGAATGTTGCAAAAAAAAAAAAAAGAAGAGGGAAACACCGTTCGAGGGGCACTTACAGGTTTGGTTCAGTAACGATAAGAACATCGCAGGAACACTGGTTGCCAACCTTTTTGGCCTGAGACTCCATAAAATGAAACCTTCTCACAGGTTGTCTCTGTGAGGTTGGTGACATGTCATGTCTATGATCTGTGACAAGAGGAATGAGCAAGAGGTTTTCTTGCTGCAGATTGTTTAGTTTTAGTAATGCTTTGTGTCACTGAAATTGTTCTGTAGGTGCATTTGGTGTTGCTGGTTCTGTTGTACAGAATTGTTCTCTAGGTTGGTCAACAACAACAATAACTTTTGAAACAAGGATGAATTATAATAACTTAAGTGATCCTCTAATTGCCATCTAGTGCCATCATAAGGTCAATTTGTCTAACACTTTGGTTTATGACCAAAATAACTGTAAAATGAATGACATTCCCATCAACTGTACTTACTTACTTGTAGTACAATAACTTGGTAAACGAAGGTAAACTGACGTGTAAATATTAAAGGCAGGATATGCAATTTATTTTAGAACCACTTTTTGTTATATTTCTTTAAATTCTCATTACAGCCAAACAACAATCATTAAACGATTACTTTGACAAAAAAAGAGAAAAAAATGGCTGCACTAAACCCGTCCTCTCATTTAGTTTGGACTGAATGAAATGATTGGACGGTTACACAGCTCAGCCACTGAGCCGAAGAACGAGAGAGAACCGTGGTTCTCAAAAAGGATCTAAGCAGAGAACTGTGGCGGTGGCCGTCAATATCGTGGAGTCATCCTCCAGCAGTAGCCAGGCAGCACACGTTCACGTGTTGTGGGTAAGAGGCTTTGAAATGATGCCTGGAGCGAAGTGGGGGTTAATATCAAGCTACTCTTGCTAGTTGTTTTCAATCTAACAGAGCCTGCCTTTAAACATGCTCAACATCAGCGAGTTAACATTGTCACTGTGAAGCATGTTAAGGTTGGCCTGGTTTGCCTGAGGCCACATTCAGACTGATATTGATCCTGTGTGAAAAAAAAATGTAATGTAGAGGCCGAAAAACACAAGGTCAATTGGTCAAAAAAGTTTAACCTTGCTTAGAATGCAAAGGCGACATCATTCAAGGGGCAACGGGGGCAATCAAACACATGCAAGATCTCATTCCTGGTAGATTATGTTTTAATGTTAATAGTGTATTTCTACTTGCTTACATTATGATTGTCAGTGTAGAGGATTAAATGATTGCCACTGTAAGTTCTTCCTTCCTCAGAGGTTTATAAACCACAGTGCAGTATCTTGGCGTCTGAAAAGCCTTCAGAATCATGGTTTTATTGAACTTCCTGAATCAAAAGTGTCACAGCGATACCTGAAGCAACACTAAGTACAGACTTCCTCTTTTCTTTCCTACTCATCATACCGCAAACCTTCAGAGCCCTTGAAGGATCCTCTTCCCGAGGTTTGTGAACCACTGCTGAACAACATAAACTGAGATGCAAATATGTGAAGCATCAAACACACAGCCATCGCAACTCCTGCTGATGCATCGTGCACATAGGTTGAAGCATCAGCTCTCTGGAGTTGCAGTCACAAGTATTTGTTCCTCGAGTGTAATGATTACATGTCCCATAGTAACAAGTAGAATGAGGCAATATCACTCAAACACTTCCTCTGCAACAGCTGAGACAAAAATAGCATTGAGATTACACTCAAATATTCAGCAATCCCATTGAACATTTTAAGCCATGTATAATTCAGCGCTGTTTCTCTCTGTAAGTCCGTTTGCTGCTTTTCTGCTGTAAAGAGGACTCGTAATTTAATCGTATTTTTGAGATTTTCAGTCTTCTGTTTGCTTGATTTACAATTTGGTAATGTCTAGTTTATACTTCAGTTGCGAATTAAATTGTCAAGCTTAGTGTGATGAATGTTAAAAAATAATTATAGATATTTTCACATATCATTAAAAAATGGACGCATTACACATCATTAAATCATCTCATTTGAATATTTACTAAAGGCCTCGACCTACATTTACCGTCTGATATAGACTTATTGTATTTCTCTAAAATTATTTTTTTAATCCAGTGTCTTCTTGAAGCTTTTGTTTACAAGGCAGCATTATTGCACGCCTTCCTTAATCTTCTCACCGTTATCTTTTTAAATCTCTCTTTCAATCTTGCCTGCCGTCTTTCTCCTCTCAGCTCTGCTCTCAAGGTCAAATGCAGTGCCTTCCATTTTTTCCCTCTCTTCTATTGCAATCTTCGTGCCATCTTCCCTGCACGAATTACGCTCACATTCCTGCTGGTTTCAGATGCAAATCCTATTTAAACCTGTCACCTGCTGTCACGCGCACTGCGAAAGAAATGGAAGAAAATAGGCCACCGGGATATTGCAGCAATTTGCAAAATGAGCATAAATTCATTTTATGGGATATCGGAGTTTAAGACGTGGGCAACAAGTTGACATAGAAGGGACCGTGTGTATGCCTGCTCTGTTCCGATCATCATCAGGCTCATCCCATTACTCAGGCTTCAATATTGTTATAACCACCATCATCCTGTGGGTCTTAATTAGGCCTGAGGCAAGCAGTCTGCCCTTCTTTGGCATTCCACTGAGCACATTTGACCTATGGCTCTCACCCTTCTTCACCAGCCTTCCCTGTTTTGCGCTCATTTTAGAGCAGCCTTTGTTTGTTAAAGCTTGCAATCTTGTCAATCAAGAGCCAACGTCTGTTCTCCTGTGAAGTCCCCGCTGCCCTCTGCTGTGTTTGACAAGAAATCGGAGGGCGTCACATTGCATCTCGTGCAATCTACTAACACCAACCTCTCCACACCACAGCTCCTGTTTCTTAGCTGCAGGGCCAAACAAGAGCCCAAGTGTCAAACCGTGCAAGCTCACAGTTTCACTCCCTCCCAGTACCAGGTCATCATCCATCCATTGTCTATACCGCTTATCCTTCAGGGTCGCAGGGGGGATGGAACCAATCCCAGCTGACTTTGGGTGAGAGGCGGGGCACAGGTCACCAGTGAATCACAGGGCTGACACATTGGTCACAGTGACCAGTTAACCGAACATGCATGTTTTTGACCGTGTGAGGAAGCCGGAGTACCCAGAGAAAACTCATGCAAACTTCAAACAGAAAGACCTGGATTTGAACCTGGAACCTTCGTGCTGTGAGGCTGTGTGAGGCTTCTTGCTGTGCTAACCAACGCATCACCGTGCTGCCCCAGGTCATCCTGTCCCATTATACTGAGGTGTTAGTCTGACAGCTACACTCTTGCCACTCTCACACTCCAACCACTTCACTATAAAACATAAATACCGACGCCATCACAAGCTGCCTGAGGAATATTTTGTGGTCAAACTGACATTAAACTACAACAAAGAATATTGAAGAGTCAGTTTTTTCCAGGTACAGACATTTAACACTGAGAAAAATACACACGCTTTCAGCGGATGCTATAATGCATTCAGTTCATGCTTTGGTACGATAAAGGGTTCACAAGCTTGATACAAACTGTGACTGCACAAAATCCCTTATCTATTCCTCCTTAGTTGTAAACTGTACAAAAGAAACTGTTTTCAACTTTGACCCTTCTTACTCCTTTAAAATGTATTTTCTTATAGGTTTTAGTGCAAAATGTATGTATTAGAATATCTTAAAAGAAACAACAAAGCAGTGTTTTTTTTTTTTTTTACAAGCAGATATTTATCTATGTAAAGCAGAAGAGTAAAAAGATAAAGAGCTAATGTGTGGCTGGAGTAACATAACACAAACTGATTTTAGATTTCTGGTCAAGGATATGTTATGTTTTAATGACTTCCAGGCAGCACCTGAGACCTCTCACAGTTCACTAAGGTCAGGGTTGGTATTAATTGCACCCTCTGGCACTCACTGTATGAAAGTAAAAATGAGTGCCTTTTGAGGACTAACTAATCACATTTTGAAGTAGAAGTTAGGGATGGTGCCAAACATAAAACATGTTGAATAGCTGGTGTCTTAACCCTGACATGACAGGAAGACAATAGGGTGGAGCGGAGACAGATGTTGGTTTTAAAGTGATTTTCTTTTCAGTGGTGCTGATGGTTATACATGTTTAACCTGAGTTTATTAAAACAGTAAACCATTCATTCATGTTGGCGTTCAGAATTATTTTAAGTTTATTGAAGGACACTTGTATTAACACTTTGATATCCTACAATTAGGTGTAATGAAAAACATTTCCACTTTTATTTAAACACAAATATAATTAATTTTGCTGCCTGAACAAATGCAGAAACAAATACAAATACTGGGCTCTGTGTCCACCTCCTAGTCAATTTGCTTTTTTGCCAAGAGTTAGATGACAGATTAGATACGGCCCTCATATTAAATATGTAGCAAGAGCCAGGAAACAAATTTTAGCATAGCATTAAAATTGACGTTTTTATACATTGCACTACCTATTAATTATGAATTGCACCCTATTGTATTTAACATATGCAAACTAACACTTCTTGCTTTTTTTGGAGTCATAACTTTAACTTTTTATTTTCAATTCCCTGTCACATTTTTGAATCATGACACATTGTACAGCAATATATTAGATCCTTATCGCTGCCACTGTATTAGTGCATAATGCTCTGTCTCTGGGCCAGTGGTCCTTGGATGTTTTTTCCTCTGTTAGTGTCAGAGGAAGGTTGGCTCAGCAGGTGCCCTCTCGACATGGTTTGGTGTAATATCTTCCTAAATGAGCTAAAAGGAGGGCTGCCTCCCTGTGACTCGACAGTCTGTCAGGCCCAGATAACACAGTGGGAGGAACATCAACGCTGTCAATTCCTTGACCTTGGCTCCTCCAGCATCACTCAACTCACCCAGAGGTTCGCTGTTCCCCTCACTTGACACCTGCAGGACCCGACAACTTAACATTTGAGAGAAGGTGACAGAGTTTTATGACTAATAGAAGGTTGAGTGGTTTTAATGGCTTTTTTTTTGTTGGTCTTTTTGTTTCTTAATGTTGCGGCACTTTATTGACAATATTTTACAAAAATGCCTCCTGCCTGCTGTCAGCTGTTTCATCAACTAATAGACAATGCTGTGAGTTTTACCATTCTGTTTAATGCATATTTTTATATGAGAATTTCCAATTTCAACACTGCTATGACTTACTGCTTTGATTTCTTGAGGTTTGTTGACATCTCTCTCCATCGGATTCTGTCGTTCACGTCTATGTCAAAATCTGTAAATGACCACAAAATTGTACTACATAATGAAATAATAAGTCTGCGCTCATTAACAATGTTGTTAACAATGTATGGATAAAGGCAAACACACTCTACACTGACACCTTCCTACTGTGAGAATCACAGAGGCAACTAATTATTCATAATGCTTGTTGGAAATGACAACACAAAAGAGACAAAAATGCAGCAAAGCAAATATTTTTTGATAGCCTACATTGTAATTGCAACAATATTTCTAAAAAGGTTACTTTGATAATGCGTGAAATACATGGCTGCAGGCTACAGGGGTGTTCTTGCTCATAATGACTGAGGTTATTGCTATGGATAGAGCAAGGCCATTTATCAACTGATCAATTTGTCTGTGGCATGACGAGCTTGGAAAACATTGCTAATCAAAGGTTGCAACAGCTAGTTAAAAATTCTACTGGATGTCTGCGGACTGTCTGGAGACCTGCAAGCAATGGTAGGTTAATGTGCTGTCACGTGCTAAGCAGGTGCTGAGGAAGTTGTTATGCCCGGACATCATGGGTCCTCACATTAATTAAGTTTTTTTTGAGCCTGCCTGTCTCCCCAGTGCCTACTAATTAGTCTTAATTAGTGGCTGTGCTGATGAAGTTGTAGAAACAGACACAGCGCCTTGCTGGTGATTATGCACTCCCTATACTTTCTTCTGACTCTACCCTTCTCTCTTCTTATCTGACCTTGCCTGGACTGTCCCCGAAATGCCTCCTGCCATTACGTGACATTCAAATGCACAGGGAGATGGCATTAAACACCTAGCACCTACAGTCAAAATGTCCACCGTGCATACCAAAGGAGTGGGCATCATCATCAGGGAGGGTTTACTGATGGTTTTATTGTTTTTAGCCTGTATTTTCACATTCAGTTTGTGTGATGACATTTACTAGTGTGTGGGTGTCCGTATCGTAGATGAGGCCTAACTGAAGGAAGGAGCTGACTTTTCCTGTTTGACAGACAGCTTTAACAGCAGACTGCAGTGACCCATAAAGAACAGCTGCAGAGATAATCATCTAATGTGCCATTGCATATAATGACCCTGTGTGGTCTGACCTCCATTTTCGGCCATTACCATTTCAACCAGGCAACCACTGCATGAGTGTTGAGAGTTGAAAGATGACGGCTCACCCGCAACTGAAAGCTGAAAACAGCATTGTTGCTATGACAGCCAGGGGACTGATGATTGCTTCCCCCTGTCCAAGTTAAGTCCACAAGTTCATGACTGAATATCAACAAGATCTCAACAACAAAACTGTAACCACACCTGACATGGCTCAGCTGCTAGCAGGACTTTTCTGCTACCAAACAGAAGCCCAGCATAAGAAGAGGACACGCCCTTGGTCAATTTGTTTGTACTTACACTTCAGACTCAAACTATGTCCACATACTTCTGTGTAATTTTGGTCTGGACCTGTTTTCCACGGTTTGGGCTAGGCTCATAAGTTCCATTCCTTTTGAATGAGAGGCTATATTACCAACTGGGGAAAGAGGGCAACTCTCCTGACCTACAAGGGGCCCAAAGGCTCCAGGTTCACTATGTGACAATTAGCTTGTGGTAATTTAACTGATTGCAAATTTGTTTGTTAAAACTGTAATTTAGAAGTTAAATGTATAGCAAATGTAGGTGCCGGGCTACTGGAAATCAGCATAGATGAAAAAAGCACTTAGTTTAGGGTGTGAATTGGTAGTTCATACAGTACTAATGAACATATGAAACGCCTGCCAATGACTCCAAACCCCAACTTTAATAGATTGACTCGGATTAAAACATTGCCTATTTAACTAAAGTTGTGGTTTGGACTCATTTTATCAGTACAGTATGAGACACTGAAGCTAAAGCGATGGGAGCCTTAAAGCAATGCCATTATTACCCAGTGCCAGTCTTGAAGAGGGGCCTTAAAATTTTGTTTTGAGTCCTTTATTATTTTAGTATTGGATTTTGTAGTAGATGGTGCATTTCACGAGTGGGAGAAAGGGGAGGGGGGGTTAATAGCGGTCCACTGCACATTTTAGCCCAGTGGTCCTCTCATGTCTTTGTTTGGACATTCATGTACTTTCGGCTATACAGTGTACTTCCTTTGTTTTACTTGACATTCATCTGGCAGAGGTCAAAAGAAATTGTAAAACAGTATTTGACTATATGACAAGGATTAGAAGCAAACAGGATAATTAACTCTTAATTAAAACACAACCCGGAGTTAGAAGCCTTTTACTTCCCGTCAGGGTGGAACATGAATGGATTACTAGCAATAGGATTAAAGCGATGTGATCACATTCATTGTAATCCTCTACATATATCAGTAACCCTAACCTTGTACATTTCCACGTAAAAACATCATAATGCAAAAAATCTACATTAACATAAAAATCTTTTCTCTAACATCCATCCATTTTCTATACCACTTATCCGTCAGGGTCGCGGGGGAGCTGGAGCCTATCCCAGCTGACTTTGGGCGAGAGGCGGGGTACACCTTGGACTGGTCACCAGCCAATCACAGGGCCACATACAGACAGCCAACCACTCACTCTCACCAATTAGCCTAATGTGCATGTCTTTGGATTGTGGGAGGAAGCCGGAGTACCCGGAGAGAACATGCAAACTCCACACAGAAAGACCCCGGGGTCAAACCGGGATTCGAACCCTGGACCTTCGTGCTCTGAGGCAACAGTGCTAACCACAGCACCACCATGCTGCTTCTCTAACATAATTTTAAATAGGTCTCTAAGTACAACACAGTTTAGTGTAGCTACAGTCTCCAACTGCACAGGAATCCAGAAATACCTGACAGAAAGCGCATTGCTAGATTTGAACTTTACTTGCGATAATCGGAATTGGCTCACATCTTCATCTTGAAAGTTACCTGTTCAATCCTGCATCCAGCACAGTGAGGATGAGAGGGCTATGGAGTGCACTTTGAGCCCTGTATAAAAAGGCATTAATGTCAGGCTACAGATCTCAGGGATGCTGTATAACCACTGGCACTTGTCATTGCAAAATCAGGAAAGCTTCTTTGGCAGCTACTGACAGAGAAAAGACAGGGTCTGTAATGTGTTTGAAGCATAAGGGAGGAGTAAATCACTTTTCCTTCATTCACACACACACACACACACAGACACACACTATGCTTTTTGTCAGCATATTCTTACCATCCATTGCAGTACAAAGGCAGCAATTACTAACACTTTGCTGTGAAGCTGCAGTCATGCTGGAACCTTAAGGGGTATTTTCTCCAAAGCAAGCCACTGCAGCGAGGAAGCAGAGGCACAGCAGCTCCTCTGTGGAGCCTTGAGGAGAAATACAAACAAGCAAACCCTTTTTACCTGACCCACTGTGTTTACCCTACAGTTGCTGCAGTCTGTGCTGAGAGAGGGAAAAAAATGAAAACGAGAGACAGACAGACAGATCGAAGGGGCCTGGGAGGGTACCATGATTGTGGGTTGAGAGTTCAGTGTTCACTTCAGCATCGCAGCAGAGAGGAGCCAGAGCCCTGCAGTTTACATTTCCTGTGGTGAGAGTTTGCCATTTGCACTCAAATGTTATATTGGTTTTCCTCCAGTACCAGTGGGAGCAGTCAAGTGAGCGTGTTGTTTGCTATAGAATAAAACCTCCGGACTACAGTTTCCTTTTCCATGAAAGGGTGCAGGGGCAGGGCAAAGTGGAAGCATGTGGAAACAAATTGGGCCAGTGTCTGTTTTATCCCATCAGGCGCTGAACGTGAGCCTGCTGAGTGCACACGTATGACTGTGTTAGTCTAACTACAGGCACCTGTGTTATAGAGCCCAGAGTCTCTTTGCACGTACACATAATTTCAAACAATTATTGTTTATATTTATTGTGCGTTAGTGAGGTTGGGAGGGGTGAAGGAGCTCACAAAGACTCCTTTGATGCAGGCTAATTCCCAAGTCTTTTTTCCCCACTCTGCTCCACCTTGGGTCATTACATTTTAACACTCCATTGAAGCCGCAAATTACAATTTTTTGGCAACACAAATGCGCTTCTTGAAGAGTTATTTCTCTTGAGACAGAAATTGGCACTTGCAGGATTTGGTTTCCAGCTTTAGGATGCCAAATTCTACAGCCTGCAGACGTATTATGTATCATAGTGAAATCATCCATATATTTTCTGTGCTGGTGCTGATCTTATCCACTTCGATATGAGGAAAAAGAATCTTGAAAGTAAAACTATGTGCTGTAAAAGCCTACGGTTATGACATGCAATCCTTTTCTATTCAACATCGATCAGACCACAGGGGGCAATAATGAACAATTTGCCCACTTAAAGTCTCTGAGACGATATGACTGATTTTTTTCTTTCTGTAATTTCTCATTAGAAGCCATGGGAGTAAGAACTATTAATGAAAGCCCATAAACAGTAAGACTTGAGTGGTGCTCATTTATTTTAATAGTGTTGTAACATTAAAGTAAGCAAGAGACTGAATGATGAGAGAGAAGGCTGTGACTGTGCAGCTTAATCTACCTCTCAGCTGCTGTGTGGAAGCATTCGAAATATACAACCATATATCCTTCACATTATTATATCCATATGTTAGGATTTTGCATATTGTACTCTAGAGAACATAATTCCACATGGGTTATACTTTTCATCACTGTGTCAGACAGCAAATGTTCAGCGTATTTTCAGCATGTTACTTGCTGAGATTTTTCCACTATTACAATACAATATCTGTTCAGGGCAGCCATAGAATTCCTATAATAATATATATATATAATATAATAATAGAAGATTACGCAAACTAAAAAGACTCAGGTAAAGACAAAGCAGGTAACTTATGTTTGAAGCATGTTTGTTATATTTGTTTTATATTATATTTTCTCAACAGCCAGACAGCAATCCATAAGTCAAATGGTTTGACAAAAAAGAAAAGAAAAATCTGGTATCTGTGGTTGTCAAATGCATGTAATATGCTGTTTGATCGTTTCTACCTGCCTGTCTACCTATATATCTGTGTGCATTCTGCCCCTGCACTAGTTGTGCATGACTGAGGTCTTGAATAAGGCTAGGCAGACTTATCGGTAAAGCTAGAAGCTAGTCGCACAAGAATGGTAGAGAAAGTGTGGCCAAAATTTGAACCGTGACTCAGGGCAGGTTACCCTGCACAAAGCACACACCCACTGAGGAGAACTTCAAGTGAGCAGTAACTATTTTTCTTGGCTTTTTATGATTGCAGCATTTAACAGAGTTATTAGACAGAAAAGCTAAGAAAGGTTGTCAATCAGCAGGTTGTTTACAGAACGAACTAGAGACCCGGTCGCAGAGCTGTAGCAGCAGCGGCACCCTCCATCGTGGACTAGTCCTCCAGCAGCAATCAGGTGTGCATCCATGTGTTTTGGGAGAGTGACTTTCAAGGGAGGGCTGAGGAGGTGGGGGGATTTTTTTCAGTTGAATTCTTTCAGAATCTAGTTTATCCTTGCTAGTTTTTCCAATGTCCCTCACCCTGCCTTTCAAGTTGCCATGGTAAAATATGCTACTTAGGACAAGGACATATATCGTCAGCCAGAGTCACTTGACTCAGCCTTGCAGATAGTATTGAGACCAGATAATGCCCAGGTATTTGTGTCAGATTTCTGCTGCAACCCCAATATAATGAAGGTGAATGTAATTTAGGCTGTCGTATTGACATATTCAAAAAACATCTAGAGCCAGTTTGAAATGACCAAACAGCTCCCTCTTGAGGACAAGTTTCAGCCAGTGATATGTATATGAATTTGTGATTTGTGTGTGAGGAACAGGACGGTTCATGAAATGTCAACACTGACAACATGAGAGGGGATTTGAACTTTCCAGTGACCTCCCATAGCCCTCACACCCTTGTTTCGTTGGCACTGAATTTTGTCGCTGAGTGTAAATTGCCACAGCACAATAGATGCATATGAACACAGTTCTTAGGAGACGGCGTTGCAATAACACAAAAGTATAAGCTATTGGGGCCTCTTTTCACCAAAATAAAAGCACATGAAAATGCTGTCAAACAATATATTGATTTTGGTGCTATCCGTCCTCAGGAACAGGACAACAACTGAAGCATGTGGCCTGAAATGAACCAAGCCTCACCTTGTCAAATCAATATCCAGTAAAGAAACAACAAACACAGTTGCAAAATAATCTTCTTGTGTGTGTATTTGACAACAGTTTGGAAGTGGGTTTTATAGCCGAATAATGTGAGCATGTGTGTGAGTGTGTGTGCGCGCGCACGTGTTTATGTTTATCTGCTGGTGTAATCATACTTGTTGCCCATCCATCTCCTCCTCCAGCCCTCCTCTCCCGGCCTCCCTCTTTATTTATTTACCCTGGTCTCATCCAATCGAGCGGCAGATCAGTCTGCGGAAAGGGCAGCTTGCCAAGGCAGCCCTCTGTGACAGAGCAATGCATTAGGACATTAAGACACCCGCTTCTGCGCAAAAAATCAATCAACCACCCCCGGATGCATTAGAGGCAGAGAAGGGCACCTCTCACACCTTTCTGAATGCCATGCTGGCTGGCTCTGTGACTCTGTTCCCGTCTTCCTGCCTCTAGCAGCATGCACACCTGGCTGGGCTTGTTTGCCTCACTGTTTTCTATTCATGCTCCCCACCCAGGAGCAGTGAGCTGGCTTTCAAACAAATCATTAGCCTTCTCTATGAGATGCGAAGGTAAGCCTGAAAAGCAAGTGTAGTCTTAAAACAACCTTCCCCTTTCCCGAGTTTCAGTAGATTAATGGGTGGCATGTAATTGTTCACCTTCTTTCATCCGTTCCTCTGTCTCTTTTATCTTTTTGTTTCATCTCTCCACTCAAGGTAAGATTTGGGGAAACTGTACCCTGTAGATTAAAAAGACTTGCCCAGCACCAAAAAATGAACAAGATGCTTAGATCTATGCAAATGATTTAGTCAGTTCAAGTATGACATGGCTGAGGTCAGGGGATAGAATACGCTTGTTGTTAAGTGAGCACTGAAATATGCTGAATTAAAGCAATTGATCCTAATCGTGGAACAATTCATGGTTATTGCCTGGTTATCAGGTGTCAGCTTTTTTCGTGACCCTCGTTTATTAGGGAAGTTTCACTGATAGCAATGTTTGTTCTTGGGCCACTCAGCTGTGATAAAGTGCTGCTCTTTCAGTGTTGCCACATGGATTTATCCTGCTAGTCCAAGGGATTGGAACTGGCAACTTTCTGGTCTACTAACATAAAAACAGGTCAGGTTGCAATGTGTTGTAATGTTCACTGCAGCTCTATATCAAAGTAAAGCAAATATTTGAAGTTGCAACCAGAGAAAGGAACAAAATTGAAGGTTTATTCAATGTCAGTTGAATCTGTTGCAGGAAGGATTCATTCATATTTTAGGACCTGGGCACCAGTGAATAGACCATTGTAACTGCTGCTTATCCAGATAGTTAATTAATTAGTTAATCATTTAGCAGCAGTGGTAGTATTATTTAGGACTTTTTTTCCCATCATGTTATATTCTTTTTTCACTATTTTACTTTCCTACAGACATGAATGCATTGTAAGAGATGAAGTTGAAAAGGATAGAGAATCAGAGATCAAAACAGATCATCAGTGAAACACAGACACAGTGAAACTGTGAGAAAACAAATGAAACGAAAAAGGCAGATCAAAAAGAAACGGGAGAATGAATGAACTTCAGAGCCAGTGCAAAAAGGGAGTTGGATGAGTGGATGTGCTAGCTGGATGCAGCCTGCGTGCTGAATCAACCACATACTAGTCAGTCCATCTAGCTTTGACAACACGTCTCCACAAGGGACTCTGAAGTGTGGTGCCAGCTCATTAAAGTGAAGCACTGTCATTCCTAGGGGTACATTATTTAGTGTACAATAAGCCATTAATTTTAAATTGCTACAGCAGTTCACCTTAATGAGTGGTTCCACCTCAACAATGTGTTAGAACTGCTTCTAGAAGTTTATGCACAAAATTATTAGGCACAGTTGGATAAAGACGAGAAGAACATGACTAAACTTGTGATGAAATACAGGCCGTCTTCAGATGTGGTTCAAATGTTCCTAACAATATGGCAATTACTGCATGTGATATGCTCGAGATTTTGTGCTTATTGGTTTAGGAAGAAAATGTTCAGCCTAATAGAATTCACATACTGGCCTCACTCTATATCAAGATATTGCAAAGCAAAGAAAATTAAATAGTTATGGTACAGCTGAATATAGATCCAACTTGTGGGCATCTACATAATTAAAATCTGTTAAACTACAAGATGCGTTCCTGGTAGTTAATAGTTAAGATTCTAAGAAAAAATAGTTTAATTTCTGTCTGGTTAGAAGAACAAGAGCCACACTTTGCATTCCCAGCACACTTTGTTGCATGAGAAATCCAGGAGAAAGGAAATGACACTGGGACATTATCTGTGGAGGCCCCATTAAAAAAATGAATATTGCTTTTCTCCCCTTCCTCAGCCCTGGCACCAGATAACGTCTAAACAAATAAATAAATAAAAGCTGTAAATAATCGTTGCCTGTTGCTTCAGTCATTTCTCTATTACTTTGGCCAGTGGAGTGAGACAGACTTCTTTTTTCCTTGCTCTGAGAAGCAGCTCTCAATTTCGTTGATAAAATAAAAAAAGAGGAATTGGTGGAAAGGATGGAGATAGAGGAATGGGTGGCAGGATGGAGAAACAATGAATGTTGTGAATGAATTTTGCTAACGCTCCTTAGCATATTTTCATGTTGTCAGTCTTTCCTATCCTTACATGTGACCTGTTCTTCCACCTTATTAATTATGCACACATACACCCACCCACACACACACACACACACACAACTTCTGTCACACAGATGGGGAAGAAATAAAGGTCCTAAATTACCAGGTCACCCGTTCATTACTTTAATGGTTTGAGCAATTATTCTTCCTTTATCTATAGTCATAAAAAACATAAAAGCAGCTGAAATAAAAACTGACTTTTTAAGAAAGATCCAATAAGCTACGCTTGAAGATAGTGCTTTGGCTAATACCCCAATGAATTCTAAATGATATAAACAGCCTGTTGATCAGTCTGCGTTCAGTATAATTGTAGCAGATAGCAGATGTAGCAGCCAAGCTTTTGTTTTAAGTGCATAGCCAACATGCTTCAAAAAAAATTAAATACTAAATGAATTATCATTCCAAACCTGGCTCCACAACAGAGTGACGACATGTGAAGTAGCTTTTGTTGGTAACACTGCGTCAACTGTTCCATCCATCATAATGCTGCACTGGAAGCCTGAATCTGTCACGAACCATGCTGCTTACTCACTTCTGGTAAATGCTAATGAAGTTAAGTCAGGTGTGCTGCACAGTTGGCATTTGACAGGCAGAACCTTTTTTTTTGGACAAATTAGCGCCAGCCCACTGTTGGGTATCAAGTACATCAGTTTATGGTTTGTTTGTCCCAGTAGTGCAAGGTTAAAGCTGCATTTATAGCTGTGTGTTGACGGGTTACAGGCCTAAGTGGTTGGCTATGGACCCTACACATGTAGCCACTATATCTGATATTTGCCTGCAGAAAAATGCAACTACACGTTAGGACTAACTCTAATAACTCAATAACTCTAATTGGAAATGGTTTAGAATGGAGGTGTTATTATGGAAACTGAAGAAAGGCTCAATAGACTGGTCCTTTTCAGTAACATAAATCTAGCAAAAGTATCTCCATTGCAAACCTTTGGTTTACTATGACTGTCGCTTTCCATCACAGTGAATGAAAGAGTCTAAACACAGTGATTGCACAGAAATACTCTCCAATTCAGTATATAGGTGAAATAGAAGTTACAAGGGTATTTATGTATTTAGCTGAGTATTACTCACTATCACAAAGTAAAGAAAAGAATGAACTGCGTACCATGGATAACTGTAACAAATGTCGTTGCCTTCAATCCTATAGTTGTAGTGACTAAACATAATTAATACATTTTGCTTCACTAAAAACCTAAAATTGTTAACCTCCTAGTGGAGCTGTAGGAGAGATCAGGATATTACCAAAGTCGTTAGGATTTGTCCCCTGCAGACCAAAATGTCATGGCAATCCACGCAATAGCTGTGGAGCTATCTGATCCCATTAACCCCTTGCGTCAAGTAGCAATCAATCTTAACAGCTTGAACCCGTCAAGTGTTTTGGCCATATTGGCTTACAACAACATATTGTGTGTCTTTATTAAATTACAGTTGTAAAATCCCAGGTGAAGAAGACAGAGACTGAAAAGATTCGAGGACATCTGAAATTATTTGGCATTCAGGTCCCTTGACTGGAGATTCCTTGGAGCCATCGCTGACAACAATGACATTCGGTAAGAGATGGGACCATCAAAGCATGACTTCAATCTAATTCTGTGCTAGTTTCTGTGAAAGTCACAGAGCCAAAATGATTCTGTCCAGTGGTCAAAGAAGAAACAAGGGAAATATCAGGACACAGACAGCTACTTAGAAGAATCAACAGAATTTCTTATTGGGCTGTAGATTAACTAAATAGAGACGTGTTATTGTCCAGAAGCACATGAAGGGATGTATTTTATTTTCCTGATTTATAGTGCTGCCACTACTGTAGATGGTTTCAACTGTGTCTTAAGCCTGCACAACATCCTATGTCTGCTTTGTATTTACAGCTCACTTCACCAGGATGAGCACAAATACATAAAAACACACACACACACACACACACACACACACACACACACACACACACACACACACACACACACACACACACACACACACACACACACACACACACACACACACAAGCTGGCTGAAAACAAAGCAGCACAATACTTGTCACTGGCCTTTTTCCAGCTGTGCCATGTCTGTAAATAACATTTAATTTAATTTTTGAGTCCTATTATGAGATTTAAATTGTAATTTTAAAGTTCGCCGCAGTGGCTGTTTATGTTTTATGCAATCGTTTCACACTGGAAGAGTATCTTTGCAATGACCTTTAAGCCTGGCTTTTTAAAAAGTCACAACACTGTTAGACTACAGTCATCCTGTACTTTTTGCTTTCAGGTCAGACGGGTTATATATGAAATAAAAAAGTTATTAAATGAGACCTTGATGGTAAGACAATGGCCTTCAAACAAAAGAACCACCTATGAGGTCTACAAGTACACACACACACAAATGTATGTATTTGAAATATGTAGCAATCAATACATTCATGTTAAGCACAATGTGCTTAAAGCAAAGCAATTAAACTATATTGATATTGATTTGCATGACATACAAAAGACGTGAAATGCTTATAGATACTAGCCATACTGATGCCAATGAAAGATCTTTTCTTGAGCATAAGTAGTAAGCCGGTATACAGCAAATTCTTAGTGCTGCACTTTTATTTTTTTATCCCCTGGTTGTCTTCTTAGACAAAAGATGTTCTGCAATATTGTCAGTTCACAATAAAGGAATTCATAAATGAAATGCAGCAGTAACCCGTTAAAATCACATCTATAGAAACTGTAGAAAGAAGACAAAGACTGAACTTGAATAGAGTAAAACTATACAAAATATAAAGAAATATAGCAATAAAGTCTTAAGTAAGAAAAATACTGTACCTATTGATAAAAATAAACACACAGTTCTGAACATGCATAGCTATACACAAACACGCACACACACCGATTGTAAAGCCGTAGTGCAAGGATTTCAGAGACAAAGATGTTAAAAACAAACATTTATGACATTGCCATTTCTCATTAATCATTCTGTGTTTTGTTGAATATCACAGTGTGTGAAACGAGCGTCAGATATGGAGTACCAATGATATCCTCCATTAGCCATGTAAGGGCTTTTTAATAAAGGTTGCAGGGAAAATTTTGCTGTGCATATCAAGGGTGTGTGGGGTCACTCAGGAACACTTTATGAAGCAATATTTCACCGAGCAGCTTGCATGAAGCCTTGCTTTTGTTGGCAATTATTTGCTTATTAATTTTTAACCTCGTTCCAACAGCTCAATAAATAAACAAATGCATTTAATGAAACAAATTGGTTCCATACCAGAATAATTGGTAATAAATCATTCAAAGCATGTGTATAGATTATACATGCTTCACCCCTGATTTCCATTAAAAACGTAGGGCTGAATTCTTAACAATTGCTCAGGGCCCCAAAAGGCATCTGCTAATCAATATGTAGAACTGTATTGTTTGAGCCCCGGAGGGAGAACAGAAACTTTGTGCATACAGTTGAGGTAAACAAATAATTTCTGACTTAAAAAAGTTGAATCCAGAATTAATGAAGTACTGTATCCACGTTTATAGACTACCTTGTTTGTACATTTGAGGTACTGGTTAGAAGCTGGGCACACTGAAACATGCAGTATTTGATGTTGAAGTGGTGAAGGTAGCAATGAGGTAATTAGCTCTGATTATGAAGGTCATAGTATAAACCCCCCACAACCATCCCTTCAGTCTCTGAGGAACTCAAATGACTGAACTGAAGCCAAGCACAGTGGAGATGACTGCAATGTGTGCCTATTATGATAACACATGGTGAGATGCACTTTCATCATAGGGATGTTATTTAGCCTTTGAAACACACATCATTATAAGTAGGACAGTCTCTGGGGCTTCAAGCGCATGCAGTCATTTGCCATCAAACTACTTCCTTCCAAAACCTCTTGTGCTTCAGCGCTAATCAGGTTGTAGTCCCACTGTGATGGGCATTTGTCATCAGCTGTCATGATTGGATACAAATGGTTCTTGGCTGTATTCTGTCATGGCCGTGACAGCCCTCTGAGGTGCTCGATGATGGAGGGTTTCGGCGAAGTGTCAGTGTGTCCCTCTCAACGACCCAAAAGGTAACACATACTCACCACATCTGCTGCACGTGACACATTATGGACTGTGACTATGGCTCCTAGTTACCACTGCAGTGGGAGTCACAAGCCTTTATAAATGTATTTGACCACATAGATAAAATAAGTAAGTCACTGGATGGTTAATAAACAAATACATGCATTTATGGTTGTATGGACCCAAATTTCTTGGGTGAGGGTGACACTGTCTGATGTTGTTTTGTGCTCATTAAACCTCCCTGTAACTCTGAAAGAAGCAGCAACTCTACTTCACTACATGGAGTGGATGTTTGGCAGCTCTGGTTCATCATTAAAAACAGCCAGGAAATGAACTTGAGGTTATCATAAGAAACTAGTGAGTAAAATAGATCCTAAACCTACTTTTAAGCACAATATTCTCTCTCTCTCTAAAAAAAGTTAATTTTAGATGGAAGTGATAGACTAATTACTGACACACCAGTCCACATTTCTGCATCCAATGAAATTCTACAAGAACCTGAATTTCCACAAAAACCTTTTGGTAACTACCCTGGGGATGCACCATCCTTTAGGCTCATGTATCCCTCCGACCAAACTAAGTTCTTACACTTGCAGGACATCATTGCAATTTAAAATATGTAAATAAATAATTCTAAAATGGAGTTTGGCATTGTAGTTTCCAGGAAAGGCCTTATTTTTTGTTTTTTCTCCCTGATTTTTTAGCTCTGGCAGAGACACCTCCTAATGATGTCCTTGAGCCTCCAAATGTCTGTCCTTGTGTCTTTGGTGACATATGTCTACACAAGCAAGTCTGTGATGAGTCTCTGTAGCCTCCGGCCAGCCAAGAACACAACATGGTGAAGCTGTTTGAAAGGATGGGATGGCAGAGAGTGTCTCAAAGGAAATTTTATTCTCCTCTGAAATGATGAACAGGAAATGCAGGACACACAGTCTGCCGGTTCCACCAGGCTGCTGAGGGAATACATCAGCATGGTGCGGCGGTGTCTTCAGCATCACTTATGTTTTGTGGAAAGTCAGAGGCCCTCTTGGGATACTGTACCTGGAGGTGGCTGCTTTGTCGAGTTAAACGCCACATATGAGCAGGGGGTTAACAGCCTTCATGTGTTCCACCAGGTCACAGGGTGACATCCCCCAACAGATGGCATTGGGCCCTTGTCGAGCTGGCTATGTGACATACTGTATGAGGAAAACTAACAAGCAGTGTAGCCTTTAGAGAGGATGGGTAAGACACACGACAAAAACAGTTTAGCTGAATGCCAGGATGTGGTCTACAGCACTCCACGTGATGATCAAGCTTTATTTCAAGTGGCAACCCCCTGCCCACCTCTCCCTTGATTAATGAGGGCAGAGCAGATGCTATGGGTATGGAGCAGAGGGAGCAAAGCAGGCAATGGCGCTCTTATGGGCACCCCACACGGCAACAGCCCTCATTTCTTCACCTTTGCATCAGGCATGCCTTGCTGCGTCCATGGGAGTGTGCACGCCTCCTCTGACACTGTATGCATGAGCGTCCACAGGCTTGTACGTCTGCGACTCAGCTGTCTCCTTTTCATTTTTGTATGTGTGAAGATGTGAGTGTGAGAGAGAAAGAGAAGGAGAGAGAGAGAGACAGAGGAAATCTGCCAGCTGGGGATGAGCCAGTGCAGCCGTTGAGCATTTTTACCCAAAAACATGGTGATAAAAACTATAAACACTATGAATATTTTGAATAAACACACGCTATCACATATTGTCATTTTTCACACACATTAACTAAATTGTTGAAAGCATCATTCTAAATGAGCTCCCTGTGACCTGACTTTCCTAATCATTCACTTGTTATGTGTGGTTCACTAAATCACTAAAGCAGAGAAACGTACACTGACCCGCTCATCAACGTGAACGTGATTGCGAATACATTATTTACTCTTTTGCCATTTGCAGCCAAGACAGGTGTGACCCGACAACCTGATAATTTTTCAATAGCAGTGCATGAAAAGCTCTTCCAATCATGCAAATGTGCCACGTGTTTTACCATACTCCATTATATAGACGGGATGGGAGAATAATATATTGATAAATAAACATTACAGATTTCAATTTAAAATTCGTGCTTTCTCAGCAAATTCAGGAAATACAAAACAACAACTCATTATCTGGAAATAACATTGTGTTTTTACTGCATATACAAACATATAGTTGACATATACTAACACAAATACATGTATCTACTTGTATTTCCCCACTGAAATTGGGAGAAATAGACGGTAGATCTTATGATGTCCCAACAGTGTGCCTGAGTATGAGGGAAGATAATAAGAAAAATAATATTTTAATAATAACTAAAAAAATAACAACTGTGAAAATAGTTTCCTGAGGTGTAAGTTGTCTTTCCTGTTCATGATGGGAAGGCGTCTGACTGACATGCTGTTAAAGCGTTTCCCCTCCTGTCACTGAGTAATAAATCACTCTGAATTATTGCCATTGAGGGATCACACCTCTTATTGCCATTTCTTGCCCTGGGCTACTCCTTGCTTTTATTTTATGTATTTTTTATCACCGGGCATAAATTAGTTCCTACTTAAGTAGGAAGACAGGCTTAGCCCTGCAAAGCTAAGATGAGTGTCCTCCTAACCACTTGTACAGATTTAGAACTCCTTGTCGAGCAAGGGCATCTGAAACGGAGAGTCATATATTAATGATTCTCGCTGGAAGCAAAACAACCATAACACTGCAGGACAGAAAATAAACTCTCCGGCACATTATTGTGGCAGGAAACAAGTATTTTGTACCTGTTTCCAATTATAGAGCTGCATATTTTGCCAATGGATTATTTATGATGAAGCTAAATTTACATGTGGTGCATTTGGATGGGAAGGTCTATAAATATTTCAGCAGCCCAGCAAATTAAGCAGTAAAACAACCGGCAATATCAATACTGTAAGTGCACACATGCTGGTTCACAACCAGCTGTTTTGCCTGAGTGGTGAGCACACATGGAGACTGATGGCGTCCTTTCTGAGTTGATCCTATTTTCATGTTTGGAGGTATAGTCTAACTGGCTGCTTGGAAAGGTCAGGTCTAAATTGGGAGCGAGAAATAGATCTTTGAAGGTTTAAGTATCAAATCTCAAAAGTCACTTTTGCGACCTATATGGAGGAGAGCGAGAGAGATTCTCTAGTCCTCCCCACTACATTAGGAAAAACTAATGACCCTGTCAAGTGACACGGGAAAAAAAGTGTCCTGTTTTTTAAGACAACTACTGTTTACATCTCAGCTGTTTCCCCCTCAAGGACAGACAGTAGATCTCTCTGTCTGAGCTGCTCCGTCTCTCAGCGATTGCTTTTCTGCATAAGTATGAATATGTACGTGTACCTCAATATGTGCTTTTACCTGAATTACTTGCCAATGTACAAATCTGCTGACATAATTACCATACCACTGTGAGTTGTCATTTGTATTAAAACAATCTAGTGACAGAAATGTACTTAATGTATTCTCATATGGACAAAGGTGTGCAAGAAAGAGCAGTGTAGAGATGTGAGGGCACTTATTCATTTATCTTCTATTTATGTTCCTCCATTTAATTGAATTTTCTGCAACAGTCCTGGCCTGTGGGTATAAATCATGCCTCTCAATCAGTCAAGATAGCCCAAAAGATGGCGCCTGCTACAGATGTACAAGAAGGGCAGGCAGGGGGCAAGAGGAGGCCGAGATTTATGTTTGCGAGGAAAAACATGACCCTGGGTCTCTGCTGCCTGTCAGAGGAGCATCGTTTCCATTACCTTGAGGATTCATAAGCACTATATTTCAGCCAGGGTCCTTGAACAAATTCAGAACGGACACAAAAACCCAAATAATTCTGGCGCACTATATTTCAGAAAATGCAGCAATTAAAACAAATTTTCAGCAGCACAAGAGAATGTGAATGTTGTTTATATGGTCTTTTTTTTAAAATGGTGTTTCATTGAATAGCATTGTGGAGTGTCCTTTGCCATCAGTGTGAGCAAGTGAGCGATTGTATGTTTAGCAAGTATGCCATGAAGGAACAATACCTACCCCAATTAATGGCTTGTGATATTGCTCACCGTGCTCATTAAAAACACTCTGCCACATGTTCATTGCAGACCTTCAACCTGTCTTTCAGTACAGTATGTAAGTATGTATACAGATATTTAATCACTGATTTTCAATAGCAAATGCTGCTTTGTTTTAACAAAAACAGACAAGCTCATCTAACTTTAACTTTCATTTATGGGCTGGTTTACATCCCTTTGTTAAAAAGGATAAGAACTACAAGGTGTTGTTAACCTCAGCTCTAAAATTGTTGGGAAAACACAAAAATCTTTGAACTGTAATAAATATGGTCCGTCTGTGCCTACATTGGTATTTTTGCTTATTGTGATGTCATTTTTTTGGAGTATCTTCAAATGCTTCATATCTCTAAAATCTGTACAACCTCAGCTAAAAGGCTAAATAAGTCAATAAACCACAATTATTAATAAAAGTATTGAGATTGTGCCATATCTCCAGAAGTTACTTGAACTATTTCCATGTTTTAGTTTTTGAGCTATGAGCAGAGTGTAAAGAGTATTTTATGGAATAGAAATATGTGTGTTGGTACACTGGTATTTTTGCTTACAGTCATGTTTGTCACCTATAGACCTCCACTACACAATTCCACACTAACTACCTACTGTATACACTGTAGACATTCACTAGCTTTTTTTAAATGAGCCGTCCGTTTTCAAAGGATTGATGCTGAATACGTCCTTGGGAAAGCATACAAGATTATAAATGACCCCACACGTTCTCTATGCCTACTTAAAGCTGCTGCCATCAGGAATGCATTTCAGACTGCCTGTATGTTAAAACAAGAAGACAAGGGAGGGTGAGCCTGTCTTAGACTGATGAATGCACTTGCATTTGCTTTGTTTTCTTATTTTTTACTTTTACATAAATACTTCTGAACATAATATGCTTTGTTAATTTGCCTAATTTATTTATTATTTTATCAGACATTTTTGAGAACTCCAATCGACACAGCGCAGTTCTATACAAACCCTTTGCTAAATAAATGGCTTTCAATGCATTATCTGACTGAGGACATGGCTTGTTAGCAGCATAGAAACTCAGATTCCTGCAAATTCAATATAATCACTCCACCAGTTCCAACCTCCATACACACCCCCTTCCACACACACACACACACACACATCAGTCTGTGCCCCGCATCCAATCCAGTCTCAGTGTTCTTCAATAAAGTCCCCTCTGACAAACATGATGGAGAGCCACTCTGCTTCAGAGCGGGATACTCAGAAAACGACTTGATGATAAAATATTGCCATCCTGGCAGTTGACTTGCCAATCCAAATTAAAAAAAGTTAGAGTGGCCAGGTTTATGCTGCACCCTTCACTGCAGCTATATTTCACACTTTTACACCTGCTTACATACTCAGACACTTACCGACCTACCTTTTCTCCTTTCCAGTAAGGGTTGCAAAGCTACCTAACCTAATAAGTAGGTGCAGTGTAAGGGCTTTCATTGCAGGATACTGATGCTTCATCTCACCCTTAAAACTGACAAAAGCGTCCAGTATGTAGACTCTGTTAACCTCTTCATAACAAATTAGATGAAAGGGAGGTATACAGTAGTGACCCACAGCACAGGTCTGACTGGAGAGTCGGGATCCTCCTGAGTCTGAATACTGTTTTTACGTTATATTTTTCAGAATTTTCTGAACACTGTTTCATTTGCTTTACCGGAGTTATTTCCGATGAGAGGAGCAGGGCATTGGTTTGTCCAGTCCGTTTACATTTTGTGCACTGCTTTCCAAATAGTCGAATTATTTGCTTGCTACCAATTTCAAATTCATGAGTTCAAGTAGTCCTTTTCAAATAGTCCTTTTCACGTTGTTTCAGCCCACCTGAAGTCCTTGCTAATATTATTTCTTGGGCCACAGTAACCACGCAACCACCAGTGAAACCTTGTTATTGACCTCGACACGAACTTCTACTTGTTTGGCAGATTGTACTGAAATGAAGGTGTGTGTGTCATCTGATAACAACAGGTACGCACATTCAGAAAGAGGAATGTGTGCAGAGCTGTAAGAGGAAGAAAAGCGTTTAACATCTGTCCACATCTGTCATGCAGTCACCGGCAGTTCAAGCCTCCAATCCAACAGGTCACAGCACAAAATCATTGATCCTAAGATAGTTCCAGTTTAAAAACGTAACAAAAATTAACTTATCTTATAGTTATCCAAAGATTTTTCCCATTGTTTCTTGTAGGTGGTGGCGAGGTTTGTTTACTCTCTAACACCAAATAGTGGTCCTTATATTCAGTCATACTTCTTGACCATGTGGTTTAAGTTGTTCGAAGCCGTACTATAAGTCAAAACTATTTCATTATTTATGCTATGTGATAGTTGAGTAGCGGCAATAAAACCCATGTCATGCTCAACTCAGTCCAAACCATTTTCACTTCCATTCCGTCATAACGTAAATTACTGAAAGACAGATTAATATACAAATGATCAAATATGAATATAAATTTGCATCACACATTTGCTTCACAGGTTATAAACAGGATACGTGGGTTCCACAGCATGACATTTTACTGCGTAGTTTCACAAATTGCTCTCATCATTACTCTTATTATACTCTTGCATTTTCTGCATTGTTGTCTACAAAAAATGATTATTTAGTCGTTGCTCCATAAACCTTCATTAGGGGAAAAAAAGCATCAGAATGTGAGAGAAGAAAAACGGTTGCTATCAAAGTAATGGCAACCAGCAGAGTGTCCCACTTTATGTGGATCCACATGGTGAGGTGTAGGGTTTTTCATTATGTTATAGCAGATGTACAATGAAACAGACTCAGAGGTAGGACAAAAAGCTGGGATTCAACACAGCAGAAGGAAAAATAAAGAAACTGGTCATCCAACAGAGGTTAAGGTCAATGAGAACTGCATCCACATAAATTATAAGATGGACTACTGAACCGTTTCCCTCTGTCCACCACGCTGAAAGCGCCATTGATGAGGTTTAATGGTGTTTTATTGTGTGAATTGGACCTATGAGGCCATGCAGGGGAAGAAGGAGGAGAGCTATGACTTTTCACTGATGTTTTATATCCAATTATCTTCATGCTGAGTGGAGGGAGGAATGGCAAACACGGGCTAAATGGTGCGTTTCATATGTGGTCAAACTCACTTCTCCCCTCAGGCTGGGAATATCAGCTGAGCATGTGCTTCCTAGTCAGGTTGTTACTTTCTTGTATTAGCTGATGCACAAGGACGATAAGACAACTATATAGCCATTTCCTGATTCAAACCAATGTCAAAAACTATGTTGGAATTGAAGCCAAATCTGTACAGATGCTCAAAAAACAATTACCCACCGTTAAATGGAATCGAGTATTATTTTTTTATGTGATGCTACTCAAAACATTTATATAAATATTCATTTATCAATGTATCTTGGCTCAGTTCCACGGTTGTAGGCATTAATGTTTCCATAATGTAATTAACATCGCTTTAATACATTATTATGACTCCCACAGCATGCAAATCATTACGATCCAGATTTGCTTTAACTAATGTTTCACATGCAGTGTGATGTAATGGTTACCCGTCATACCCCTTGACATGACTACGTTATATTTTGCATCTGTGCATCTGTGATTCAACAGAGTCAGCATGGTACGATAGCTGGATTTAAAGAACGGTGGCCTCTTTCCCCTCAGGGATGATCAAGGTCACATCTGCATGTTTGACAGCCATCAAACAGTCAATGCTGCCATCGCTGCTCTTTTCAGTAGAACAGAAATCCTATTATGTGTCTAGACGAATGTGTGTGTGTGTGATGGAAATATGTGTAAACAATAATCGCAATTAAAGTGTAAGTAAAGAATCCAGGATCTGACTGTAGACGTGCTATTATGAGATAAAATATGAGCAGTGAACGAGAGGAACGTCGGAGGAAAGCTACGGCAAGTGAGCAAACTGAGGCAAGATGGAGTGACGCCATAATAAAAGAGTACACATTGTCAGATGGAGAATAGTGCTCGTTGATATATGGAATGACAACAGAGGAAAGAAACTAGTCTCTTCAAGTCCATATTCCCAACATGAAAAGCTAATAGCTATGAATTTTTTATTTGCTTAATTTCTTGATGAGTCCCTGTTTAATAAGACACAAGGAACAGGGGTAAAACGAAACAAAATACATTTCCACTCAGAAAAGGCAATAACCTGAGAAAATAACCATTTTAAATTAAGGTGAGGTTCTGAAGTAGCACAGGAGTTATGGTGGCTCTCTGCTGAATCGTTTCTGGCATGACAATCAACTGACAATAAACACTTGAGACTGTACTCTGCCATGGCGAATCACACTAAAGTAGCTTGTATTGGATGTGTACAGACATTGTAATATGGGAAATTGTAGGTGTCTGCGAGTTATTTTTCTCCACTTACTGCTAAGCCCAGTTCAAAAAGTTTAGTCAGCATCGTAGTATTTCAACCTGCATCATGACATTCATCACATAGAAAGTGGTGAAAGGTTCAAGCTGACTGAACATGAAAACACTTAACTGTTGTAGAGAAACACAAATATGTCAATTGAATTTACGGCCGATGGCAGATGCACCAAGATACGCATGAAGTGAAACTTGTACGTCTGCCACAGCACTCGCGGATGCTCAACATAACAAAAAGCATTTTCACAAGGGCTTTTTACCTAAGGTGTAAGTGCTCTGCTTGTGCTTTGGCAACAATGCCTGCTGACATACTGTTCACCTTAAAGTTATGCTGTCATTTGCTGCTACTGCTGTTCATACACTGGAGCATTTCTAAAGCCTCACCTACACCCAGGAAGTCCACGCTCCCCCAGAGGGGAGGTTATTATCGCCACTCTCCACTCCCTGCTGTGCTGACTTTGGTGTTTCCTTTGGGGGAGTGATGAGGTCAGAGATTATCACTGCTGTACATGCTCTACTTTCACATAATAATTCATTTTAAGTGGGTTAGCTGACTTTTATATTTTACATTACATTCATTTGGCGAGACTGCCCTCCCAAAAAAACAACAACCTCGCCATTTCAACAAATGCCCCAAAGTGACATATGTTGAAGTCCACGTGACAAAGCAGTTATTATCGTAACCATGATAATAAAGGTCGCATAGTTCTTGATGAAGTGGTAACATAGCCCAGAACACAACGTTTTCCTAACCTGAATCTGATTCAATTCATCCAAACCATAATCTTTCCCAAACTATGTTTTGGTGCCTAAACCCAAAGCTAAATTATAGCATATATATATATATAAAATAAAGGATTTATTTTTCAGTTTTTAAAATGAACAGACAAATGATGTCATCCTGCCGATAGGTGCATCAGATTGAAAAATGTTCATTCTAGCAGAAAGTAACAAAGGACAATGAATTTTGTAGTTTAATTTAGAGGACTTGATGAATACACCTGTAGAAGCCGAGTCTACGTTTCCCAAGAGGGAAAGTTATTATCGCTCCCCACTCCCTGCTGTGTTTAGCTCAGTGTGTCTGCATTCACATAATAATTCATTCCAGGTGGATTGTCTGACTGAAACTTTATATTTTACTTGACAGGGCCTTTAGTCCAAAGTGACTTACAGTGCAGCACAATAGGTAATTCAACTTCCATAAAAACAAGAGCTATATCTCTGGAAAACTTGTAAGAGACTCCGTCACAAGCAAACAATGACCAGCTTGTTCCATGCAAATGCTGAGAATCTTGGAAAAAAAGGGAGATTCACTGCTGTGTTGATTACTAAAAGTGCACAAAAAATTAAAAAAAAAAAGAAGAAAAAAAAATGATCAGCATTGCAAATCATCTGTGCTTCAATCATTTATAACCTTTAAAGATGGTGGTGCTTAATCAGAGGTGCATATGCCCTTTCTATGAACATTTTCAGAGCTGTTAACTTTTCAAAATGACTTTACTTAGTGTGAAATGTCCTGTAGCAACAATTTAAGTTTAAGATAAAAATAACAAAAGAAAATGAAGCCTGTATACGCCATAGAAATGTTACACTCTGCTCAAACAAGCAATTTAGCAGTTAGTTGAATATCATAAACGACATACTGTAAATGGAATATACTAATTGTTAGGCTTCACATCGTTTAGGTCACTTTTTTTTTTTTTTATAACAAGCTCCGCTGTGAGCATATTTTAAAAGCAATAAGAAGAGGAAAAAAGTGGCCTCATGAGTGACCTAACCACCAGTAGAGCAGAAAAACACTCAAGTCCTCCTGGGAACGAGCACTGCACAATCTCACTAAGCATAAGAGCATAAGATTCATGGCAGGGTGTTCTGTCATCTTGTGCAGTGTTCACTGTACAGAGGATGAAGGTGGCAGCGACAATAACGCACGATCAAGGGTTACATATTCTTCCTTCGCCTACTTCTTTAACATCACAGCTCAACATTTTCTTCCAGGACTCACTTCTACAGCCCTGAAAATAGTTGGTCTGAGAAGTGTTTGAGCAACTCAGAAACAGTATGTGGGTCTGTGTACAATAACAACTGACAGAGTGCATCCTGGGATTGTGGTGGCTGCATGGGCTCATGCTCTGATGAGATGGACTGCTTGTCATGTTTCTGCCAGTTACTGAAAGTTATTGCCTGCTTGGGTAATAGAGCAACTGAATACACCAAAGACAAAAATGGAAGAAGTGAAAATGCAAATGCCACATCATGTCCTGCTGCCACACACAGCGCTCATTACGCCGGGTGGTAAAGACACACATGGGCTACCCAGCCCAGCTGACTCGCTAGTTTTGCTTTGCATTTTCTTGTAACCATCACACATTGTCACACATTCTTACCATTAAACAGCCTGGTGACAGTCAAATGATGATCCTGATTTCCAATTTTCTTTTGGCTGATGAGCAAAATATCAGGTGTTAATAAAACTTGTCACCCTGGGAGCATTTTCCAGAAGCAGTCGAGAACTACAATGTGCTTGCTGTACATGACTAACATCACAATAAGGTAATTGAAATTTGAAATAGATTTTGAAATTCGCTCCAGTAAATATGTACGAGATATAAAGCTATGAGTGGCAAAGGTGTAAATCCCACTGTTTCTGCTGTTCTTCTCCTTTTCCCCCCCTCTTTTTATTTACTGTATCTCCTTCTGTATCGATCTGCAGTGTCAAAATTCCAGTGTTTGGCAAGACTAAATAGCATCTGGCATGTGGCATGCAGCAGTCCACCACCCTTTCCCTTTTGTTCCCATCACTAGAAACCCATCATTGCGTTGCTTAAGGACACTTCCAGAGCGGAAGCTTGTTTTCACAGCTGCAACCCTGGCTGCCCATGTGAATTACTGTCTCCTTAATCACTACATAACATACAGTAGATTGTGTCTAGCCATAGCAGGCAGCTGTGTTGACAAACCTACTGTACCTTTAATTTGTGTGATTGTGTGTAAGGTCAATCTAAAAGTGGTCATTTGGAGGGACTCGGCTTTTGACTTGATTCTGGGCTGTAAAAGTGAAGAAATTCTGAACTGTGGTGGTTGGTAAACACAGATTCCTGCGGTGGCTACAACTATTAACAAGAAGTGGAAATTCTATAAACTTAATAGCTACAAAAACCTTCAGAGACACACAAATTGATGTCCGAACAAAAGCAACAAATGGAATTTAAGCTTCCCGTGTTTATCAGTCAAGTCGAAAGGCCTCTAGGCTTGTGGGGTTTTGACATTGCTGAAATATTGCACCACATCTATGACTGCTAGCATTCATCACAGTGACAAAGTAGAATGGAAAGTATTGATTAACAGTATTATTTGATTAGAGCACCATCCTACTCTCAAATGCAACAATTCCTTTGTGTCCCGTTATTATAAAATCATGCACAATAAGAGAAAACCTCCTGAACATTTCTTATCGTTGCCACTATTGCCCTGACACATACATGCACACACCTTTCTACTCTGTGTTTTCCTCTTCCTATTCACCAATTCGAATGTATTGTTGAGTCAAAAATGAATGAATTACTGTGCATTTTACGTTGCTGCATTTAGGGATGATGAATGGTTCAGTAAGTAATTCCGTTTCTTAATGGAATTCTTTGAATATATTCAAATTGTTTGTGTTTTAATTGCTTCCCTTAATTGCTTTTCTCGATTCATCATTGTTCACATGATGTAATGAAATGTGCTGTCTAATCAATTAATTATTCTGTGTAATTATTTATTAAAACTTGATTGCATTTCCACAGCAATTCTGAGCAACACACTTGTGAGCATATTCTGTCACAGGGCTGAAGCCTGATGTATTAGTTATTGGTTATTAAAAGACAATATTACAGTGTGTGATGATGAATTACTTGAAGGAATTATGCAAATCAGATGCTGAATTTTCACTTCATTTCAGAGTAGATTAAACCTAATCTAATCTCTCTACCTATCTTTTGCAAAATGCTGTTTTACCGACGTATTTAGGAGCATTACTGATGTAAACGAATATTTCACTTCATTAGAAAACATTTATTGCATAATATAGATTGAGTTGCACCTTTAAGACTCAGAGCTTAACTAAATGGCATGTTTGGTGTAAATAAAATCCTTCCCATCAGGCCGGTCCACTTGGTCAAACCTGTTAAACCTGAGGACACACCTACTCTGTTCATGGGAGCTGTGGCTGACAAAGAGCAACACTCTGCTGTTCATTAAGAATGCAAGCGTCTTTAAGGCTGGAGGTGTGTGTTCCTTACTCTCCTCTAAGGAAAATCTACTTTACAAACAGAAAAGATTCAAACTGACAGAGAGGCGTCTCTGAAAGCAAAGGGTAAGACCATTACTCGTTCTCTCTGCTCTTAATGGTCGTCTCTCACTTCCTTTCCAAGTCGCTTTCATGGCCGAGGAGGCTGATGGAATTTCATTACTTATGATTGAAAACCAATGGAGTTTTGAAAGCAGAATGAGATGGAAAGGTGCACCCAAAATGCCAGTATACCCTCCAGATGCCAGCAATCTAATTTACTGTCAGTGGTAATAAATGGGGAGCCACTGGATGGCACAGATAAGATGTTATTTCACCATCAGGGTTATCACTTAATATCTGATAATGTCTGTGGGGAGCAATTGTATCCGACAGTTAAAACAGGGTGCCTCAACTCCTGGCAGGAGAAATGATCATCACTGTGGAAGAATTGTTAATCTGTCAAATCAATGTGACTTCACTCAATAAAGTGTTCGTAGAGGGACTTAAGAGTGTTAATGATTCACACTTGTGGAAGATGACTACTCTTTAATAAAAGTGAAGCTCGTAACATAACATGCTCTGTTGTTTAAAAGGACTAAATGAGTTTATATGGATTTATCTGAGAACTGACATCTTCATCACACTGCTTCAGTGGAGTACAGTGGCCTGTAGGATTGATGCCACTTTTAGATTGTGCCTATTTGTGCGCTGTTTTATATTTGATTATAGAAGGTCCTCTATGCTTTAAGAAAGTGTTGGAGGCAGGAATGTTACCTGGGTAGTTGGAAACATTCCTAAAGCCAAAGTGAGATGGAGGTGACAACAAAACACACCCTAGTAAGTGCAAAGAACAAGGACTGAATAATAGCATAGTGAGAGCTGCCAAGTCTCCACAAACAAAACAAAATCAGAGCATTACGACATTGGATACTGGCTGTTTCTATTGTAAGCAAACGCCTGTATTGTAGAGCCTGAGCAGCTGGGAGTCGGCACATAATATGGCTCATATCATTCCCTGTGCAAGTACAGCTACAGTGAAGCTATGGCATGCGTACAGTATTACATTTCAGACATTTTCTTTTTTTTAATCCACAGATCTGATCCGTCTATCCCCAAACCGCCAGATTCCACTTGCCTTTTGTCACAAGAAAACAAGCATCATGGGAAGAGGTGAGAGCGAGGAGTGGGATGAAAAGCAGTCGGAAACGAGGCAAACTCAGCCCCAGAAACACCAGGACACAGAGAGTAAAAGCTCAGGGAGCAAAAGCTCAGAGAGCAGCTGTCCCAAGTGCTGCTTGCGAACAAGGGACTGTCTGATGAGCGGAGAGTGTGGGAGGGCACTTCAGATCTCCAGTGTCATCGCCTGGTGTGGAATGTGCATCCGCATGTGGATATGTAAGTCTCAACCTCAGAAGCAGCGTCTAAAATGAAATGCTTATACAACTGCTTGACCATGACCATTAGTTGTTCTGGTGGCTGACAGATGGTAAAATAATTTGCTGCTTAGATGAGTAAGAATTTATGCAAACATAAATCTATAACCCTGGCATTTAAAAAGGTGATTTTTTTTTTTACTGTGTATCTATTGGTGTATATACACTGTGATTAACACTCCATCATTGTTGAAATAATACTGTTCTAAAAAGAATCCTTTCCAAAAGGACATAAAAACTACTAATTTTGGGGGGAAAAAATGTTAACCTATTCATTTTGCTTTATTTTTCTTAACATTTTGTTTCTTTTTTTAATTACAGAATCTAACCGTGGACATCAGGACCAGCTTTTTCAAGCTGTGTTGTTTCTCAGTATCCGCCAGCACCCTTCACGACCATGTTGTGTGGTTTTCTACTAATCTGAGATGAAAAATATTCACTTTATAGCCATTTCGCCACTTTTGTTTAATTCTCTATCCACACGTTATTTGTTTAACATGAACAAATTCACTGTATGTATATAAGAAAACAAGAAAAACTATTATGTATGAATACTCTCATATTAGAATGAAAGCATAAGCAGATGAATGGGACTTTGATATTTGTAAAAGACTTCTTTGGATTGATTTCTTCTGATTCATAAACGCTACAGTGTTCAGTCCGTCTGGATCACTTATATTTATGGTTGAGTTTTTCAGTAACATAAACTTTTATGTTATGATAAAGACAACAAACAAGTGAACTTGACAATGTGTGAAGGAACAGTATTAGCCCAACATCCTCTCTTATATTAGGAGTAAGATCTGAAGTAATAAAAAGCTTGAAATAAAACCCTCAGTAACAACTGAGTATTCTCTCAATGCCGTTAATGATAGAGACCTGTAATCATGACTTTGACGAGCATGATGTAACTAAATGACATCCTTTACCGTCAACACCTTTGTCCAAGGTCATTGGGAAAAAGTTGCTCGCTGCACACATAATGAGCGAGCTAACAAAGAAAGTATTTGTGAAAGTATACTGTGATGCCACGAGACAATAATAACATTGCTGCCTTTGAGTCCCCTATGTCGTTTTTCATGAAATTTCTACTGTGAACACACTGAGAGACAAATGCATGAAAATCAGGAGATATTTGGTGCCCTTACATACCGCAACAACAATGGGTCTAACAGAAGTAAATGTCTCAATCACATGTTGCACATGTTGTCCAGACGGACTGAGCGTGGGCGCACAGCAGAGGTCGAGCCACTGTGCGAAGGCATAGAACATGATGGGAAGACAAATCTTTTGTTCAGGAAAAATTCACTGTCAACATACTGTTCAATTCATGCTGAGATCTCAGACGCACATGTGACCCCGTGTGCAAGTACTGTCCCGGTAAAGAATGAGCAACTGCAGGTTGTTACATTTCAGATGCAACGAAATACAGCATTTTCCCAGAATGGACTTAATAAGGTTAAACTCACTACTAATGACACCTTTGTAATGAAAGCAGAAAGATCCAAAAGGAATCTGTTAATTTGTCTGACCCTTAGGGGGGTTGGTAAAAATTCAGGTGCAACAAAACCATGACATACTGTAGCTTGACATTTATAAAAAGGCACAGTTACACTCAATAGCATGCCACTACTGCTAACCCTGACACCTCAGTGTGCAGTGGTCACCATTTTCTGTGCTTGAGGTACAAGTGACAGGACTTTTTCTCTGTATAAGTGAATAAGACTCATTAAGCAATCATGGTTGAGAATGCTAACAAATGATTCTTATCTCAAACCGCTGAAGGTGGTTTACACCTTTAGAAACTAAAGTGTCACTAAATGTAGTACTTGGCACAGGAAGGAGGGCTCATAAGGACTCGTGACTCAATGGACAATGCAAACACTTTAAGTAACCCTTAAGAATTCATTTTAATTCTTTCACTTGAAGTGGACATAGCCTCTGGGTCTGACAAGTGAAGCCAGTGCCTTAAACTTACAGTCTTTCTTAAGGCAGGCAGGGGGCGATTCCATTGGCTGCGAGAAGAAGACTTAATTTTCCTTATGAGTTTAGTATCTCAATCACTAGTTTCTTGCTATTTACTCCTTAAATACAATGATGACGCAGATGTTCATTTTGCAATTTATAGTCCCATTTAGAGTAAAATGTACAATGCGGCAGGGCAGGCTTCAGGGCCAGAACTACGTTTTGACTAACCAATCAGAGGTGGGTCATTACTAAATGAAGAGGTGGAGTCTTCATGGAATGAACAAGCTCCTGGCTCCAAAATCAAAATAGCAACAGCTAAAACGTCAAACTCGAGGCTTCAAAACAGCAGGCCACAAACGCTTGTTATATACAAGCTATGGTCTAAAGTCAGACTGACAGTCAATGTGAAGGCAATAAGAACAAAAGATCAGAACAAGAACAACACCAACCAAGAGTATCAATAGTCCACCACTGTATATACACCAAGACTAATGAGGAGCAGCTGGAAGGACAGGTACTGTTACTAGGGAAGGTGGTGGGCACAAGCAGGAAACGCAGCAGTGGTGACTACTTTACTAGTTTCATTATTGTCAGGAAAGGAGGTTTTAATTCTTTATGTGATTACACTGAATCCAATTCTGATTGTAATTTTAGATTCTTGCCATATCAAATGACCAAACGGAACCAAAACTTCAAAGCATAAACAACCAGAAACCAAAGATAGTAAGCTTGTGTGCAATGGAAGCGGTGGTGCAAAGTTAACATGACCCTTTAGTCAGAGTGACTGAAAATGCAAAAAAAAAAACTAATTTTCATTCAGGATTCTGTTAATGCAAGAATAATACTTATTGTCGCTGTCTCACAAATAACATTTGAGTTGTGGTTAAATCGTGGTAATAAGCATGCTGCCATAGTGCGGTTTGGTTTGTCACTATTTTTTTTCCCACCAGTTATCATTGAGTTTTGGCTTTATAGGGCAGCTTTACTTTCTCCTTCCACTCAACAGCTGAACCAGGCAGTTTCATATAATGTCATCACTGATAAGCAATCAGGAAAGAGAGTGTGGAAATGTAAAAAATAGCTTTCTAGGTCTGTCTTGGTTGCCTATGTTCTTTAGGGGCTCCCTGGGGGTCGCAGTGACATTTCGACGGTGACTGAACAGAGCCTGACTCAGAGCTCAAGAGCACTTTCATAATCATGCTTTGATCAGCTTGTACTTTGCCAGTTATGCCTCACATGCAAACTTGAACGCTGCTCTAACCAAAGTACATTACAGATCAACCGCAGACAAATCCCATGTCACTCCTATATTTGAAGCAGTTATGAAGCTAAAAAAAAAAAAAACCTTTTTTTCCTCGAAGGTGTAGTTCTCATTTCATTCCCTACAAGTCTGTGGAAAGCCCAACAGCTCAAATATGTGGATTCAAAATGACAATTTTCACCGTTTCGAATCTAAAATAAAAAACGAGACAAGTTTCGACCAGAACAGCATAAATGTTTGGTAATTTGCAATTGTCGCTGGGTAATGTTGAGGTTAAAGGCCACAGGCTAAAGTCTGGAGAGAGGGTTTTTTAGTGCTGAGCACAATTGATTTCTGAGAGTTATGTATAGGTCGTCTATCTTTCTCTTTTGTGTTTCAGTTGTGTAATTTCTTCTCCTTTTCTATTTCTCCATTCCTCTGCATTTTTCCAATTCTCTCTCCTTTATGTTGCAGCTTTTTGTGTGTGACACTGTGACAATGCAGGGATCACAATACAGGGGTGACATTTCAAGCAGACAGATTAGGGCTTCTCTCCAATTAATTTTGCTTTCCTTCCCCTGTTAAATACACAATCAACCAAAGGCAAAATGTCAGTGAAACAAATGAGGAGCCGCCATGTGGCTGACAATTACCGCCAAGCACCTCAGAAATGCCAATATGTTAAAGTGGGAGCAGTGTGTGTGATGAATGGGGACAAACGACAATCTTTGAGATGCCTTGTTGTTGTAGCAGCACTGAAATGGACATGTCTACGTAAAACATTGTTATCTGATGTAGTGACAGAAGCACGTCGACCGAAGTATCAAATGTTAAAGGATATCAAATATATCCACTAATATCTTCTTTAACTCACAATATTTGTAATGACCATGAGAGGGAGGGAAGGGACGGATACGAAAAAGGGAACTAAAATACAAGAACAACAAACTTTTGAAAAGCCTTAAAAAGCATTTTTTGTCAAGTCTACCTGTGACTCTGGTTACTTTGCGAACTTATTTAAAGAATGTAATCAGTTGCACATTACTTATTACTCACTGAACACCACTTACCAGCAAACGCAATTAGTTACATTACTGCTCATTTTGCTTCCTGTTACTACAGCTCCATCAATAGTGTCTTAACTCATTCTCGTTCCCAGGGTGTCAAATACTGATGATTTGTCACCCACTTTCAGTATCTGATACGGACATACAAGTTTTGCATCAATATTGGACGCTCAGAGCAACTGTTTCAGCTGTCCCTTCATTCTAAACGCTTCTCATGTCCATTTTGTCAAATACTGAAGTCTTCATTTCTATGGTAACAATAAAAAGCATGTGGTTATGGAGCTGTCACAGTCTGGATAGTTGAGGCACTAAAACTACTTGGTTGGGCTTACAGTTGGAAAAGATGATCATTTGGGTTAAAATTAGAATGTTACTCACATAACTTAAGTTTTTCTTTATGTTTGACACAAACGCCAGTCTCCTGGGTCTAAGTTTAGAGTTTAAGCCATCCAACCAACCCTCCACCTCCATAGGCCAACTTTTATCGTGGTTAAAAAAGGTACCAGCCTTCAGTTTTAGGAATTATTTAATTACAACCAGCTAGTTTAGGCCTGGAAACTGCATGCATCACTACAAAAAGTCCCATTAGGACATCTAATCTAAGAGGATACAGCATATAAAAAATGATGTAATGGGATGCTAGCCTCATTTCACCACACCAACAGCCCCCAACAGTAAGCTAACTCGACCAGTATGTTCATTGAAATTGATATAATTGGTTGACATAAACCCTTGCATCGATACCTTAGTGACACAGCAAACAAGCCTACCCCCTGAAATATCAAAGTAATGGTGTTTTACTGGGATTAATAAATGAACAAAGTAAACGAGTGTACTTACTGTAGTGCTACTCAGTAATGCATAACACTGTTCACTTTAATTTCATGCTCTTAAACGGCTACAGATCAAATAGCCAAAAATGTGTTTGAAGGGCAAACACGGGAAAAAAAATCCACACATCAAATGCAAATTAGTTACGCTTGCCAATATACTAAATTCAAATAGGCAAGAAAAACCACGGTGTGAATGCCGACAATCGGAAGGAAAGGGTCAAAGGGAATTCAGTCTTTGTCTGCATATTTTTCTATTGTTGTACACAGGTGACCCTCTGTGGGCGAGCGTGGACTTTCTTTAAAACACACATTGAGGTTGAGCAGGATTTCAAACTGTTCATATTGTGAACACACTCCACCCCTCAACCATGTTTCCAAGCCCATCTGTTGCTCCGAGCCATCCACCCCTCTACCACATATCTCATAAGGCTAAAATGTGCCAAACCTAGGTGAAGCGCACCCACCCGCCTCCTCCCATCCCTAGAGGGAGACAAAGAAAGAATGGAGGAAACCCAGTCAGGTGTGCTACTAGCAGGCTGAATCCTGTTTATCGGGGTGGGGAAACAGAAACTCTTCTCTCTCTTCCAAGTCCGTTTAATCACCTTCTTTTGCCAAAATGCACAGCCGGCCCTGGCTGTGATTGACTTGGCCCACAGCCAACCTCAATATAATTTGTTGGATAAATGCTAAAATCGATGGGTCATTACATTAATGAAATGACATGACAGAGGGACATGATAGCATAGTAGAATCAAGGTTCTTCATAGCTTCTGGCCATGGTTGGGTGCCAACATTCTACAATGTTTGAGAAATGTTAAATTATTCAAATTCCTGGAAGTTTGTGGTGAAAATGGCCTTGAATCCAGCCTGTGGCAATGTCTCTGGCTCTTAATGCGTTTGTCTCTCCACATTTGCACAAACAACAACTGAAGCAACCATTATTGGACTGATTCCTATGTCAACTTTCCACATTAACATCTGTTTTCACATTTTAGAAATACAGAACAACTCGTATTGACTGAGTCCCAACGAATATATGATATAAAGGTATGTCGTGGTTATTCCAACTAAGCCTCTCGGAAGCACACTCTGCCCGCCCATTTAAAGATGGTCGCACTCCTAATGCTCCGCTCACATGGATTCAGTTAGACGGTAGATGGCAGATGGACAACACCTTTTGGATGATGGAATGGCAGGACTATATGTTGCTAAATATGTTAAATGAAACTATTGTATGCATTATTATAATATAACATTATACATTATAGAGTATTATTGCATGTTTTTTCTCCTTATATGATGGCTCTAGGTAACATCCAGTTGTAAATTTCATCACTGTAGACAGCAAAAAGTTAAAATATTTTATATTTGGATGGCAGTCCTGTCTACCATTAGTATTGCCGGTATTCTCTGCTGGCTTTATCTAATCTTACCATCCTGCTCTCGTCCACTAAAATGATATCCACTTTGACGTCTACCGTCTCCCTGAATCCATGTCAAAGCAGCGTAATTCATCCTAGAGAGTAAAAATTCACAGCTTCCCAGGAACCTTGAAAACTAGCTTGGTGTCTGGGACTTGTATTTTTTATATTTACCCTGACTCTTTTTTTTTTTTTTCCTCTACACCTTTTACTGCCACCATGAAGATGAAAGGGGAAAAAAAGTGATGGAAATGTTCGGATATGCCGTTTGTGTGTGTTGCACCTGTGTCTGCGTATGTTGCGGAGAAAAAGCGAGAGGGAGACAGAGAGGGACAGATGAGAGAGAGAGAATGAGACAGAGAAAGAGATGAGATTTGTGATCTCATCTGTTCACTCGGGGCCTCTCTCCACAGCGGCCTTTTACTGTCGTCAGTCATCTCCATGGAGACATCTTAAAACTCAGATGGATGGGAAGCTCTGATGCATTTCAAACATGCCTGTGATACACACTTAGAGAGATTGTGGATGGAAGCCACTCACCTTGTGTTGGATCTGATTACACTCCCAAGGCAAAGAACAATTGGACCTCTTGTTTACGTGTGGTAGAGCTATCAGTTACTGGCAACAGCAACAATTGCCAGCAATACTGGCAAAAAAACACCTTTTACCACTCTCATTCTGTTCTATATATGATGTTAAGCTGTTATCGTGACGGCCCCTGTGCTTGATTCACTCTGCTGTTGCTTGCTTTGTGTCTCCGGGGCTTAATAAGCAGCATAGGACACACCTGGCCTGGTGTGTCACATGCATACAAGGCAGAGCGGCAGCCACACCTGTGGTAGATCTCCTATAACTGCTTATAACTTAGTACTTAGTTTTTCGCCCATACAGCCCATTTCCACTCATCCACTCCCAAAACTACTGGCATTACAGATACTCCCCAACCATGTGTTTGTATAATTTTGCTTATTTCATTGTAAATAAATTATTTTGCTATTTAGTTTACTTTGTGCGTCTCCCATTGTTTGTCCAGTCAGGAGCCAGGCTGTGACATTACAGTTTTATATTTGTAGGACACATATACATTTCTTCATTGCATTTATTGCATTTTATTTCTTTCACTGATTTCAAAGCACACCATATACCATACCATATATTCCATATAGAATTTTTACATATCTTTTTCTTTGTATGCATCTTTCTGTAACCCACCCAAAGAATTTCATACGAGTGTACTAGTACAACCTGAGTGACAATAAATATCTTGAATCTAGAATCTTGGAAAATTTCTATTGTGCTTGTACATATAATTTACCAAAATATGCAAAAATCAATGAGATGCTGGCAGGCCTTGTGAGAAATAAGTAAAATAAAGAGGAGTAAAAGAAAAAACGCTGTTATTTTTAATCTTTATCAGCATACTTGTATCAGTCCTAAAAGTCAAACAGGAAAGCAATAGTCTGGTCACCGACATGTCTAAATTAAAGTATGAGACATTTGCCCTTCAATCCGGCTGCCTAGACATGAGATTTGAATAATTAATTGAGGTTTCAATGCTGTGTCAAGTGTCCATAAAGTAGATTATGGTGGAAGCATATGCCTGGATCTGCAATCTGTGTACATCACTGTGATCTTTTCTTTGATTAGGCTGTTTTTGTTATTGACTTGTTTCTCTTGGACCTTTGTGGTAGATATCAACAGGGGAAATAACCCCTACCATTTGCCTAGACTGTCTATGAGGGCAGCCATCTGAGCCCGTTTGATTACATGTTCAGTTATGAGTTACGCTGCAGGTCTTACATTAAAGGAACAGCTTGTTTTTATTTTGGGATAATATTTGATTTCTTGCCCAGAGTTAAATGAGAAGATTGATGAAATAAGTAAGTATGCATTTCCTTCTCTTTCTTTACTTTTCTTGTTTCATCTTGCTTTAATAACTTTGCTTTAGTTCCTTCTTTCCACGTACCTGTAATACTGGCAGTTGTATTATATCACAGCTTTACGGTACTATTTCAGGTACTGGTAGCGGTTCTGAATAAAAGTGTTTTTCTGCTGCATAGAAATAATAATTACATGTAAAAATGAGAAAAAAGTTAACAAGAAGTTCTGTTACAGCCTGAATAAAAACACAGCTGAGACATTTACAGCTGATTGCGGCAATGAATCACCTCCAAACTAGACTGAGGCACGATGCTTCTAAAGTGAAACTGTAGATTGCATACAGCTTCCAGGCTGACACAATACAGCATGAGAAGACCAGTGTGTTTGATGCTCTTGAATAATGTAAAAATATCGGCATTTAGACTCTAATGTAATGCGTTGCTCAAGGATGGATACACCAAAAAAGTGGACAGATGATGAAAAATCTATATTCTATAGGGAGGGGAGAGAAGCTGGTTGTCCGTCTGTTTGGCAGATAGCTCTGGAAGATGCCCTTGTCTGCTGCTCTCCAAGAACAAGGTCTCTGTGCCTTGAATTCTCCCCTTCCAGCAAACAAACAAAGCTGATGTAATCCTTAGCTTCCTTAAAGCCTGATCAGAGCAAGTCAGGGTCAGTAGGACCTGACGGAGGAAATACACACAGCGTATCATTAGAATCACAATGGCTCTCCGCAGGATTAGCCAGGCTGCTTTCACTGCATTTTCACAGCCAAGACCAACTTTAACACCCAGCTTTGTTCCTCACCCAAGGGATATGGAAGGAGAATTCAATGTACTCTGGTCTGTTTTCCTGAAATTTTATGGGAACTTCAACAAGTCTTGTCTTTTGGCTGACGGCCTTTACAGCACTTACTTTGTCAGCATAATTCACTGCCATTAGAGCAGGCAATATAAAAGGGCACCCAAGGCTAATTCTAGAAGACAAGAAGTGCTTTCACTCAATCTTCCTCCTAAAGAGACAAAAAAAGAACACCCTGGGATGTGACTGTAGACAGTAGGCATTTTCTCCTGTAAGAAAGCAAAAACTTCACCTCTTTCGTTGCTTTTGAGTCTCCGTCTTTGTTCTTCAAAATAGATGGCTGTCATTGATGGCAGTGGATTGCAGCTTTTTCTTCAAAGTCAGTTATTAAGAAGACTGCGACTGGCAGCACTGAAATACTGTAATGTCTTTCAGTCACTGCAGACGGTGTGCCTCAGGGATACAATTTTACAGCTTTAACTGTATGTATAAATTGGGAAAGTACTTAAAATACTAAATATTTGTTTTGGCAGCTACAACTTCAAATTATTGGGGATAGGGTCATACTTGTTTCATTTCAAATCTAATGTACTAAAGTTTAGAGCCCAAACAATAAAACAACATATCAGTCCTAATACTTTCTGAATCCACTGTACATGCCTGCAGCACAGACAAATCAAAGTCAAATCTTGCAACAAAAGAAAAAGAAGATATACATACAAAGACCAATATAAACAGATCCAGGTGCTTTCTATATTCGGTGAGTGTCTTCTGGGATAAGTCAACAAGCTCTCTCCTGGCTACAGAATTTAATGCCTTTGAAAGACTACAGAACGCATCAAAAGCAAATCCTGTCTCATAAATATTGTGTAAATCAAAAAGCTACTTAGATTGCACCAACATGGTGGTTGCAGAAATTCTTCTTCACCAAGATCACTTGTTCTTTTGATATAGAGTCCAGCTGTTCCTGTTAAAACTGCCAAGTGAAATCAGAGTGATTCCTATCAGAAGTGCGTGTGTGTGTGTGTGTGTCCAACACTCTTTGACTCGAGGATGAATTCCATTTCAGTCCAACTTCAGAGGCCTACAGGAGAGCAAACACACTCAGTATTGCGTGTTAGTCAATTTTTGGCTTCTTTTAAATTTGTTTGCCCGTGATGTTCAATATTAATGTGTCTAATTTCTGTTTTAAAAAACGGTATAAAAACAGATTTGCTGATTTTTTTTAATTATCTTCTAATTCAAAGCAGACGTGAATACAAATTTGGAGCTGAAAATGTGGGTTGTTTATAATTTTGGGTGCAATTTGTTTTTTTCTTAAATGTTGAAATGTTAGCAGGAGTGCTTGCTGGAGTGTGTGTTCTTCTCTATTCTACAAGGATCTTAAAAAAGGTAAAAAGGTAAAGGAGTTTGTGAACTCCTCTACTTTGCCCCCCCCCAGCGGTCTCAGCCTGGTGAAGACATTACATCTTTGGGGAATAGTTATAACCGCAACCAAGGTTATTGCTTCTTCACAGGCGTCATTTTTTACCAGGTATTGTGAGCCTCGTGGTATGGCAATTTGATGGCATTATGTAACTGTGAGGCAAAGAATAAAGATATCCCAAATAAGTGGAGCCATCATAGGCCATTACATCTGATGTGACACACTAAAAGCTTTCCTGCAATTACAAGGAGAGTTTCACATTCTTTAAACGCATTTTTATTGTTACCTGCAATTTGAAAGCTATTTTGATTCCTTGTGGTAAAAGTCTTTGAAACTTTAAAAATACAAGAAAAGCTAACTATGAAAGCATCAACGTATTATTATTATTATTATTATTATCATTATTATCATCATCATCATCAAAAAAGACAAAAGTTGAGAGCAGGACAGATCAGATAAAAATAAAATACAATACAACTCAATTCATAAAATGACCTCACGTCAAGGTGCACGTGTAGCTAATCATGATCATAGCATGATCATCAGTAGCAAATGGAGTTTGTCCGTTTCCATTTTTCTGATCACATTCACAACTTCACATCCATTTTGAGCTACTGGGAAAACTACTTCTGCTGCAGAAGCTACGACAGCTACTAAAAAAGGACCTTGAGGTGAGATTGCTTTGTCATCTGCTGAATCCAAGATCGAGAATCAACCTTAAAGCTCTAACATGAATCAAAAGTTCATACTGTGGTCTTCAAAACTGAAAATTTAAACATCCATGTGACACCATTAAAAGCTTCAGAACAGCTACTAAAGGGACTAAGAGGTGGAATTTGTTTTTTTTGGGGGGGGGGGGTTTCGCTCCGTGTGTGTTTACAACCATGACATGTGGTGATTCTTGCTCCTCAATGTGGATGAAGTGGAAAGACAACCCAAACCATTTATATTCAAATACATTTTATATGGTCATGGATTACTTCTATTTGATGTTTATCCCTAAAAGAAATGGAGCATTAGCAACTGGCATTTAAGTACTAATAAATTACCAACAAAATATCCTCACCTCTTAGTTGGGTAAAAAAAATATCTAAATTCCCTAGAGAAGTGTATTTTTCCTCTTGAGAGTACAGTTTATCCCCTGGACTGCAAAAAATCTTTAAAAAGTTTGTGATTGTGTCTGACAATATAATTTTCTTTTCTCTGATACATATTATTCTGCCAATCCCCTTAACAGGATAAGTGTTTTAGAAAATGGATGGATGAACAGATGGACAGCTTAAAAGAGAAATAATACAATTTAGACCCCACTTATTCAATGCACAGTGTTTCTCTTCCGTTGGTCTTTTTCTGGAAAGGTTCAATAGTTTTATAATCCGTGATTTCTGCCAAACATTTTATGATATTATAAGAAAAACCAAGCCAGCAACTGTGATATGAGCGACCATATATGACCCATACATGGAGAAGTGAGAACAGTGTTTGATTCCTTAGCAGCTCAAATAAATAACCAGATTAGGGAGATAGCTCAGACAAATGTTTAACATTCAGTGGCTGAAGTATTAATAATGGAAGATTAGACACCCTATTAGCAGTCACATTTCAAGCTTCTCACAAATTTGTTCACAACTGAGGTCAGAAGCATGGAAGTAATAACAAGCAAATTAAGCCAACAGGGAAGTTGTATTAAAAATGAGAGATCAAGAGGTATGCATATTCTGCCAAAACATTGAGGTGAAAAAAGGGCTACAGCGATAAAATCACTGATGGAGAAAGATAAGATGCAAGCCACTGGGCATTTCTCACGTTATTAAGGAAATTACTTTTGAGCAATTAATTCTCTGTGGAGATGTGGTTCTGAGCCGTTAGGTGCCTGACCTTTGTAGTAATGATGATCTTCTAATCATTTGACTGTCAATAAAATGCTAATAAAACTATTTTCGAAAAGATTGTAGATCAATGATGGCACTCTGTGTGCAGCAGCTAAAGCCACCTTTATGACCTCCAGGCTAAGGCAGCGGCGGCACAGACTGAGGAAATATTAGATTTAAACATTGGTTTTGCCCCTGGCAAACATGTTGCCATTTCAGGTAACTGTGAGATCATGAGAATATCTTTGAAGATGCAACCTGCTCCTACATAACATAAAACGTGTTTAGATTTTCCAGCTAAGGATTGCTTATGTGGCCAAAATGGCACGGCAGCCTATGATGCAAATATTTTTAAACCTTGCGAATTGTAAGATGGATCTTTTACGATTGAATAGGAAGCAAATTTCCTTAAATGATTTGCATGAATTTGCAGACTGTTGCTCACATTCTCTCTCTCTCTCTCTCTCTCTCTCTCTATTGCTTTTCCTTTTCCTGCTTCCAACCCAATCACCCAACCGTGGGCATTCGCTCTTTCACCCAATCAGACCTTGTCACAGCCTCTGTGAGCCAATCATCTCATTACTGTCAGGCTTTAAAACTGTTTTCTTCTCTGCCGCTGTCTAATGTCATTTCAGCATCCGATCAATGGAGCCCTCCGCCACCCCGTTCACCTCCAGTTTTCATCACAGCCAGCTCCCATGGGTCCTTTCACTGAGCCCATCAAAAGTCCCCACTCAACAGCACATCCATCCAGATTTCTCTTCACTTTCTCACCACCACCACCTCCACCAGTGTCTGGACTCCTGTGCAGCTCATGGCATTACAACTCCCTTAAAATAATGACGTCACAATGAGCTCCTATCGCCAAAGACTCCACTCACATTTCTTCAACACTTGGTCAGATGAATTAATTTGATTACTCTTTAAGCTTCTTTTTTAATTAAGTCACTGCTGATTGAAATAACATTAGTGATGGCTGCATTCCACTTAGAGGAGGTCCTGGCGCACAGGAATAGCTTACCCGTGCACTTAGCACTTATTGGGCACTCATGGTTCATGTTATTAATTACACCTGTGCTGTGTAAAAGGTCTTCACAGCAGACATTTTGACTTGTCATAGCACAAGGGGGAACTAATGCTATTAATGACTTCCATTTAAGTGTTCCAGTAAGCCAGGCCAGTGTGCGAGCAAGCACAATACCTTAACACTTGAACTAACGCATCTAAATGGTATGCAGCCATCAATTCACGTTATTAATAACAGCTCTGCTTATTCTCCCATGACACAGCCGGTTGACTTTGTGTGGCATCTCAGATTATCTGGACACATCTTAAAAAATGCTTTGCCTGCAGTCTGACTAGTTTAAAACAATTCAGGATTGCACACTGATCATTACCTCCTGGCGACTTTTTTATGTCTTCATAAACACAAACAACTGCCAGTTGTGGCATGTTTTCACTGCTTGCCTAGTGTTGGTTATTACCTCGGAGACTTAGCATGTTGTTATTTGTGTTTGTGGGCGCACGACTGGAAGCAACCAGCGCTCGCAGCCGTCTGGATCATGGCCTGGTTCAGTGGAGCTGTGGAAAGTGACCTTCTCCACAGTATATTTTACACCAGGCCCCAGCGGCCCAGAGCCCTCTGTTCCAGCTGGAACTCACTGTTGTGCGACAGATGCCGCATTAAGCAGCACTCCCCCCGCCATCAACCTGCTTCCAAAATCCCTCTACTGTCACTTTGCACTAGTCTCTCAGCTGGACTAGAACTAGACTGTATCTGGGTGTATGTGTGTATGTGTGACCCTCACCTCATTTACCAGTTAGGTGAGGGTCTCAAAGGCTCAGGCCATCAGAGCAATATTGGTTGTGTGTGCACATGCTTACGCTTAAACACTTATAAAGGCTCTCCAAACGATTCTCTCTCCCTGAAGTCCTGATGTTTTCCCTCATCCCATCCAGACTGAAATGATCCGTGAGCGCTTTAGAGATAATGGTGGGGTAATTTTGCTGTTGCGTTTCATCTGAAAGCAAACTTACATTATACAATTAGGTTTTATTTCAAAACAATAAAGCTGTGCTTTCAAAACATCATACTACCTTCAAGAGACAGATAAAACCTTTCTCCTCTTGCCTGGCCGAAAATCATTTTTATTGAAGTACCCACCACAAATTACAATTCGTTATAGTAAAATGCCATGCTTGTATCTGTCACGTTATAGTGGAGAAGAGAATATCCTGAGGCTTGACCGTGGCCATGACACTTGACCAGATACTCTAAAAGCACCACCTGTAGCAGGCTTTTGAGCTGAACCAGTAAAGACTTCGGTAAGAATATCTGTGGACAGCTCTATTCCCTCACTTCAGAAGTGAGAGAATCAGAAAAGATGTTTAAAACTGAAAGAAACATTTTTCTCTGCAGGTGCTAATTATTGTATTTGAGTCATATTCGGTCTTGCTATCGCAATAGGCAAGAGAACACCACACAGAAACAGAGGAATGATATTGATTTACTCCAGTTTACCAGCCAGTCACACTTCAATCCAACAGTTTCTCCTGAAGTTTTTGTTTACTCCCTGTTCTATGTATTGGATGCTCTTTTCAACCTTTGCAGAGTTTCCCCTGCTTGACAGATACACAAATAAAAAAGCACAATCACACATATGTTCATAGCAGACACACACACACACACACACACACACACACAGTTTAGAGCAGTTGTACTCTTACTAAAGTTTAATTCAAAACTTTAAAGTGTTTCATATTTCTTGACCTCTGGTCAATCAATACTCTAACCGCATCATTATTTATGGATGGCCATAAATACCCTGGCCATAGAACAAAATGACAGGTTAAAGGTTTTTTTCTGTTTAATATTTTTGTAGGACAGCAGTTCGTAAAATTACATTTTGTTCATTCCAGCTTTTTCCTCTTGATTTGTTGTATGTAATGAGAAGCCAATTTCATGAAGTGTGATATGTCAGGAACAGCCAGACATGCAGTATTATTAGCTGGGAGCCCGGCTAACGCCCAGAGCCACCACGCAGTGTGATTACGCTTGCCCCTGCAGTTCAAAACAGATGCTCTCCACCGGCACTGGCAGCCTGGAAGAGCCTGAGGCAAGCAGCTATTTTGGGTAAATTAGTAAAGACAACAGTTGCTCCCCAGGTTGATGCTGCCATGCTGAGGTGCGGTGCAAGGCGACAGAGTGGAAAACACAAACTCAACCTGGGCAGCACAGCCCTGCGGGCGTTTGTCATTTGGAAGCGCTCCAGCCGACAGGTGGCTGCTGTGGTCGACTGCTCCCCATGCACCTTATCCAGGTAATTAGCCATTCAGCTCGGGCATGCAGGAGAAGAGGGCAGTCATTGACAGAGACAAGTATAATGAAGACAGGCTTGCTGTGGAGACATTATTTTTGTACATTTCTGATCATATTCCTGAGTATGTCACTACCTGCTCTACTAGTAGGCCTCTGCTTGCACTTCGTACAGCTACACCTTCCATGGTGGAAGTAGTATTACAGTTACATGACCAATGAGAGAAACTGGATTCTGTGATAACTTTGTCTTCACTTCTACATATACAAGTTGCAAGTTACTTGTGGAGCTTACGTCTACCTTAGAATTATGTTTGATGCCAAGTAAAAATTTGGAGCTCCATGCAATGTTTCCTCTACCATTATACAGGAGGAAGGGTCCGCCGGCCCAGACAAAGTTTTTTTATAATATAATAACAAATACCAATATTTAGAAATAAACTTGACATTAAGGTACTAATACATGGCTTTATGTATGAGCTGTAAAGAGATTTTAAGGCTGCAAAATGTTTACATGCTGTGTTATTGAAGGTTACTGTGGTATATTCTCTGCTATCAGAAAAAGTCACATTTGCTAATTGAGCAGCACTTAATTATTAATCATTGTAAATTTACACCTGTTTTGTTATATTTAGTTGCTTCATAAGTAATTCATTGTGCAGTGTATGAATGTACACACAAATGTTACACTAAACTTTAGAGGATTTGTTTACAACCTTTAGTTGACCTTAGTTTTCACAGTGCAAGAACTGATGCTGGTCGTGTACCCCATCCACCCACGCAGCGCCATCCCATGCCCTCTAGCTACTGTCTCAGGTTTTCAGAGCAGGGTCAAGCCTGAAACTTAAGGTGATTGTGCTTTGTTGCTTCTCGACTTTGGAAAAGTGTCAATCAAAACTTCAGAGAAGCCAAATCAGTGCACATGTTAGATATCCCCCTTTTTTCTTTGGTATTTTCTTGATGTGATTTATTTTGTGGCTTCTGAAAATTATACCATCCATAGTTAAAGCTTTGCATTCGTGCAAGATGCATCACTCACTGGTGTGTAGTTAAGATCAAAATGAGAGCCGAGTTTAAAAATGGGTGTGTTCTGAGCAATGGCGCTGGAAGTAGGACTGTAGGAGGTAGAGAAGGGGCCGTTGGACCCTCCACTTTACGCCACCTGTCCCACATTCATCTCACTGTTACGTTCAGTTCAAAGTCTGGACCCAAATGCAGACTCAGCCGAAGGAGAGTTTTAAACAGGGCTTTATTGGATGAGAATGAGTATGGCTGACGAGGAGATTCCAGAGCACCGGGAAGCACTCTGAAGTACTGCCTGCATCCTTTCTGTACCGATGTTAACCAATTGGGATGTTCAATCTTTACTGAAAATAGAACCACTGCTGTTTGTGATGTGAAACATTTGCCAGTTGTGTTCAGCAGAGAGTGAGAGAGTCTTGCAGATACACGTAAGCTGACTGACAGAGACAGAAAGGTGGGAGTGGGCAGCTTAAGCTCCATTTACAGACACAGAGTGGCTATGTTGGTTGTTTGGTTGCAAACTCTCACAAGTTAATTAGCATCGTATGTTGCAGAGTTTCACTGTTATTTACTCCGTGGAATCAGAAAATGACTTTCTCAATGGCCAAACCTAGAGATCATGATTTTGGGAGGTTTCAAAAACTATTTTAGGCATATTGAATAAATCTGCAGCAGTTCACCTGTTTTGCCAAACTCACTTCTTTCATCTCATGTGTTCCCATGCACCATACACAATGCCGATTTGCTGTTGCAGTTGCTGTGATCCCATCACAAGATGGTCTCTAGTTTTCTGAACTTTCAATGTGTCTCTCTTTCAAGGAGAGACACATTGTTTCAGTTGATGGGCATTTTTCTCCCAGTGAGCATGGGGCAATCGCCAGCTCCGGTTCATTATAAGCTTGATTACCTATATTATGCTATTGTGCTCATATTCAGCATTATATACTAATTATATCTAATTGGCTGGTCCACCCCTACTAACCCCTGCAGTGCTACATGAAGGCACTGACCTCTACCAAGAAGCATAAAGACCTAGTAGGGGTAATGAGCTGCCATTTTCTACAACATTACTCTGATAGTGTCTTTTTTATGCCATTTTGGCTGCGAAATACTAAATACACTGTTTTGTGAACGTTTCTCAAAAAGGTCTGGTTGATGAAAGTGGGTAGTTCACTGTTTGAGTGTTCATACCACAGTTAGAGCTGGAAGTCCTTTGAATGGTCTCGTGGATAGTTGTGGTTGAGTCGGTCTGCGTTGATGGGCAGTAAATGGGGAAAGGGAACTATGCAAATTGAAACCTGGCTGGTGCTGCTCTGTTGGGAAATCAGGTGGCCATTTGAATATTCAACCCCAGGGCCAGTGCTCTAATTCCTTTCCCCTCAACATGCCACACAAGGAGAAAGGAAGTGACAAAATGGCAAGGAGTGCACAGGCAAGAATTTGCATTTTAATGTGCCTGTCGGAATCACTTTGGATAAGAGCTAGGAGCATGAGAGACCACACAACCCCACGGGTCGGCATCAAACAACCTATAATAGCCGCAGCCCATAAAACAACATCCTGTGTGAGAGGAAGTTGTTGCGAAATAGGAAAGGGGGGGAATCAGTGTTGTTGAGAGGACAGAATAAGTTTAGATCCTGGAGGCAGATAAAGGCCCAGGTGGAAATGTAGACAGGCTGAAAATATTTTTTAGATAGTTCTAATTTAGAAACTTTACTTCCACCAACAACAGAAACTAAACAGCCACAACCTTGAAAGGTCTTTCTCTATAAGCTGTGATGGTAAACATTGTCATTAATTGCAATGACAGTCTAATTATAAAGATTGTTTTCCTGAAGGACAATTGAATTTGTCACGTCTGGAAAAACAACCAAATCCCAAAGCAATAACTGTGAGGACGAGATGTTTTAAAGAACTAAACCATACAAAGGCTGATCATTATTCTTAGTCCTATGTACCTACACTACGGAAATACTTCCCTTCTCCAGATCAGCAACAAAGGAGAAACATTGTTTTCACATCTCTACAACTCCTAAGAGATGAAGATGGCAATTTGAAAACAGCTGCCTGGGAGTTCATCTTCACATGGTGGCACTCTGTTATTGCTATTTAATGTCCTCAATCACATTGTCATTTGGCAGAAGGTGAGGTGAGTATCGAACGCCTTGATTAAATCAGTTCAATTTTATCCCCCGTCGTTACAGAGAGTATCTTTCCACGTATCGATGAGTGTGTGTCGCGCCCTGGCAGATGCAAGGGCACTGAGTGAGTGGCACTCAGACACTTCCACTGTCAGGGACGGTCAGAGAGCAGACAGCCAGGCAGCGAGACCAGACATCAGGATGCTATTGAGAAGCCAAAGTCATCCTACAGGGATGCATCGTTGAGGCTGATTCACCTCATTGTTGGAGCCATTTTGTGCTCTCAAGGTCCTCTGCATAGTACAGCTTAATGAGCCTGCAGTCTCCTTGGATTGCTAAGCAGCTGTCTCTAGCTTTCTCTAACTGTCAATAGCTTTAAAATGTCCTAAATACATTTCACTGAATTATGTTAACCTTGGCGTCACATTTTCTTTGAACCTTTTTGCTGTATGTATCATATTTCCTCATTCTCTGACACAACAATGATCCTGAAATTATACCCAATATTTCTGTCTTCAGGGCCCAACTAATGCCATATTTCCACTGTATGATACGATTTCACCGGCTGACATAAGTACTATACTAAAAAGACGATACTAAAGTGCAGATGTTCTTCTGTTTGGTCGTTTTTTGGTCATTCCTGTGTGTTTGTGACACGTAGAAGAAAGTGCAGCGGCACTTTTTGATGATCAGCTAAGAGTCCCAGCCACATTGAGGGGGTACTATCTGCAGTGGAAATTGAAATCAATCAAAACACCAAAAGCGAGTCAACCTGAGCCGAGCTGCACCATGCACTGGAAATATGGCACGAATGAGCACTTAAAGAGTAAGTTAAAACCAAGCAGATAAAGTGATATTTCACTGCCCTCTATGGGTCAAGTTTGTTGCCACTCTTACCACACCAAGCGTCACAGGTGAGTAGTTGGGTGCGGCCAGAAATGTGCCCTGACAGTGATGTCACAATGCACTGACACAGCCTTCTATGTCACTGCAGCAAGGCGAGAAGTCGGCCCACTGGAGGCAGCAGAAATGAGCTGCTCTTTGAAGAGTTGTTCAATTGCAACTTAACACTAACTTAAAAAGATTTTAGGGTCACCATGTTGTAGTGATGTAGGCATGTACTCCATGGGCAGAAAAGAGAGAGGAGGGTCACACACAATGCATCTTAAACCACTGGGCCACCAGGAGACCAGTTTTTTTTTTTTTCTTCCACACTGCTTTTTTGTTCAGTTGCGCACAACTTTTCTAACTTCCCCTGTTTCTTCCTCTATTTCCACTTCACTCCATTTTCTATACTTCCAATATCTTTCATAATTTTTGTTTAGCCTCTCAGTCAGCCTGTCTTGCTCTCTCTGGGCCTTCCTCGTCCACTAAACCCTTTACCATTCTGTTGTAATCTGACTCTGCCATCCGTGCCATTATTGCACCAGCTCTCCCAGATCCGGTCCTAATGCAATTGGAGGAGCTTCTCCACTCTCACTGTTTCCCCATTTTCACTTAATAAACCCCATCTCATTGTTTTTAGGCTGCAAACGGAATTTCGCCTCAATTGAATTTATGGCACTGCTCTGGGCTTTGCAGAAACGACCCCCATCTTGCTCTACCCCTTTTCAGTGTGGTTTGTCTGCAAGCAGAAACATGGCACATAGAAGTGAGATAAATATGAAGAAAACAACTGGTGCTTTGCAGAAAAAGATGTGCAGTTTCAACCTTTTTTTTGCATTTCATCTTTATTTCATGCAATTTTCAAGGATCCCAATGATTCTTTATTTGAATTTCTTTTGGGAAGGACGCATTTGTCTTTTTTATAAATGGGCTGGAATGCCAGGGCCAGCTCAGTCTTTTGGAAGATTAACATCCTTCTTGATTTGGCTCAATCAGTAGCTGTTATGTATCAAGCCAACAAACACTGACACTCAGAGCCTGATGCTACAGATGGAGCCCAACTAACAGAGTCCTTGTGTGCGATAATGTTATTTCTTGTGTTTACAGTAAGTAAATGAGCTAAAGAGGAACAGACAAAATAATCAGAGCAGCTGAATCAATAAATCTAAGCTTCTTCTTCTGTCCCTCAGGTCAGAGCCATTGGCGACACTTCATGCAGACTTCAGTCAGAGGAGATGAGCCCTCACTGTGGTCCTGAGCAATCATTTCCTCAAGGGAAGCAGTTCTTGGGGCTTTAACATGCAGATGATGACTCACTTGATTACCCACAACTCTCTGCACTTCCGTATAGCTGTTTCCCTCCACTCTCTCCTGCTCTCGTTGGTTTCCATCCTCGTTTGACCCTATTGATTCGCTCCAACCCAAGCTCCCGCTCACTCAACTTTTCTTATTTATTTGCTCAGTTAATCTGCAACACAGCTTTGACCCATGGTTCTAACAATGAAGTGGAAACAAGCTGCAATGGGTGAATGAAAAGCAGGGCAATTGTGTTTCAATTGCTCTGCAGCAGGAAAAACGGCCATGTCACAAGTTTTGCTGAGCAAAATACGTTTCTTTTCCCAGGCAAACCCAACAGAAACACACTGGAGATAGATATGGAAAAATAATGAATTGTCTACTTTTGAAACAAGGTAAATGAGACCAGCTTGAAGATAAAAGGTTTGGAATATGTGTACTGCAATGTAAAATAAATTGATTTCAATATATCAGAATGTATCCATAAATCCCTAATAACTACCTCAACTGATCCTGAGCCATCACATATACAGCGTACGTGTAGGAGCTCTCTTGCACCTCATTCGCTCCAGTTCACTGAAACACCAGACACACATGATGTCTGGGATGTTGCACCCTCAGAATGAACGAGGCTCAACACTCCATGTTGCAACTTTTATCATAGATTTAATTTGGAAATAAAGTTTGCCCATCCCCTTTCAGTCTCATCTCTCTTTTTCTTTCGTTATTGTAAGAAAACTGCAGATTCTCAGAAAGGCAGGACATAGGACATAGTATGGTAATGGTCGTCTACCTTCTTTTACTTACCGCGTGTGCAGGATAATCAGCAGCCCAGTCTGGTCTCTTTTCTCCCATCTCTCCATCATATCTATTCAAAAACAAATGTGTCTCTTACACACAAGAAATCTCAAGTGGCACATATGTACAGTATATCATTGCAATATCTATGGAAGAAGTTTAGTTTAAAACATTTTGCTCTATTTCTCTCTCTCTCTCTGTCGTTGCCTCCTTTATTGACTTCCCTGACCTATTGTTGGGTCTCAATTGCCATTTTGCAGTGACTGGCCCATGGCACTAGGACAGCTGCTTAGTATTACAAGTACTGGTATATTTTGTATCATGCACTACATGCTGTATTATCTGAATGGTAGCTGTTTGATCGCTCGCTTGCTCTTTTAATTAGGATCCACCCGGGCTCAGTGTGTTACCTAATTAACTTTTAATTGAGTAGCCCATACTTTAGCAAATCAACATTGAAATTTTCACTCACAGCTTTGCCTAACACTATTTTTTAGTACTTTAATTTATAGGATTGTACCTTAAACCTCTCTATGTGGAGTTTGCGTGTTCTCCCTGCTTGCATGGATTCTCTCAAGGTACACTGACTTCCTCCCACAGTCCAAAGACATGCCGGTTAGGTTAATTGGTCACTCTAAAAAGGTGTGATTGTGAACGTGAGTGGTTGTCTGTCTCTATGTGTTGGCCCTGTGGTTGGCTGGCAGCCAGTCCAAGGTGTATCCAGCCTCTCGCCCAATGTCAGCTGGGACTGGCTCCAGTCCCCTGCTACCCTTAAGGATAAGCAGTATAGAGAGAGGATGGATGGAAGGATGGATGAATGGATGGATTTCTATTAGCTTCATCCAAACCCGAGCAGGTCTGGATAAAAAGTAGGTCCTATACTCCTGTATTTTTTCTGTTTTCTGTTTTCTCTTGTATCTGCCTCGCCATCAGTCTGGTGTCGAAATAGCAGAGTTCTGAGTTCAGAGAGCTCTGGCAAGTATTTGTCAGTGCTTCTACCACTCACATTGTGAGTTGCAGAGGGAGAATATGAACAAAGCTCTTGGAAACATCAGGTAGACACTACCTCTCATGAGTCACATTCTGTTGTATAATATTTAAAAAGCCTCCAGAGACAAACTCTCCAGTAGCTGTTGAAGGTGTGAACTTGAGCCAAGTATCCTGCACCCTCCCACATCCACTGCTCTCTCCTCAGCCATGTTACAGAGAGGGCAGATGTAATTGGCGTGCCGTGGTCAACCCACCATTTGACAGTAGCAGGTTTATTGTCATTCTCATTATCATAAATCATTTGAACATTTTGGATAAACTCACCCTATAATTAGTTGTGTTTGGCAAGGGAATGTCCACTTGGCTGCAGTGGATGCTCATTTGTGACTTTGGCACATGGCTTGCAGTTAAATTGTTTGCCTAATACTCTCAAAGAATTACTCCCATGCAAGTCCAACCTGTAGGTCTGGACTGCTCCCAGTTTGGACCACAGTTTGACAGCCAAAGGGCTTTGTTCTATCTTAACTCAGATGCAGTGACAATATTTGGGAATAAAATATTGGATCTAAAGTCCTCTGTGAGCACCAGTGTTTGCAGAGAAGGTCTGGTGACTGTAATTACTACCTCAGCCCAACCATGAATTTTATCCCAAATAAAATTAATTAAATCCCCCCAAAAAATCCCCAAATCCAGTTTAACCTCAACACTTTGAGTCATACCTGCATGCATCCTTAAAGACTTCTTTGTTACTGCTTTTTCTCTCTGGCATACACTGGGGTATAACATACCTCAAATTCAGAGTTGAAAACGGTGACAGAAAATTATTCATAATTGAGTTTTTTCTAAAGAAAGTTAAGCGCACCTAACACAGCTTAAGAATGACTAATATCTGCAGTTGTTTATATTGAAGGCAGTCAGCCAGGAATCTAGCTTGGAGCACATTTACATTTTACAGCATAAATTAATCAGCATCATAGCTCCAATGATAGATGACATATCTGCACTACAAACTACAGCGATAGATTAAAGCAGATGAAACTGGCATCCAATCACAAGGACCTGTCTGACGAATATTAGCGAATAACGGCACAGTGGGGTGGAAACCAAAAATATAACACTGTTAAAAGATCATCAGCAGAAGAAGAAAAACATCATTGCTGCTGTGAATATGTGTCTGCAGAGTTTATGAGTTGACAAACCCAAGTTTCTTCATTATAAGACTTCTTTTATCATATCGCACTCCATGTGATGGCAGTGCCCTTGTTGTTAGATCACAAGGCTGTTCTGCTTGTTTTCCCACTTACAGTACCACGTCAATACTGTGTTTTTATTTCTGGCAAGAATTAGCAGGGTCAATGTCTACTGGTAATATATATATATATATATCAACATGTTGAAATAAACCCTCTTTCCCTTTTCTTTATAAAAACAAGATTTGATATTTAAGATGTCTTTCTCAAAAAAGGAGAAAATGAGGGAGGGCAGGTCAATAACAGTCGAGGTCAATATCAGCAGGTTAATAGGCTGTATCCATTATGCACACACGGCTTGCTAACACTGTTTAAGAATCCAAACAGGCAAACAGGCCATTGTCTACTGAATACATTATGCTGCAACAGTGCATCATACATTGGGATCTATCCTAGCTCTTATTGTTTAGACACTATCAATGTTTAATAGCTTAATTTAGCTGCCAAGAAGAAGTCAGAAGATGAATTGCCCGTATGACTAAATATATGTGAGAGCACCGCTGACGTAATCAATAAGTATGACGAATCCAAAAAAAGTCAAAGGGGTCTCAGGGAGTGCCTGTGTACAGGGCCTCCAATTCTATGCTATGGATGGTTTAAACAGGGGCCCTTATGGCCAAACCTTCGACAATTATAATTATAAAAATGACCAACATTTAATAAGAAAAAGCTAAGGACACTGTGGGGGGGAGCGAGTAATATTAGGCTACAGAAATTAAATAACTGCCAGTTTAACAGAGGGATGAAGCATCACCAAGGAAACCAGCACAAGATGTATAGACAATAAATTCCACAGCACTATGTTGCTAGGTAACGCCATGATTGCCGATGTACATCTCTGTACGGTGACTTACAGCCATCACATTGAGTGCGTTATTGTATTCACCTGTCCAAACAGCATTTTATGAGCCTTGTGCACCGCAAAGTCCTCAGCAGTCCACTCTAGATTCAACTTTTAGGTTTGTTCAGTCACAGTTCATATTATAACAAGTCCCACTTCAAGGCCACTCTGCTTCTCTGGTCCGCTCCAACCAGTCTACCCTGCCCCACTAGAACCAGTCCACTCTGCTTCTGGACCCAGCATGCACCTGGTGATCATGTAACACTTTGGGTGTGTTTGATTTGGGTCACTTGCTCTCTGGGTATCTATCATGACCTTTTCATCTGATTGAGGGACGACCCACTCCACCTCTGACTTGAAATGTACCACAGTACAATACTTCAGATTAAAAATACAAACACAACACATTTTTGAAAATACTAATATAAGAAGTGTGCTATCAACTTCTTGTATATAAACAAACATTGCTGTGGTTGAACAGATGTAGCAGTAAAACACTGTATGCTACCTGGCCCACAGCAAAAAGCAGGCAGACAAACTTACTGACTAGCTGTTGAAAATAGTGCTGGTCGGTTCCTGAATCACCAGGGTTACAGAGCCGAATCTTCGTACTGAATCGGGAATCTGAGGTCTCCATTAACCCGGATCCTATGAGTCCTCCGGCTGACAGCTGCTTAGTACACAACGCGAGTTAGCGGACGCACCGGAAACACCGCGGACTCACCGGAAACACCGCGGACTCACCGGAAACACCGCGGACTCAGGTGAGTCAATTGAATCGGTTCACTCACCTTTTCTCAATCTGCGTTCTTCTACGTACTTGTGTTCTTGTGAAACGTCATCACTCGCAGCTCAAGTACCGTTCCAATTCAAAGTCCGCGCCAAGCCAACTACGGTTCAAATGCCCGGATGTGTTCTGTGTTCCGCATCGGGTGGTGACCTGTGTGGACTTCTGACAGCTACGTATCCCAGAATGCATTTCCTACCAGCCAGTGGTAATGGTAGAAATGGTGGACAAAGCATAATAACAGTTTTGATTTTGAAAACACTACACTTTTTATGTTACAGAATGTAATTTTAAGACTTTTATCCGAGTTTATAGTTTTTAAATTTCAAATCTATGCACGATTTGACAACATACAACACTGGCTCAAGTGATTCGGATCACTTCAGTGAGTGACTCAGAGTAACCTGAGTCCTTAAAATGAACTGATTTTACCACCACCAGTTGAAAACAGTCAAGAATATAGCAGCTGAATAGATGCTCAGCAGTTGGTGGAGACCAAAATAGAAAGAAATTGCACTCTAAATGGATGCTAATCTTGCTCCATGCCTTGATGTCTAATTATGTCAGCCAGAAGGAATTAATATGCCAGGTGTGTTTCAGTTTGTCCTCTGCACAAAAATAACAGAATCTAGATTTAATAATCATCAATATTGTATTAAACTCAAGGTTTTTTGGTATCCAGAGATACCAGACACAAAATCACTACAGAAGTAACAGTTTGAAAAAAATAGCCACTAAGGGTGTTGTGGTATAAAAGATTCAGATTTTTACATGATGATTTTTTTTTTTTTTTTTGAATCGCCACATTAAAAATTACTGAGTTGCGGTATTTCAGTTTCATGTACAGGTTAGTCAGAGGCTGGTCGAGAGGCCACCAGCTGAGATGAAGAACAACTGCCCAGCTTTGGCATCCAGAGCATAGCCATCTGTTGGGTGTCAGTGTAGGTTCAGCTTAGCATCAAGCTGTGTGCTAATGATCATAATTAGATCATGGAAGCAACTAGATCCCCGTAGAGTTCTGTGTAGAACATCTGCATCACAGATTTGTTTTTTTAAAGAAGTGAAAAAGGCTTGTGTGGGTTTTTGTCTGGGTATTCTAGCTTCCTCCTACAGTCCAAAGACATGCAGGTTTGGTTAATTGGTCACTATAAATTGCTTGTAGGTGTGAGTGTGAGCATGAATAGCTGTCTGTCTCTATGTGTCAGCCCTGTGATTGACTGGCAGCTCTCCCGCCTCTCAACCAAAGTCAGCTGGAACTGGCTCCAGCCCCCTGCGAACATGATGGATATATATATATATATACAAGGATATATATATATTTAACAGTACTTATCAGCTTGTGTTCAAGTAACTGTAGCTGTTCATGCTTTACACAAGTGTGGTAAAAGTCACTAACAATTAAACTCAGTAAGTGATAATAAAACCAAAACTTATGAAGTTACTGAAAAGAATTTGAAGTTTTGTAAGTGGCTATTAAATATGCCCAAGAAGTGCAATGTCCTGAGTCGCGACATGAAAAAATAATGAACTCAGTGGAGGGAATGATGAAGTGGAGTAGCTCTGCCTCTGCAACATCCATTATTGTTGGGACACCTCATCATGCTTTATCATTCATCATGATTAATGTATCTTTAATACTACTAATAAAAAAAATACAAATGTTACTTTGAAAAATTAAATATCAGATGTTTTTGCCCACTTTCCATTAAATGTGGACCTAATAAAACCATACATTACAATACAGTGTTGGGTATATATTACACTGTTTGGTTTTGTTGAGACTGTCAGACTTGAGTCATCTCATACTGGACTGTAGTAAGAAATAAAGTGAACGCACTAACCCGCCAAAATACAATACAAGGTGGCAGCGATAATGCCACTCACCAGCCGCAAAGCCTAACTCCAAGCTTAGTGAGTTATTGTGAAATATTTCAAATGAGCAAATAAATTAGTTTTTACATTTTAAGCTTTTTGATATTATTCAAATATATAATATTCAGTATGTCTATTTTGTGCTCTTTCCTATTTGCCCCTGTCCCAGCCATTCAGTACAAGCTAATACAACACCAGTTCCTCTCCATCCTTCCTCCATTTACTACTCAATGGGTGTAAAAAGGGTGCAGAAGGCTCTGCCCTAAAACCAATACAGCACTGGTATTCATGACTGAGCAGCCAATCAAGACCTCGCACAAGGCTGTCCCCTGTGTGTCTGTGTAGCTTATTGTTGGAGACACAGGGACTTTTAGCCGCCCTATTCTTATCCTTTAAGAAATAAAGTGTTAAATTAGGTCAAATATCTGTGTTATCAATCTGTGGATGAGAGACTGCGGTAGTTTGAGCTCCAACTTAACCCAGTCTCTTCCATTTACATCTAGCTGTAGTACATTTCACCCCCCCACCCTCTCACAGGTTAATCCAACAATGCCCATAAACTTTCCCATCTCTGTGTGTCTCTGCATATTTTAAAATAATGAAGTGACTGTGACCATCTATCACATATGCATTGTTGGAATAGATTTTCTTTAAAAAGAAAATAAGGACGTACTCCATGTATGGTATGTTTTTGTTTTTTTTGTGGTCTCTTTTTTTCTTTTTTCATGGGAAGAAAGCTGGAAATGTCAAGCTCATTACCAACAAGCCTATTATCTTTCGGAAAATAATAGGATTACCATACAGTCAAAAGGCTCAGTTAACGTTCTTTTAGTTATATTATTCATCAATATTCTCTTTTTTAGATACATTTCTGACCGCTCCCAGTATCACAGATCTGTGATTACCTACACCTTTCCTTCTCCAATGAAACTAAAAAGAAACAGTCCTCAGCTCAGTCCTCTAATTTCTTTTACTGTTATGTCTGTTATGTAAGGAAAAAAAGGATCTATGTGTTCTTGCCTGCTCAAAATCTACAGGATTTAGATTCCAGTGCCAAAAGTAAGCTTATCTCTAGGTTAAAAAATCTTGTTCTTTTAGATCGTTTAAAAGACTGTAAATAAATAAAAACATAAGCATCACTGGGTCAAAAAATGCAGTCACTCAAGGAATGATTCTAAACCAATTACTTTGGAAAGCCTGCTAAGCTGGTGCTCGTGTTTGTTTCCTCCTCTCCAGGAGAAAAACAGATGATGCAGTGGCGTTTGAAGTGAAACAAAAGACAACATACTGCAGAAGAGACGACTGAAAACAAACACTGGTTAGAGGATTTGTTCACTCTCAAGAAAGAGATGAGGAGAATGATATTTTTCTTATCCTGACTTTGTCTAGTGGCAAGAAGAAACATGAAAGACAACAAAGTGAAACCTGCCAATTACTGCTACTATTTGTCATATCTGATTTTTAATTTTTTTTTCACATTTTGCTTAAGCTCACATTCAGCTGTCCCAACGAGACATTATAACCTGAGCACTTGAGAAAAATGCTTTGAGGACTAGTGTAGCTCTCAATTTTATCTATCCTCATCTCACCCCATCTTTCTCTCCCCTTCTCACCAAATCCTCCCTCTGCTTTCCCTCCTTTACTTATTTTCTCTGCTTCTGCAATGTTCTTTTGATTTTTCTATTTTCTGTAATCTCAGAGAAAGTGTCAATGCTGGGCATCACGCTGTGTCACCAGCCGACATCTGACACAGGCCAGGCAGCATAGTCAATAAAGCCCTCTAATTGAGTGCCACTGGCTGCTGTTTATTGACAAAATAAGACCTGGGAATTAGGTGTGTCTCCGTCGGGTGCTTGCGGTCCCGACGTCCTCCCGCCTGTCGACAGCTGTCCACTTCCCATCCATCACCGGCTCAGCTTGGTCTGCTGTCTGTGTCAAAGGATAGTATCGCACTTGAAAAACAACTACTTTACCTTCTTTCCTCTGTCCAGGTGGGAGTGGGTGCATGAGCCAGAGAGAGAGAATATGAAAAAGGAGACGGAGCGTAAAAATGGAAATGAGAGTTCCGCTTTTTTTATGGTTTGTGTGTGTATCTGTGTGTGTGCAGTAGCTTCTGTCTCCATCTGTACCTCTGTAATGCCCATCACAACAGGCACCAGCAGAGAAGCCTTTTCACAGTAAAGTACACTCTTGGTAATTAATTAGTGTTGATGCTTCTGAACACTATCTCTGTCGCCTGGCAAAAAGCAGAGATAAGATTCCTGTTGCTAAAGCGGTCTCTACCTGCTTAATTAGAGGCCAAGCAGAGCCTTGGGCTGAGATACACAACAAAATTCCACTATCTGCCATTCAATTGTTCAACACGAAGACTCTTATCACCCACTCCTTTCTTTCTCCAAATTAATTTCAATCATGTGATAATGGTTTGGTGGGTGATTGTGCCTGCTTGTAGCCATTTACCGTCATGCTATCTGAGTGAACGTACAGTAAATCTCAGGATAAGTGCAGCGTCCATTTCTGTAATGACTGCCGGGAAGACGACTGTACACCGTCGCCACCAAACCTCAGTGTCTCAGCTGTACTCCCTCAGGCCCCTCCAGTCTCTACTCCTGCAAATCTCCAGGACCAGGTGGGAGTGATAAGGGTGAGATGGTAGCGGAGCTGGCTGGTGGACTGGAGACGCCACACTAGCAGGCTCTGGCTGACAGTGATGAACGAGCCATCCAGCCTTCTGATAATTCGTCACTCACAGGCAGAGAGAGGTCCATTAATCAAAACAAGCGTGGCAGCACCGCATTTTCTAATACGAACCTCCTTTCTCCCACCTCCTTCGATCTTTAGCTCCTCTGCTTTAAACTGACGTGACTAGCGGCACGCTGGAGAGCAACAATCTGTTGCACGATTGGATTTAGACCCCGAATGTATGCACAGAAGGGACAGGAGAGAGGGGCCCATTCAGCCAATTATTTCTCTAACTGGTGGTGGAGGTGGACAAGCATGCATGGGCAACACAGACCAGAAAGTGCAGCCTCAGGCACAGTCCTCTGAGGAATCACTGTCCTGGCAGGCAGCAGGTGGAGAGGTGGGAGAGCTGAGAGTGGGTAGATTGATTGATCCATTGCAGCTGTAATGCATCAGGAGTTTCCCGGTGAGAGAAGCTGTGAGCAGAATGTTAGGCATTTCTGCTAAAATCTGGGTAGCGGGGCACAAATCAGCCGCACCAGAATCTCCAGAGAGATTCCCATTACCGCTGCTATATATAACAGTAATCTTGTTAAGCTTCCATTCGGTCTGGGCCCTGTCAGGGGGCTTGATTCAGTCAATAAGTGACCCCGTGGACTGTAAATGAGATTCAGCCTGTTCTCACAAGCAGGCATATACACACACACACACACACACACACACACACACACACACACACAAGCACATGAACACAAAAAGCACACATTCATGCATACGTAAGTGCTTACTCATATGTCCATTCGCACGTGTACCCTAGCATATGATTTGTTTTGTAAGACTTTTTTGGGTGTGGAGAGCGACCCTGTTTAATGACGGTGGGGAACTGACCTGTGAGCTCTAACATCAGCCCGTAATGACAACAATTTGGAGCTCTGTGTGTTTACCTCTTCATTTGGAAACCATGCCTCATTAAAAATGGCTGTTTTTCAAGCAGAACAACACGCTCTGTCGTCCTAAAAGCCCCCCAAAAGAACTTCAGATATTTTGGTGGGAAACGTCTGCGATGCTCCTGAAAAAGAGAAAGGATTAAAATAAAAGAAGTGATATGTTGTTGAGGGAGCTGGGAAACATCGGACAACATGTGGTTTAATTCTGTTGTGCCTTCTGTTTAGCAGTAATAGCAGCAAATGCATCTTATCTTTGAATCAAACAGAATACCTGAGGATACACAGTATGCTTTTTTTCCTCCTCTGAGGGACGGAGGAAATTCCACAAAACATACAGAAAAAATCATCCAGCCTCAATTTGCTCCAAAGTCAAGTGCGAAGTAAAGTGAGGGAAACAGATAACAAAATCACATGCCAGTGCAGACATCTTGCCGCATGTTAATATCATACTCAGCAGAAGTCCCAGGCTCAGGCGACTGCCTTGTGCCTCAACGCTCTTGCCCCTTTACCATACAGCATGATTTACCCCCCAAGAAAAGCAATGGAAATTTCCCTCAGAACCCCTCAGAGTGACTCCATCAGTCTGCGCCTGCCTATCTGCAAATGCCAGCTCATTTCTCAAGCTAGGCCCCCCAGTTGGACTCCAAACGCTGCTAACTGCTCATTCTTATGCATCCCTCCTGCCAAACAGCATATCAACCAGGATGAGGGAAAAGCCTAAAGTTTTCATGGACTATACTTTTGGTGCTTGGAGATATCAGAGGCAGCTAGTTAAGGTAGTTTTTGGAAGAAAGTTATTGGATTGGTTTGGGGGCTCTGAAGACCTGAATGAAGTAGGAAGAAAAAGGAAGAGAGTTACTGAAGCTCGGTACTGTGTCTGGGTGGGATGGGAGGAACAGCAAATTCTGCCTCACATCAGGGATGCAGACAGCAGCTTGTCACCAAATGGCCCACGTGACACGATGGAGCTACAGGGCTTACTCTCCCATGTTTTCCATCTTACTTACTTTGCTCTTAACCTCCATCTTGAGGTTGTGTCATTGCCACAGCACTGTGTCTGGAGCTAGCTCTCTGGCTCCTCTGTATATCCCTTAGTCACAGCTGCTTCCTCCCGCCATCTGCCCAAGTGATGCTGCTGAGTCCCAAAGAGCAGGGCCCTGCCAAGCTCCACACACCCCAGCCCATCAGCTATACAATTTAGACATTAATGAGAGGAGGGAACTCAAAGTAGCTGTGGACTCCTTTGTGTGTTCGATTCTGCACCTCGGAATCTCACAAAGATGTGCTGATGGAGGCTGGCAAGCCAGAATAAGACACTACCTTCAAACTGAGGCTAACATTGTTTATTTGCATTTATTGATCCTTGCAGTAAAGTGTTTTACGAGCCAAGTTAATGTTTTATTGCTTTTGATAGCTTTTTTACCCACTCTTAGTATAAATAATGTGTTTGTTAAAATGAAAAACACTTGTGGTTCAGTTCTAGTGCACATAAAATAGCAGCTGTAGAGATGGGAAAAGGGTCAGTACATGTCTAATGTCGCCTGGCATGCAGAACATGAAGCCATAATAAATTCCTCAGGTGTGTGTGTGTGTGTGTGTGTGAGTGCACGTGTGAGTCAGCCTCAGTCTGCCCTGACTGGCAGCACAAGACAATTATAATACTATGTTATCTCAGTTTGGTATTGTCACCCCAAATCAGATTTCACAGTGAATTACATGGATTAAGCCTGCCATCTTTGAAGGGAAAACTAGGTTGTGAGTTTTGCTTTATGCCAGATGCAGACGGCATCTGGCATAAAGCAGCATCCCATTATTATAGGATGCTGAAAAATGTCTCTTTGGGGAAATAGCTCCATACAGGCAAAGTCTGGGCAAAAGTAAACAAGGTCTTATAAACGGTCTCTCTCATAACACTTTTTTCAAGCACCAAACAATAATCATATACTGCTGGCCATCCCCTCACTGCAAATAACTGTCAGTTCTGTAAACAAGGGAAAGTTCTTTGAAGACAGGTGGAAAATACTATAACAGTTGCTGACAACTACTGACGATGTGTCCTGGGAAAATAGTTGCAGTGCGTCACATTCAAAAGAGCAGAGCAGGCTGCACACTCGCATACAAGAATGTAAATCAGCTGCTCTCTGCTAATCAAGTACTCCACTCCTCTGCATGTGTTAATAAAGCTGTCATCCTTTTAATTACAGTTCTCGTTTTAAGTAGCTGGTTAATATACTCCACAAAAAACTCCACTCTCACCTCACATCAGTTCATGGCTGAAGCAACAAATCCACATTTCGCTGTGTCTTTAAAACTCAAAAGGCTTCATTTGTACAGTCACAACTTCCACAAAGCATTTGCCCTTATCAAGTGCGGCAGCGAGTGGTTCCAAAAAGCTGTCCTCCTGTTGGTATGCTAAATAAGCTTTGCTGACTGAGGCACTGCATATTCATGGAAGGTTTCGTTGCCACTGAGGTTCCTGCGAAACCCCATTTCCACAACAAGAGACTTTCATTAACAGCACTTTCTGTTGTGCAGTTCTGAAACCATTTGGCCTTTCGTCTGTCATCTCAGCTTAATTTGTTCTTTCGGAGAAGAGGGGCACTTTTAGCATGGCCGTGCGCCATCTACAGGGACTGCTGGTGTGTCAAAACAAAAGAAAAACGAGGGGAAGAAAAACGACTAAACAAGAGAGCTAGCTGAACTTAGGACCACTGTGTACTCACAAGCCACCATGTCTGTATCAGTTGTGTCTCTGCAGCGTCTCGGTTGATTGGCTGAGTTGGCAATGCTTTGAATAGGTAATCAGGCTGTGCTTCCTCTATTCACCTTGTAGTACAGAGATAGGAAGCAAAGTAGTGTCTGTCCTGTACACACCAAATCTCTACTAGTGTTTCAGCGTGTCAGTTAATAATGTAGGATGCCAGCCATGCTCTACCTAGTGAGCCGGCTGGTAGACTAATGATGTGGCACAGCCTTAAAGTCACTTTCCTGCTTGTCCCCATCCACCTTGCCCCTCCTTATCACTCACAAACACAAACTTACACACATACACTCTTCTACACACACATACAAGTGGGAATTATCTAAGACATAATGAAATGGGATGATGAAACAGCAAGAGCGAATGGTCGTTCATATCTTCTCTTCAGACAAACTCCAGAGAACCTGCAGGATATAGGACCTGTGGATGTTCTTATCATTGTTAGGCAAAACATTTTAATTAAAATAATGTGCCTCTGCGTATTTGTTTTCAAAACCTAATTTGTTGTTTTTATGCTCTGAAGCTCGTGTGGAATTATTAATTCATGCCCACTTAACAACAAATTCGTTTGCCATGGTGCTGTCACCTCAGAACACAAATCCAGTGCTCATGTTTCTGATAAACTGCACTAGGTTAGGCACTGAGCAGCACTGTCACTTTTTGTGCTTATGCAGGGAGAGGTGTTGAACAGATCCCCCTCAGGTAAAAACTCAAGGTTGGTGAACATTGTTTCTGTATCTAATCTGCTTAGTAATACTCCTCAGGTGTCACCTGAAAGAAGCGGAACAGGGTTTGTGATTGTGGGGACTCACAACAGCCAGACAAAGCAGGCTGCTCTCCGTCTCTCTCAGGCTCATGTCCAACCTATTCTCAGGAGTTTCTTCCAACATGCTGTCCTCTACAAACAGGGGCCATCCTGTCATCCCCCATCTGGAAAGAACTGCCATAATTGTACAAATCAGAACTCGCTGTGTTTGGCAAGCGAACGCTGAAACACTTGGCTTATCAAATCCTTCTGTCAGTCTGTCCCTTTTCACTTCTGCACACTTCTACTATAGGCTGTCCCCGTATCATGACCACTGGCTCTGCTGTGGCACTGCAGGGCCTGTGACATCTTTTAATATCCAAGTGGAGTATTGTGGAGGAGAGGGGGCACAAAGCAGACAGGTCGGAGAGGGAGAATTCATTATTCAGACCCCTCTGTGGCCTGCTCCAGCTACCGCCTTGCACATTCGATCTCTCAGCCTGTGAAATAGAGCCCCTGCCAGTCCTGCACATCTACTGTGACCCCATTACACTGCCACATATACAACCCTCTGATGAGAGCTGCTGCTTCAGCTCTGCCATTCTGAAGAGAAAAAAACATGTTACCATTTATCATCTATATATATATATATATATATATATATACACACACACACATCTACACAGCACCTGAGCGTTCCTGATGGTACACCCACACGATCACACTGATTCACACGTATGCAGTACAAAGCCACCTGCTTACCTTTCTATACTTTATCCAGGGCCTCATTGTCCATGCTAGATGAGATTCCAGTCATATATACAGTTTTGTTTTTTTTAACAGTCTCCATCAGAGGAGGGCACAGGCAATGCGTAACATACCGCACACCTCACTCCAACCCCAAAGTTAAAGAGATACATACAGAGAGAAAAAGGATGGCAAGATAAATGTGATTTAGTTCCATGTGAAGGCATTTATAACACAGGCACGTTTTTTTTTTTTTGCTTCACTCTTGCTATGTCTTGAAACAAAGCCAGGATCATCTCCAGGATGATGGAGTCCACCTTCTCTTGCAGCAGAGACCCAACTCACCATGAAACCAAGCTGTTGAATAAGTAGTGAATTGGATGCAGCATGGATTCTGTACTCTACTTGCAGCCACTAATGTGCCAATACATATTCTTGCTCTGCTCGATGTGTCTCTGGCATAGTCTTGGAATGAGGACTCCTCTAACCTTGCCTTCCCACTAAATGTGGAAACATATGGTTTGGAAACATAATTATGGAGGTGCCTTAAATACCATTAATACTTTAACGCCCACACCCCCTTTAGACACCATATTCTTAGGGTTTCAGTTATACAGTCTTCTGCACATTGTACATAGATTATTTTTATGCCAGAATTCTTTAGTGAATGATCACAATGACCAAACAAACAAGAGCCAGACAGCATTTAGAAATAAAGCAGCTCGCTGGAAACCAGTAAAATTACGATTTAAAGGTACATTTGTATGTGGCACCCATTCGTGTATTTCCTTCTGAACACTCCATTTTAGCTCCTGTCTCTGCTGTCTGCTTTCTTAAATCCTCTCCAAAGTCATAAATTCTCTGTACATACTACAAATATTCAAATTTTGGCCTCTATCTAGATAACATCTGTGCACAGTGATCTGTAATACTAACAAAATGCAAACAGAGCACAGCTAGCTCACTAATATTACCATGCAAGCTCAGCCTCAAGAGTATTCATCCCCCTGCTTCTTTTTCTTTATGCACATCTAAAAGACTTCTTTGCATCTTTGCTTGCATTTACTTCTCCTCCATAAGGCCTAACATACTAGACAAAAAATGCCCGTGTGTTTCCTGCTAACCTTAGGGAAATATCCCTGTTCACTTTAAATCTGTTGAGCTGCCAGTTTAGTAGCATATATGCCAGCTTTTTACATATTTTTTCTGTGTTTCGTGTTCATATCAGAAGTCTCATAGACTAGAAGGTAATTTGCTCATGAGCAAAGTTGTTTATGAACTTTGTTATGGCCTTTCCCTGGCTGCTATTTATCTTTAGAGTGGAGAGCAAAGGAGAGGAGAGAAGTGTTTATGAAGGCTGTGTATGAAATTTCATCAAGTATGTCTCTACTCAAATCAAGGGGGAAAAAGGAGTTGCTCTCGACAGATTCGATTTTTTAGTACTGAAGTTCTCATAGTAAAAAGGTTGCACCCCTGGTGTAACATACCATCCAAATTAAAAGAAAAAAACAGTTTAACATTCACGTTTGCCACATTTACCTTGATTTTAACAGAAAAAAATGTTGGCTATTATTAACTATGACTGAATGGAATGAACAAGCCCCTCATAATGCGTGGAAGGTTTCATATGTAATTATTTATATACATATACATCTGTGCATCCTCCTGGAATAGGCTGTTGTCTTGGTTATGCAGGGAGCACTTACAGGGTAAGGTGGTGAACTACTATATCTGGCAAGCTAATGGCAAGTCAGAGAAATTATAGCACTATAGTCACTCAAAATAATTATTACAATAGCAGTTCTTTCCTTTTCTATCCCTTCCTGGCATGTTGTTTTCCAACATAATTTCCTCCAATAAACAAAAAGGTGGAAAAAAGCTCTCTTAGTGAGAGCTAGCTGGGTCATTAGGTCAGTTGTTAACAGGACGATAAATTCTCATTTGTATCATGAAATCCTGTCTAATTACTATCTGATAACTATTCCCCTTTTGTGGAGCAGTTTTAATCCAGCAGTGAACGGTTAAATAAAAACTGATTGTACAACACAACTATTGGGCCTCAACACCGTCCTTTATTTTGGAATCTCTGTTCCCTTAAAGGTTGGTAAGACAGCAGTTTATTGGTGAATTTGTGTGTCAAAGGTGTTCACCAAATTCTGTCACATTTTGTCAGTGTAGATACTGTTTTAAGCATGCCTTAAAACATATTCTAAAAAAACCTATGGCGTACAGAAAGTATCAAAAAGGTATCATTACTAAATAACCCATCGACAAACACATCAGGGCATCTTATTTCAGTCACCCACACAGGAATTCAGTGAAATCTAAAACATGTGATAAAAAATGTTGCTTTACTGCGATGTCCCTGTGAACTTTGTTTTGTTGTGGGAGCCAATAGGATCACGATATGTAAACATTAAGGGCAATAACAAATAATAATTACAGCTAAATACCCCCAAAAACAAATATAAACGATCCTTTAAAAACTGACCTCTTACACGTGAAATTATTTGACATTTGTTTGTACATGGGGCAAAAACCCCACTGACAACATGAAAAATTGTTTTGAGGAGTTTTCATCACTAATTTACCAGTCTCAGTAAATGTAGATGGTTCTGAGGTAACTATGAACAAGAAAAATCAATGTGGTAAGAAAAACTGCATGTTTTTCTGGCAGCTTATTTGTTGAAGAAATTGGTTCTTCTCTCCCTGTGAGTGGCAAAACCTCTCAATGGCCTTCTTATGGAGGTCAGGAATGTCTCTGACAAGTTTCTTCTCCACAGAGAGCATAGGAGCATTTAAGATCATGCTATGTCATGGTGTTGAACACAAAGGTCTTGATCTTCATCAAATTAGAGAGGCACCTCTTAGATTCATGTTGTTGTCGTGGGTGTGGTGATGAGCATCTTGAGACTGACAGACAGTCTGGATGAAAGTGATCTGAAGGTTGTTCTCCATGCCCTGCACCGCTGCAAGCCTTAAAGAAACTTTTCTCCTAGATGAAGGACAATGTTTTTTTCAGCCACTGTATCAGGGAACTTCACACAGTATTACACTGATGGGGTGGGTGAAGGAGAGCTGCTCCTTGGCATGCATCAGGATGGAATCACATATCTGTAAAAGATACAGCAGCAGTTTAAATTTGCAATAAAGCTGTTTGGATGAAAGTGATTCCTACTGAATGAAAGCTTAAGTCAAGTATATGATTACTAGGGATTTAACACCATTATTCCTCTTTGCACTTTGAATGAGAAGTGAATGAAAATATAAACTGCAGACTGCCAGCTGAAGTCTCCTTTTTTTTTTCATTTGGCCACCATATTACCGAGCCCGAATAAACCTAGGGGAAACAATGACAATTATATCACAACTTACCACTGCTGCCAGCTCAGTCCCAGCGTCCTCCGTCGCTTTATGGGCTGGTGCTGCTGGTCAGACACACAGTCCCCACATGCTGAGGAAATGAAGGCACTGTTCCAAAACAACAAAGTTTAAGTTGCTAACTTGCCATGAAAATCTCAAACTCCAAGTAAGCCAGAAGTGAGCAACTCATCTCTCAATAAATATTGTTATTTACCTGATTGCTAGCTGTCTCTGAACCTTTAGGTGCTTTAATGAAGATAGGGTCAATGTTCCTCTTCTAGTTCCAACAGTATCTAATGGTCTGGAAAGACTTCGGGAGGTCATCATTATGCTGGTACACAGTGTTTGCAGCATGACTGTCGTAGTTCCACCATTTTGTAGAGGCTCTGTGGAGTCTAACTGCAACCACAAGCACAGTAGTTTGCTTTGGTGACCTGGAGAAGAAGGCAGAAAACCCACCAAGGTCTAGAAACAAAAGTGCGGATCATGGGGACGTGTGCCATTGTCTGGTTTTGTCAGTGGCCACAGTGAACATTCGAGAGGACATCCATTATCTTATGCTGCATTTCACTATTGCCTCATTACAGCTCCGGCAATAAGTATGGCCTTTTGTCCATGTCATAAGTAGTTTCATAAGTCCATACTCATAAGTGATGGAGTTGGCTTTCTGAATGGTAATGAACTTGAAAAACCTTTCTTGGATGTTACTGTTGGCGTCACTGCACAAGCAACAAACCGCAACCAACAGCTGGCAGTGGATGGAAATGTCACTTGTCTCATCTGCTTGAATGGCAAAAAAAATCAGCGCTCTTTACTTTCCTCAGAATATAATCCTTAAGCACTGACAGCATGCAGTCCAACAGCTTGTTCTGTGCAGTCTTTGACGTGACTTTAAAAACGGTAGCTGTCTTTAGATACTGCTCCAGCACACTGTCCAGGAAGGAATAAAATCCACCAATCCCCGAAAATGTCAGGGTTGTCCAAAGGGACAGTGTCGTCATGCTCATGTGCAGCCACCTCAACAGCCCCCCCCCCCAAAAAATCGGTCTTTGTGTGTTGTGTTGTTCTCATGTTTCCTTACTTTTTCAAGCAGGTGCTACATATCTCTGTCTCTCGTAACTGTTCATCTGTCTCTGTCCCTATTGTTTTAAAAAACAAACATGGAAAGCAAAATAAGGCATTAGCATGATTGCATCAAACCAGGAAGGTCTTTCCACTGTACCAGCCACGAGGGAGGCCTCACATGTCCTCCTCCTCTTGTTCACTAGCCTGGTTGATCTGAGCCCAGCTCTTTCACCTGTAGTTTCTCCATTGAAGTTCTGCTCTCAAACAGATCTTAGAAAAAAGGTTTTTGGGTTAGATTTAGATTTCTAAGTTAGGGTTAGGTATTGTAGGAGTAGTTATGGTTCTCGCCATTGTCATGAAGTTAAAATGGCACCCACAGAGGTTAGTCCTGACTTTAGCTGTGGCTTGCTTGGTGTGACAGAGTAATTGCCTTGTTCAGATTAGATTTGAGAATGCAGATTGGCAAAATGTTATGTATTGCACACAGATCTGCCAAAGGTGGAGGACATGTGGAGGAAGAGCATCATTTTAAATATAATTTCTATCATATTTTACACATATTACTGGGTACGTTGTATATTTCAAACAAGCAAATACTATAATTAAATTAGAAACGTAATTTCTTTTTTTTGATTGCAGTGCCTTGGCACTCTATTAGCCAGCTGCCCTTGATGGCATAACTAGGCTTTACAAGTCCTAATGAACATATTTTCCTTTTTCATGCAACTTTGGACATTTCAAAACGACCTGTTTTATGTGAAGATGAAAGATGCATATTTATTTATGATTTCAATTGCCCACAGAAGTTACTGCACACATACACTTGAACACATTTCTCTCCATTTTGGTGTCAAAACCTGAACAACTGTCTCCATTTGGTGTGGCCCAGGCAGCGCAGATGGGTCATGTGGAATACTAAACAGCACTTTTTGCCTCTCGAGGCTTAATCTATGGAGCTGTCAGGGCGGGGAAGGTAGCGGCAACTCGTCCGAAGAGGGAGCAAATTTATGTGACTCACACACACAGACACACACACACACTGCATCTGTCTGTTACCACACAGTCAGGCACACACTACTTTGCCACCTGCATGCTGGCAAGATACACAGGTGGTAGTGAGGTAGGGGGAGACGGTAATTGCTCTTCCTGCTCCCTTGGTCACAGTTTAAGATAAACTGCAGCCATATTGAGATGGATGCTGGCCAGCTGAATCTCAGGCATAAAATGCAACTACAAACAACTGAATAGATTAGATAGAATAAGGAGAAAGGTGTGTGTGTGTGTGTGTGTGTTTGAGTGCGTCTGTAAACCCATGTTTGCTTCTCTCTCAGTTGTGATTTGCATCTCCAAGTCTGAATGTGACTCCAAATCCAAACATCTTTTACGATCTCTCACTGTCAGCTGCTGTTCCCTGAGGGTTTGTTCTCTGATCCCAGCCAGAAGTGGGTCTTCGTATGCCCTCATTAGAAATGCAGATTATGCACAAGGTAAGCACTGTGAATGAAAGGGCAAATTCAGTATCATTTAACATTCAGAATTCAGCCAGCTAGTCTGGGCCTTCCATACACGGCTATATATGTCCAGAATATTTAGAGAAATGGATGGTCAACAAGTGGGTTTGTCAGAATCTTCGTTTACCAAGATGACAGTGTTAAAGTACAGCTAACTCCTGCATGCTTTGCTCAGGGCACAAGAGATTCAGTTCCATTCCTGTTGAGTATTAATGAATAAATCTACAGCCTGAAATTTTGTAATCAACTTGCTGCTTCCTTTACAAATCTGATGAGATAGTGATCCTGAGGCAATTTTGCGATGGGATTTTTTTTTTTTTTTGGGTGGAAGGGTGAGATGAAGAAAGAGCAAACTTGGGTTACTGGGCAAATTAAATGCCAATAATTGAAACCGGCAATTTGGGACATTGCAAAAATCCCAAGATGAGTAAAGCTCAGAGGGCACTTTGTGTTTAGTGTGACTGGCAAGTTAATCAGTGAGAGGGAAAATGTAACACCTTAATTACCTTAGACACCTTATGAAACTCCAACACATCATTTTACGGTTGCTATAAAATGCCAATCAACATGTTATTTCACCAAACATAGCACACAGACCACACATTGTGCACAGCTGATAACTCCTCTCCAGCCAGGAGTGACTCCATGGAGGGTTTTGCAACCAGCCGCAACAGCAAATAGACTGGCTACCATGAGTTTTCTGTACTAGACCAGGGTATATTGGAAATGCACTAGTTCAGTTGTCGTCCAGTCACATCTAAAGGCAAAAGTGTTTATTCCGCTATGACCATACTGTATGGAAATTAAAGGAAGCCACGGCTGTCTGGATCTATAATTTGTGAGAAGCTATAAAAGCAATAAAAACAGCAATAACAATTTATATGTAATGGTTCAGGAAGTGAAAATCTGCAAATTATTCCGAGGGGCAAACTACCAGTCTTGAAAAATACCTCTTGGAAAATCGTATGCTTATTTTGCCAGCCAACAGTATAAGATCGCAATACTATACTAATATAATGTTATATGACCTTTTGTGTCTACACCTTGTCTTGAGCTATAGTTAAGTCGAAGCTATCATCAGCTGCAAACTAGCAAGCTAAAGATGGCAATAAATGATCATTCTTTAACTTCTTGCTTCCACCAGTGACACCGACTGTGATAAATCAGTCGGAGCTACAGTAGATGATGGGACAAATGGTTTACACATTGTTACTAAAAAAGTCCAGAGACGCATCAGCAGGCTGTACGTAAACCGCTGTAAGTATCAGTTTATCAAGGAGAAAGAATTCTTATTCAAACTGAGCCACATGGATATCCAAACAGTCACAGCTGAAATAACCACGCAGCAGCTGCTACTGCAAAATTGATGTATTCTGCATATGCTGTGTTGTTTTGAGGGTGAAAATGATATGTTGTTTCTTGGGGGCTTAACCGTGAGGAATGTGCAAAAGCTGTAGCAAACAATAATTGCTGTAGGTCATGTATGGTAGAGTTTAGATCCAATCATGGCAACACAGAGTGGAGAACGTAATGGGGTTTGCAACCTGCTTAATGCAGAGAAGCAGAGGGGGAAAGCATTTCTTGTCTGTGAACCCCTCTGCTGTTTGATATGTGCATGGCAGCACAGTGGCATATTGGTGCTTCGTTGAGTGACAGCATAGGACGATCTCATGTTTGCAGAGCATGTCTGGCTGCGCCTGTAAATCCAGTGAGACTCCCCATGTAATCTGCAACGCATCTGTTATTGCCAATATACGACAGAGGTTTAGTCAATCAAATCTAAACTGTCAGAGGGCTCCCTCCAGAGCTCTTCTGGTGGAGGCTTGTCCTGTTGATTGGATCAATTAAGCAAACATACAGTATTTCTTGCTGGAAACCAAAGCTAGAAGGCAGATTAGCATCATATGGGAAAGCAATATAAGCCACATCAATGGCACCTCAGTTATATCTCAGGGGCATGGATAAAAGTCCACATAAAATCAAGTGACTGTTTAATGAGAGTCGTATAGTAAGCTGGCTGCTGTAAAACCACATCTTTTTATTCATACCACAGTAACTCATCTCAAAGCGATCTACATCTCCTCCTTCATTTATTTGGTATTTTTCCAACTCAAAACGAAAAAATCATAAATCCAGATTTATTAGTGCAACAATCTTGTCACTTACATGACAGTAAAGTCTGCCAGCCCAGCACGAGACTGTTAGCTCTGACATTTCGGAAACAGTTACATCTTTAATGCTAATCACTAGTGTTTGTTCGTTCGTCTCCCAGTCCCTGAGCTACAGAGCAAGTGACAGCTCATCTGAACAGCATGACTCATCGCCATACCATTATGAGAGCATCTCCGCATCACACACACCAGCTACAGTGCCACCTCTGATGCCGATACTGTGATTTGTGCAGAAAGGCTCCCAGGGCTGCTGCACCTGTGTTATCCAGCCCTGGTGGAGCGAGCTGTTGTCACCTTTTCAAACAGGTGCCCATCTCATTCCCACCTCAAAGGCCTAGTCTCTGGGCTCCTGCCCAAATCCTCCAGAGAGCCAGGGAAAAAGACAAGCTGAGTTGCGACAGTCCAAAGTGTTAATTAATAGAATCTCTCACGTATCAGTGAGTTGGCAGACTCCATAACTTCTGCTGCAGAAAGGGATGGGTGAGTATGGCAGAGGGAAGGCAGCGAGACTCATCTCTCCTCATTCCCTTTACTGTAAACATCCTCTGTCTTCACGATTCATTGTTTGTCATTTGCCTGCACATGAACGCATGGTTGCTCATTCACTCAACCCCCTCCCCCTTTTATCCATTCCCAGTTGTCACCCCACTTACCCTTATGCTACCGCAGCCCCCTCCACCATTACCTGATGTGTCGCAGTGACAGCACCACAGCAGCAGTGCTGTGATAAATGCAGTGCCGTGCTTTGAATATCATCTATAAAGCACGGTAACTGAAGACATCAGTCTTCTTGTTTGTTCATTCCTTTACACATGCGCAGACTCTCTCTTTCTCTTCCTATCCTCCTGTTTTATCCGTCTCACACTTTCTCATCTGTCATCATGTCAAATCTGTTCCCTCTCTTTGCTGCCGCCATCTAGTTCTTTATGTGTTTCCTTTGGAGTTGTCCAGGCTCCACAGGTGGCAGGCTAGACTCCATCTTAATGAACAGCCCTGTCCACGTTCTGAAAGGGTGATGGCTGATTTAACGAGCCCTCACAGTCTCTCTCTTCTCCATAAAGAACACCCGTGCTGAAATTTTCTACATGTGCTCATATTGTGTTACTATATATGACCACTGTTGCGTGTGTACCCCAGGTTGCATGATGGTGTTAAAATAACAAGGTAACATACAACAGAAATGTTTTGTACTTCCTGTTTATTTCACTTTCATAAATGCATTCCGTTTAGCTCCTTTACTACAATGTGGTTATAGTTATAGTTTCTATATGTGTGCTTCATATGGTGAATCTTTATTTATTTTAGTGTTGTGGGTGTAAAATCTACCAGATATTAAAATATGCATGTGGCTATTCAAGAATCATGATATGGAATTTTCGTTCATCAATGTACATGAAAACATTATTGTCTTTGCTTTAACTTCAATCATTGGAGTGCTTTTTGCCAGCAAAACTTACCCTTCTAGCCAATTCCCTGAAAGCATTCAAAATCAATTAATCAGAGTAATGGAATTGTTTTGTTGGTCTGTTTAACTCTTCCTGCCTAAAGTTCACTGGTACCCTCGAGATTGTAGACAAAGGGTGACATAGTCACAACCATGCAGCCAGTATGGATGAATGCTGGGGCACTGTCCATCCATAGGGGCTCCCCAAATGAGGGTATCAACATTTTCAATTCTTACTATTTGTCATTAATACTATTAGCTTGAAAATTTCCCCAAAAAGCCTCAACAATACTTCTACATAGTCTATTAAATATCCCTTTCTTCTTGGACTCCGATTGTCTGGGAATGTAGCCTGAAGCGGGTGATAAACTGAAGGCAGGCAACCGTGAACACATAACATATGTGGATTATTCATTCATTTTCACCATAATCAGTGAAACTGGCTACTCCAGGAGTGAGAGCAACATGTAGGTGGTGCATAAGAGCCATAGATAGCCAGACTACAAAAATAAATATAGACCAGTGTTCTATTAAATTATTTACATATGGTGTGCATGGCTTATTTCTGTTCATTAAACTACTAATATAGCAGCCATGACTTACTGACTGACACTGATCTTAATGGCAGCTTGGTTTTCAGAGTATCTGTCATTTTTTTTATTGTTTCTTCTCACCAGCGTCCTTTGATGATAGCTGAGAGGGGAGATTGAAATAGCAGACAGAATGACATGGAAATGATAAAAGTTTCACAGCACTGTGTTGGATTCAAAAAAACAAAAACAAAAGCACCATCTTGTTTTGTCCGTGACTGAATCCTACTCCGTACGTGTGCTAGAGGTGTAGCCAGTAAAGAAATACATTTTGTAGCAAAGCCACTCCACAAACTGCCTGAGTGCAGGCTAAATACTGGCATTAGTATCTCAAGGGAAAGTTTAAATGTAATAAGGTTGCCAAAATCTTATTAGTAACATGCTAATATTACATTACATTACTTTGTTCCAGCTAAAAGTAATATATTACTGTAACCCCTTACTTCTGTAATAATTTATTCTCAGAAGTATCAAATCAAAAACAACTTTATGTTTCTGAAACAATAAGATGGGAGAAGGTGTCAGGATAAATATTTCAATATAGTCTTTCAATCCATTGAAGAAAATAATTCAAAGGGCTGGCTAATACATTTAACAAAGAATGATGTACTGCTTCTGCTGCTAAATGTTTTCTTAGGGAGATTTCAAATTAAATAGAGAGGGGCTGAGGGACTAGAAAATTGCAAGCCACTTGCTCAAGACCCATGTGGACAGCGTTTAGTACAACCCACACATGGCAGCATGGCAGGTACTGGAGGTCCAACAATAGATAGGCAAGAGGTCGCACTCGCTGAGGCTGACAGAAACAGGAGACTTCAAGTTCTTACTAGTTAGTGGCAAAAATGTAGCCCTTTAAAGCCAAAACATGGCTTTAAAGGGATCCACAGACACATTAAACAGGCCAGACAATGGCAGTTTTCTCAAAGAGGTGAAGCTTATGGCCAGATTTGATCCAGTAATCCAGTTGTTAGAGTTGAAAGTGGAGTTGATTGTCACACGCATTACCTGAGCCAAAGAATCCTAATTGAACTGATAGACTCCATCATCCCAAAAATACTGGAAAAAATAGTGGGTGAGATCAAAATATCAGAGGGTGTCTCCATTATTTTAGATTACACCCCTAATCTGAGCCTTAAAGAACAGCTCTCCATCATTGTCAGGATTGTGTTACTCGAAGACAAGACCACAAAAGAACATTTATGGTCTCTTATGTGGCAGAGGGATCAACAGAGTAAAGTTCCTTATCCTTCATGCTTATAAGGCTGGAGCAGCTTAACATCCCCTTTGAGGACTAAAGAGGACAGTTATATACCAACTTCAACAACATGAAGGGTAGGACGTATTATAGCATTCAAAAAGGTGGAGATTTGTATCTGTAACTGTAAACTCTTTTGTAAACTCGCACATTTATGTTTGTCTCCGTAACCATAGTTTTGCAAACTTTTGCATTACACTTTGTATCTGTAAGCTTAGTTGTGTAGACTTCTGCTGTTTTGCAAAGCTCTGCTTTCACTGCTTTCAGGGTCACTTTCTTAATCTCTGCAGCAAAAATGTAAGAAGTCAAAAGTCACACTCCCACAGACTTTTGATAGGTTTCCTCTGTGGTAATGTTTTGCTTCCTGCAATGGAGAAAGGGTGGAGTCTCACAATCTCGCTCAGTTGCCTAGTCAACAGTGTCAGTGAACCCTTTTACCCGTGCTAAGTTCACATCAGCCTGATCTGTTCAGGCTATGTAGCTTCAACAAAACTCAGGAGCCTTTTTTGTCCCATGTGCTGCCCACATCCTGGAGGTACAGTAACTGATGCTGCTGAGAGCTAAGAGCTGCCATTGGCTACTTTAGATGTTCCACTATGCAAAAATGAAGCCAAATTATCCCAGGTACAGGTGCTGCCATTTTGTATTGGTGATGTCATTAGGAGCCAGAGTCAGCATAGTAGTAGTCGGGACTGGAGCCGCGGTATCGAGGTCAGGGTTTATGACCCACATATTTTGCCTTCACTTTGGGGGAGCTGTCATGTCATCCATCTTTATATACTGTCTGTGGTATGAACACAAATGATGGTGAAATGATGGAATTGTCACCAGCTAAAGTCTTCCCTAGATTGGTCAGGGTGATTCTTGTCTGACCAGTGATTTAAAACTTTCTCAACAGTCGTCATACAGTATTTTATGCACTTTCTGTGTCTACCACAGGCGTGCATTCAGAGAAAGGTCCACAGAATTCTGTCCAAGTAGCAATGTGATATTGCTTTACCCTTCAGCAACCATGTGAACTCGCAGAACAATGGTGTAGCTACTAAACAAAAGTCCACAAGCAGAGAGCCTGGAAGCTGCAGAGAAAAGATGTGAAGAGCTGGAGATAGGAAGGACACTGAAAGAGCAAAGCAAAGAGAGAGAGACAAAATGAACACACTGCAGCCACCATTTTATTCCTTATCAGGCTTACAGGTCAGGCTTATAGTTTAAATTACAGCAGAATGTAAAGCAGATAGCAGGTGGCAGAGTCTGTAAACGTGAGATTTAAATTACACAGATGATTCCTCAAGCCTATTTAATCAAGTGATCTAGTTTGGCAAACTCATTTGGGACTGAATGACAAAGCACTACAAATTAAACTACTACAACAGGCAGCTGTGACTGGGTGTATCATAGTGGAAGCTGCACCATACAAACTGTACAACTGCACAGCAGCTCGCCTGTTTGACCTAAACCCCTGTAGTGGCTACACAGGAGCTTACATAGCTTACAACATTCCTGCACTTTAACCTGAGAATATACATATTCTGGTGCATTTTGCAGTATAAATGGGAGAAATCAAACAACAGTAGCTTTGTAAGGTTGTATTAGCACAAGCACAGTAGTGCTTTTACCAAAATCCGTGACAATCCACCCAAAAACTTGTCAAGACTTTTGGAAACCATAATTGTCAGTATAAAATTTCATGACAACCTCTATAATACTTGATTGATATTTCAGTGGTTGACCAATCAGCAGTTAAAATGCAAGTACAATATCAGCCTGTGCTCCAATGTGTTTTGTCTACAGCATAACATGATACAGTTCTTGGATTTGGATTATATACCTTATAATAATATAATATAATATCAAATATACCAGATTTTCATGCACTGGCATTCTGCAAGAGTGTTTTTGAATAAAGAACCTGATCTGTATGCAGCAAGCCTTCAGTCTGGTTCTGCTGCTGTCTTTCAGTTCCAGTCCCCCTCTCAGGCGGACTCATGATGAACTCTCATGCTGAATTGATTACAGCAGCTGTTTGATTGTTGGCCGTCCATCTGCTCCACCCTCTAAATTGTAACCCCTCCAAGAAACAGTGGCTGGCTACTCTCACATCCCCGTCCCCTTCTCTGGCACTTCCATCAACAGACTTATTCAATTTCCCTGAAGCACATGAAATCAAATTTGCACACAGTTCTGAGCTTTGCCCCCGTTGATTTTTAGTGCAGGACAAATTATTTTTGCCTTTCAGAGAATAATCTGAACCCAATTACTTTTTGTACATATGAGTGATTGCAAAAAGACACAGTTAGCGCTGAAAACAGACTTTCCTTTTCTGATTCTTATTCTCTGGCTCATTTTGAAAGTTATGTAACAGCATTGGTCAACTGTAACTGACCATGTGATCAGATGTTGGATTGACTGACCACCGGCAGCTACCCACAACTTTAGAGGTCAAATGTCATGAATCAATCAATACACTTACACATGTCAATATATAGACTTTGGCCATTCAATTAGTTTATATCAGCTGTCTTGCATGACACTCTTTATTGGTGATTTGATCCTCAAGCGCTTAAAAGATTTTTTTTGATTCTTCACATTGCTCATGTGAGCAAACACAATGAGTGGAGAGCCAGCTGGTGCGCTTAATGGGGCTAATGCTTGTGCTAACTTCTGTCATAGTAAAGCACAACCAAAGCTAGAATCAAGTAACAGACACACGCAGGTGGTCCAACTTTCCCGCTAACTTTTCTCAGAGCCCTCTACTCTCTTTTCCAGTCTCTCTATGCATGTAGAGTGGCATCATAGAGCTTCGGCTGCCCACAGACACCGGCTCAGATAAAGAATCTCCATGTTTGATTCAACATCACAACGTCAAGACGTCAGGACCGCCTGTCAGGATTGATATTCTGCTGGGGGATACATTCACTGAAGCCATCTCTTTGGGAAACCAGAGCTCTCTGACAGGCAAATATTTTGATCAAGTTGAATATTTTCCAATTCATGTTGAAAGCAAATTTTGTTTCATTAACGTCTCTCACGTCTATTCATCTCTTTGCACTGACTTTGTATGTAATTGCAGGAAAAATTTGCTTCGTGTTTCATGGAAACACGCCCTATGTCTGGGTAAAGGCTGAGTCTGAAGAGATTAAAAAGTGGGTGGTTTAAGTACAAAGCTGAGGTTTTCATTTTTTGTGCAATCCTGTAGATTTTTACAGGTAACCTAACAGCAATTATTCTTTTCATGCAGTCAGGTTGCTAGTAATTATCATGGTGCTCTCCGTCTTCACTCCGACAGATCTTTCAACAACACTGAAAAAAGTGACCTCCTGTGAGTTTCTTACTAGGTAATAGCTTCAATTTGTGTTTGCCCTTGTGTAATCTATTGTTCAGTAATGGGCTTGCCTTTTAACTATCTGCATCACACAACACTGAAGCAATGGCTTTGTGAATTGAAAAGGAACAAAAGATTAAAAAACACACATACATAATATCAAGACTGTCCTCTCTTCCATAGGAGCAGCAGCTATTGTTGTGTGTCATTCTCTTTCATTTAGATTTAGATTTTTCTCTGCCAATGGATTAATGTTTAGTGCTTCATGTGCCAGGTGGTCATGTCGGCTCCACCTGCTGTTTTCTGACATTGGGTGACAGCCACTCACACTGCATTAACACAGCCATGGACATGAAAATAAAGAGAGGAATCAGCATGGATGGAGGAATATATCCATCATTATTTTGTGGCTAGTGCTATGGGAATCTTATTGTTTCAAGATCAAGCCACAACATGCCTGTACAGCCAGGGAATGCAAATAACACAATACAGGAAAAGAAAAAGTGTAAAATCATAGTGTCACACAAGTGGCACATTTATGTCCTGGCTCATGATAAGGCATGTATGACTGTGAGACAGAAGATGCCACTTCGAACACATCTGTGTCAACTGGGTCACTTGGTATTTGTCTGGCCATAGCTGTTGTTTAGTTTGTCTCTGACACGAGTTTCAACATGTATTTTCTAGCCAGCTTTTGGGCTATATGTTTCAGTGCAAGTCAAATCTGTCAGAGCTTAAAGGAACACTTTGACATTTTAGGAAATACTCTTATTCAGTTTCATACCAAGAATCAGCACTTCCATGTCTGTACGGTAATATAAAGCTACAGGGAGTGGAGGGGTAGCTTAGCTTTGCACAGTGGTTGAAAACAGAAGGCAGACAGCTAGCTTTGCTCTCTTCAATGGTGACAAAATCCACCTATCAAAACTCTTCGCTGGTTGCCTGGCAACTATTTATTTTTTGACGGGCCAAATATTTTTGACCACTTTGACCTATCTGACAACACTTTAGGCAAGCACATTTTGTTCTTGCCACAAATTAAAGGGGATAGATAACTAGCTAAACTGCTGGTTGACTAATATCTCTTGCACAATCTCAGTTTTACATTATTTTGATGAGTACAATTTGATCCTAATCAAGGTAGATGCTGAACAAACTTTGGAAATGAGACCCAAGTTGTGATAAACCAGAATTATCCTTTAAAGACCCATTTCAGAAGTTATTTTTTAAATCTCAAAGAGAAACACTTTCGTCCTACTTAAAATTAAACAAAAGAAAACCAATCCTTCATACTATGGTGTAAATTAAAGAGCCAACGGGTGGATGTCTGAACCTAAGTCAGTGGTTAATCTTGTTAGCACAGTAGGCTACGATACAGTATGTGAGAACAGGATGTGGGTGAGAGTGTCTCAGTGAGAGTAGAGCCTGAGTCATCTGTAACTCCACGCAACAGTAAGAGTCAGCTATAGTCCACTCACTTGCAAACTCCCTGGGGGAAGAACTCCTTAAAGAGAGAAAATTGGTGGGATAGCTATGAGTGAGCTGCATAGCGGCAGCTCCACCTCAAACAGCCCATTCCAAACTCAATTACCACACATCTGCACCCCCGCCGCCAGCCCTGGCAATCCCAGGAAACTCTGGGATGGTTGGCCAAAAAAAGAGCTTTATCTTTGGCTGCTCAAGTAGCAGAACACCTAAGGCTTTAAGTCTGTGGAGCGTTGGGACTGAGACTGCAAATGAGGTCTGTCACATCAGCATTTGCAGCTTTTCATAGCTCTAAAATGTCATAAATCCTGGGAGAATAGGAAAAAGCGCAACCATGATATGAAAGGTAGATACAGTTTCAGGATGGAAACAGGACGGTGCAGGATCCAGACGTTTTTTCATCATGTAGGATGAGAAATGTGTAAAATGGTATTACGTTAAATACTAACATTTATTTGTCGCAGAGCAATTCCTGTCCTCTCTATAGGCTGCAGGGAAAGCAAACATGCCGCCTTATCACTGGCAAATTTACAAGCTGAGACACAAGTGAAGATGCCATGCTGCTGGACTAGTTTAGACCCTTTTATGCCAAAGAAAGAATAGGTGCCGAAGAAAAGGTCTTCATAAAAGCCTCTCCACTCAACAGAATGGCTCAGTGATGGATTGGCATATTATTTAACTGTAGTTCTTTGTATTACCCTGATGAAAAGATGCTCATGAGGTTTCCCTTTCACAAGATGTCTTTGTGTATCAACATTCTTTCATTAATACAGTCAACAAGTGTATGGGCAAAGGGGGGGCTTGTCTCCCATGAAAGTTGGAACATTATGATGCCAGCCAGGGCTCTGTTTAATTACCTACTCTCTTTCTGCCCCATTGATTTACATTGTGAGCCCTTTAATTATACAATTCATCACCTTTTAAACATGAAAAATGGTGTAAAATGCACGCTAATTAAACCTTGTCGAAAGGTTTTCTACAAGGGCCCAGTAAATCAAGCAAATGGGCTGTGTGGACTTGGTGTATGCATGTATATATGTGGTTTTGTTGTCTTTTTATTTTTTTTTTCTATGTGTCGCCATCAATTCTAGTTAATCCTCAGCAGCAAGCCAATGGAGTCTCAATGTCTTTGGAAGCAGGTGCTGTGAATTAATTTTAATGCCTTTGCATGCCACGGCTTTTGTGTGTTTTGTTTTTGTTTGTGTCATAATGAGAAGAAGCTAATAGGGAGAACACAGCTCATTCTCAGCCAGCATCAATGGAGAAAGAGAATTGATGACTGGAAAAGTTCTCTGATAATAGAAGTTAATGGATTCACACCCCTTTGTTTTATCGACGTAGCTGCTTGTGTGGAGGGTGTGTTTGTTTTCACAATCAAACACATTAACTATTGTGCATTTTTTTGCTCTATGTCTTTCTCATATCATATTAAGGATAAGGTACATTTTTCTGTAATTTTGTCAGCAAATTACATGAAAAGACTAAAACCAGCAGTGAATTGATGCTACTAGCAGGTATTGGCTGTTCAGCCAAAGCCTGATATATCTTATTTCTCTGTGCCAAAGAGATCCAATACTGTCGCAACGGTGGTGGCTACACTTTCCTTTATCATGATGAACTTAGGGACTGTAGTTGATACACATACACCATCTTGCTGCCGTAAATATCTACTAGACTGCCAAAGTTGTATTAATCAGCAGCTAGTAGTTCCCAACAAATGCACAATTTACTCTTATTTGAAAGTTATTTGCTCAAAAGTTCAGTTCCCAGGAATCTTAATCATTTCTTAGGATGTGTTTAGAATCTTTTTTTTTAAGTATGCAGCTCATTCATCATTAGGATCAAATGGGCATGGGGTTTTGTGGCACAGGCAGGGTAAAGAAGGCAGAAAGTCTTAAGAGATAGATGAGACTAATCCGTTGTTTTTTTTCTTTTAATAGGATTGTTCACTATTACAAAAATATAGAAAAACGGGACTATTTTATTTTTTTTTACTTTTTATTGAGAGCAAGAGAATATTGAGTCCCTTTGACATCAACCATCTTCTGCCACCATTAATATATATCTAATGCAGTTTACTACAAAATGCATGGTCTATGGAGGCACTAATGAAATGCTGTCTCAAATGCCCATACCTCAGACAGTGAGAAATACTTTGTCTCTCAAATTCATTCACTGGTGCAAGGATGATGAAAGGTTGAGAGGGAGAACTCGCTTCCCCTGTTAGAAATGATGGCTCTTTTCCCTTCCTGACGTCTCGCATTGTCAACAGCTGTCACCAGTGTATCACACAGAAATGAAATAGTCACAGGAACGACAAACAGTACAAAACTCACAACAGCAACAACTCATGCCATTTTGTTAAGGCAAGGAGGCTGCTGCACAATTCAGTCTGCAAGACAAGAACAGGAACAGAAAACTGGGCTTTGGCATTGACAACTAGAGGTCAGTAAGCCATAAGGTATGCTTACAATGTATGAGGTGTTGCTGAATATATTGTTTAATGTAGGTGAGAGGTCTAAGCTCAGAGATGTGACGCTGTGTAGAGAATGTCAGTCAAGTTGCAGAAGCATTTCACAAAGACATACAAATACATGAACTCAAATCAGTCTGAATAAGTCTTTAGCTTCAGCTATGGAAAACAGCACGGTTTCACATAACCTTGCCCGGTGTCTAATAATTTCAGAAAATTCTCCCGTATTGTTATGTTGTGCAGCTCATATCCAAAGGCAAGTCATCAGTGAATTAATTTGAGTAACTGGCGAAATATTTGGTGTCGGTGGAGAACTGGGGGCTTTTTAAATGTCACCTTCTCTATATTCTGGGGATGCTGAGGCTTTTTAAATGGCACTGCATTAATGATCTGCGATTAAATGCTCAATATCAAATAGAGGCTGCTCCAATTACATTTTGTTCAGTTGCTGTTGTGTGGCCTTCAGCTTCCCTTTATGAAAAGCAACTTTTAAAGACACACATCGCCGTGCTGCACGTTGGCAGCTGTAAAATCCCCCCAAGATGATATGTGCTATTTCCAGTGAACCCCTTGCTGGAACAAAGACTTCTTTTGTGTCTTTCCTCTCTTGATCCAACATCAGTGACCAAATTGAAATCCTCTCCTCTGTAGTGACCTGCAAATATCTGGGGACATGAGATAGGAGCGCTCACTGCCTTGAACAATGCCACAGAGTTGGGCTCTGATTCATGCTGAAAAACGGATTAATTTCTCCACAAATTAAGTGCTAATTCTTCTCTTATCTTTGCCCCAGACTCTCATTGAGCGAGTTGCCTTTCTCTCTTCCGCGCCCTGTTTCTCTCGCGCTCGTGGCTCTGACTTTGTGTGACTGGGCTTGAGCTGTGACTGGCACTACCCTTTGGTAGTCTTTCCCTTGAGTCTGTTCTGTGGAGCTCAGAGACATGTCCCATACGTCCTCATTTCTTTTGCAGAAAGACGTCTGCGAGCTAATTTGCCCCCTGAGCTGCTTAAGTATTTAATGACAGTGACCAATTCAATTAGATGTGTGAAGTGCATGCCTGTCATACACCGACAAACGGGTACAATAAATGTACATGTAGAAGTATGTATGCCATAACAAGAAGTCATTTAACACTCAGTGAGAAATGTGAGAGAGAGTGACCTTTGGTTTGCTAAAATGAGCACATCATTCTCTTATGCTGGGGACAGATGACGCCGGATGGCATTTCTTCTGTTTGTTTATGTCACTGTACAAGAGAATGACAGACACAAATCAAGTCCCAGTAAGCAGAAAGCAAGTAGCAGTGGCTACTATTTAGCACTACAGTTAATACTTACTGCTAAACCTTTGTGTCCTGTTTGATACTGGACCTTTAAGCTATCAACGGCCTCCGCCGAAGAAGCCTTTGTAACAAGGGGATACAGTGAGTAGCTCGGCCTAGTAACATCCCACCATCAGATTAGCAGCACCCAGCTCGTAGACAGGAATGTACCGCCGTATCTGCCATTTAGCGAACTTTAGAAAGGACACCAAGAAAGGACATGGATTCATTCAAACATACCTCATCATTTATTCATGAAAACTGAGCAGGGAATTCAAAGCTTTCCTTCTTTTATTTAAAGCGGTCTTATAGAGAATAATATATGTCTCACAGGGCGATCGTGGTTTATCTACCTAACGCTTCTCATTTGACATCCCCAATGAGTGGACAGGTGAAATTGGAATGTGCTCACCGACATGTGTGCATGCATGTGCTCACATGCTAGAGCATTAGCATGCACATATGCATATACACAAAGGTAAGAGGTTATACACTAAGACTTATGCACAGGAGGTTATAGACTTATTGCACACACACATCCACTCACACACCTATCAACACAATTCTGAATTAATGGGCTCATTACGTTCAGCAAATCTTGAGGTTTCCATGAACGATCTGCCACATTTCTGAAAAAAAAAATCTCTGCTCATCTCACATGAGGGTTATGAGTCCTATTAGGACACCAGTGTTTCCATAAATACTGTGACATGATTCAGGTGAAATGTCCTTTGAAGTCAAAAGTGACTCATGCTGAGATTGACAGTGGCATTTAACTTCACTTGGCAGCTCCTTACCCTTTCATACCTTGATTAATAAGCCAAACTTATTATTCGCTCAAACTCCCTTAATATTGAGATAATGTGTCACATCAGGTTTTTTTAGGAGTCATTTTTCATAATCGTTATGATAACCCTCCTTGAAAGGGGTGGCTGGGTGCACGGAGAGTGAGGGTCGGTGAGCTAGCAGCCAGGGACAGCTGTAGCACTCTATAAATGAGTATGCTAATGCTGACTGACATTTCCTTGAACAGAGGAGAGAGAGAAAATGCTTGCTCCTAATCATCCTAAACTTCAAATAAATGTGAAATAAGAGCCCGTACCAATCTGGAAATAATTCAGCAAATAGAGTAAAGGAATGCCGTAAAACACTAAAAAACATACTGTGTAAAATGCAATTAAACTGAAATCTCTATTACTTGGCCTTTTATTATTAAAATAACAAGATTAACATTGACTTCCATAAACCATCCCACACACTTGATATATAAATAGAACAGTATATAAGTACTATTGCTCTCATATTTTCTGTCAGGCATCTTGAAGGCTAACATTTACCAGCTGTTACCAGCAATGACAAGATGGTATGGTATGTAAATTAGCATGGTGGGTAAAAAAAACACTATTTGATTTGATAATTACAATTTTTTTTTGATGTATGTGAATGTCACAGCGATGTACAGCATTTTGTACAGACATATTAGTGGAGATTCGCAATCCTTAATGGACACTGGATCTGACTGAGTAAAAAAAGCTCTTGATGGTGAGTTATTTTCTGGAGGCGTGTTTGCTACATTGCTGGACTCATAAGACAGATGTATGCCACAGCAAAGACTTTAACCTTTCAGTTGTTTTTGCCTTGAATGCAACCTATTTTAATTCTTGAAATTTATGGAACATCCTCTCAAAATGACATACTGCTGTTCTTCTAAACTACTATAATACTTACTGCTCTTACCACAGCACTTGGAACTAAATTGAACAGCCTGCATATAATTTCCAGAAACTCCCATGACACTCAATTTACCAAAACATAAAAGTAACAGCATTAAAGACTTTTGAATTTACTTTTTGGAGTAGAGTCAAAAATTGTCTAAGACGTCTGACCTTCAGACGTTGTAATTTCTTTAGTATAGTTATTCTAAATGGAAATGCATTGCTAGTTGTGAAACTTAACTTAAGTCTTTGAATAAGTTATCTTTATTTATTCCCAGCAGTGGCTCAAGGGCAGTTATATATGCGAAGCTGCTGAGTCTTTGAGAGAGGTACTGTAGCTCACATCCTCTCGCAGATGTGAGCGTCTGAAAGAACACATTGGGCATAGTGGGAGCTGTCCACCAGAAGTGGTGCTGAACTGCTGACTGGAAGGCAGCAGCAAAATGCTTTTCTTTCACTATTTCAGTGTGCACTCCAACCACACACTATCAGTTGAAATTGGGCAACCTCCCTGTACTCTACAGAGCCTTTTAGTCTATTTTGGATTTTAAAAAATGATTATTTATAGATCAACCAGTTATTTTTTCTGATAATTCATTGATCATTTAGTCTATAAAATGGCAGAAATGGTGAAAAAAAAAAATCACATTTTCCCTGAGTTCAAGGTCAGAGCAACAAATCGAAACTGTAAAGTAATGAGTTAACTAAGGCTAAGAAAATATTCACATTTGAGAAGCTGAAATCAATGACTCTGGGGCAAAGTGACATATAGGTGTCACTTAATTTTCTGTTCATGGAGTTATTGCTTAAAGGACAAAACATTTCAGCTCAACTTTACTGTAATATTTTCAAAAATGTGATCATTTGTTGTGTTTTCAGCTTGTTTTGCTGCTCCTACACAGCCGAAAATCTATTACAGCTAAGGTTAAATTTCTGGTGTCTTAGCACACACTGATGTCTATCTTTTCACTGTAATAACAAGAACAGCTAACGAGAGGTAGCTACCAAGAGCTGTCATACCAAATATCAAATCAGATGTTCAATAATGTTTAAGTATATCTTCCCGTTTCTCATTTTGTTTGGAGGCTCTCGCTCCCTCTAAACGTTAGCCAGGCCATTTTCATTTTGTCCTTTTCTTGAGTTGAGTGGAGAAAGGAGATTTTCTTTTTTCCCGGACCCAATGATTAAAAAGCTCCTCATATGTTATTTCAATTGGACTGCAGCCTATTCATCTGGTTGACGGAAAGTTGTGCATATTCCATATCAGGCGAGTTATTAATCCTCGTGTCATGCTTTTAGATTAGGGTCAGCAGAATTGATTTGTTCTGTGCAGGTTAGCAAGAGAAACAAGAAACAAGGAAAGTGAGACCCGGAGAAAAGATGAAAGTACACCAACAGCTATAATTTCTCATAGTCACATACCATGGAAACTCATACATATACATATAGTCACACACATGCATGTATGCATGTAGTGTATGAATATATGGAATGAGGTTATCACTCACAGCATGGAAAACAATAATTGTCTCTTTTACTGTTGTCCTCTGTATGGAATCAATCTACAGATTTCTATGAAAGAAACACTGGTTGTAATGAAGAGCCACGTCTGTGTGGGTATGAACTTTTCCTGCTGTTTACAATACATATTCTTTGTCCGACAAATGAAAGAGAATTTGATCTGATTGCTCTTTTGCTTCATCTAATTTATGGAAGGTGTTTCAACCACATGAGTGGCAACACTTGTTGATTTCCATCAGGACTGCAGTGCTGAGTGCTGTTATAAATTGAAATGTCGATGTTCAGACATCATCGCATAATAGCCACTCTGTAATTTTTGGTGGAGTAAGGTGGAGATCTCATTTTACAGTGGCAGCATGCTTTAGGGAAAAACTGATAACACAGAGATGCACTTTAAAGCACCACAAGCAACTACAACAATACTTTCAGTCAGATTATTTTCAAGTACCTAGTGTGTAGCCTATATTTCTACTCAGATTTCCTATATTATCTTATCTTTGAGCACAGCGACAAAAGAAAATGTAGTAGCGGTATCAATGACACACACATCTCAGTAAAAATATGAAAATGAAGAGAGGAGCATTATGCATCAGCATCTCGCTAGAGCACCAATGAGTTTAAAGACGGTTGACAAGGACAGCAGTTTGAGAGGAATGTGGTCCCGTGCTCCTTTACCTGCAGGAAGGGTTATCGATCAGCGCTGACTTTGCACCTGATTAAACAAGACATGAGGTGTTAACTGTGCGACGTGACAGGAAGTTCCAGGCCTACGGGCTTTGTCCCCCCCCCCTCCAGTCTTGCTCGGCTAATGGATTTACCTATTAGTTGCGGAGAAGGTCATTACAGGAATTAACTTCTCTTTTTCTCAGACACAAGCCTGTGGTAAAAGGAGCCTGCACGACTCCACACCTGTGAGACTCATGTCTGCTCGAAAATAAGCATGAGTCACTCAGTGTAACAGGCAGTTGCGAGGCAGTGCAGGCAGTTGTGGAAATTGACCATAATTTCAAAAAATTGTCATTAGAATGATTCATTGCTTAATGTGCGATTGTTACTCTTTCCCCCCATTAGGAGCTTAAGTCTCCACAAAGTGATTTCTATGTCTGTCAACAGTGAGAGCAGCAGCAATCGTGGGATTTCTCTTGTGAAGATTGTTGATTCTGTGTTTTTGTAGGCTACTCATGACATCACAAACCAAATGAAAAAGGACATGAAAATGAAAACTCCGTGAAGCTATTAGGTTGCACCTCAGTGGGCCAGTTATATTATTTGGACTCAAGCTGTATCAGCATATGAAAAATATATTACATTTGCCTTTATTGAATTCAAGGCAGCTTAGCTCTGTTTTGTCAAAATTCTCCCATGGTGAATGATTCAGTTAGAGTGCAGACCAGCTTACTGGCTGGCTGTCTGGCTATCAGGGTGCAGTTTTATTCAGGTATGTAAAAAAGCTCTGTGGTGCTCTCAAGCTGAAATTCGGTTTTGAAGACGTTTTTTTCTGCATGTGCTCACTTCTGTATCTTTGATGGAACAGGAGAAGAGGGGAGATGTCTGAAGCAGAGCGGGATGGGGGCAGCAGAGGGGTTTTGGGGAAAGACAAATGGGAATGAGGAATGGGCCGTCGAGCCCTGTGCTCAGCTAATGGATCATGTGCCTTCCCCTGGAGTGGTCGGCTTCGCCTTTTACTGACCACCGTGCCGCTGCACTGTAATTACCTGCAGTGAAGGGATAGCTATTGAAAGAGGGGCCAGCAAAATAGCAGATAGAGAGGAAGTGAGTAAAGACTGACAGGATGGAGGACCACTTGTCAAGCCATTCTCACCTGCAGGGGGATTTTCTACAAAGTCCTTAATGGCCTGATTCATCCGATGTGGGTTTACGAGCTTTTAGATTATTCATATAAAGAACGCAAGAGAGATCCATGTCAAGGGCCCTAAATGGATTACTTCCCTTTTTGCGTCCAAATAACAACTTTTTTTGACACTGACACCCAAACTTGGTCAGCATTTTGTCATTTCACATAATGATCCAAACTGACCTTGTCACTCCATCCATAAAGTAAAGTTCTCTACTCTTTTAATGTAGATGGCAAGCTAACCATTACCTTGCTAGGCTACAGGCCAGGTTAGCTCTAGTCAGTTGCAATGGATTATGTCCATTTTCTCTGTGCACCACATTAAATGGTAAATGACAAAGTTTTCCAAGCTTGCCAGCAGTCAGTTAGCAAGCTCACTGCCTGCTTAGTTGTTATCTTAGCTCAGTTACCAACGTGACAATAAGTTTACACAGTTTATTCAAAAGATCTCTTTGAACCGTTAAACTTTCTGCAAACCATTGCTCTTCTGTGAAGCAATTACTCCAACAAAGGGGAGAAAACAAAAACGAATGCAGCACAGCTAATAAGCCATGATAGCGTTCTCTGTTTTGGACTCAGGTTCTCCATATTCTCAAAGGTTAGCACTGTCAAGATAGCTTGCAATTGGTCAATGGTGCAAATTTGCAGGTCAAAATGCTACATTACCTCGTCCCCATGAGCAAATCCACTATTTGCTTGATTCTGGAATTTCAATGCATTAAATCACTGTGAAATCTTACCATTTTAAATGCTGGTATGATCAAGAATGAGTGTCTGTCTTAATTTTTAGTATAAAAAGAGTGTTGTCAGTAATTTGGCTGTATGCTGCATGAGTAGAATTCAGCCTACTGGAATACATTCTAATGTTTTTTGTAGCAATGAATTAACTGTGAATTTTCTCCCAAAATAAGGTTGGAGGTACGATACTTTGACCCAGCAGCTCTCATGCTTCTCCGTGATCTCTGCAGCTCTGTCTTTGGGGCACATAGCGACTCATTCATGCCTTTGTTCCAAAAAGTCTCCCTCCAGCAAGCTGTAACTCACTGTTGAAAGTGAACAATACCCCATTTCAAAAATAATCCTATCATAAATCACAATGGCCATCGATAACCTTCCCTGACTTGTTGTTTTATTTCTTCTATTGAGGGAAAATACTAAAAATGAGCGCAGAAGAGAAAAGAGCAAATCGAAAAATGTGACTGTGGCTTCCACTACCCCCTCCAACAGATTCTTTCTGTTCCTCTAATGAAGGCGAAGTGAGATGGCTCCTTGGTATTCACTGAGAAACCAGAATGCCGGGACAGGCAGGCTTGCCGCGGGCTCAGGGTTAGTGCAATTAAACGGCTGTCTCGTTGGATTATTGTGAAGGTTGCCTGGGCAAAATTAATAGCAACCAGTCCTTTTGTGCTCCCTGATCTCTCCCACCTCTTCCCACACAGGGGGTCATGGGTGCCTGAGTGTCCAGAGGAGCGCTGTGAAGGGCAGGGTAGAGAGAGAGAGGTAATGGACCAATGAGCCAGAGGAGGGAGAATGGTGAGTTGGAGGCACATATATGAACACTGAAAAGAAAAGTGAGCCTATCTGCTCTCTATTATTCCCTGGTTTCCATGCTTTGACACATTAATAGCATCTAAACGTACAGTGGCTACACGAGCAGCATGTTGTCACTGTAATCCATTAATATGCTTCCGTGCCAAGTCTGAAAGGTTCCATTTGTTGTTTGTGGTTAGAAAGCAAAATCACTGTATGCATTTTATGCTTTGAGCTCAAGAGAATAATAACTCCTAAAGCAAAAGAGAGCTGCTGACTCCACTGACAGTCAACACCAGAGCTTGGTTTGGCTTGCTGATAAGTATAAGAAACCATAAAACAAGTCAATCGGGTTTGCAGGCAATCTACCAAGCACAAAATAGTGGATTTTAGATGAAGGAAAGATGTATGTGATGAAAAGAACATTTAACTGGCCAGACCCAGGAACTGTGTCAGATGTTGAAACAGAGATGTAAGTTTGATACTCAAGTAACTCTGCATCTGTGTCTAAATGTAGGCAATGATTTGCCACACGCTAGTTATAACATGACAAGTTTATATAGGCTACGTCGTGAACTAAGGATCTCTTCCTATGAGTTTGGAGTTTTTCTACCTCCAACTGGACAAAAAAGACACAATACAGCTTTAAAGGAATACATTATGGGAAATACTTAAAAGCTAGCCTGGCTCTTCCCAAAGTTAAAAGGTAGGGCAGCAACCACCTTTAAGGCTGACTAATCTACACAATGTATTTTGTTTAACTAAGAAACATAGAAATGTGAATTTGTGATTTACAGACTTTGGTCTCTAAAAGCAGGATGAGAACATTTAGAGAAACCTTACTGCTGTGAGAAGACTCTCAGTATTATTTTCACCATGTGGCTCAGTTTAAAATATCAAATGATATTTTTGCATTCCTGTTTACAGAAAACAAAATGCACGTATGTATGAAGGGTGGAAGTAACAAAACCCCCTTGATAAAAGTATAACTGATGGAAATGCATGTGAAATGAGATGTGAAAATTACAGTAAAATGACAAATCGCGTGAAAAATTATCAAGTGATTTGATTCATTTAAAGCCAATTTGATTAAAGCAGTAGTGATGTGATGAAAGCAGAGCAATGTTTCATCATTTTCCCCATCATGGACGTGGTTTTTGATCGACATAAACAAAAATTGCTTACCTAAACAATCAATGTCATTTGGGTACTGAGTGTGATGAATGGTAGACAGTAGGCAATAACACAGCCTGGTACATTATCAGAGCAATACTGTTTCAAATAAAATGCCAATCAAGCTTATCAAATCATTTGACAATGTATCACTCTATTTGTCAGTTTGCATACGTTTCATCACTTCTATTATTAATTTGAAAAAGTCTTCATCACTTCTATTTTTTTCAATGATTTGTTACCCTGACTCTCTATGCCTCTTTCCTTAAATGATAAATGGCAATGTTGTGTTGTGAATGATGAATGTAACGCTGGGGAAATGAAGACACATGGCTCTATTTTCATCATATCACAACTGTTGTAATCATATTGACTTTTATTTAATCAAATCATTTAATAATTCTATTTTTGATTTCACATGCATTTTCATCACCTCCATTTTTATCAGTCAATCTTTGTTACTTCCACCCCTCATATAATTTTATTATTATTATATAATACAGCTCCTCACTCTGAGTGTACATGCTGTTATATGTTATTGTTGGTGGTAGTAGTAGTGGTAGTACTATTATTAGTATTATATTATACATCTCCTCACTCTGAATGTACATGCTGTTATATATTATTAGTAGTAGTAGTGGTATTATTTGTATCATTATTATTATTATCATTATTATTACTTTTGTGTTTGAAGTTTATTCTTATTCTATTGGAGCTGTGTGTAACAAAAAGCAATTTCCCCCTGAGGATTATTAAAGTAGTTCTGATTCTGATTCTGATTCTGATAAATGTATTTATATGTGTAAATAAGTCAGTTTTGGAGGTGCTGCAGTGCATATTGTCTCCCTTCAGACTAAGCCAGGTTAGCCTTGTCCTTGTACCTCTAGTCGTTACATTGATCTTCTCGTCGTATTAGTGAATTAACTCAGTATTTATCAGAGTGGTTACCTGGCTTCCAAAGTGGTACGTCAAATAACTACCACTCAAGAAATACAGTTAGAAATTATTGCTGTTTTGGGGAATGTGTTGAACCTGTTTGACCCTTTACATCAAAGGAACTTCATTTGCAGAATAAATTCATCTAAAGCAGAATACACACTCTTATCTACAGTGCGGTGTCTATTTGTAATTAGAGCAGCTCAAAGAAGCCTATCATGCATTAGAGAGACTCTTACTAATAAAATACCAATAAGCTGTCCTTGGTAATAGAAATGCCAGAGGTGAATTATTACAGGGTTTTTTTTTTTTCCGATTTAAAAAGAACAGAGTGGTTTATTTCATATTGTACTATTTCACACAGTCTTCTTTTTTTAAAAGCCACGAAAATAAGCATCAGTGCTGCACATATTGCTGTTGTTATTATCATATACGGATTACTATTTTACAGTTGGACTGTAAACTACACATTGTTTCTGCAGTGTGCATGGATTCTAGCATATCCAGAAAAGTTAGTAGGTGAAACTTAAAATAAAGTGACAAACCTTACATTTATGGTTTGTAGCTTTCACTTAACAAAGACACATCAACTGAATATTTTATACACTGACGTTAAAACTAATGGACAGAAGTAGGTACTTAGAATTGCACATTTCTATTTTTACTTTGCATTGAAAATCATGGGTTTTGCATCCGGGGAGGATACCATAAAAACACCACTGGCATGGCGCTATATTAGATTGTCGCTGTTCAACTTTTTTATTGGCTGTAGAGATCATTGGTTATGGACCAGTAACCATGCCAGAATAATCTCGATTACTCACCTCTTGCAGTTTAGTTCACGGTCACAATTGATCTTTGGGTCATAAAAATAACCTTTTAAACGTTTGTGGGCTGGAACAGCAGTGCATTAGGTGGTGCCACTGACAGACAAGCACCTGGATAATGGGTTCTTATAGGCAGTAATGTACACTAGAGATGTGTTGTCATTTAAAGGACTAATCAATAACTGAAATGTGGCACTCCTGTGTCACTCTAATACAAGCTGTCCTAACTTTATAGGCATTTTGACCATTTCAAATAGATTAGCCATGCAACTGAGCAGAAACAGAAAGTTTACAATCATTGTCACTTCATAATAAAGCACGAGTTGTTTAAATTTGGCATAAGAAGCCTGAAAATTCTGTCAATTGCAGATTTTTTTTTATTACGTATATGTGTTTAATGTACCTGATGGACAAACAAAGACACATTCAGTGTCATTGTTTCACCAAGTTCCCCATGCTGACATATGTTCAGTCAGGTGGTAAAGCCCTCTAGCAGCCGTAGTAATTATGTCGGGAGCAAAGGAGGAAGTCAGGTGACATTATAGAGCAGCAAAGTCCATGTAGGATTCACAGATTTAGTTTTCAACAGTTTAGGAAGGACCTAACAAATAATACTGGCCTGTTTAAAACTTACTGTGTCACTCAAGAGGTCATGAACATACAGCATATTTTGCCATTTAATTTCAATAACTTTTAGCAAATGAATATGAATTCAGTCACACCAACTGTAACTTCACCCTTTGCCATAGCAGTGTTTAAAACTGTGATTTCATTATTTCAATAGTCCCTTTTCATGCAGTGTGAATGTTATTTTATTCAGTCTCTATAAAGCCAAAGCAGGTAATGTGCCTTGACCGTATGACTTTGTCTCATTCTTTCTCGTCTTTGTTTTCTCGAGTGTGCTCAGAGTGTTGCGTTATGCATCAGAAACATCACAGGGGAACATGTGCATACTGCCAAACGTTAGTAGGAGGAGGAACTCCTTTCATTTTTAATTAGGTGAGGTTTAGTTGAAGAAATTTGACTTTGGAGGAGCAGTGGCGTATTTATTTATTTTTAAAAAATCTTTTTATTAAATCAATTTTAATCTTTCTTCCTTGTTTTCTTTTTTTTATTTTAAACGAATGGGAATCAATGCAATAATACATATCTGTGTGATTTTCCCATCAGAGTTCGGAGATAGCGCGTCACATTCAGAGTTTATTGCCAGACCTGTGTGACTGAGACAGGCCTGCCTTTTTGCACAGACAGATATCGTCTTGAACTCTGCCAGACTGAATAGATTGAATGAAAGTAGGCCTTTCCTGAGAGAATAAGTAAAAGGTTCAACAAAGGTCAACTCTGTGAATTATTAAATCTCTTTATCTCAGCATGGTAGCATAGTCCATCATTTGAGAGGAGTGGGTTGTGCAACCTACTGGATGATTAATTTGGCAATTTTGATGGAAAGCCCCCGAGGTGAAACTTGAATCAATTGTTTTATATGTTTTCTGTGTTTTCTCTCTCTTTTGATCTCTTCAGAGACTCATTATAAGCTCTGAATTCTCCTTTGCTCACATTCTGCTTTCACAGCCTCACTGAATTTTTTACAAGGCCAGCAGATCTTCAGGTGGTACGACTATCTTTAAATCCACTGAGTATGCATTGGTTTGTATCTCTGGTATATCTATACATAATAAATGGAGCGAGGCTGAGAATGACATGTGCTGTATGCGGCAGAAGTGTGAGTAAGTGTAATATTGTTCTTGAGCTGTATTGCTTCTTTTATGACGCTGAGCTATACCCTATGTTAAACTGGATTTTGTTTTTACTTTTAGCAAGTGCCAATGATGTTTTGAAGCACACGAGTCTAAAGAAATGATGAGATTTCTTTCATTCTTTCACGTTTCAATGTCGGTTGCCTCTCTGGCTGCCGGAAAAAAAAGTATTGGTTTTTAAATTCATTTCACAAATCGTGTCTTATTCAACATTTCTATTAATTACTTGAATAAATGCAGTTTTCAAAAGTTTGTCCTCTCTCAATGCCAGGCTTCTTCCCCCATCCATTCCACCCAGTGAACACACACATCCAACTTGCTCATGCTCCACATCTCCATGAGTATAATTATTGTAAGAGCGCTTGTTAGAAGAAGTTCAATCCACTCGGTTAGTGTTTACACTCTTGAAGCTGAAGCGAAAGGCCGCTAAGCCAGAGAATTCGCTGTGAAGGACTGGAGGGGCCACCACCCGAGTGCTGCTGTGGTCCGAGCGTGCCCCCATCAGACGTGAGCACTAACACCTCTCTGTTTACTCCTTGAGTTTAGTGTCTAACGGGCCATGAAATTACATTTCCACTCTGTAAGGAGTGGTCATCTCTTCTCTGCATCACCTGAAGACAGCAAGCCGATACAGAGTCAAACTGTCATTTTAATTAGTGTCTACTGTCTTGTATTGAACACCTATTTTAGTTCATACACTTCATACACATTGATCTGGTCTCTAGTGTTTTTTGGGAGGCATGTCAATGGGAATAATTGACAGATAAAGGCAGGGCTGTACAAATGTTCTGAGATTTTTCTACCATGCTTCTCATATCTCCCCATGTGCTTGTCCATTCTCTTACTCAGGGAGTAAGATAAAGGATTGAACAAAAAAAGAAAGTGTTGAACATGAAGATGAGGATGTTTGAGGGTGTTCTACACCCCAGAATGATCATGCTCACAAATATGGGGCAGCCGTTGTTTTGGACATGATAGATGATTGAATGAAAAAAGGGGAGGTTAACTCAGCACAGCCTGGAATTAAGTTTCCCAGCTTGTCTGACCTCTTACATCAAAACAGTGTCTACTTGTCACTTGTCAAAATTGAGTGTATGAGTTCAACCAAAGAGTGATTTTCCCGTCTTGTGTTGTTTCCTTTGAATTCGTTTCGGAGGCTTGAACAGGTAAAACAAACAGGATTTTTACAAGACAACAACATGTTTTTTAGAGAATGAATAATCTGGAAAAAGAGAGAGATGTTTTTTTTTTAATCAATCTTTTTTTTTAAGCATCTCATGACCCCCTCACATATATCATGAGACATTTTGGGGGGTCCGGATCAAGACACTGGGAGCTAGTGGCCTTGGGGACTCAGTCTTTCTCTCCACCTGTAATATCAGGACATAAACATCAGTAATATAGTGCTACGAAGCATTAGTTAGTGAACCACTACACGCATTCAGACTAAATCATATACCCCTCTCCCTACTGATAAAGCATATCCCAAAACCATCATAATGATAAACCAGTGAGTAATTGCTTAATAAATCAAAACTGTCAAGCCAATTGTGTCCTGTCAAGCTCAGCCCAGGTTTCAGGCCTGGCCTGGCTGAAAAATTCAACTAACTCTCATCTCTGGAATGATTTATTGAAATTTTTACATGAGGCTAGAAATTGACAAGAGCTTTAATGTCAGAATGCTCAGAAATGTGGTTGACCACTGTACTACAAATGCTTGGTATATTTATGTCCCATAAATGCTGTGAATGCACACACTGATGGATTATTGACAATCGGAAAAGCATTTCCTGACACAAATTCATGTGATTGGTATAAATATTCATCCTAACTGCCATAATTTTCTCCTCCTTACTCCTCATTATGAATTTACACCACCAGCCGACTTCAGAATAAAGTTGTTGTAGCTGATTGACAGTTTTAAGCCTGCTTCACCTGTGGTTTGGTGCGGTTGGAAGAACACTGTTTTGCACCTGAAACCATACCAAGCAGTGATGTCACGGTACACTGACACTCTCACGCCTATTGTTATGTTGCTCTTTTAAGTCTTATTGGGAATCCACATAAAAAAAACGAGACGTGAGCAGTGAGTTAACGTTCTGTCGACTCCATCTTCCATAAACAGCGTCCTGCATCTGTGAGCAGCAGCTCCTGGGAGCTGAGTGGACAGCAGCCAGCTGACCTTCACAAGGCTGAATGACAGCAGCAGGTTAGATAACCAAAATAGTTTTAGGAGGAAATCAGTAGTGTTTGTATGTAGCCTATTGATTCATTGATTTAATTTCCCAGTCCACCTGGCAAGTGTGAGGAATCTGCAAGTAAAGTGAAACATGCAGCTCACACACAGACTGGGAGCTTTGATCACTCAATGGGGACGTGGTTAATAAGTTCCAAACACAGCTGCCTGTGCACTAAATGCCACAAAATATACTTGAAAAGTAAAAGAAAAAGAAACTCAGTGGGTCTATGCTCATGGAATCAGTGTGGATAAAATGGAAGCAAAACTGTTCTGTGAGACACACAAGTGACAGCGGTCAAAAACACCTCCGATGGGGATTACGCATTACTTTCAAATTACAGATTAAGAAATCTGCCAATGAACTATTATTATCTAAAGCTGTTTCTAATAAAGAAAAATGAACTGGAATAAATGTGAAGAATATTGTAAAACTGTTTAAATAAGTTTTATTTTCTTGACTCTAATGCAGTATCCTACCTTATCCATTCTTTTTCCAAAATCCATTCTCTTGTAATTCTAACTGGAAATTTCCTTCCTGCATTTTTGCAGTTTTTACAAGAAAAGGGGATTTCAGGACTCAATTTCGACAGAAATTGCAAACACTTTTGCTGTGTTGCCCTTTGAAGCTCTAATAATAATAATTGCACATTACAGGACTTGTTTTGTAAATGTAAATATGTGCTTTACATAATGCTGAAAACAGAAATATCCTCGCAAGAGGTCAAAGCAAATTTATTGCAGGAAACGGATGAAAAGGGGAGCAACCTGTGCAGAACTATCATTTGTGAAAGGATAACACATCCACTTCTTGTCTAATCTCACATCAACAGTTTAAGCCCCATTCGTGTATTTCTACATAGTCTCCTATGATCTTTCACATACATCTGAGGCAAGTTTCTCTCTCATTTGCAATGAAAATGTATGCTGCATGTACTCAGCCTTTGCCTGCATATATTACATTCATTATACATACAGTATATACATGATACACTTTCATACAGTCCACTCATTGTGCGTGTGTTTGAGTGAGCTGCAAATGCTGCTTCTTCACTTTTTGCGTGCTCGGAGGAAATAGCTGATCTCAGCTGAAAAATCCTTCATTGGATGCTATCTTTGGCTGATCAAATATTCATTGATCACATTCACAATCTGTTGGATGTGTTATGTACATTTTCCTTTGTTGCATTCTGTTCACACCCAAGGTGGTCTTTACTATTCAGATCAATGCACACAGACCTGTGCTGCTTTTAATATTTCCAACCACATCATTCAAACTGCCAAACATTAATGAAATACATATACTGTAATATTCAACACCTGTGCTTCAACTCCCCTGGTAGGTCTCACAATCTCCTTTCATATTCAGGTTTCAGGGAAATGGCGATATTCACCTCTGAAGATTACTGGAGGTCATTTTGAGCAGAGGCAAAATAAGACGGAATAGAAATAAGGAGAGGTGCCTCTTAAAAATTCATACTGTGTTTATCCCTGACGTGATTTTGCCCTATCACAATGGAAGACAAGACAATGCATAGGCGATAAGATCTATTGGGTTTATTTTCATTGTCTGTGAACTCCCAATCTCCTCTGTAGCACTGCCCGCCCTCAGCCATGACCTTCTTCTCACTTACATCACAAGTTTTCACTCTAGTTGACTTCCTCACATTTTTACTTTATTTTATTTTTAATTACACAGGTGCATAACTAGAAAATTCCCCAGCTGCCTGCAAGTGTGAGATGAAAATACAGGTTAGCAAGAAACAAGAGAGCTCCTGCTTCAGCGTGTATGAGATTTAAAGTCAACATTGGTGTGCAGCAGCTTGTCAAATTCCAATGTTATTAATGCAGGTCGTGTAAATTGGACCTTTTCTATATGCTACTGTTGTCAAATTGCAGTAAAAGCAGGGCAATTAGGCGAGCTCCAAATGTGTGCTCCCTTGAAATCAGCGTTATGTTTAAGATGTGGTCTGGTTTGAAACTTGTCAAGGGACTCTGAAATCCCTTTAGTTTCAGAAAACTATGATCCATAACTTCTTATTAATTTTTCCATGCAAAAGCCTTCATTTAAGAGCCCAACTGACATGATAAACCAAGCATTTCACTACTGGTATTTTAGCCAATAATTGCTGTTAAGCCAAGTAAACCGCACCCCCAACATTAGAACCACTGTTTTAGAACCAAGGAATAATTAACTCTCAGAAGTGTCACAGCAGCTTCTTGTGCTGTGTGTATGCTGGACTTGCGAGGGCATTGCCTTGATTTGGTGTTTGACCCAACACAAATGCAGCATCCGTGACAGTGCCCTCTGTTTCCCTAGCATTTAATTCTGCCTGAAACAACATAATGTAGTAAAGCAATGTTAAGCAAGTTATGTTTACCAAGTTCACCATCTTAGTTCAGTGTGTTAGCATGCTCACATTTGCTAAAAACAAAAATCAACTGAAGCTCATGGCAATGACATTAGTTTTGCAGGCATGTGGACATAAACACAGATTAATTATTTTGCCTGCTTATGGTGCATGATGAAAAGTTAAGGATCACTGCAGCCAGAAGGTTTTAGGTCTTCAGCCCAGAAACCATTCATTTTTCAACATTTTCTTAAAAATCCAAAATGTCAACTTTATATAGTGACGCAAAAGGAAAAGTCAGGGAATCACCAAACTTAGTAGGCTTCAACATAATGTTATGACAATCTACATCTACATCTACAATCTACATACAAGATTTTACGCATACGTATGATATGACCATATTTATATATTTGTCTGTATGTATTTCACGAGTCATGAACATGCAGGCCATAAAACAAACTTGTGAAAATAAATAAAGACCACCTCTTGAGATTTAAAAGAATAAAGTTTAAATGATGAGCAAATTCAGACATTCAGCAATATGAAAGGTATGTATTCACTTCCACTTGTGGACTTGTGGCAAAATCTAAGGACCTGTCTTCAAGGACACATTAATAAACAACTCACTGATTAGCAGCAGTAATTACTGAACTGGCACTTCTTGGAACTTAAAGAAAAGCAGCCACTCTCTTTCCTTTTTTTCCCCTCTGCCATGTCTACAACCTATAGCCTTACACTGCTCTCCTTTTCAAAATGATGGCGTCAATCACATTTTCTGTTGGGTTGTCTTGTATTGAACTATGTACTGAGACACTGTGGAAATCAGAGACAGGCTTTTAATTAGCAGTTCTACTAAATATGTCTCTGTTTCCTTATTCCATTTAGTGGAGAGCTCCTGACCATACATTGGTGCTGAGTTACTTTAAGGACAGCACTACTGGCTCACAGTCTGGGGAAAACTTGTGATCCACATCCATTTTGCTCCCAGTGAAGATAATAAGTGGCTCTTTTCCTTATCACAAAAAAACTGTCTTCTTATTTGAGTGGGAGAGGCAATTTTCCCTAATAACTTTTTTCCCATTGTTATCTTCACATAATTAGTCTCCATTAGCAGATAGAAGAGAGCACATATAACTGAGAAGGACCAGAACCAGAAGAACGTAAGAGTCTCTGTCTTCAAGGTAGCAAGCAGGAGGTCAGCGGGGGACCCTGGCTTTCAATTTATTCTAATCTCTCAGTCAAACCATTTTGGAGAGGACACAAAATTGCTTTTCAAATGAAAAATGGGGAAACTTTCAGGATAAATTATAAATACTATTCCATTTTCAGCACGACTCTACCTTAAAATTTCCGCCAAATTGAAAGAGAACTTGGTGATGTTCAAGTAAAATAATTCAGACTGAAAAGTAGGAGAATAATTAGCAGAGGTTCGGCAGAGATCAAATTATGATCCCTCTCTGATTTGTATAACTATAAACCATCAATTATCAGGACTAGTGATGAGCAAAGCAGTTCTTTTCATTGTCATAAATCACTAGTCAGTTCATTAAAAAGATTTGTTCAGTGTGAGTGGTGGTGATGTGTTCCCTATGATCCCCTGCTTCTGGAACTGGATCTGCTGCTGCTTTGATGCCCCAAACTCTGTTTATAATTATTAGTATATAGTATTTTTAAAAGTTTCCTCACTGAATAGCAGAGATGAATGCTAATGACTTTTAAGTCCTTTTAACCAATCAGTTCGGCATTGCTCTTGAACTTGCTGGGCCTGACTCAGGCAGTTTGAGCTGCTGACTATCACTCAGGGCTCAGGTTCGCTGTGTGGTATGTTCACTGAATGAATCACTGAACATGCACCATTTCCTCGCAGTGAAAGCATCTGAGACAGTCTTCAATCACTCATTTATTCATATTGCAGGTTTCACCGCACATTAGAAACTGTGAACACCAGCACAAGGTCAACAAGAGCTTCAACTATACTGATTAAATTTCAGATCACAAAGTTTAGTCTAGACTGTCAAGTTCTTTTTCAATCAGGGCAACAGGTCCTGGTACTTTTAAAAACCTTAAATCTTATATTAAAAAATGTATGAAAGAAAATCAGTCTTGCAGACATTAGAGTTCTGTGGAGGCCTATATCTATTTATGTATTTATGTACTGTGCTGTATTTTAGATTATGTATTACCTGTAATATCATATAATTTCACTATGTTAATCTCTTACTGACCACCAGTCACCAATGACTCCTGCTGAGGGACTGCAGATGGAAATTGCATCTATGTCTCAGATTCTAATTAGGCTCTGTTACACATGTGCGATTTTCCTCTATACATAGTTTTTGATACATATTTGTATTAGCAGTGTTAGAGGAGCCTGAGATCTATGTATTCCATCGTCAACAATTCCTTCACAGTAATTAATGTGAATATAACTTCAATAAGTTAATATCTTGTGAAAACAATTATCAGTCCTGTACTATTGACAATTAAATGCTAATAAGGGGCAATGTACAAGAATCTAGTTCTAAAACTTTTAAAACTCTGCTTTTATTCTGAAGGCCAGAGGAATGTATCAGAGGTCATATTTCACAAATGAGTGACTTGTATCAATCACTCAGAGAGTGAGTACATCCCCGACCTCAGCTCAAGCTCAGCTAAACTGATGAAATGAACGGATCATTTCAGGAGGTGATTTAGTTTGCTCACCCAAAAGAGTTGTTCTCTAATCAGAACTCATTTTCTATTTTATGTAATATATTGCACAGCCCATTCTTTAGAGCAGTGACCTGGAGTGTGTGTACCTCAGCGATGTGTTGAAAGTGTGTTGAAAGTAGTGGATAATTAGTTCAAATAGATATCTAAAAGTAATGGACACAGTTGAAATAGTTTGCTAAAAGTATTCATGAATGGCAGTGATGATAGCGGGGTGGTGGTTCATCTGACAGGGCTGTGGGGGCCAAACCATTGCTTTAGAGAATAAAATCAAACAGAAAGTTTTGGACTTGAGCAAACACATCAAACATCCAATACAACATTTTCTACACGCTGCGTTTCCCCCCATTTACTTCACAGATATTGTTTTCTATGCCTTCATTTTGACATTTCGGCCAACGTACGTATGAGCAAAGATTCACCTCAGCTGTAGACAAGCGTGATGCTAGGTGTTTACTCCAGCCTGCAATCAACTGTCTAGCTTGACACTGAGTCTCCATGATCTTGTCAACAGGCGCACATATTGCATGCTACATCAAACACACACACACGCATGCACAAACTCAGACACATGCACACACACATCACACAGAGACAGAGCCTACATGGGTTGTTAAGCTTGCGGCTTGCATCAGTGGGATAGATCTGTTCGGCATCGAGCCTTGTCATTGCTGTCATCTTAATTTTGGGCTTGGCACATCCCCAAATCGCCCCCCTGCCACCACACCACCGCCACCAATAGCTTCCTCTGTACCATCTTCATCAGAGTGGAAAATGGATGGGACACCAACCACAGACTGCTGGTTGTGCCTCCCTCTCCCAATCAACACAGAGCAAACTTATTATGACTTCCTGGCAAAATGTGTGGGAAAAAAACAGTTTTATCTCACTTTTGCAAACGCTCACCCCTCATTTCATCAAGCTCTCCCCTGTGAAATATATCCCTCCTACTCCTAAGCCAAAGCCCACAGGGGCCAAAAGCCAGTGAAGCCTCTTATTGAAATTGCCAGACTTATCAGACATAATATCGCCAAGACATCGCTTCACAAATAGAGTGGTAATAAGTTACGGTCAAGTGAGGTGCCTTTTTATATCAGCCCCCTTAGCGTACAATGACGCAGTTTTCATATTACTCAGATGTTTGGAAGATAAAATGGCATCGCAGCAGTGGCCGACTCTCCAGGCTGCTGCAGGGAGAACTGTCAGATACAGCACTCGATGAGAGAGAGAACACACACGCTGCTACTACAGTCTGTCATAAATTATGCCGTGACACAGTATATTGGATTGTTTTTAGGGCAGATCAGATGCAAGAATAGAACAGGAAATTAGTCTAAATGGAAAATTAGTGTCCACAAAAAGTGGAAAACAAGTCTGATTCCTGTCAAGAAACAAATTAGGCAGCATGGAAAGCTGAAGGAGGAAGGCTGGATGTTACACTTTTTAGCATCATCTTTATTGAATTCCAGTCAGTTCTTGAAAACATCTCTGCTTCAAGCCCTTGACGATGGTGCTGATCAATATCTAAACAGGCCTATACACATTTTCTGCTGTGTACTTTGAAACAGCTGCATTAAGATTTTTGGCTTTCCCTTATCTGTCATTCTGTTTCTTACAAACATGCTTGCAGTTCAACCCCTCTCAATGCTCCCTGATTCGGGATATGCTCTAATCTCAAACCACTATCTTCAAAAGGCCATATGCTATGCCTCTCTTTTGGGGCAGCCTAAGATTGCCTCCCGGTAAGCACTTTCTGGGGAGCTCTGTGGGGATTGCTCTGTTTGATCTATGCTACCTGGACTACAATGGAGCTGCAGAGGAGGATCCCCCCTCTCTGATCTCTTCCACACCCCGGCAGCATACTCCTTCTCCCTGTGGGCTGGGCTAATGCCTTCTGAGAAATACAACCTATTTCATAGCTGCTCTATTCCAGCTATTTCAACTCCAGCAGTTCAATGTCTCTAATCCAATTGGAGCTTTGAGATATCTGTGGCCACAGCTAACGCCAAGGTCAGTTCACTGTCGATAAGAAAACCACCCTTATGATGAAATACTGACCTCATGATTACTTCTCCTCTGCAAATATGGGAGCTTTATTTTAATCAGTGGTAACAAAAAAGTGTCTTGGCAATGTGCTTGTGGTTATTTTGTGGTCAGATTTGCTTGCTGTAACCAATCACAGCTGAACATGAGATGATATAGGAGGCTTCAGCCTGCAGGATGCATGAGAGAACTATGTATTTTTACCAAAAGCCTGGGGTTTGGGTATGGGTTTGGCATCAGCCATGATGAACCTAGTCATCTTTACCCTTCCTTTAAAAACAACAATGAAGCTCTGACAACTTTGTGAAAGACTGAACATCTGAAGCATAGTCTGCAGCAAAGGTTTATCCCAAAAGGAAACTGAAGTAAGTATGAAACAACTTAGATCTGCCTGGAGGGAGATGATACATTTGATTTCTCAGTATTCCTGGTGCTAAGAAAACTTTAACCAGTGTAGGAAATTGTTCACTGCCATTAGAGTAAAACAGAACTTTGAACCTCTTGCTGCTCTTTCAAGGTTCAAAAGGATAACACAGCAGCAAAACATTCACGTCAAACTTTCTGAATCAGAATACCATCTGTTATATCTGTTCCCTATTGAAACCCATTTCCTAGCAGTACTTAGGTTAACACATGTGCAGTGATATTAATCATGGTGTTTGACATGTTGAAAATGAGTTGTTGTATTCTCATCCCCTAGAGAGTGCCTGGAACTTGGATTAAGTATGACCTCCTGGGCAGTACAGAAATATAGTTCAGGAAAGTAGCAGCTGGAGAGCAGTGGAAACAAAAGCAGAACCTTTAACAATGAGTATACATTCCAGATAACCCCAGTCATTTTCAACCTGCGTACTGTTTGTACATAGTTTGGGTTCAAAATGATTGGTAGGTTACAATAAGACTTGGAATTGGTTACAATAAGATTTGGAATTGCCTCAGCCAGCGGCCATGAGCAGGCTGCAAATTGACTACAATGGCTGCAATGTACTCCTTTGGGGCAACCGCACCCATCAAAGCATGTCCACTAAAAGTGTTTGGTTTTGCCGCTGACAGACTCAGATTGTTATTTGAAGTGTCAACATTACAGAAAGGATCCCTCCAGAGATAGACCTGTAAGATCCTTGTTATTAAAAACCATTATGTTGCTCTCTTCTAAGCCACCATCCATTGACATAAAACCCAAAATATGAAAAAAAACTGACATTTCTGTATTGGATGTCAAGCATTTACACCTCAGCCACGTGTGAATAGTCAAACACAAGAATGTCTTCTTTTCATTCAGGAGATTTTATTTCATTTATTAGTAACTGAGTCTGTTAAAACACGCATTTCCCAGTAAAACCACAAAAACTTTGCAGACAACAAACCTATGTACCATCTCTTTGCCAAGGCTTTGAACCTCTTTTGCAAAGGTGTTACAAGCACAATCCCAAGAAATCCTTGAAATATAAAAACACGTTGGAGTACCATTGATGTCCCTATTGTATTTAGTGTGTCAGTTCTATACTGCCTTGCTGCTATTTACGCACTCTCTACAATTCTGTTTTCACTGTTGAACAGTGAGGTTTACAATGAATGATAGGATACCAAACAGCCGAAAAGCCGACAAATGAACAGAGAGCCCGAGACTTTTTGCTAATAAAAGCTTATATACGTGATTGCAGGACAAAAAATTGTGTGCTTGTGTTGCTTGCATTTATGTAATATTCAAAGTCTCTTCTTCTTCTTCTTCTTAAATAATAACCAGGGCTATGTGAAAACGAAGATATGAATAATTTCTATGACAATTTGTGATAAGTTATATAAATGTTGACCTTAGGGTCACCTAGAAAATGTCTGATTTCTGAAGGTGTAAAATATGAGTGAACAGCTCCCAAACTATTCAGTGAATCTGTGAGCATCAGCAGCCTCATAATCAATAAATAAAACAGATGGTGTATCAAATACAGCAATGAAGCCTCACTCATAGAATTTTTTGTTGTTTTTACACAAGCCAAGTGACGTTCTTAACCTTTCCAACTTCATACAAGAAAACCTAGAAGGTGAATAGTTAACAAAACCAATGAATGAGGCAATCAAAGGCTACTATTCAGTAAACTCTTTCGAGCTTCTTTGCCCGTTTAGGAGAATTAGATGCAACTCCTCTCTGATGCATACATGTTGCTTGGACTGCTATAACAATAAAAAAAAAAAGAGGGGTTACAACAAAGCACTATAGCTTACTTTGCCTGTATTGTGTATTGTATTGTGTATCGTGCTGGGACTGATAGGGTTAATAATAGACTTCCAGGTTTATGATGGCAGGGCGAATGTAACACCACTGTTTTGATGAATTCATAAAGACATCCAGATTATGGAACAAGCCAAACTGCTTATTAACAGTAAATAATCCGAATGGATGTGCCGTGCCAGGTTCACTGAAGAGACCATACAGCTTACATACACTGATAAATTAGGCTGATTAAGTTATTGACTGTAAAAGATGCAAAGCCATATCCTCTAACAGCTGAGCCTCTCATCAACCTCAAATCAATTTAAACCTTAAGATGACCAATAAGTAAGTGCCAGCTACTCTAAACAAAGCACTCCTGATCAATGACTGACCAACAAAGCTCAAAACTCAATAATTCATTCCTTCTCTTTACACTTGCTCCACATTTAAGCACAATACCAATCAACTTTTGGACTATAAAGCCCTAAAGTCTAAAATCTAATCACAACAAACTAATGGCGTGTGTATATCAGCTCCCAGTGCCACAGGCTTTGACCCCCATAACTCCTATTACCAAGCAATACATATGTTTACCAGCTCTCCTTCAGCAGGGGGCTGTTGCCACAAAATAATCTTGCTGTTTGATCTATCTTGTCGAATTTTCCCTTACAGGGCAAAATGGTAAATGAGCTCAGAGTCATTTCAAGGACATGCATGCTGAGTCAGGCCTGTTTTATTATTAAAGGTTGTATTAGTGTGTATGCAAGGTGTGTGCATTGTGTGTTTGTAAGGAATCTGTGATGTGATGTTTTACCGTGTGCAATAAATAGGGTTTCAAACAGGTTATGAGGTCACACAGAGTGGTTAACTTGATGGTCAGTGTAATAATAAGGCACTGCTCTTCCATCTCTTTTTTATACATAGCTACTCAATTGCAAATGCCCTTTCTGTATAACAATTAAAATTCAATTACCTACACATGCAGAGAAATGACTTTCCTTCTCTAACATACGTTTTGCACATCCACTTCCCCTTTGTCGCTCCTAATGCAATTACAGAAAAGCGTTTATGGGAATAAAGATTGGAAATGGAGCAGTTTAGGAGAGGCAGTGAAAGGATGGAAAGATGTGAGTCAGAAAACTGATAATTAATATTGACGTCTGCTGTTAAATGATAATGCCACATGCTGCTCTTGGGTGCCCGAAGAAACTGGTTGGTGATATGACATTGTCATGGAATTTAAATTATCAGAAGTTTTGTAAATAGGCAATATTTCTTTCCTCAAGCTTGTTTTATGATAGTTTAAATCTTTATGAATTTGTTTCTGGAATTTACATTCTTATTTTAGTGTCTTATGCCAAATTTCCAAAGGGCTCATCAATAAATCACTGACAACACAGAAGAGCAATCACTGAGATTGAAATAATGAAAGAGAGAAGATGGTGTCTCTTGAATATATCATTCTACAATAAATCTTTGATCTCTGGTAACAAAGGGAAGACAAATTGTTGTCAGAAACCTCCTTCAGACTGAATCCTGTCCTAGCACTTCACATACTCGTGGGCACAACCAAATCCTAAGGAAAATATCTGGCTCTCTAGCTGCTGATATCGGCACTAAATTCACAAGCTACTTATTAACTTTGTCTCCCATTGGATGCTGTGCGAGTAGTGGACAGTGGGTTTTTTAGAGCTTTTTCACTGAAAACAGCTGCCTGCTGCTGCAGGACTCAAGGTTCATAAGAGCTGTGCGACTGAACTAAAAGAGTAAAGTGGATCATAAAGCAAAGCAATGAAGTGAAAGATGCTGAAATGCTCTGTAAACTTGAAGGGAACTGCAGAGGTGACAATTCTCAGTTTGTCACTGTGAGCCTCTACGTTCACATTACATATAGCCATTTGATCATTTGTTAATATAAGAATATTAATGGGTGCAGCTTTGACTTCATGTACCACTCATTCTTTGTGTGTGATATTAGCAAATGCTAAGTGGAGTGACTATTCCAATTTGTAAGATGTTCCAAATAATTAACCTCAGTCCTTCAGCAGCAGCACATCTGCTGAATCTTGAGGAAAACATAAGACCTACTGAATGCAAACTTGAGAACTATAAAAAGGGAACATCCTTGGAAAGAGGTTCCCTTTCAGAATAACATCTGATAGAAAGTACAAGAGTAAACACATGTCTTGTACATGATGTTTAAATGTCTATATATTGTCTATATATTGACTTGTTGAAGTGGTTGTGGATCCCAGGGCAGTGAAGCATGAAGCTTTATGTTAGGAGATTACAACGAGAGCTGGGCCTCCATATCTTTGCTCAAGCCTAGAGGGGCTCAATGGTTATCTGGCCTTTTCTCATTAAATGGGAGATGAAAGTGGGAGCTCGTCTTCGGTCATGCGTCCCTTTGAGAAAACCTGAACTGGGACATTAATAAAGGACTTAAGTCTTAAGGGAATCACTCTGGTCCTATCTCTCACAACCGAAAAACTAGTCATTTCTCAGAGTGCTATTCACCAGCCACAGCCTCCACTCCTGTCTTTTCCATTTCCACAAAACTCCATCTCACTCTAACCCCTAACTCAAACAACAGAGAAGGGGTTAAATCTCCCAAAGCCCTTGAGAATATTATAATGTGTTACAGTTTAACAGTGAAGCAGTTATAGCTGGCTTCTTTGTGTTTAACATTTTAATATCATATGTGGATATGTGGATATGTCCTAAAGCACCAGACAGACTTCTAAGGAGGAGAAAACCCGGACCATGGAAAGGGTAGATGTGCAATATATGTGACCGGAATATGTCACAATTATCAACATGAAAAGTAAGTTAAGTCTTAAATAGGTCGCACATTCAGTCCGAGCTAGCGCTGGAGTCAATGGCTGTAAAACATGCAGGCCCAAGCAATATTGTGATACACCACAGGAGGATTAATTAGGTTTTGAGTTCATATATAATCCTCTTCTTGTCCCCTTCAAGGAAAATTTATGTATTTTCTCAACCTGGGTCTTATTCTCATAATTGTGTTCATTATGGGTTATCTCACCACCTCCATTGTGGAAATTCCAGTAATGCAAAGTCCAGCAAAACAATGTACTGGACTTAGTTTTCTTGATTTTCTATAGAAGATAATGACTTAAGCAAACTCTCTTGTTTGCTAGTATTTCTTCATGTGCACACTAAGACAATAGAGACCTACAACCTCTCACATGCAAACAAACCGGTGTGCAAACATGACATGGCAGCTAGATTTGTTAGCCTTCAGAATTCCTTGGAGGAGACTTCTCTGCAGCTACAATATCTAATCCCCAAATTCTACAGTAATGAATTTTGACTATATAGAAAAGTGTTAAAGTCACATACTGTAGTGTGATCATAACATGCAGGTTCAGTCCATGCACACTCTCGTGTTTCAACAGGGAGCTCCATTTTATCCCATGGAAGTTGCTCACCCAGCTCAAACATTGTTCAAGCTTCAAATTCTTGCCATAATGGGCATTAAAATAAGCTGATAAAACTCTTGGTACATTTTAATTAAACCCCACTGACCCACTGCTGGCTCAGTCATTACAAACTCTGTCGTATGCTGTCAAAGCTTTGTCACAATCCACAGAACTTTTCAAGTCTAGAAAAGATCCAAAAGTTTCCAAATATACAAAATATGTCAGGCTTACTTCTATGGAAATGTATCTGATATGATCCACAGCGTATATTACAGCATACATATCATGGTAGAGTCCAAGTGGATGTGTGCATCTGATGTAATGAAATTCCCACCAGGGGTTCCTGAGATATCACGTTTGTAAGAATGGCACAGATGGATGGACAGACAGCCCAGTAACATAATGTCTCCAGCCAAGACTGCCACCTGTGCGGCCACATGCAAACTGAATGTTATTTGTCTTTTCTAGACACATTTCATATTTCTGTGCACAAGTTCAGATGTCATCCACAACCAGAGTGCATACCTTGCCCCGATGCAAGGATAAGACAAACTTAAAGATGGCAGCTGAGTTAAGGCTTGGCAGAGTAAATTGTCAAGCCCCTAAAATCTACTGAGATGGATGTCTGGAAATGCTTTACAAAAGCACATCTTATGAATTTTAACAGCTCTCCCCTCCAATCTGCCTGGGCAAGACAAAATAGAGAAACACAATGTTCTGTCTTGGAGGTTTGACAGAGATATAAAAAAAAAAAAAGACTTTGCCAATTTCTCTGTGAATTCAACCAATCAGTCCGAGAGAGCCAGATGAAACTTCCCGACAGTGTGACTGATCTGAAATGTTGTTTTAAATGAGGCCTTTAGTTTAAACTTCCTTGCTGTCAAGGTGCATACTTTAATTTGTCTCAACAATTAGCCAGATCCTGAATGAAAATCCCATTCTGGTCAATTTCAAGTGAAATGATAAATCTACAAATGGAATAAAGGAGTTCAGACAAAAAGACTCAGGTATACAATGAAGACAGACATGGAAAATTGAGATTTTCAGAGCCGAGGCACAGGGGAAATGTTGAAGGAAAATGTGAAGAGAAGAGACATATAGATGCAATATTGCAATATCACTACAGATGAGCACCGTGCTTTACCTGAGTTTTCTGGACCAACTTCCCATCTCTCTGTTGAGTTTGGTGCCCAGATTGGCTGGTGAACTCATATCATCAAACACGAAGAAGCAATCTTCAAAAATAATGGAGCTTGGAATGAAAGATGGAAGCCAATAAGCCATGAATAGAAATAGATTTACATCATGATTATAATTTGAAATAGATGCAGAGTTTGTGGTCAATGTAGAGTATAAATATACATTAGAAAAGCATATTGTGTACAACTCAGTAAGCACCACTGAAAATAATGGCTTCCTAGAATTCGATAATAGTTTCTACTTTTTTTTTTATTCCTTCAAAAATATGATGTCATATAAAGTTTATATGGAACAAATCATTAGGAGAAAAGCTGTCTACTCTCTTGAAACCATTCCAAGGCCTTGTTTGCTGTTTTATGTGTTTAATGTGAGAGACTCGACAGACAACATATGACTTAATTAAACCTAGTAATTTTAAGTCAATCTCTCGTTGGATTTCCTGGCAAATAAGTTTGAGCTTTTCTCAGGATTCGCCTATTTGATGAGAAAATGCCAGAAGAAATGAAAGACCATCTTTCTAAATGACAGCGATTTAGCTCACAGACAGGAGATTGTGGGGGAGCTTTCTCACTTGGGCAATTTGATGTAATATCTTCATCTAATAACAGTCATTTCTTCAGTCGGAGCCCTTCCTGGTTTCTAACTGGGTTTTGAATGACTACCTTGTGAATTACCTGTGAGAGTTGTGCCACTAATGGCTTTTTAATCACCTTGAAAATCACTATATCCACGGCAAAGCCAGCTTTTTTTTTTACTTGTAGAGAAACTGCTCACTTTTAATGATCCTTCTAAGCACACAGTGTTTTTCTGCTGGTGTGTGTTTCTGTTTGCGGGAGAGGATGGTTTCATACTTAATAGCGTCTTCCTTTGCCAGTCTCCACTTTATTCACCGGTTCTCCAACAGTACATCATCTCTGACAATGCAACAAGAAGCCACTGAAAAAAAAAAGATGGAGAAACAGAAGGAGACTCTGTGATCTCTTTCCTGAATGTAGGGGGAGGTAATCTAAATTGAGTCAAATCCATAAAAAAAATGTTATTAGACTTTCATGGTGTAGCATCACTGCAGAGAGTAACTAATAGGAGAATTAATCCTACTGCTATGGCTCACAGGTTTCCCCTCCTCGCCCTGCTTTCCTAATCTATCATATCCTCCTCTCACAAACAAATACTATGCTCATTCACTCATGTCATTGTGGATATAATGGAGTAAACGCAAAAGCATGAAAATGCCACCAGTTTAGGTGTCAACTCTTGTTAGTGTAAAACTTGTCTATCTGAGAACGCAGCTTGCAGAGACTTGGCATCGCGTACGAGGGGGCAGCTGAAAGCGAGTCACATTTTGCACTGAGTATTTGCCAATTCCACACAGCCATTAAAGTGATAGCGTAATGGTTTGGTAAAGGGCCAGAAGCCTCGCTCTACAGTGTCATATGAGCACGCTGAAAACATTTAACCGGTTCAATGGTATTCTTTATTACATTCTCCGAAAATAAAAGAGACTGCTAAAGGCAGCAGCAAGGGGATCTAAAACGCCCCTTAGACACATAAATGCACTGGCAGTGCAATATTAGCTGAGCAGACGAGCTGGAATTGATGACTGTCAATCCAGTATTAAGAAGCACAGACAGACTAATATGAGGGTAATGAAAATAGACCAAATTGTACAGACAATACCAGAGAAAATGACATCAAATGAGACCTCTTTCTGGATTTTTCCAACTTGTAACTAAATGTAATCAAACATCTCCCTGAGCATGGACATCAAAAAGTGATCAAGAGCCACCCAACTGTATCCACCATTTGGCCCTAATGATAACATAAAGATTACGACCTTAACTTTGGATTATGAAGGACAACCCATTGTCAGTTCTGACTGGGAGTGAATTTATATGGAATGAGGGATGTCACACATAAAGGGCCGTAGGGCCTAACAGCTTTTTGGCCCAGTGTTTGCCCCTTGGGATGATCCATAATTCATGTGGGAGCCATGCACTTGTCACAGTGGCTCTGTATAGTGAGTTCCACAAAGAGGAGTGGTGTGGGTGAATGGCAAACACAATTTAATGCACCTACCAGCATCCTCCTCCAGCAGGAACCAGGCGCAGCTCAGTTCCTTCACTAGTGTGCATGGTAATGTCAGACTGAAGGTGTAAGCAAAGGTGACCTTGTTGTGTGCATGCATGTTTAACATATGATTGGTGATGGCTCAGTCACTCACACACACACAGATCCACAGACAGAGGTATTTGAGGAGAGTTTTGAAGAAACCGTACAGGTCAAAGTCTTCCCTGGGAAATGACTAATGATAGATTATCAAGGTTAAAATCACATTTTTGACACTCTGTAATACCTTGCAGGCTGGGGCTACAAGCACATTGCTGTACATTTTTGTGCAAGGGGTGGACACAATGACACAAACACCTGTACAATATAATGTAATCTTTTTGAACGCCACCTTAAAACAGAGTCTTACAAACTGTCAAAAGGCTAGGTCAAGCATTGTGAGCCTCACACAGATAGTGTTTATTTCAAACCTTCAGTATTACTTTAGACTGTGCGGGTGTTCATAATATTCTGTCACCACCTGTATACGCCCTGTGTAGATTTTCATGTTGTATTAATAAATCATGGAAGAGAGGGGCAGGGGTCCTTTGGTAAAAAGTAATTTATTAATCATCCTGATTAACCATGCCATGGTCCTATTGTTTGGATCAAGTCACACTTCTCAGGCAGTCCACACCTACTGTAATGCACTGAAAGGAGCGTGGCGTCAGAGGAGACACACACTAGCAGTGTATGTTGTATGGCATAAACACATCAACATGTAAGTACACACACCAGTGTTATTCTGGCGCACATCATCGCAGGCTCGCGCACATCAACTTGTCAGAATATGCAAATGCCACTGTCATGTTCCCGAGCACTGACACACATCAACTCCCCAGATTGCAGCAATTTTTTCCACATTTGTTTCCTGGATCTGCACATTCCAGCTACTGTACCTTGACTGCTTGATGTATTAGACTTGTGCTACACGGGTCAGTTGATGGTCATCAAATGATGTGGGGTGGCTGGTGTGTGTTGCGCATCATCTCAGGAGCTTCGGTTAGTCCACTGGCATCATCTGCTCCAATCGTGCTTTCCCCTCAGCAGTGGCTCATTCACTGAGTTTCACTCATTCAGCTGATCAGTAACTTCCAGTCATATTTATATCAGTGTCCACTGATTCACTCAATGCCACCCAAGATAAAAATCACCTGATGTGTGAACTTAAAATGACTGTTTACATTCAATAAGATTAACATGAGCCCATATTTGTAATATTCTCATTAAACAGTTTATTTAATGGTATTTCATTTCATCTCTTATTTTTAAAGAGTTAACGTTTTGAGCTGTTTTTCCCATTCTGACTATTAAATATGTTGGTAGAATTACCTAATTTCCCCGCAGAGACCCATGATATTTCCTTGTAATATTGCTCTCTTTTATCTCTCCTGCCAGAGTTGCTGTTCTCAGACAAATCCACTCCTCTCTTAACTATAAGTTATAGTTATTACTGAAAACTAGACTTAAGATGACTGAGGCAGCTGTGATGCCCTGCTACTGAACGAAAAGTTGGATAAATCATGAATAGTACTCTGTGCACAAAGAATAAAAAAATACTACTTGACTAGAGTCCGCTGGATGTATTTGATACTCTCACAATAAACTTCTCAATTTCCTCAACAGTGATGTTTTCACAGTTCAGGAGACGGTGAGAAATTTACAGTTTAATGAATAAAGTTTACAGAAGATTACAGAAACATTTTAAGGCAACATTGATATTTTTGCTTGAAGACGCAGTTCTACAGTCTCGACCTTACGTTCAAGAGAAATTAAATTACAGATGTGCACATACGCATACACACACACACATACACGCACATATTTTATCTTTTTTACTTTTGCAATGAAGTTAAACGTTCTCCATGATGCCCACTTGGTACTATTAACCCATGTGGGTGTACAGGAGTGTTTGCAGGTCAACCCTCATCTGTGTTGCCATGGAGAACATGGCAGCACAGATGAGGATCAACCTCTGAATAGCTTAATGCTTGAAGGTCAAGACTGGGTCAGTAATGGAATGGCCCTTTGCATTCTCTTGGTCTATCAAGGTGATCCTGTGTCCCCACATGTTTTCTTATTATTAGGTATAAAGGCTGTTCGTGATTACAAAAGTTGAAAATACATTAATTTGATATTTAAAGGGTTGTCAGGGTGACTAAAGCGCTATATTTCTCATTTTTAAGCTGTTCATCGACTAGTTTCTCGCTGACTTTGACCAAGAAAGGAATGTGTTTACATGCCTCCATTGGCAGTCAGTGAATGCAGAGTTACAGAATGGATAAATAGGCCCATTTTCTTTTTGAGATCATAAATATCTCATCTAACTATAACAGTATGGTGGCAAAGAGATTGGATAAATATTCAACGATGCGAGGGGAGTAGGTGGAAAGCGAGAGATTTCAATATACCTCCATAAAGCAATAGACCGCAGCAGCAATATTCTCTATGCACAAAATGGCAAGTGCTGGTGAACTGTTTTTGGCATTTGAAAATAGATTCTCATCCCCATCTTCCCAACGTGCCCCGCGGCCATTTTATAGCTTAATCAAGGCGTTCGAGGAAGGACTTATCTCATTCTATGATACCACCCATTGCCCTTAGAATTCATCTTAATATCTTTTGCTACAGATCATCACCTAATTACCACTGACAAAGAGCAGCTGGAAGGTACATGGTATTAGAGGAAGTAATGATCCAATGGTAATGAGAACAGTGAATGAGATATAGACATTATGTAGATATGGAATGCACTGATTAACTTAATGGAATCAATGTTAGGGCCACACTAGTTTCAAGAATTGAAAAAAAACATACAACCAATTGAGAGGGAGGAGTGTGGTGGTTTGTTTGACTCACTGCATCAACTGTATGTATATATATATATATATATATATATATATGTACGGTCATTATGCATACAGTAGTCATAGCAACCATTTCAAATCCAACACAACTGCACTTCACAGGTACTTAAGTTGTATAAAAATAAAACATAATGTCAACATATAAATGATTAGAGATTACAGATTTTGTTTAAGGTGGATTCACATGAAGATCGGCTTATTTACTCACAACAAGTTCTGATCAGCCTGTTGTCTTCTGTTAACTATCAGCAGTCTTTGCTACCATCAGAAACACGAGCAACCAATTGCTGTTGTTGCTGCTGAAGCCTTGATTTGTATTTACATTTTTGAGAGGGTGCTCATCAGCTATGGTGTGGTTACAGTGGTTATGTGCCCAGGCTCTGAGGCCACTCACTAACCTCTTAGTGTACACGTACGGGCTAAACCAAGCTTTGCTTCATGCATGTGTAACCAAGCAGAATCTTTGGCAGAAATACAAAATCACAAACCAGCTAAATTTGTCACCCTAATGATTGCATTTGTAAGCTGCTCTGCTAAGAGGTGAGTAGTGACACAGTGTACAGCCGACAGCTCTGCCTGTGCTGAGCAAACAGAGGCCAGGAAATGTTAGCTGGCTAATGCAGGCCTGCTGTCAGCCAAGACTGACACTGTGGGTGCAGAGTGGTGCCGGCAAGGGCAATCTGACTGAGGGCATGTGGGACGATAGACATCCTGGCACTGCTGGCTGGCAGGTGTGTGTGTGTGTGTGTGTGTGTGTGTGTGTGTGTGTGTGTGTGTGTGTGTGTGCATGCGTGCTTGTGCTGGCAGGCTGGAGGGAAGCAAGTGAAAATTGATGGTTGTACAGCCATCGAATGGCAGGTGGGCAGGACTCAGACATGGTCCAAAGGACAGTCAGAGAGAACTATCTGTTCATGATGTACTAGACTCCTAACAGTTGGACCTGAGTTAGAGCAAAACTGCCTGAACAAAGTGTTACAATGAGCTTAGGATAGAGTGAAACATCTATACAATCCCGGCGCAGCCTTTGCTCTAATGAGCAATAATCAGCATGCTGAGAAATACTATAAGATTAGTCCAGTGGTTACAAGTTCAGATCCCACTTCTTCTGCACCTGCTGGAAGCTGGCCAGACCCAAGCATATGACCAGTTTCTAACACCCAGAGATGACCAACAGAGTGCGCATCTATCTGTATGAATGCTTTTTTAGATTCTGATGGTTAAAGATATAAAAGTTAAAGCAACAGTAAAAATATCAGTAAAGTTTGAAAAAAATGAAAAATGCTTGAAAATGTGTCATGTGTGAAGATAAAAATCAACTCTGGCCCTGTTGTTTTTATGTGTAGACCCATTCATTCACTGAATTCTCTCTCTTCACTCTTGTTGAGATCATTTCTCAAATTCCAGGGAGAAAACACATCCTGCTGCTATTCACCTAATTTATCACTTGTTCATTTATCACTTATTTATCACAGTACTGTATTTTAGAATCAGAATTTGTTCCCATGCCAGGTCTAATCATATTTAACCCTTGACTCTCTAAATGTTGGCATAAATTATTAAGATTGCATTGTCAGCATAAAGGTGCATGTATAGTATTAAACATTAATGCTTCTACAGTGCGTCTGAAATTTGAGAATTATGGACTTTGGCGCCCCCTGTGGTAGTATCAAAAAATACATAGGTTACAAAATGCAGTGCTGATTTAACCCTGGGCCACTGAGAATAGGTAGGTATAGGCAGAAAATACTCAACATAAAGTGGCTTTTAGGTTACTAAACACACCCATGTACTCCCAAGAATAATCTCTTTTGACTTTGACTGTGTTTGGGCACCAAGCATCACTGATGTAAAGAAAGAGTATGCTTTCCCTCCTATCCACAGTTTGTAGAGTCAGCAGAGCCTCCTTATCACACTTTGTCTGCTCAGAGCACAGTCTGTCCGTCAAGAGCACTGAGATGAAACCAGGCCTCTGTAAAGATGTGGGTTCAAACACTTTCTGATTTCCGAATGCTTGGATGGCCTTAGTCCCATTTTGTCCACTTCGCCTTCACACAACTGAGCCAGGTCCAAGCTAGGCTAGCGTAGCCATTATCCTGGTCTCTCATCGGTTCTCTTCCCACACAGCCCGCTGTAGCATTTGAGCTTGCTGGTGGTCGTAAATCCACTTGTCTTAATCCAAACCAAAAAAAAAAAAGAGGAGCTACAGCTGCTGCATCTGCATATTTTTCAGTATGGTTTGTGTTGAGATGTAACACCAGGCCGGAGCTAGCTGGTTAGCGTGGTAACTTCAGTAGATATCTCTGCAACACAGTACCTAGACATCTTTGACATAACGTTAACACTGATATTTCTACATGTCCTGGTGATGTTTTTGGTTAATAATTTTTAAATGTATTGAGCTAGAACTCTTGTTACATATTGCTCCTTTAAGCATAGTCGTTTTGCCTTGTTTGCTCTTTTTGACCTTGTTTCAGTCAGTGCTCTTGAGTCTTTTGTCCACCTTCAATGAAACATTCATCCGCCATCACAAAGTCTTTTGGCATAATTCATCTGGGAAACTGCAGTTTGTCAGCCTTGAGGCCCTGCATGAAGAGCAAAAGGTAATGGCTTGCCTGAGGGGTAACAAGTGGGAGTTATGTCCACATGGACTGGGTGGAATAAGTGACACATCTATGAATTCTTCTGTATCAGGGTGTATATCAGTATATTTAATTTCCTGTCCCTCAGGTTTTCAGGGAGCTTCGGGTCGCCCTGACTGTAACTGTGACTGCAACCTCTGCTGCATAAGCTGTCAATGCAGCATTCAAATCTGCACACTCCTCACAACTACTCTGTGACCTGTCAAGCAAGCTCTTCTTCCGACTCTCTATTCTCTTCTGTGTTCTGTTTTTTTTTTTACTGAACGGCAATGAATCGTGACAAAAGCCCCAGTGATTTCTCACACAGCAGTTTGCAGCAACACATCGGTCTATGGACATGACAATTGAGAAGTTCACAGTAAACTTTCTCAACAAATTCTGGCTCCTCTGACAAGTCTAAACACATTCGCATTGAGATTCTGTCAGGGTAAACCCTCAGTCTTTCTAATAATCTCCCCTCATCTGCAGATGTACTTTAAGTTTGCCTCTGATAAGGCTCCCGGAAAAGGGATCAATACTTGACAAATCAATCTGATCAATAATCAGGGAGATTAAGGAGGTAGTGCGGGAGAGAGGATTTTGAAGTACTCTCCTCTTGCATTCCTAATGACAGGCGCACTTGAACATAACTTCAATGACACAGGCATGCATTTTAATTTCACATTAACTTTAAAGCCCTTGTATTTCATCCCACATTATCACTGGAGGTGGTTTCCTGCAGTGACTAACAACTTTATAGATACAGTTGATCTTTTAAATCAAAAAATGCGCCCTACCACCTCTATTCCCTTTTACAGTGAATTCATGCTAGACATACACTTAAAACCTTCTACCGACTTCACAACCGAAGTAAATCCAATAATGACGGTTCAATAAACTATTTCAAGTAAGCTTTTGTAGCTTCTCATCCATAGATCAAATCGTGATTAATAACAGAGCCTGCCATAGCATTACTCATTAGCTCTCAGGTAGTGCTGCCTCTGCTGCCGCCCATACAGGCCTGCAGGCAGAAATGATGTGTATCATTACCTACAATGTCTGTGGTGTAGCTTCTGAAATTCCATCATCTACGCTTTACGTGTCTGTTAGAGTTAAAAGGGATCTCTGAGCTAAGATCATTTTTTTTCCTGCAACCCCTCTATGCCTTTTTAATAAGCAGGCGCATAGTTACAAAGTACGATCATCCCTCAGCCTGAGGGTTCACATTTTTATTCCAATTACTACCTTTACACAAAACGAGGGATTATAGTTTCGGGGTACTATTTTAATACTAGTTGTGTCCAAAAAAAGGACTTTAAATGAGTTTTCAATGCAGAATGAATTCAAGAACGAACACTGCTGTGTAAATAAATTAACAGTTGCCCTAGGCAGGCTCATTGAATCTATCTTTTTCTTTTTGGAGGAAAGATAGTAATTTGTAAGTACAAATTATGAAAATGGCTGAGAGAAAGACCGTATTGCCAAAGATTCATTAGATACAAGTGTATCTTGACAGAGAATCTAAGCTCAGATGTATAGATAAGTACAGTCTTGGAATGTTTTTGGCGAAAAATATTATTTATCTATTTTATAGAAGATTTTGAGGAATGATGATATGTGTGTTTTGGTGGTTTGAGACAATTCTACTCATATCACATTTTATACAATCAGATGTGTTTGTTTAAATACTTGAACAAAGGAGAAAATAGCATTCAATCCTGTAATTGCCCTCTTTACAAATTATAGAGAACTGGTGTCTAGTGGAGTCCATTTCTTGATACACAGCGTCTCCCATTGTCACAGCGAGGATGAGACGCAGTTCCACCTCACATGAGCTATTATTTACTGCCCTCTATTGCCAGAAAACCAGAACTGCAATTTTCAAAAATCATATTTAGAGTCAGGCGTCTACAAATCGCCTGGCACAGAGGATCGTGCTTGTTGCTGTGCAAGCAAATGGAATAAAGATCATCCTGGTGCAGAGGAGCTTTAGTTAAACCGATCTTGGTCATTTGTAATCCATGTGGCTTAGCTGATCCTCCCTTTGCACTTTCAAAGTAATACACCCCTAACAGATATGGACATTCAATAAAGATAACAAATAGCATACAAACTGGAAGAGCACACACTCTCACACATGAATTAATGAAACAAAGCACACATATCACTCTTTTAAGGGTAAATATTAAGGGTATAATTTTATTATATTGATACTTCAGGACTTTTCCTGATCTTATGAGAACTTCCTATAAACATGAGTTTGGGGTCTGTAAAACATTAACATAATAATGTAATAATATACCTTCATCAGTCCAAGTTTGTGGCTATTATGAACAATAATATAACACATTTTGTTCAAAACATTTGTCATTATTTCTATTATTATTACATATAGAACAGTGGAATCATTGGGACCCCAAACAATAAGAAACATAGAATCAATTTCAATAAAACAGGCTTAAACAATATACTAATATATTAATAATATTCAACATGCTGATTTTAGATTGTATACTTCATAAGGATATGCTCCTTATCAAAATGTGTACTGTGCATACAATCTTCTAATGATGAAATGTGGCAGTTCCATCCATCACACTGTGAGCAGTGAACAAGGACGTCTTTTATTATCTGTAGGAGCGGAATAAGCATCCTTTTGCTGAAGCTAAGAGTTCGTCTTACATTCCCTCAGCTATGCCAAGGAGTGGTGTGGCTGATGTCAGTTGGAAGAATAGAGTAATATCTTTTTGGCAGTAAGGAGCACAAAGCCCTGCTGAGATGAACTGTTCATTTTTGTCCATGTTATGGAGAAGGAAATTTTTCGAGATTGTAAACAAGTGAACAAAGAAACACAGACTGAATAAAAACATAGAGTTTGCAGTGAGGTTTTTGAGTCAGTAATTGTATTGCAAGTGATTGTGATTGGTGCAGAGATCCTCCTCTGAGGCCCTGAACCATTACTGAAACAAACCACACTCAGCCTTTTCCTTGATTGACATGAGAGTGCTGAAAATTTAAAATCCTGAGTGAAACATGTCCAATAGTACAAGCGCTGACTGAGTATGTCAGGGTAGATGGCCTGTGGACAAGGGAAGACAGGTAGATAGGAGGTTAATTAAAAATGACTGATCTGATGTTTCCTGTCTTTATGAATTAATGCCATGTCAAAGGGGATCTCCATGGAAACGGACTAAGGTGTCACTCAAACTTTAACAACCAAATGCGCTCAGCGCGCACAGAGCCTCGGGTGTAAATTATTGACAAAGATCATCCATCGTATTTGAAACCTGAATACTAAAACAGTGTTCAGCTGATGGAGCTCATTAATGAAGTCAGTTCCAGGAAAAACAGCCGTAGCAAATCTGAATTCAATGGTGTAGTGCACCGGTGGACACTCTTCCAGTGGAGAAAACGCCATGCAGTAGTGATATAAAACCTGCACCACACAATAAAACACTTCTAATCTTAAACATGGTTTGGGACTTTTTTCACCCAACCCTGCCTCTGAGAAATTAGATTTATATAAAACTACTTTGCTTTCCTATTTATGTTCTGCCAACAAACATAATCGACACCTTGATTAAGTTCACAGACAACATTTTTGGAGGGAAAGACTATAATTATGTATGATGGTAGATAAAGTACATGACTGTCAGTTCACATCCATTCATATTAAGTTTAGGCAACAAAAGCGCTATGCTTATTTTGGCAGAAAGCAAATGAAGACAAATCAAATACGTATGAAATGAAACAGAAAATAAATGAAAAAGGTTGTCTAATTTGTTCATTATCAACATTTTTCTGACTTGACAGATGCATCAATGAACACAGTTTCTTATTATGTTAATAGAAAAGTAATACGGTAATTTGGCTGTTTTCACCATAGATGCATAATGACCGAGTCCACGTTTTAGTGTTTTTGCCAACCTGAGTGCAGCACTGGTCTGCAGAGTACAACAGTTTCCTCTACAGCAAAGTGTGTGTGTGATAAGTTACAAGGCCAAGCATAGCCTTAAGATAACAAAAAGTTAAGGAAACTGACACTCGAAAAGGGCTTCACGACTTTGACTCCAGCAGGGTCGGCCCATTAACCGTGCACTGGTGTTGTCGAAATAACTCAAAATGTTTTTGTCAAGTAATGGGGATAATTGATGAGAATTTCTTCAGTGTGAACCATTTATATATTTAAAGGCTTATATTTCTGGCACCCCGTGGATTTATCTGTCTTAGCTGTAAAAGATAATTGAACCCATATGTCAGTGGCATCAGGTGTAATACGTTTCGTCTCAGAGGTGTCTCAAGCAAATCTTTTAGCTTTTTCAGCAGCCATAATTTACAGTCTGGAACTAAAGAAATACCTGCCAGAATATATACAACTAAAATAGACTACACAGCAGTCTTGCAGGAAACAAATTGAGCCTTTGGCCTTTGAAGCCTCTTTGTACTTTCCATTGTTACTTAAATTTTAGAAGAGAAGAAGAGAGAAGAAAAACAGTAGAGTAAAACACATTAGGATAGATAGATAGATAGATAGATAGATAGATAGATAGATAGATAGATAGATAGATAGATAGATAGATAGATAGATGACACTTTGATAACATTTATAGGGCTGAATGCAGCATAATTTCGCTGCTTGTCTTCTCTTTCTATAGACAGAGTTGTTGCCTCACCCAGAAGGAGTCTGACCTTGGGCTGCTAGATAAACCTGGAACGCTGGTTCAACCTGCTGTGTGAACACAATCCTTTTTTTAAAAATTGAAAGGCATTAAATTACAACATGAAGTTTATTTTCACCTTTGCTTTCCATGCTGTAAGTCCCTTTTTTTTATGGTGAAATCCAGTTTTTGAAGGTGTCAGTTCTGAAGAAGTTTTATTGTCCATCAAGATGAGCTATAATTGACTTTTGAACCAGCTCAGTGGTACCTTAGTATCCTCTTCTACTTTTTTTTTTTTTTACTGTTTGCTCTAGTGGGCTTTTGATAACTTAAATTAAATGTTTATTTCATTCATTTCATTAAAGAGCCTCCCATCACGCAAAGTCAAATGCTTTTAAAAATCCTAACCTTTACCTACACCCACATCCTCTAAGGGTTAGGGGCCAATAGCAGTGCTTGAAGTGGAAAAAACAAAGTGTTGACGTGTGTATCGACCGGTGTTTCTGTCTGTGACCCATCGGATTCCACGGCAGGTGTAAGAATTTCACCTGTATTTTATCTGTAAATGTTTCAAACACCTCTGTCTTGTGTTTTTCACATAGTTGATCCCCCAGTGTCACAGATTTCAGTACTCACAAATCACAACTATCAAAATGTGTGACCCTATCTAAACACTATGTGTAACTATGTTGTGGCATTGTGTTTGGCAGCAGTTATTGAAATAAAGCGTGCAATAAAGTGTGATAAAAACATTACACAGCCGAAATTCAAATTCAGGTCACGGAATCCAGTGGGTCGCAGAATGCGGTGCAACACTCGTATCAGCAAATCATTATTACATTCTGAATTGCTACAGTGAATGTAAGATACTAAGCAAGGCAAGTTTATTTATACAGCACCTTTGAGACACAAGGCAATTGCTTTACAGGGACATAAAAACACATTAAGAATAAGACACAGAAAGCATTGAAATTGCTTGTAAAATACAATAAAATCACAAGGCGAAAACATGCAAATAAATAGTTAAAGTTTAAAAGAAATTGCATTTAAAAGTCGATAAAAAAAAAAGGTGGCAGTGGGTTGATTTGGTAATCTAAGAGATATCACTGATGTTGAGTAAATAAATGTTTGTTAGCTTCATGTTAAACTTTACATTACCAATAAGCTACCATTAAGACCACTGAGGTCTTGTCCCTTGGATTTTTTCTGGGAATTTGGTGCATTTACTGACCTGAGCAGGAGTGTCAAATCTATAACTGCAGAGAAAATACACATGACGGTTTTTAAGGCAGATGCTTAGGACCTCTGTAGTTGAACTATTTCTGGGGGTGAAAATGTTGCTTTCTCGCTTCATAGTTTTACCTCTTGTGGTCTCATAAAAGAAGTAAAATATGAAAACCACTGGTGGAACTGACCACAACTTACTGGCATATGCAACATTTTGAGGGGTCATAAGGCAAAAAGGTTGGGAACTACTGTTGTAGCGTGATGTGTACGGTGGCCCAGAGGGTCAAAACACAACATTTTAGAAAGAGTATTTGAGAAAACTGAACAACATTTCAGATTTCGGAGAAGGTGGGAGAGCACTTCTGGTTTGTAATTGGACAGTTATTGATAACAGTTTAATTTCATGTCTGTATTGTGTAACTATTCTCAGCACTGTCCTTATACAAATTCTAACTGAGTTTAAAGCAACATTATGCAACAATTTTACCTTAAAATAACGGCTTCAAAATCAACTTGATGGTTTTGCTGACTTATAATAAGGAGAATGGCGCCTCGTTCATTCCCACTTTGCGCCCTAAATGTCTGTTCCTGCACTGTGTGACTTTGACCAAGCGCAGTGGTGCACTGGCCATCTGGCACATAGGGACAAATCCCAGTCTTCCTGACTGAACTTGTACACTTTACACAACCAACTTTGCGTATTTTGGGGGAAAAAAATATATTTTTGTTCATTTTACAGAATATTTACATACTATATATTTGAGTATAAAAGCATTATACAAAATATTTGACAACACATTACTGTACATGTATAGTAGGTTTAGCACACACACATAAGTTTCATAATAAGACAAGTGTTTTCCTTTTATTGTCCTGTTTCACATTTCAGGCATCAGTGTTCAACTGGTTTTTAGAGATGTCTATTCATATGTTTTGATTTTGTTTTGAGTTAAATATTGCAGGAAGTTCATGAAGTTTTGCCTTTTGCATGTGTGGTTTTGGAAAAAGAAGAAGACAGTATTCCACACCAGTTTAGTTCACAAAGCTTTCACATTACCGTCCACATTACCACACATTAGTCACATAAGCACAGTGGCCATACTACTGCTTTAAAATCAACCACATAGTTCTGTATTAAAGCATTTTGGTTTAACTAAGGAAGTTTGAATTAAGTATTTCGAAAATCCTGGCTACTACCCGTGCCTGTCTGTCCTGGAAGAGTTTTTTCTTGTCCAAATCGAGGGTTTGCATGCATCATCATTTAGAGAAATGCTCCAGATCACCATCAGGGGGCAAATTTTGGAGCAGATATGAAACCACTTTGGCAGAGTCCGCGTGATTCCTTTCATATAGAGTGAAAATACATATTGGCCAGCGTTTCTACTCAAAGGCCTCAGTGCAGAACAAGGGATGGATACAGCAGCACACTCGTCAATGCAGAACGTGTCCAACTGTTCTTCAGGACGGCCTGTTCTCCTGGCATCTATGCTCATGTCACATGGAGGGCACTTACTCGCCATCGACTCTATGAGAGAGAATATGCTCTGTTTGTCCATCAACATATATTGTGTGCTGTACCAGGAGGGAGCAAGTCAGGTTATGAGACCACTATTCACTGAGGGAGGAGAACAAGAAATATGGCCTGTTGCTACCAGTCATTACATTGATTGGACAACAATAGCACCATACAGAAGGTGAGGAGTGGCCTTTGTGTATAATCATGTATAGTCATGCCTTAGAATAGAATAGAATAGAATAGAATAGAATACGTCTTTATTGTCATTGTACAGGTACTACGGAATTAAAAATACAATCCTTAAAATGGTAAAAATAAAATAATAGTAATAAATAAGCAGGCTTGACTGTAGGTGTTGTCAGAGCATTAGGTCCTGTATGAAGAACAGAGCTCATGCGTGCATTAGTTCACTGACTAGCAGCAGGCTGAGATGAACTGTGTACACTACAACCAGAATATTCATATGCATTTCACTATTTATGTACCTTTAAATGCTCCTTTATGTCATTATTGTTGTAAGAGGGAAAACTTGTTTCAAATTTGGGGATTTCTCTGAGTGGTGGATGAAATTGGGCCACTTCTCTGGGCAAAGAAAGCCAACTTCTCTCTGAATAGATAATACAAGATGACTGTAGTCCGTTTAGGAGAACGACTTAAAAAACACATCAACATATAAATAAAGAGATTAGCACAGAGTTGCAAAAATATACTATAATTGTGAATTAATATAACACAACAACAACTTAAAACGCAAATTCGTTGACTTTACATTACAACCATTATGGGTTTTCGCTCTTAATATTGGCCCTTTGTGCCTGCCGTAGCGCGGTATAAAAGCCCTTTTAACCGGAAGTTCAATCCCTCTTCATCCCCTCTCCGGCAGACTGAGTGAGTTTCACGTTCACACTCAAACAAAATCATAATTTCAATCATCATCCATCCTCTTTAACGCTAATAATTACACCGTGTCTTCCTACTAATCATAAATATTCCACTTAGTAGCTAGATGACGAGACAATCATTTACGTTTCAACACTTTACTTCTCGTCATTATAGCCGATAAAGTGACTCCATGTTCCTCTGCTCTTTCCTTAGCGCTCAGTCCGCTGACACGGCAGCATGGTAAGCTCTTCTCCTCATTTAAAAGCTCAGCTGCGTTGCTGATAATGTCGTATTTTGTGTATGCGGGCATTTCCTAACGTGATATGTGTGTATGTGGCGATATATCAATCAATGGAGACTAAAGCGGCTAGCTTTGGCTATTAGCATTAGCATAATGCTAACCGCTTGGGCCACCCGGCTACAGCCTGTTGTAAATACACATGTTCACCAGCATACAGGCGCAGTAATTTACCTAATTTAGGAGGCGACGGAGATGACTGCTTCAAAACACACAGCTAAAACTATTCCAGCTGTCTGTTTCGGACCGATGCAGGATCTACTGTTGCGTTATGTTGAACAGTGGGTGCCTAGCATCGGTGACAACTGGCTACCTTGATTAAAGACACGTTTATCCCTTCAGCAAGACGTCCAAACATCTCAGGCTGTTGTGCTCGTGATGCATCACAGTCTTGCAAGATTAATGATGGACCTAGTGCTGGGTTTCGATTTCTTGCAGAAACTTCAGTTCCACCGGTCCCCTAACATCCTTTTTCTGTCAGCTCTCAGTCTGAATGTTTTATTGCTTTGGATGATGAGTGTCTGTTTCTTTTCTCTGTAGCCTCGCAAGATAGAAGAAATCAAAGATTTCCTGCTGACAGCCAGGAGGAAGGATGCCAAGTGTAGGTTAAACTCTTAATTGTCTCATACTTTACATGTGAACATTGTTCTAATGGAGCAGCACTGACAGTGGTCTAATTTCTGAAGGAATTTCAAAGTAAAGATCATATTTACTTTTTTTTACTGAGGAAGTATCCAGTGTCAATTAGTACTCTAATTTATTCCAAAAAGTTGCAAGTGTAACTTGCTTTTAAAGTCAAAGCACAGCTGAACAAGCAGGAAATGTCCAATTTGTCAACAAGCACGGAAGCCAAGATATACAGAATAGTTTCTACCTCTAGCTAGTTCCAGATTTCATGTGCATTCAGGAAACATCCTGGCAATCAAAAGTTGGATCTTTAAAATGCAGCATTTCCCCAAGCTGCTTTGGAAACTGTACTAATGCTCACAACGTCCATCAGTGTCATTGAAGTTTGACATGGAATTTTAATCCAAGATGTTTGTCGTTGAGTTGAATCTAAACTGGCTTGTCTGTCTTCTTTCAGCCGTAAAGATCAAGAAGAACAAGGACAATGTTAAGTTCAAAGTTCGCTGCAGCAGGTACCTGTACACCCTGGTCATCACAGACAAGGAGAAGGCTGAGAAGCTCAAGCAGTCCCTGCCCCCAGGTCAGTATTACTGAATGAGAAGTCGGCTTATAAAGTGAACTGAGACACAGCAGTCTGGGAAGTGCAGCCTTGCTTTAACAAGGAACAATCAGTTGGAGACAGGAGATCGTTCTGTTTAAGAGGTCCCATCTTTCCTGGGTCAAATTAAAGGTACCCTGAGGAGTACGTGCTTAGAACATGCTTCTGAATGGGTCCGAGTTTCTCTGCCTACTAGCTTGCGCACAAGGATGCACATGCATGAGGATGGTTATAGTGGAAGTAATGAACTTTCAAGGAAGCTATGTGCTAATGATCAAAGAAGTGACGGAAACAAAGGCAGTTTTCATAAACACATTTCAGATGTTTTCCAGTGTAGGAAATGGATTCAGCGTGTGCTTTGAGCCTCAGGAATGTAACAGTGCATCTCGGTTAGGAACAAATGTGTAAACTGCAGTTGTGTCCGATAAAAACCTGGCTGGGTTTTGTAGCGTTTTAAACTATACGCAGGGGGTAAATATGTCCTCGTGGAAAATGGAACTAACTGAAAACACAATAGCAGACACTGCTATCATATCATAAATTACCTTGGAAACAAAGATTTGAAACTCTGGCAGAAGCACCAGTCAGACTGGGGTTAAAAACGTTAAGGAGAACAGTGTTATACACAGTACACATGGGGAGGACGAATGTTAATTGGTGTGCAGCCTAACCTGACTCCATGTCTGGAGTTTGTCCTCTGATTGAATGTTACTGCTGTTATAATCTATATAAGGCTAATGCTTAGTGGCTGATTGCATTAGAAGGTCTCCTGTGAACCAGTGACGGTGGACTGTTGAGTTTTGAACCCTTGTTCAGAAAGAGCTTGTTGTGATGATGATGACTCTTGTGTGCCTTAGAGGTGGCTCCTTTAACATCAGCAAAGTTGAACAATGAAAAGAATAGGAAAACTACAGGTGGTGTTATAGTCCAACCAAAGTCGTGTATAAATGAAACAATTTCATCAGCAAGCACGGACTCAAATTACTTTATGAGGAATCGTGTGCATTCAGTTGCTTTTAAACTTGTAGTTTGACAGAAATCCCTTGACAAGCCTCAGCGGTGGCCTCCACTGAAAGACTTTGTTCTGCTTTACTTTTGCTGGCAACCATTTAAAGGGTAACTGCATGACTGAGGCCAGTCTGGGTTTGTCCGATGTCCAATGTGTTTGTTTTTTTTTAACAATTTTTGAAAACATGTTCATTACTGAAGTGTTCATGGCGTTCAAAGTTTCCATGTATATTCATAAGAGGAAACGAGTCCATAGCGCCAGGTGAGCTTTGTTCTTGTGAAGTTTTCTTTCACTGAATATTTTCTAACCTGCTTTCTCTCTCTTACAGGCCTGGCTGTCAAGGAGCTGAAGTAAATCCATCGTGTACAGATAATTGTAATAAAAATTGGAAAACAGTCATTTGTCTGGTTTTGTTCACTGTGTTGTCGTGCCACGATACAAACATGATAGATTTAGGAAAACTGGATTGCATCGTGAAGTTGTGACCTGTGTCTGAGCTCCTGTGTAGCCCGCTAGTTAAAACAGGAGGGTCATGGTGTTTTCACAGCTTTCAATAATGTCTGATTTTGAGCTATAATCAAACCGAAAAGTATGTTTCAGCTCTCCACACCTGTTAAAACGTGTAGTCAAGTTTATCGAACCTCAGTGCTCATTCTGATAATCAAATGGCCATTAAGTACACATACACCAACTACTGTGGGATGAGGACTCAAGCAGTAATAATACATTTTATTTAGGGCGCCTTTCAAGGTCGCCGTACAAAATACAAATAAAAGTGCAATACAACAAGTAAACAGTAAAACAAGAGGATACTTAACTTTTTCAAATTAATACCTTGACAGTAAATCATGTTCAGACATTTGTCCTGCAAATGAATTCTAGTTTTCTGGATACCAGGCTAGTGGCCTCCACTGTTAGACTGTTGGACTCAATGAAATCAGTCTCACTGTGTAGGAAGTACAAACATGGAATAACCTGCCCACACAAACTTTAAAACACCTGTATATGTGCACTGCTGCTGTCTGGGTATGTGATAATAGTTATAAAATCAGGGTTTGTGCCTGAGTGGTGATAAATGGGTGATGAATGGGATAAAATCAAGCAGACACCCATTATTCTGTGGCTCGATACTCCAGTATGATTACTGAGGGAGGACCTGCAGATGTAAAAGCTGCATAAAGCAGTGTTTATCAGCCCTGGTGGCGGTGACCCCCTGGCCTGCATGTTGTAGACGCCCCCCCAGCTCCAACACTAATTCAAATGAGTGTCTCACTACCGGACTCCTGCAGACCTTCATGATGAGCTGAGATTTAGAACCAGGTGTGCTGGAGGACGGAAATAGCTCAAACATGCAGGGTAGACTGAGGAACAGTGGCAGAACCTCAGCAGCCTGAGAGGAAGGTAAAGACTGTTTGACTCGGACAGGTGAAGGTGTAGTTGTCCCAGATGACCACTAGGTGGCGGTGCAGCAGCTAATAGTGAGCAGGGAGAGTGAGGAAACAACACCTAAACAACGACACATTATGTCAAGCTGAGGATAATATAACCACACGGTGAGTGTGTGTGTGCTGTCTGATCAGTCTCACCTCAGACTGACATAAGTCTAAACTCCTTAGATTTTCGTCTTTGCGCGCTCCCGTATCTCCTCCTGTCCTCGGTGCGCGCTCCCGCTGTTGACTGTTGTGTGCGTGTGGAGCAGCTGTCTGTCGGACAGGAGCTGTGGGTGCTCACAGGCGAGGAGACATGGGCGCAGTGTGATTTCTTTTTTTTTTTTTTTTTCTCCCCTTTTTCATGCAAAATCTCAGTCGGATTTCACTTTGTAACATCACTGCTGTGCCTGCAGGACTTCTTGGACGCTTTTCTCTCATGCGTGGCTGAGAGTGTGTTTCCACAGACGAGCATGCTTTTATCACTGTCTTTGTTTGAAATGAGACGGGATTAAGATCTCCGGCAGCGGACCAAGCAGCCCGCTTCAGTAAAAGGAGGCTAATTTAGGCTGTAGCCTAACTTTTTTCTCGGGGCAGGGATGTCTTCGGCTCGGGTGGCTTACATTGCGCCCTGGTGGACTTACTGGCTTCACAATTTTCCTCACATCAACCTGAGGTTTCAGCCCACTGACAACAGCTTCCAGCCTGAAGAAGAGAACTACCAGCAGGTCAGTAGAGGATGGGACATGGGGCTTTACCAGGAGCCCCCCCACAACATGCCCTATATGGACGTTTAACGCATTGTGGCTTATTGGAGCCTCTTCCTATAATAATCCTGCTTCTCTCTTCCTATAATAATCCTTTAATGTATGGCTAATCATTTCCCTGACACTCCTGTGGTTTCACTACAATCACTTACAGGGTGTTTATTATCAGTATGCTCTCTGCTGCCTTCACATTCACATTACATTTTTCATTACTGATGACAAAAAGTGGCCCGTAATGTCTGCCTGGATGTTATCCAGTGCACTTAAGTGGTGACCACCTCCAAGAGTCCACCACATTTATTAGGAGCCCCAGCCTGTCTCACAGCTCAGTGAACCAAGACGCACAACGCTTGGAGTATTGATGCTGTGTGTTTTAGATGATTTCAGCGGTGCTCCTGAAGGCAACCATTGCTCCTCTTTGCAAAACTGGTATCACACCACTGAGTCTCATGTGCCTTTTTCAAAAAAGAATGATTAGATAGGCCTACATGCTGCCTGCCAGTGGAGATAGAACATGCAAGTGGGACAGATACTTAGTTTTTATGTCTGTGGGAGAGAGAGAGAGAGAGAGAGAGAGAATCAGGAAGCATTGTGGGTGAATCTTGGCATAGATGTGCTTCACCCATGGGAGTTAAATTGTCCCCATCCAACTCCAGAGGCGGTGACAGGGCTGTTTCACACAGTTCTGAAGTGGGTTGGGATGAGCTGCTGTGTGACTAATGTCCTGCTTATGAGCACATGTAAAGTACTATGAATGTTTTATCATTTCACTGCTGAATTTTTCAAGGCTACAGTTTAGCTGTCCTGTCAGAGCACATAGCTACATCATGCTGAGAATAGGTGACACTGAAGTTTGCTGCTGGAGTGTTTTAGCACAGTGGTTTTCAGGGTGAGGCCTGACAGAGTGGGGCCTCGTAAAGATGTGGAAGCCTTTAATTTGGGACAGACAATAGAATAATGTGTGTGTCAGTCAAATGTGAACTAGTAGAAGGATAAACATGCAGAAAGCAGTTCAATCCTGACTAATAATGCCTGGAGGAAAGGAGCTATAATATAAACTAGTATCACAAAAGACAATACTGTGGTGTATTGTTTTATCGAACTTTGCAATCACACTTTAACTTTTTCCATCATCAGTGGTACAAAATAAAGCCATTAATTTCAGTTACACAGGAAAACCTAGCTGAAGTTTGTTAATATTAGCCAACGGTAGCCACCATAAGCTACTGGTCTGCTAAATAGCAAAATGGAACGCAGCCATCATTCATTTGATCATTTCCTTACGCTTCTACCGTGAAAATGTCTCCTGTAAAAAAGATTTTTTTTGTTAGCTGGTTGGAAGCAAACAGTTGCCATCATCGTCATTTTTCTGGCCACATGTGACAAACATTGGTCTGACAATCGCTTTCTTTTAGCTCGTTTTTGGGTCTCCACCAACTCCTGATGGAAACATGGTGCCCCAGCTAACTGCTTTACCACGTCCATAAGCCATGTCACCAACGTTGTCTGCTGTTTGGTGTGTAGCATTAAAACATACTGACTCACTTTTTTCTGGAGCCAGCACCTTTGGCCCAGTAGCATCTTAAGGTGTTAAACACGTGAGCTGGGATGCTAACATCTGCTTTTACCTGCTGTCTTTTCAACAACAGTCGAACAGTAGTTTGATGCATTTTGGCTCCACAGTTTATCAGATGGTGTGCTGGTATCAGGCCGAGTGGAGGAGATTATTATTTATTTTTTTCTCTTCTCATGCTGCCTGTTTCCATTCTCAGTAGCGCTGTGGGATTGGAGGGAGGCTTGTCTTAGCGGGAGAGCAGCACTTCCTCCTGAGGAACTGTCAACCACAGGCAGGCACTTAAGTCAGGGGTGGGAAACTCTTCTCTATGTTCTCTATGGCTCTTGTTTGTCTGTTTGTCTCACAGCCGTGTCTCTGATACAGCCACGCTCCTGCTCTCTTTTGTCTTTCTTTCACAGATATAGGTCAGGCCCTTTATTCTCCCACTTCGTAGAGCAATTTTCTATAAAGCACCAAAGCTAATGACACAATTTCAAGCTGATGCAACACTATTTAGGCCATTACATTTCCTGTCCTTTGTGGGCTGTCAAGCTTAATTCTGCTCGCCACCTCCTGTTTTGACTGCATTAGTAGCAGTGATAATCTTCTAATACGCAATCAGGGAAAACGGGTGATATATTGCCCCTGGATTCACTTTCATAGTTGTTAAGTTGTAATTTATGCTTGAATTATTGAGGGCTATTTTTAATATAACTAATGAAATGACTCATCAGTACAATCAGTTTAATGTGGTCAGCAGCCCTTTGTAGGTGCCAGTAGTAGTCCTGCATACAAGGCAGCATACAGTCTATGTTTAAGAGGACTTGAGGACCTGTGGTACTAATGAGTGTTTTATCCAGTTTGTTTCCGTGCGAGAATGATTAACAGCTTTGCAACTGATGTTTAATGGTAAAGAATTCAATTTAACAGAACAAAAATCAAGCTTTATAATGGGACCGTGTAGTGTTGAGTCCACTCTTTTGTAAAAGAGTTGCTGAATCGATGTTTCATTGGCTGCTGCTGTGGAGAGTATTGAGCAGTTGAGCCATGCCTTTAACCCAGGCTGTATGCCTTTTCAGAGGAATTGTAATTGGCTAGCTGTGGCGTGGGCAGTCCTGGTGAATTCCTTTGTTGGCTTTGGTCCAGCAAATGTGATGGAATGCAAGGGGTTGTGATCTTTCACTGTTCTTTGTCTGCACGAGTGTGTGCACGATAGTAGGTTTCTCACCCTCTGTTGGACGCTGGTATTGTCAGCAATGGAATGTCTGTCAGCTGAATCACCTGACTAGAGTTTATCCTCTAATTTTTGTCTTCTGACAATAATAAAGCTATTCTTCTTCATCTCAGTCACATATTTAGAAAAATCTGACCCAGTGCTGCATTAAACTTCGAGTTAAGAGTCTTTTTTTGCTGGGGATGAGCCACCATGGGTCATATGCCTGCTACACTCAGAGCTGAAGCATGGAGCATCACACTGATCTCTCTGGAAGAGAGTCTGGGCATGTTTGGACAGTCCCTCTTTGGTGGAGTATCCGGTGTTGCACTTTTGAGTTACGAAAGTGCCAAAAGTTCTGTTTCGACAGTCAAACTCTGCCCACTACTTTCACTACTCCACATACCTGCTGTGTGAAGTGGAAAGTTATGACGTTAAGACACATCCACCCTCAGTTTGTTTTTAGCACCCCAAGATCTTCACTGACCTCTTGGTGAGAAAGTGCTGATGATTGCTTCGGGGATGCACATGCTGCTGAGAAGATCTGTGGATCTCTGCAGCGATCGCTCGGTCTTCCTCAGCCGAGTCCGTCTGATGTGTGAAATGTGTTTCTCTGCTCCTAATCTCTCCGTCCCAAGGATGGCAAGAGGGCGAAAACTGAAAAAGCTCACCCAAAAATAGGACTGGGGCCTAGTTTTTCTAATGTGTGTGTGTGTGTATGTGTGTGTGTCTGTGTGCATTGAGCCAGACATCATGTGTAGGTCAGCAGGTCCTCGTCCATCTGACTTCCCTTCCCATTTCCTGCTCTGTGGTGCAAACAAGTTTGTGCCAGATACGAACGTGTTCATCACATGTGCTGCCGCTCCTCATACCCATCCAGTCAAGGCACCATGAAACTATCCAAGCAGCCAGAACCACAGCATTTTATTTGTGATTATAAATGCTGTCATTAAGTCTCTGAGTGACATCGTTCTAGTCCGATGTAACGCTGCTTCAGTTTGCCTTACGATATGGTACATTTGTCTTTTGGTCTCTGAGCCAGCAAGCAGCGTTATTGCTATTATCGGGGGCTAATTACATCAAAACAAAATTAGAAATTAGGCTGTTGCTTTCTCTAATAATTAACTGACAGTACGTAGCTATTCCTGAGGGGAAAATGTGCCACGTTCTGTCTCACCACTAAAACAGTCTGCATGGGGAGGGAGCTACTGTAGCTCAGAGTGTGTTTTGTATTTCAAGCTCTTTGCGCTTGTTCCAACTTAAGTTTTAACAAACATGGACTTCCATCTAGGTTTTACACTTCCTGTATATAATTACGGAATGAAGAACGATGGTCTGGCCTCCAGCAGATGAGAACTTTTTGAAGGCTTTTCATCCATAGCGGCAAAATTTGTTCACAATAAAACAACATTCACTTTTTTTGTTTTTGTCTCTCCACTGATCATTTGAATGCGCAGCTCAGACAAGCTTCTATTGAAAGCTTTTATATTGCTGTTACCGTGGCCTAGAATGACACGAGGTAAATAAACAAGCCGACAGACGTGCTGTTCAATTACAGGAGCAAACACGCACTCTTAACACACTTGATCTTCTTGCTTTAGTGGCTTTTATGACAGAGATTCCCTGGCAACAAAGGCCCCACCTGAGTGCATCTACACGTTCTCCTCCTCCAGACCTTGCTGGGTTTTTTTTCTGTTGTCTTTGTTTTCCGTGTTTCTCTGTTTTTCTGTGGTCATCAGCATTTCCTTCACCGCCTCCCCTTTGTTCATTCGCGTTAGACATTCCTGTACCAATAGATGTGCTCATATAGATGCCATTGTGTTCTGCATGGAGGACAGAGAATCTATGTGAAGGATAAAATTTGTATTTAGAAAAAGATGGCATCCTTCAAGTGGTGAACTTGCTTTGATTGTATGGAGCAGTGATTCCATAAAGTGCAGTTATGATTGTGTCATTTTTGATTTAATTGATTATATTTGTTGACTTTGTGATCTTGAATACTTGATTGTCTTTGCAGCAGCTCATCTACAAGCAGCTGCAGTTTACTTATCACAGCTGATTTTTCAAGTGAACGCATTCTGTAAGCTCTTGGAGTAGCTTCGTTTTAGTTTGTGTGATAGAAAATCGACAATTATGCATACCAAGGGCTGGAAATCCATTATCTGCTCTGCTATCACAACCACTCTGAATGCATTGGAAATCTTACCACCTCCTATTGCCTCCTCGTCAGGAAAATCAATCTTAAATCTGTTGTTCTTGATTTCCATGCTCCTTGTCCAACCCCAGCCTCTCCCTGTTTGTGTGAACGGCTGTGTAATCTTATTGTTAAAACAGTGATTCACCTCAGCTCATCCTCCGTGGCAGTCACAGAATCTGTTTTTTCCTTACACAGCCGTCTCCTTAGTTCTCATTTGTTTCATGCGTACACATAAAAACACTCACTGTGTCCCCTCTGGCTCTCCAGAAGGTCATTAACCCCAATCTGTCTCTGTAGTGCTTGAAGCCAGTGATTAGCTTCACTTGATTGGCTAGATGGTATGGCCGAGGCCTGTACTAATAAGGCAGTATGTCCATCCCTCATACTGATCTAACGACATTTTAACAGGATGTGACGGCACTGACTGACTGTCCATGGTGACCAGGGTTCAGGATTGTTTGGTGTTCCTCTGCATGTCCTTGTGTCATTATTTCAGTTGGTGATGAAGAGCACAATGAGAACCTTCAGCAGGTCAGATCGAATGTATGCACCCACCCAAGCTGCATACAGCCACATTTTCCCTCCAGCAGAAACAACAATGATGAAAGTCTGCTCTTCCAATGAAGCTGGGGGGTTGGGTTTCCTTTGTTGTGGGGGTGCAGCATCAAAATCGCGACCCCTGGCTCCCTTGAGGGAAGGGTTTGGGCTTTGGGTCCACAGAAGGTGTCAAGAAAAGGGGGAGATAACATGCTTCACTGCACTCCAAAGAAGTCCTGGTATGCATGGTCTGCATAGATGTAGTTACTAAACAGAGATTCATGAAGGTCACACAGAACAGCAGTAATATGACACTATACGGAGAAAATGAGCAACCGCTACACCTGACAAAGCTCCTGGGTCCTTCAGTTTGTAATAACAAAGCGTGGAGCGCAACAAGGCAGTGCAGCGAAACCGATATAAAGGATCCTTTAGCAATGAAGCCCCTTCTTCCTGCCTCTTCCTCGTCTCATCCATAACCCATGGGTTGCTTTGCTGGGACTTAATGGCGTCCCAGCTGTGAACATGGGGCAGGCCCAGCCGAGTGCACTCTGCCGGAAAGAGCCCTGGTCCCTGGGGCGCTCACCCGAGTGTCAGAGTGGGACAGGCAGCAGCGTGGAGGAAGACAGTGAGTCAGACTGCTCCATTGATCTTTGTGTGGGGGGGGGGCATTTCTTCATAGCGATGCCTTTTCTCAAGGCACTCTTTATTCAGTAGGCTTCATTCAACCCTTCATGGTGGTACAACTTCATTTCATAAAGTGTGTCGAATGCTAAATGTATGAAAAGAAATCATTGAATGTGAATGTTTCACAGCACTCCACCAGTTTTGCAAAGCTTTGTCATAGCTTTATTCATACTTGGGACTAAAACTCAGCTTATCTCTGTTGCATTGATTTTGATCATTCTTTTTAAAACTAGTCTCATGTCTGCCCTCTAACTTTATGGATCCACAATACTAAATGACTTGAATACCCCTTTAGTAACTATTTCTGCGGGTCTCCAACAGCAAGAAGAGACTCCTGCTGCTCTCTTTGATTTTTCTGGTAGACTTTGTGTCTTTGTCCACATCTTCTTCCTTCTCTAAATGACCTGACACCCGTTTAACCCCCATCATGTTGAGGGAATGTCACTGTCCATTCAGGCCACACACACATGTATAGTACATCGGTGCACACTGCGCCTGGAGACCTTCTCCACCTCCGCACAGCTGTCTGCCACCTGCTGTTGAGCAGCCATGCTTGCGGAAGACACTTTATCTCTTAGCGTGCATTTAGCACCACTCCAAGTTTGTGGAATTCAGCTGTCACATCACAAGCCTGTTTAGCAGATGCATTGTAACAGATGGAGGTGCTTTCCATCTCCATGTATTAATTATGGTTATTACTTGTGTATTAAAAATTGATTTTTTTTAAAGGGCGCTGAGCATAAGGAACAGGCTATACACCACTTAGACTTCTGTGAGTTTGCATCTGTCTTGACATTCAGCACATCCTCCATCTCCTCTGTTTTCTGCCTCTTTCCATTCTGCTCCAATAAAGCAGCCTTTTAAACACTTGAGTCATTGAGAGGTGTGTATATTGAGGTCAAATTCTCTGGGTAAAACATGCCATGCCTTTATACATGGACTTTGAACATACACGTAACACAAAATCTCTGCTCCGACTCCTCCTGATGAAATGAAGTTGATGATGCGTGTGTGTGAAGCTTTAAAAATGGGCTGCAATAAAGTTGGATTTATTGCAGGGATTTTTAAATTGGATTGAGTCCTAAAATGGTTAGTAGATTAGTCATTCTATTTCAGAAGATTTAATTGAGTATTATAATTGATTTCATTACTTTTTACATTTTCCAGATAAAATGAAAATTGATTAATAGAAAAAAACAACAACAGATTACTCACTGATTAAAATAATAATTTGTTGTAGCCCTAATTGGCTCACACTGGATATACTTCTGTCTACTTTACATTTTGTTAAGTTCATACAGGGGTCACAGGTGTTTTCTTTTTTTTTTTTTGATCAACAAATGGCTCAAAAGTTCTTTTGAAAAGTATTCCTCTTCTAGTTACTATGCTCCGTTAGTTCACTCATGTGCCATCCCTTGAATTAGTCCATTACTCATCCTTTGGGGCAAAATTTATGGCCGGTTTGCCTTGTCACACACTTGTGTGCTCACTTTTGTACATACAACTACGAGATTCTTAGGTTTGCTCACTATTGTAGCAAACCTAAGTAAAATTGTACTAAAATTGTAGCATTATGCAACGTTCCTGCCTCAGGCCAAAGCCATCTACAACAGACTACAGCGTAATAGAAGAGAAACTGGGCCGTGCCCTGAGTAATGAAGAGTCTGTCTGGGGAGGCCATATGGATGAGGTAGCTGTGTCTTTGTCTTCCCTGTCCGGACAAAGGCACGAGCAAACACACACTTTGTCACTCAGGCATTCTTTGCTTTCCTTTTCTCTTTCCTGTGAATTCACTCATCCACACCCTGCTGCCTCACTGTTTTCATTACCTACAATATTCCCTCCATCACCCCCTCTTCCTATTTCTCTTTTTTCTCTTTATCTTCTCCCCCTCTGCTCCCTCCAGATCTCAGGGATTGCCTTTCCGCTCAGCTAGATCTTCCTTCCTTTCTTTCCCGCGTCATTGCCTCCAGCCTCACGCTCACCCCACCCCCTGTCTATAGGGACAATTGAGAGGAAACAAAACAGAGAAAACAGTGGAATAGGCCTCTTGAGTTAGGAATGAGTATGTAAGGAGAAGGGTGTTAACATATCGAGTCTGCTTTTATGGGAAACCACTCAGACCTAATTTAGGTAGCAGTTAAGTGGTCAGAGCTGCCAATTTGATTTTTACCAAAGAGTGAATGTGTGCACACTCTGGCCGGTAAAAGATAAATGGTGTTTTTAAACTTAATGGAAGGCTGGAGCACTTCGGAAGTGATGGTTCCTGGATGGGGTTGTGATGTGTGTGCCTTCTTGTGCACGTACAGTCGCTGTGTGCGACGTCCCTGAATGGATGCTACATAATTCAGAAGCCATTATTTTTGTTCCCCACTACTAAGAAAAAAGGACTGTAGAGGACGAGAGAGAGGGAGAGAGAGTGATAGACAGAAAGTGAAGAGTGTTGTCCTGGCCATAATGTTGGAATAAATGTTTCTACATTTGTGAGCTCCCTCTTACGCTTCATGCAATATTTTAATTATACATTAGGTTTTGAGGAGGCTCAGAGGCCCAAACACCATGAAACGTATCAGTACATGATAATATAAAGCAAAGTTTATTCCTTTGACGGTTGATGTGGACGCTAAGGAGCCAGGTCCCTCAACTGTCTACCTCCCCCTTCTGCCACATTCCCTCTTTTCTCTGCATTGCCTGGCTGCCAGGGAATCACAAGACTGAGGCATGGCAATTTAAGCAAGCCTGTCACATGCGGCTTAATTCAAATAGGCTGTGGTAATTCGCCCATTCACTCGTCCTCCCTCCCTGTCGCAAGGGCACCAACTAACCTGCACGTTTCCATGACGATATGAGCGGCTGGGTGGCCCAGTGTTTGCCCGTTCAGCAGGAGTTTCCCCCCTTTTTCTCCTCCGTCGAATAATCGGAGGCCTTCTCCCACCCAACCCCCCACGCTCCACCTGCGTCCCACATCTCCATCTCATTTACTGTGTTCACCTCAATTACACCCAGTTTACGCCAACTCTCATCACTCGAAAACCCCACCCGCTTTCCTCTCCGTCTCTTTGTCTCACCTTGGTGCACACTGCCATCCATCTGTCTGAGCACACCCATTAACGCATTTACTATTCCACCTCTTAAGCTGCGCCACTAAATTTGCTCTAATCTCCACACCTATTTTATGGGGCACTGGAGAATATGAGAAAGTCCAGAGGTCAGTGAGTGGATACTGCCCCGTCCTTCCTGTGACACCTCTTCTGCATTTTCTCCTTTCCTTTTTTTTTTTTTTTTTTTTTTGTCAGCGGATGTGTGGGAAGGCATGTAGCAGTGAAATGGGACAAGATGAGGCACTGCACCCCAACAGATGGGGCTGAGGAGAGGAGCCACAGCAGAAAGACGGATTGATTTTAGGGGGGAAGGGAGTAAATGATTAAAAGCAAAGATTCGTGCAGAAAATGCAAACTGATATTTGTATGCGTCTTGTGGTTGTAGTTTTGCTCGAGCATGAGCAAAGTCAACAGGAGGGTGATTCTGTCAGATGACATAAACAGCTGTTTTGAGGCTTGCTGAGGATTTTTCAATTCATGATGTACCTGGCACTTTTATAGCAATCATTGACATAATCCTGCAGATTATTCCATTTTTCCAATTTATAATCCCACTACTTGACTTGTGAGACACATAACATCACAGCATGAAAACAGATGGCCCAGCACCAAAAAGATTTCAAACTAAAAAGGAAGCGCAAGGGGAGAAAGGGGACTGAGCTTGAATAAACCCATCTGCTCACAGATGGATGCAGAATTCATTTGAGGCTGTTAGGACAGTCTTGTTGCTATTTTTGTCACAGCACTCCATCTCTCGCAGAAGGTGGGATGGGGGGCTAAAGGAGGAATGAGAGGGAAAAGTAGGTGCAGAGTTGTATGAGGAGGTGTCTGCTCTCCAGCTGTAGACAGTAGATGCAGCTGGCCTTGTTACTGGGGCTCCTGCAGACAAATTTGTTTCTCGGTGCATCTCATTACTACACTAATCACAGTAACCGGTGAAGTTACATTGAAGTTGTTTGTTTGCAGTCACAGAACAGTCACAGTGATGCTCTGCTTCGAGACATTTAGCAAAAGACAAACGGATAGGCTTTTGAACAGCTTTTTATCTGATGAACTCTGTAATCTGTAACGCAGTGCAAATGAAAAGTAAGAAACCAATTTTGTGAAATTCAATCATTAGAGCAAGCGCTGAAATGTCATAAATTGTATTTGGTAATTCTTGTGTTCCAGTGCCTCATGCTAACTCTTCACCAAAGCCTTGGAGAAAAGTCTCAGAGTTTCTAGTTCTTCACTAGCTAGCTTTTGCAAAGCACATTACCTTATTAGATATGCTACATACATGTATATGATACATTATCAAAATTGCAATGTCTTATGGGTAAGTGAACCAACAGGCACATTTCCCAAAGAGTAAAGTTACATAAAACGTGCTGGGAAGCATTAGTCATAAGTGACCCTACATTCCAGGTCAAAACGGTTGTTCATTGCTTGAGGCAAAGCGTAAGCTGCTTTTTGTTTCTGACTTTTCTGCATCATATCACCCCCCCCTCCTTCTCCCTCTCTCCCTCTCTGCAGTCTCTCATATTCCTGGGCTGTGTGGCGGCTGCGGGGCTCGGCCTCAACCTGCTTTGTCTGGCCATCTACCTGAGCTGTTTGTGCTGCTGCCGCAAAGACGAAGAGGATGAAAGCAAGAAGCCCAACTCCTGCTGCGTCACCTGGTCTGCTGTAGCTGCCGGCCTCATCACATGGTGAGAAAATCAAGACACGGACAAAGATGTCAGGACTAACTGCAGATTTATAGTGCACAGACACTCTCTGTTGATGTCTGCTGCTCTGTGTGTTTTCCCATTCTCTTTATTGGTCATTCAGTATTCCTAACGGGGAGCTGGAAATTGCATGGTGTTTTCACTGCAAAGACTCTCTGTCTGTTTCTGCACATTCTGTATTCCCACACGAGATCCATAACTTACTAGTTCAGAGCACGTAGACTCTCTGTATATTTGTCCATACAGTATGTCTGTTTGTCTGTTTCGATTTGTATTCTGGGGGTGTTCAGGGTCTCTCTTTCTAGTCTGCATCCCTTGTCAGTCCACCTCTCTTTTGAAATACTCTGAGCTTCTATTTGCAGTTCTGCAGATACTTGTGGTTTGGGTTCACAATAGCGTGCGCAGTCGTCTTGATTTCCTTCCTTTTGATGGGATTAGACTTTGATCTGCATCTGCTAAGACTCTTTTACCTCAGTGAGACATTGATGTGGATGAAAACTCTGTGATAACCCTTCCTATATTTTTGTATGATTTTGGGATTAAAAATCAGGCATAAAATGTAAGAGAGTGAGCAGTTTTGATATTTATATAGTACACTAGTGTTTTCTTGGAGCAAACGTATAAATTTGTGTTTTTCAAAACAGCTCCATATAAAGCAAACCTCCTAAGTATTGATAGCAGTATGATAGGAACATTACAGAAGTCCTGAAACTCAGTGCAGCTCAGGCATTATAATGGATTTTTTTAACGTCTAACAAATACTTTTTAAATAACATTTCCCCCAGCTTATTTCTTGCCTGAACTTGCAAATATAAAGTTTATCAAGCGTAGCCTATTTATTTGGCTTCTATAAAAAAACCTCCTGTTCACATTGCTGGCTGCAGCCCAATAATGGAAAGTAAGTTTCTGTTTACTAATGGTGAGTGAAAAGACATTTTTATCATTCATTTATCACATTTTATTTTTATCCTAGTAGTGCAGATCACGATCACAAGACAGTAAAAATATCGTATCTATACTGAATCTAAAACGTAATTGTCATGTGTTATGTACGAGGACATGGAATTGTTCGGTAAGTCGCTTCAGAGATTAAAACATTTTAAAAGAGGAGAAATGTTTCCTTATTTTTAAGATGGTATCTCACCCAATTTTCCCTTTTTAGATTTAACAGTGTAATGGATGTGATTTGCTTTGGCTGGAGGCTGCTGGATCTCATCAGCTCTATGGCGAACTGAAAACTTTCCCCCAATGTGAAATGACATTATGTTTAGCTGCGATAAAGATTAATGATATCAGGATCATAGCCATTAGCTGGTACACAGACAACCTAGAGCAGTTCATTATTTTTTACTGAGATCCAGTTTTTCATTCGGTTACCATTCAAATCAACTCTGACAAACATTAACCGTCAAACTACAGTGAGTTTGTTACAAAATTCCCAAATACATAAACTGCTGCAACACAGTCAGCACTTACATCACCAGATAGATCATATTAAGTCAATGAGATGTGCTTTCTCCACAAAGTGGCTAATTGAATTTGTTGCCAGATGAGTGGGTACTTCCCTCAACCATGTGACGGTCATGTTTAGCAACCAGTTGGTAATATTAAATTAAGCCTCAAAAATTATCGTACATCCATCTTTTTTCAGAGGAGGTTCATTGTTAAATGGAAACACACAGTGGTGTCAGGGTTGTCTAAAATATCCTGAGAGTTCAGCACGGGTAAGATGGTCTTTGTTCTGTACCGTCTCCGCTGGATCCCACCAAAAGTTTACATCCCCATCATGCCCAAAGCCACTAAATGCAATAAAGATGTAAAAAGAAAGGTAACACATACTTTAACCCCCTCAATTCAAAACGAACCACCTTTTAAATATCTATTTGGAAAGACCGCAGTAAAGCACTAATCATACACCACTCTGCTTCATGTCGCACACAGTTATTCAGTGGTTTCAATGGGTTCCAAATGGCTTCTGCTTCTTCTTCTGTTTATGTGATATTTAATAATGTATGTGCAGTTTCTTAAAAAGTAGACTGACTCAAAAATGGCAGCCCCCCCTCACATTAAAGATGCATGTTGCAAAATCAAAATTAGAAGAGTAAAACAGCAAGTAGCAGGAGCCAAGCACTATGGGAAATGTGGACACTACATGTAATGACATACAGCATATTCATGTAGTGTTCATCCAAGTCTAATTACATTTGACTTGATAGACTGGCTCAACTTGTTGGATGCTCTTGGAGGCCCTTGTGAATTGATTGCCTGGGAACTGGATTAGATTTTAAACATATTTGAAAAATGTCAGCCTTATGGCGTGTTGGTTTGTCTGAGCCAGATACTTTTAATTAATGACTTACAAGAAGGGCTTCATGCTTGGACCCCTAGAAATGAATGACCGTTTGCCGAGCTCCACCCCCATTAGTTAGCGTTACAACTTTCTGTTCTTTCACAGTGCAGTTTAAAAAGATAAGAAGGCAGATTTATCCCTCAAAGTTGTTTGAAATTACAGACCCACTGTTTCAAAAACTTCTGACTCAGAGCGACAGACACTGGCTGAAAACCATCTTTACTCTTCTACAAGATTTCTTCCTTTCAAACATCCATCTGTTCGGTCTAGCAGCTCAGGCTTTAAGTGGGAACCCCTGTCATGTCAGATACTGTAAAGACACTGTCGGTATTGTAGAATATGTCATGTTTGTGTCTCAAAAGTTGGTGCTTCATATATTTTTATTTATCTCTAAAAGAGCTCTTTAGTAATCCCATTAGAGTGACATAACATTTTGGTCTGGAATAGATTTAAAGAGTTTATGTGGCGCGACTTGATAAGTTGTAAGACGTAATATTATGAGATGAATGAAATGGGAGGAAACGTCCTCTGGGAAAATCGGCTCTCCTTCATGTCATTCTCAACTTTGATTATGTCAGTCTGCTGGATATGCCAGAGTGATATCCCGGTGGATTTTCTGTTGGACTTGGGAAGAGGGAAAACTGGCTTTATTTCAATCTCATCAGTCCTGATCTCTCCCCTCTTTCCATCCTCGCTTTGCTTTTCAGTTTATGTCCTGCTCCTCCAAACTCAGTCCTGCTCATCCTCCCCTCCTCCTCCTCCTCCTTCTGTCTCTGTTTCAAGTCTCGCCGTCCTCTACTCTAATTGCGTTTGGCAGTGGCTGGAGCTGATACGCTGTGATGTCCATCCTAATTAACACTGGTGAAACCAGAACAGATGTCACTCAGCTGTGGTTGCAGCCCTGCCCATGATGTAGCACATTAAGTGTGCAATTACACTGTAGTGTAACTGATCAAGCTGCCCATGCTAACGAGATCTGGACTGCAACAAAGGTACTGATAGTTTAGTTTAGTAAATGCAACCATGATAGTTTACAGTTTAGAATATTACTAGTTCTTTATATTACTGTAATAGTGTGGTATTTGTTGTTTTCAGGCAGAAAACTACTCCAAAGGAAGAAGAGACACAGCACAGACTTCTGCACGATTTATGTAAATGGTTCATCAGAAAGTTATTCTCTTTTCCGGGACACTTGAAATATTCATTTGTATCTGTTTATTGTGATAGGTGTCTGTTGACAATCAGAGAGCGGAAATGAGGACACAAGAAAAGGGAGAGAGAAAGCAAGGAGGAGAGATAAGCCGTCTGTTTACACGTTATCAGTGTACTCTGTTGGACCCCATGCAGAAATGCTTTGGCGCACCAGAAGCCTTTCATAGACTGCAATACAAGCACAGCAGCAGCAGTGTTTTAAGGCCCATATTCATTTTTGGGGTCATCTATTTTTAGTAACTGACAATTTATAACCTTGTTTTTGCTGCATCTCGGGCCTTAAATTGGCTATTTTGGAGGTTTTCTAGCTTTGGAGAAAATGGAGATGTGTGCATGAAAAATTTAGAAAGGAGCTATTTGTGTTTTATATTATAGGCCTACTGCGTATTAAGGGGATTTTTGGGGTTGCCCTTGCGGAGATTTCAAGAGGGCAGAGTGAAAAACAAAATCATCTGACTGTATTTGCCATATCAGGAGAGTCATAGCTGCCATTCTGGGGCACAATCTCAAATACTGAAACATGTCTATTCATAGTGTCTGCTGGCATTTTTCTGCTGCAGGCTTGAGCTTTAGGTTCCTTTTTTTTGAATTCCATTGAATGTCTTTTCTCCACTTTGTCATTTATCAACATGACAGGTTGGACTTTGGCTCAGTACATGCCGACTCAAATCTATGATATTCTTTCTCTCTGAATTAGACCGTGGATATTCTCTTTGAATTAGACGGTAGATATTTCAAGGAGCGGTACTAATGGAACTGGAAGGATGGAGAGAGTGAAAGAAGGAATGTGAAAGAAGAAATAGATTCTCTCCCTTTGCACATGTCTCTCTGTCCTACAAGTTTCCTAATATTAATTAGGTTCAACCCTTAAAATTTTTACATGGTTCATAGAAGTCCATGTTCCTCCTGGCTACTTTTACCCAGTACATGTTCTGTGTCTGGCAGTAGAGGATCTGTCTTTTGTAGGTGTTATTTTTTACTGGAGAACAAATAAAATGTACCACTGTGTGCGTCATCATCAGTGGATTATTATTAAATGTCGTTCCATGAAGGAAGTCAAATCATCTCCTATTCATTTTCTGCCTTTTTTCATTCTTGCTCTCTTTTGTGTCATACCATTTGTTGTAAGCTGTCTGTCTCCCTGTCTGCCTTCAGTATTCACTGTCTGCCTTTATCACTGTCAGTCTGTCTCTTTTGGTCTGTCTGCATCTGTCACTTCCTGTCTCTCTCCAAACCATTGTCTTTTTTTTTTTCTGTCTTTAATGTATGTCCGCTTCCCTTTCTCTGTGCCTTTCCCTCAGGGTTATATTAAGACCTGCAGGGTGGGTGGTTTACCTGCAGGGGGTTAGTTAATGAGACTCTGTCCTTGTTTTACTAATCAGGAAAAAAGCCCCTGTTGTTCTGCTCCACCTGCACTCAGCATCAACCACCGCACTGCTGCACAGCTACAACAGCTCTGCCAGACCTCAGTGATTCCAGGCGAAAGCTGCAGGAAGCACGGTTAACCGTGGATTTATTGTCTGTCTTTTCTGCTTAACACTTATCCGGAGCATCAGGGAGGAGTCCACAAGGTTAAGGAAACTGCACAGAGTCTCAATTAGGCTGACTGCTGCTTACCTTCCCTTTGGTGCTGACCTGACCTGCCTCTGGCCTTCTTCTGGAGCACATTTTGTGATGTGACACTGGTGGTATATAGCAGTGATTCCCAACCAAGGATACTTTTGCAATTGCTTTGGGGTATGTGGAAAGACTGTAGAAATTACAGCTTGATTTAAAAAATAAAAAATAAATGAAAACTTGTTTGCAAGCAAGCAGTTATGTTACCAGATAAATGGGTGCGATAGTTAGGGAAAGGTATTGGATGTGTCCATTAACTGTTGGAATCATCAGGTGAAAGTGATGGATACATGGTGAAACAACTAAAAGCAATGGTTAGTTGGTAGAAATGTTTTCCTAAAAATGATGGATAATGGCCGAAATAGTCAGCTAAAAGTTAAATAAATGGTAAATGATAAATGGTAATGGCTAAAAGTAAAGAATTTATCCATTACTGGTTGGAATAGTTAGTTAAAAGTAACACATTTGTCCAATACCAATTGAAGCAGTTGGCTACAAGTGCACATGGTTGAAATAAATGGTGAGATGGCTATACATCGATGTTGCGATTAAGAGATCAGAGAAAGCTGTATTGATCTTTTATGGTTTATTAGATGAGTGAAGAGCCTCACGCACTCATAAAACCTTGTAGAATTAATGAGGTCATGAAATATTGATCTTGAACAAATCAAATAGCCACGTACTCTCTGCTCAAATGTAGGAAATGAAGTGGAGCCCAATTAAACCCTTTTTCCTCCCTGTTTTATATCAGCTGGCATTGATTATCAGATAATGTAGTGCGTTCTGAATCAGTCTGAGCCAGTGTATGAGGTAGCTCTGCAATAATGAAGCTTCTGTTATACTTCAATGCGATGAAATATAATGTGTAAGAAGCACTGAAACTGCTCTGAAGGCTTGTAGTGGCCAGAGACCATGGTAAGACATTTTATGTTGGTTTTGGCTGTAATTTGTCACCCATATTACGCTGAATCTTTAACATTATATGCTTCATAAAAGTGGGATTTATTGTGAGGCTGTTGGACTGAATTGCACAGGAGGTGTATTTGAACTAGGGACCCAATGTTTCAAGAGTTTCCCTCAGGAAATATGTCAGCGGAGGTGTTGAGCAATGTCATCTCATGAGTCTAACAGATCCTGACTGGATCTCATGTTCTGATGAGTTTAGTGTGATGTGTGACCATGTGATGGTCTAACCAACCACATTACAGTAGCTTTATGGAGTTTATTGTGTCATTCAGTGACTCGCTCTTTCCCGAAAGTTAATGTTTTATTTCATAAAAGGATAATAATTTCCCGTCTTTATTCAAGGTGAGGCAGCCGGCCTGTACAATAGAACACAGCAGGTACCCTGGCATTTTACCGCATTGTTGGTTGTTCATCTGTTTGGTAGTAGAACTGGGACGTTCAGATCCTTACACCAGCTACAGTCCCTAATGGTGTCGTCTTTGCAAGAGAATCTTGTCCAGTGCCCTCAGAGTTTGTTGTTAAACATCGTGTTTCTATATCTGATTTAGTTGTGGGGTTTCTTTTTATAGACCAATTTTGTAGCTGCTTTTAAGTCTCATGATATGGCAGTACAATGCCGCAGCACTTTGGCAGGGGGGAGCACAGAGAGACTACTTAAGAGTGTGCATTTTGCTTGTTGGTGATTATTTTGTTTGTGCTGATGCTCCAGCTGAACAAATGAAATCCTTGGATGACTGAATATGCAAAAGCGGTTTCAAATTATGCCATTCCAAAACACTGTATTGTATAATTTCTGGTTCAAAGAGTGTTGTTTACATAAATGAACACAGACATCCAAACAGTTTCCTGCAGCTTCATTGCTCTATAGATACATATTTGTTTTTCCTGTTGTAGTGAACCATTCAGTTCTGAGCTGTGCACGAACAATTACAATCAAAGGGAGGTTCGCTCACACAGATTTCAGTTTCAGTCACTTACCTTTATGTAGTTCTTTAGAATATTTCATCTTATTGTCCATTGACAATTGGCTATTGAGTGGACAAAATAATGTTCCTGTCCTCTTTGAGGAATTGTCCCAAAGAGCCGCATTACCTTTTGTTTGTGTAAGTTGGGGTTGATGGACAAATTGATGATATGGCTTTATGATAATGCCCAAAAGCCTGGGTTAAAGGAAGGCATGAAATATTCATAAAATGTTATGTAGGTGCTGTTTTATGTTGTGCCACATTCCTTGCAGGCAGCACATCTGTACTACAGGAGTGTTTTAGAACAGAAAGAAAATCCTTATTTTTATGGTATGCATTCACTTTTGAATTCAGTAAGGGTCTGATAATGGCTTTGAAGCTGAGTAACTTTGAATTAATTGACTGAAAAGGACATCACCTCGGACATACACGATGTACATGTCAAGCAGCACTGCTGTTGTAATCTGCTCCCCTCATTAATTCGACAAAGGCTTACCTGTCCCTCCATGCCTCTTCTCTCCGCAGCGTCGCAGTGGGTGTGGGTTTCTATGGCAACAGTGAGACCAATGATGGCGTGTACCAGCTGACCTACTCCCTGTACAACGCCAATCACACGCTGGGCGGTGTGGACAGTCTGGTAGGTAAAACACAGACCTCCTCACATCAGTGACATGTGATGAGTGTCTCCTACACATAAACGCACATTAAGCTCGTAATGTCCCCGGATGAATAAAGTGGCATCGTGTTTTTAAAAACTAAAAATATTCAGTTCAGTTTGTGCTATTTCACATGCAGCTTATAGATGAAAGACCCATCTAGGAAGGAACAAACAGCTCTGACTGAAGGCTTCAGAAATATTGCTTGTGATGTATTCACACACACTGTGACACACATAAACACACACATCCAAGAAAGGAGGAAACCCCAGAGGACTCAATTTAGTATGCCTTTAAATGTTTTTATAGTCTTTTTTTATGGCCTTCTACCACTATACACAAATTGACAGCCAGTCCACACAAAAACTCCTCCCAGACAGAGAGTTCACACACACACACACACACACACACACACTCTCTCACACTCGCCCTCCCTTCTCCACCTTCTCCCATTCGCTGTTGCTTCAGCATAACCAAAGAATCGTCTTGTGTCTTTCTTGTGCTCGCTTTAGCTCCGTACGTGTGCACGATGCTGTTCTATTTTTATTTGCCTCACTTCCCATCTTAGAGGCGCTCATTACACAGACACCCAAATGTAGCTTGCTGTTGCCAGATTCACACTAATGACAAGGCGTTCTTCTCCTTGTAGTCACGAGTCGAACTCAGAAGTATAAACAGTTGGGTGTTTTTTCTCCTCTGTAGTCTTTCCCCACCGATGTTTTTTAAAAACTTTTTTTGTGAAGTAATATTAAGATTGTATGTCAACCCCGTTAGTGAAAGTACTCAGCAATTTAGCTTGGTAATGGACGGTGCTGTGTAGTCAGCCAAACTGCACGTCTGACTCCCAAAAACACGACCAGCACAGCTGTGAAAGCAAGACACTCAAATCAGGTGACATTTTAGTGGTGAGCAGGGATCTGAAAGTAGCAACTGAAATTATGAAGACTTGTGACTTCACTTTGAGCTTTGCTTTGACAAGATTTGTCTGACATTACTTCAGTGTTGAAGTATCACCTGAGCAGATTGACTTGACACATGCACTTGCATAGATTTACTTGAAACTTGTATGTATTGACTTGAGACTTGACTTAATACTTGTAAAAATTAACTGAGATTTAAGACTTGTGTAAAATGATGTTAGACTTGTATAGGTTGAACAGAGACTTGACTTGAAACTCTGACAAACAACGTATTCATGTTTTTTGGTGTCTGAACATTAGCTGTGGTCCTGTGATGGCGTCCGACAGCAAGTCACCCAGACTCTCTGCCTTGTCTAAGAGTAAGGATTAAGTCTCCATCTGCATTAATGGAGATTAATGTGGTGGTTATGTGAGCCACTTAGCGTGGGGCAACTCAAAGTGGCCTCAGTAATAAACACTTTACTGAGAGGGTGTAGAGCCCACAGCACACTCACTACAATGTGTTGAGACTTCTTACGCGATGAGGGATGAGGGAGAACGATGTCACATTTTAATCGAGTGGTTCTTGGCTATCTGGCTCCGATTGATGCATTTCATAAATAATTTCAGCAGGAAACATGTAAGAACTCTGATTATGGATGTTGAAAGATCAGTAGGGCTGCTGCAGATTGTCAGTTGGGATTAGTTCTCACGTGACATGCATTAACCAGCTAAAATAAACCGTAAACACGCCTTTTTGATTCACTCCATGTAATCGATTTAACCACAGCTTGCGGTACCTTAATACAGAGACATAGATACATCTACTTGTTGTTTCTAGATTGTATGAACAATTCACTGATGGTCTTTTATTACTCTCGTGAATCATTTAGCCATGTTCATTTCTCAAAGTCATATTAGATAGAGATGCATCGTGCTCAGTCAATTTGTTCCTCTCGGATGTGTGAACTCGTGCAAACACATAATTTGACATGGTGGCCTTTATTTTAAAATCTCATGCGTGTGAGTGTGTTTGCTTGTGAGTGCGCGTGTGCGTGCATGAGTGAGTTCATTGCACGCATCTATAGACTGTTAAGGAGTCTAGTTCTTGAGAAGCACAAAGAACCCAGTGTGCAGCACACAGTTCCCAGTCTCCCCCCACCTAATCAACCATGAGCCCAGGAGACAAAGCCATTTGATGGGGAAGAACAAGGAGCAACGCTAGCCTGTCTGATTGGCAGAGTCAAGATTGAAATCGGTATTGAAATCATTCTCAGTGAAGGCCTCACTGCCATTTAGCCCACACAAATGCCTTTTAGCCCAGCTCTGAGAGTGAGTTAGCTTCTAAAGACTCGCTATATAAGAGAGGAAAGGAAGGAAGTTAGACTCATTATCAATAGGTGCTCTTTTTTCTCGGCTACTGTTGAGAGCTGGATTTGTTACGGTCTGGAGTATATGCTTATGATGTGCTTATGAACACACACACATATTCACACAGAAATGCTCACAGTCTTTAATAGTGAGAATGTCCATTACACAAAGTGCTTGCATACTGAGGGAGGTGCGATTTGGAGACGCAAAAAGACAAAAAGGCCGTAAACTCTGGAAACTTGCCAGCCGAGATGTTTTATCTATGCTGTAATGGGACTGATGTGACATTTGATGCATGTAGCTGCACTAATAATAACTCTATTGTTTGGAGGTGGGTGTTGTGTGAGAATTTTGGCAGCCAGCAGTCACCAAATGGACCGGGTCAATGTCTGGGTCAGTCACCGAGCGTTTGGCCAGAGCTCAAACACGGTTTGGAAGTTGGCCCAATACATAATTACAAACATGCATGTATCTACAGGACTCTCTTAAGAGGCTTTTTGTAATAATACAAAAGTATTCATAATATGAGGGAACGGCTATGAGTTGAAAAACTGAACGGAATGATTTTCGTGTTTGAGAGAGGTTGAAGGATAATGAATTTGAGTGGACTTGAGAGGGGCGATAAATGTTCTCATGTACCCCTGATGTTTTGATATTTACCCTGCTTCTCTATCATATGGAGGAAACCTGCACAAAAATGGGGAGACCGTTTGCCTCCACACGGACATGTGGAGGTCCAGGTGGAGTTCAGACCTGCATGCTGAGAGGCCGCTATGCGAACCGCTGAGCCACCATGTGGTGTGTGTCTGTGCACATGCAGGTCCACAGTCTGACCCTGGTTTGTGTCCAGAAAAAATGATCACTGAGAAACGGTCCTCAAAGGAGTCTTCGCAATCGGTCTTTAGATTGGTATCCTATTGCTCCATTGATATCACCACCACAACACTAGCTGAATGTTTTGCACATCTGGTATTTAATCCACAATCAAAATTAGATTTATTGCCAAACAAGGTTTCGCAATGAATTTGCTTTGGTATATCAGATACTTACGATACAGAATGTGAGAAGAAATATAATAGAAATGTACATCATATCTGTTTTTTAAAAGAGCTAGATAAGCAATAAGAGGCACCTATACATTCAAAGTCCCGGAAGAACTGATCTTTTGTTTAGGAAATAGAAAGCACTGCCTTCCCTTGGCGTGAATGTGAAGTTCTCTTTGACATCTGCATACGTGTTTTAGTATGTGTGCTGGGAGGTGTGATCCAGTTGAGATTCAACTAATGGACACTTCTGCTGACTGTGTTAGTCTCACGTGGGTGGATGGGCAGCCTCGTAAAGCTAAAGGGAAAGTATTCTGACGCTGGTCCAGAGGTAGTCTCTGTGGCCAAACCACTTTCCACTCCACTTCACCTCTGGAGTTTCTTAAGAAAGTGAGAGTTCACACTGTGAGAGAGAGACACTCATAGAGTTAATGGCATTGTTCTCATTTGGTTGTGTATCCCAGTGTTTTGAGCAAACCATTTTTAGCGAGATGGTTGCCACTTCCTTCCTTTGGTCAACAATTGTAGCTGTGTGGGCCCTGGGTTTTCCAACGGTCGTGATTAAATGTCCGCTCTGTGTTTCATCAAAAAACCCATAAACACCTGCGTGTCCCTGCAGGATAACCTGGAAAAGCGAGTCATAAAGCATATGATGAGGAAAAAGGAATGAATATATTTTTAAAGAGATGTTCTGCTGAGCTGCGTTACACAGCGGTGAAGATGGTCTCTATCTTTGGGGTTAACAGAGCTGCTGAGGCACTTCAGACCCATGTTCCATTTCACGCTCTAGCTCCCACATTCAATTTTAATTGAAGAAAGTCTCTCCACTATCAAGCAGAGACAATGAGTCAACCCAGGAAAGAAGCTTTAATCCTATATCTTTAGTCCTCTAACTTTTGTTTTACCTCAACAAAAGCACTCATCGGTCCTCATTTATCAAACAATTACAGGACTAATACCGAATATAGGGGAAGTGATTCTTCGGTGTTTGTTCAGCAGCCAAATTGCAGCTTGAATGATTTCGTCAGCAGCAGCCATAGCGTGAGAACTGTGTGGAGCTGGGTGGCCATTTACAAACTGTGTAACAGTTAGAGCAGAGCACAAGATTCGAGAGGCAGAAAGTTGTCTTCATCATCGCACCTTTCAATAAACAACACGAAAACAAACCTTGGCAGGTCATTTTCTTTTTCAGCTCTGAGAGGTTTTTGTCTCTGAAGCAGCACTTCCTCAGACGCCATGTACCTGCACAAACGGGCTTAAAGATGAGATCCAATTCTTGTGAAGGAAGTGGGATTTGTAGATTTGTAGATGGATTGTAGAGCCCGAGAGGCGGTATTGTAATGCTGGTGGCAAGACTATTCAAGATAATTCAACAAAGAGTCTATTTTTATTCCTGATCTTGCTATATTAACTGTCAGATGAAAATAACCATCTGATATCAATTATGTGTAATAATGTATAATACAAGTATTTAGTTCTTTGATGCTATGTGAAAGACGGTTTTTTTCTCTGTAATTTAGGATCAGATTTTGTCAATTGATAGTTGAGCCAATGAGGCAAAGAAAAGGATGTGAAACAAAATTACCACAGTGAGCTAGAATCTCCATTTGATATTTGGCAGCACATTGTCATTTTTTTCAGCCTGAGGCCACTTGTCATTTGTCGCAGTTATGTAATTAATCGTGATTCCTTGTGGGGTTTTTTGTTGTTGTTGTTCATCCTCCGGCGTGTAGGAACGAATATCCCACAGTAAAATAGCTTTGCTGCAAACACATTCCGCTGCAAATTGTTTGTTTAGAAAGATGTGAGCCACAGAATGCTCCTCTTTGCCCTTAAAACATCAGACTGAGATCAAGACCGAGACTGGGACTGGGAATCATATCTTCTTGATCGGTGCAGCTCACTTACATGGTGAGGATCAGACCAAGACGAAGGAGAGATTAGCTGGATTGGCTGTCTCCCCGGGCCTTTTAGATAAGATTCTCACACAGGAGGCAAGGATCAGATACCAGCCTTCATTTCTCATCTGCAATTTCATCTGCTCAGTATAAAGAGGAAGCTGTTTCGAGGAGTGATAAGATGGTAAACTACAGAGCACCACGGGCCTGTGAATATGATCTCAGTATGATTCTTTTGTGTCATTTTGAAATATTAAAGTTACTATGTGTCTTCATGTGGTTTTTAACATAGTATAATTGAAACTGTCTATTCTTTTCTTTGTCTTTTTTGATACCGCCAGGGCGAATCTTCAAACTCTACACACAGCGGATGTAAAATAATAGTTATAAATTATTTTGTCATTTAAAATATTGATGATAGTGATTTTTTCTTTTTCCATCTTTACAGAAAGGCTACATAAGCTAATTTCTCTGGTGAACCTGCAACTTCCTCTATGCTATGAAAATTTTAATTTGCCCAATACTTTGGCTTATTCCTTCAAAAGTAGTGATATTCCCTTCAACCTCAACTGCACTTTGTGTTCAGTGCTATTTAGCAAATGTTAGCATGCTAACAGACCAAACTAAAACAGTGAACCAGGTAGATATAACTTGCTAAACATCAGCATGTTAGCTTTGTCACAGTGAGCATGTTAGCATGCTAATGTTAGCACAACTGTGCTAGCATGGCTGTAGACTGTCAGTGTTTGCAGTCTTCTAGTGTCGTCCGCACATTCAGTGCAAACCCAACTAATTACTTCCACCCAACCATTCCTCGCCTGAGCTTCAGCAAATCCCATCCCTGACAAACACAGCAACAATATGAGTTTTCCCTTCTGTAAATGCCAAGTACCCAAAGCTGAATGACGGAAATGTATTACCCTTTTTAATTATCAAATAGCAGGATGTCTCTGTGAATGCCATTTCCCCGTAAACAACTTCTCCCTTCAAGCTAGGCGCAAATTAATTAAAGCCAAGGAAATGGGTAGCGCCCGTACAGGAGATGTTCGCTCCACACAATCTGGTGTAGATGTATTTGGCCAACAAGGTAAAAATCTGATGTGTTTGCCTTAGAGGATCACACTTGGAGAATGGATTAGTTTCTATGTGATTACATGGCATAACAAATAAACTCTTGGTCTCATTAGTGAGGTATCAGTTTGTAAGAAAAAAGGCTGACAAACAACAGCAGTTGTGGAATACAAAACTCCAGCTCCAAACCTACTATTTCACCTCTGGGCTCTGTAGTTTTGGCTGTTATCCAAGTTGAACTGTTTACTCAAAATGAACCTCTTCACCGACACCCACACTCAGTATTCCAGCTCTCCCACTCTGTCCCCTCTCTCTGCTCCACTGCTGATTGGTAGTACAGACCAGCCTCATGTTTAGGCTGACCTCACCTTTGGTCACTTTTTTTTTATTTTTGATTTTTTTTGGCAAAACTTTCTCTGGCAGAAAAGTTGGCCAAAGGCACCCACACATGAGCAGGTTTCTCTGCTGTGTTCAGCTTTAAGAAATAATACATGCAATCATTCTAGTAAAAAGGCGGAGGATATGAAAACATTATTACTTTTTCAAACTGATATACAGCCGCCACCTTTATGAAACTTGTGCTTTACTGTTACCAGAATGGCACCCAATTACCAATTATGTCACTCGTTGCTTAGCAGTGCATACGTTATGCCTCATGAATGGTTAAGTTAAGTAGTGCATGGTCGGGCTGAGCTTTGAATGAATGGATGAATTCAATTAACAAGACAAAGAATTGTGTTTGTCAGTCTGTCTCACGTGCATTTGATAGAACAGATGCACTTCTTATCTTTTAGTAAATAAATGCAAACATCAGCATGTTAACAATGACAACACTACTGTGCTGATGTTTAGCAGGTACAGTCTTTACCGTGTTCACCATCGTAGTTTAGTGTGTTAGCGCACTTCATCTCACCCCTCCTCTTCTCTTGTACCCTCCAGGTGACTGGCACCATGGGCAGCATGAAGAGCGGCCTGCACCAGCACCTCGCAAGGCTGGACGAGATCTTTGCCACGCGGGGCGACTACGTGCAGACGCTGCAGTTCATGCAGCAGATGGCTGACAATGTGATCAAACAGCTGCTTGGCTTGCCTGACTGGGAGGAGGCTAAAGTGGACTTGGCATCCATCGCTGATCAAACGGCAAACATAGAGTACTACAGGTGAGGAGCAGATCTGTGCCATTGGCCAGGATGCCAATGTGCAGGTTTCTAGTTCAACAGAAAGAGAAAAGCAGCCAAAAATGGAATTAAACCAGAGCTGAGAGGACAAAATTCAGGATGTGGATTTTCTTCTAAATTTAAAATGTTTACTGTTGCCATGAATATTTTGGATGATTATAGTGCACCCACAATTTTGTGGGAGGCAGAAATGTATACATGCATTTCTAAATGCAAATCAGTAGAGTTTATTTACAGGTTATACAGGCTTATTTGGTAGAGAATGGCACAAGCACAAGCGAAGATTTACCAGGAATGACCCATCACGTTTATATAATCATATAGAAATCCAACAAATTGCTTCTTAAGCAAGATACACTTAAGCTCATAATATCATGCCTCTTTTGACTGCAGTCACTGAGCAATTTGTCAGTTGAACATGCAGCTGAATAGATAATTCATGTGTAGGTAGTTACATTCTCTACGTTATGACCTGAATATATCACATGATATTTAGTAGATGTAATGTGGTTGCATGTGTGTGTCATCCACTTATATGAACGTGAAGTCCCTTGGTTCTGTGGGACGTTTGACATTAGAAGAATCCTTTCAAACCGTTAGCAGTCGTTGCATCAGCACGTATAGAAAATAATGATAGCACAACGGTCTTAACAACTATATTGTGTTCAGAACTGTTATCGTAGGTCTTGTCTCATTAGTATTATACTGATAGTCTTATCATCTCAGAACAGAAACGGGCCCATGGCCAAGTTTTTTGCCTTGTGTAGGCTCGATGAGTGTTTCTGTGAGTCTGCAGTTACAGACAGGCTGGTGTGTTTGTATTGATTGTAATGTGACTCCTCTGCTCTGCCGATAATTCAATACCCCACAAAGCTCAACGCTAATAGAGTAGGCAGACTGAGAGCAGACAGCCAGACATTGTAAGTTAATGGATTCATTATCACTCGTCAACCCACCCTAACAAATAGTTTTGTGTGTGTGTGTGTGTGTGTGTGTGTGTGTGTGTGTGTGTGTGTGTGTGTGTGTGTGTGTGTGTCGTCTGGCTTATGAGAGTCTAAATGTTGCTGTGTCAGAGTTGGCTGTCTATCTTCACTACACTCATCCTGGAATATTTCATTTACTCTTCAAGCTTGCTGTTGGTCTGTATCAGTGCTGCATGGGTTTTGTGATTCATTTTAGTAATATGACAAACATCCATTCCAGGAATTGCCCCACGCTCCTCTTAATAGGGCCCCAAAGTTACCAGACTCTTTCTATTCTTATTCATTGTGGTCTATCTAGTTTTCTCTCTGTTCCTGAGGCTGACAATGTCAGTGCATTTTTCAGTTTTAGCTAGAAACACTCTGCAGTGCACAGGTATGTTAAGGGATGCACGTTCAACTCTGTCTATTCAGCTTCTTGATTCTCTAGACCCTGATTAAATACGCTTGATATTTACTCTCGCTGTTCAAAAGTCTAGATTTAATGGGTTAATGTGCATTTGCTGTTATGGCACTTAAACTGTAGAATGAACCACTTTTCACTACATCACTTTCACTTTCACTTCACTTTCATTACATCTAGAAGACAGATTATAAGTAATTACTAAAATTAAGTACCAGTTTGAATGACAGTGACCAGAGAATATCTATTGGGCACATGTAAGACGAACATACACAGTCATGCTCACAAGCCAGGAATTTGGTTCTCAGGTTTTTTTTGGTGGGAGAAATGTTGTCCTTGGTATCCATTCCCAACGAGAACATTTCATATGGTCCTTCAAATAAAGGTGGCTGTGATTCACATCTGAAACACATCTTTCTGAAAGGAAAACCTCAATATGACATTTGAGTCTAATGTAAGCAAACATTTACCATCCTGAAAAACCACATTATTACTAAAATAATATGTAGATGAAAGAGCAGGACAGGCTTACTGTCACTTATGTCTCTGCACCAGATTTTGCTTTCTTTCCATTTTGCGGTAGCTTAGCTCTTGTATTATTAATTCAAAACAGGGCACAGATCGACGTCAAACCTATTCTGCATGTTATGTAACCTACATTGACATCAAACTAAATTAATTAAAAAAAAAAGGCATTCATGAAAAATGTTATCGCTTAATTTAATAGATAGAATCAATGGCAAATTCTAACTGACCAAGTCTACCAAAACGGCAAAGCAAAGTGAAGGTCGAGGGTCTTCTTGAAGGTGAACACTGTAGCAACACCACAAAGCCACCAGAACAGATGCACAGCCCACTGCATGACAGTAAATCCATTTCTTTCTTTTTTTTTTGTTGCATTTGCTGCTTTACAGAATACAGCCTCTAAAGCACAAACGGCATCGGTTAAAACAAATGGCACGCCTGTGGATGGAGGCTGCGTGCTGTAAGGTGGCTGGTTGGCTGGTGTAGATGGAGCACTTTCAGCATGGGCTATTTAGCTGAAGCCTCCGGTTGTCCAAGTAGCTCAGAGAGTCGGCAGACAGGGAATGGAGATTTCCACGCAATCCCTTCATTCTGCAGTACTTAACATTGACCATACAATGGCAGGTCTCCACTATATTCACTAATCACACACCAACTTGTTAGTGATGACAATTCCCTCTTGTGGACGACGATTGGAGGAGTTTAGCAGCACTGTGCACACAACTCTCAACACAACACAACACAACACAACACAACACAACACCACTTTGTGGTGCTACTTTGCAGTACTGCCAAATTTAATGTACTCTGACAGTTACAGTGCACAACTAAGTGATCACATGTGATTAACTGGGAAAAAATTGATTCAACCATTCACCCCTTAAGTGTTTTAAGCTGGTGAAAAAAAAGGACATTATGATTGGATTTATGGTAAAAGATTTTATGGGCTCCTTAATGGCCCCGTCGCACTTGCCATTAAGCCCACTATTGGTAGATTATGACCTGTGACCTCTTGAGAGAGGTTCAGTAAAGTGTCATTACTATTATCATCATCAACCTTTTAAACTGAAGCCAGTACATATGAAACCACTTCACTTTTTGCTTTTTGACACAACTCCTTGAGAACATTTGCTTTCCTGTTATACATAAGTGTAACCCGCCATCCCTGTGTGTCTCTATGCTGTCCTCAGTTTGAATGTAATTGGATTAAGACAACACAAACACGGTGGCAGTGTCGCTCGAGAGCTTCCATGTGCATGTCGATGTCCCAGCTCCTTGTACTGTACCCTGCCAAGAGGGGAAAACGAGGAAGAGATGGCACGGAGGTGGTGGCGAGGGAGAGAAGGGCAAGGGAAAAGGGGGATGGGCTGAAAAGAAAAGAGGCAGAGGGACAGAGATTAAAGAGTGAAAAAGAGGAGGAGGATAAAGAGAAAGATGGGAGGAGAGAGTGAGAGAAAGGGAGATGTAGGAAGCATGCTGCAGTGTGATGGAGACACAGATGCATGGGAAATAAAAGAATTAATTCAAAAGAAAGGAAGACTGTACAGAGTGAACATGCTGTAGGAGTGTAGCAGCTATGATGGAAAAAGGGAGGAAGATGAACTCAGAGATGATATGAGAGAAAATGAGATGACTTTGTGATCAATCAAAAAAAAGTGATCTACAGCTTCTCCCCTCAGTTTTTCACAGCATACAACATTTAGCCATATGGATTTGAGGCCACTGATTATCAACCATCTGGACAGACTCTCTGTGTCCGGTCAAAGACTGACCACTGCCCACATAACAGATGGAAACACTGAGGAGGGCAATACTGCACAGGAGTATACCCTCAAGCACCAACACACACTCTCACACACCTCAGATAACAGCTCTTGTATTTGTCTGCTGAGGAAAGAATAAGTGGGACACTCTTCCCTTCCGGTTTCTTGGTCCCACTTGTTTTCTCCATGTCATTTTTCTTTCAGGCTGTAATGATTTAAAATTCAACTTTTTTATTTTTTCAGTTATGATAACATTGTTCTCAGCACGTCAATCGGCTCATTGCTAAATCTAATCCCCTTTACTGTTGCTATGCCTGTCGGGATTTTTGTTCTTGCACAGCACAGACACAGTTTACAGTGACGATGGTGAAAGATTGCCACTTGAAATGCTTAATAAGTTTGAAACGGTGGGTCTTTGTTTTCAGGCAGAGGTAGACAAAAGCAGGCTGAAGTTACGCTACATGTCCCAGGCAAAAAAATCTGCATCCTCAGCAGCTCATTATCCATGTAGGAAACCTGGCAAAAAGAAGCAGGACTGTTCTTGTATTGTGAGGCACCTAGTTAAACAGAGTATAATAGCACAGTATTACAAAAAATACTAAACCTCCTCTTCTTTTGGCAGAGCAGCCATTCACCAGCAGCAGTTTAATGTTTGTCTCTGTCTGTCTCTGCAGGTGGCTCACCTACCTGCTGCTCCTCATCGTGGACCTGATCATCTGCCTGCTGGCCTGTCTGGGCCTGGCCAAGCAGTCTCGCTGGCTGCTCACCACGTGAGTCTAAAATGCCTCCTAAAACTGAGCTGTTTACTGAGACAAGAGCTATTTTTTTGCCTACAAAGAAAAGAGGCAATCTGTGCTATTTTTATGGTTATTATGTGTGATTTTCTTATCCTGCACAAGTGGAAGGAGCGGCCGAGGGAAGTCTGGGTTGTCTGGGAAATTAGCAGGCAAAGTAAATTACAACAAACTGGGAGACAACATGGAAACAAAACCACAGCCTTTTTGTTTCCGTCACATTAGTGCTGCAGCAGCTGCTGCAGATTTGTCCATTGTCCATTTGTCCAGATGTTATAACGTGGAACTGAATGTGCACGCTGTAACACAATGCTCACTTCTCTAATCAAACCCTAAATTATTCCTCCTACATCATCATTCCTAAAGCCAGAACAAATGTATATGTTTTCCAGTTACTCCCAGATGCATTTACTTTACTTCATGTAGAAATAAAACCAACCACATCTAAGAGGCTGAAAGTTTAAAAAAAGATTTGAGTTTCTACCACCATTCGCACCCACATGCAGATCATTTATCTTTTAAGATGCTTTCAATTTTGCCATGAATCTTTTATACCCAACCAGGAACAACGCATATGAAACATTTTAACATAGAATGAAATGAATTAGTATGAGTTGTGTAGACAGAAGTAGCTCGAGGCTTCTCCTCCATGGGAAATTGCCAGTGAATTAGGCAGCTAGATACTGGATACAGATACACATCCTTGTTCAAACACTGCCCAGCTACTCTTGTTGTATTTCACCATGTGCCCTTTAGCATTGCCAGCGGTAGGTTGAACTTGCTCACAGTGTTGCCGTCTCAGTGGCTTTGCTCTACAAATTGGTTTGGAGAGCTGTGGAGAGATGGGAGCGGAGCCATTTGATGTTATCAACAATATAACTTCCTGAAGATTGTTATTCCGCTTTAACACTTGACTTGCTTTAAATGGCTTCAGACACTATGTACTGCATCTCTGCATACTGTGTACATCTGTATCTGTATTATTCAGCTTTGTATTTTTGGACCGTTTTTTATTATACTTGATTTGACTTTTTAGGAGTAACAAGAAAACAAGATAAAGAAATTAAAGCACATGCATGGCATAACCAAACATAACACAACATTAACTGTATATCACAATGTCCCCATGACGTCTATATCTAGAGGGTTTTGGCCATTTAAGAGGATAGATTATGGTATAAAAACACTCCCACACTTCATAATACATGCTGTTACAAATGCTGCACTGGACGTGCAATGCGTTCACATGCGCTGCCTCTGCTTTTAATTAATCTTCTTACAGGATATGTAGCCATCTCCACTGGAATGCATTTTTTCCTGCCTGCCGTAAAGGAGCTTTCACCAGGCATGAAATCCACCCAGGCCTTCATTCATCCAGCCGAGCGTTACTCTGTCTTTCTCAATCAGTCAGTTCAGGGTGTGAGCTGCACTAAACTTGCCCTACTAACCACAAACCAACCCCCAGTTCATCCTCCCACCCCCCTGCACACACAAGATGAGTCAGTGTCAAAAGTGTCTGCCCTCCCAAGGCATGCTCTCTTCCAGTACAGTGGAAGCGGTTGGAGGCTTTTGAGCACAGTGGGGGCCTACCGACTTTTCTTATAGCTGGTTGCCTTTGGGTTAGCATGACACACAGTAACAGCTTAGACAAGAAGATATGCCCACATGTTGGAGAGGAAGAGACAGCAGTCAGCAGTTTTTATTTGGATTTCTGGACGGACATTTTGCTGCTGATTTTTTTTCAATTGAAATTGTTTTAGAGTGAGTTGAGTTTAGAATGTTAGAGTGCAGTGCATAAGACAGCGTCTTCACCGCTGAACTGAACCTTAAAATGTCATGATGTATGTACAACGCAAGCTTATTGTCAAACTCAATCTGATGGATTGCAAGATTACATGTGTCCCTTGTGCAGAAGAAAGCAGGAGAGGGAGGAGATTTTCCCAGGATGACAGAAGAATAAAGATAACTGTCATTTAAACAAGCAGTGCAATCAGAGTACACTGTACAAAGTACAAAGCACACTGGCTGACCGTGTGTGACACATATCATTAAAATGACTCATTCAAGTTTGTCCAAGATGAACATGATTTAACACTTAAACTTCATTACAACGAAATAATACTTTTCAATTCTGACAACAAAGACTCAAAATTGGCCTCTCTAACCTAGGCCCAAGTATTCATGGTGTGCCACAGGAAAGTGTACTTGGCCCTTTGTAGGTCTGCATTTATACAGTATATACAGTATACAGTATATTAGACAGTATGCAAAGTGCAGAACCCATGTATGTAGACACAGTTCTTTGATATTCATAGGGTCAGCAGGAGTGACAGGGCCACAATCCAGGAGCTACAAATCCAGGTCACAGCAGGCTGTGTATTTGAAAAAGCTTAAGATGTAGGTTGTTTGATGATTTATTAAAACTGCAGCTATTCAAATGTTGCAATTTGCACAAAGTTTTAGTGATATCACATGTATGCAATTACTTATAGTGTACATATAGTCAATAGACGGTCAGCACAAGCCAGTAATAATTATGCTGCCAAGGAAATACGAACAAGCTCAGGAACTAGACACTCATTAATCCAGCAAAGGAAATGTAAATGTGTCCAGTGTCATCCAGATAGTTAAAAAAAAGATCTGCACATCAAAGTCACATTTCATGAAACAGTTGTTTTTATTTGCTCAACACACATAAACACAATATAATGAGGTGCGTTCTGAGTTAGCGGCCAATGGTCTCTGAGATGATACACAAGGTGGAAGCCAAAATTAGAACTTGATTCTTATGACAAGCTAATTGGCAGCTTGTTCTCATGTCTCCCATGTTTCTGGTTTGAAGGTCACAGCACTTTCATTTCATTCTGGTGTTAATTGATGTACAGTATAATGGTTGCATTCTGCGTGATGTATGGACATAACGACAGTTAGTTTTTTTCCAGAAAACCAACTGTACTTCCCACACTGATTTAATTCAGATCGATTGGACCTCATCCATTTTGACTGCTTTAAATAGCATCATCTGCCCTGCTCATTTGCCTCTGTGACGTTTTCACTTGATGTGCTTTGCGTTAGGTTTACACACGATTTCCTGCTATTCTGCATAGCTGAGTGAATCCCCTTTGCCCACCGAAGCACAAAGCTGAATACACTCTCGCTTGGTTTGGATGTGACCTGCCGGCACTGAAGAGGAGATCAAAGGGCATTTCTCCTGTTTGCCTGGTCACCCAGTGTCCTAGTTAAAGATCCTCACGCTGTCTAGTGTCACACACACTACAGCAACATACATGGCCTGGCAGAAACATGGGCTGAACCTTTTCAGCGTATGACCTTTTAAAACAAAGCACTGTGTACTTGTTCCCCTCCACCTTTAGGTGGGGCAGACGTTGTGACCATTTTAGCCAAAGAGGAATTTTTCCTGCTCAGTTTTACTTTTATTTGAAAGATCTTTAAAAGACTGATGATGTAAGAGTATTCACTAGAAAAAAGTATAATAGAGAAAAGTCAGAATAATGAACAGAATTTTGTTTCTTATTTTCTTTGATCCTCTTGTGATCCCTCAGATTTATCTTGTGGGAGCTCTGGGAACCACTGCCATAGACATATGCATGTGTGCACAGGCACATACAAACAAAGAGGTAGTAGAGAAACATAATTAACAAGGGCACTTGTGTATTATTGTTAGAAAAGATACTGAGATACTTTCAGTGTAACTGTATGCAGATACATACAGGCATTACTGAGATAATCCACACTGAATAAGTAAGACAGTACAGCAACTTTTGCACGCGTTCTTTTTTCTGAATTCAAATCCAAATAAGGACTCTGTGAAGCCTCGCTCTCTTCCCTATCTATTCCTATCTTTGTTATGTGTCAGGGCCTGTGAGAGCTCTGTATCTGAGAAAAGGAAGGAGACAGAGTACTAGAGTAAAAAAAACTGATAAAGAGGGAGGCAGAGAAGAGATAGGGGAAAGGTGGGGGGGGGGAATAGAGAGAGTAAAGAACTGGGGAAAAAAGATAAAGGAAGAATGAGTAAGGACAAGTGGTGGCTCGTAAGTTCAATGTTGGGAGCTCACTATCTTCTCAGCGCATTGTGAGTGGATTAGCCACAGGGCTGGGGAGTGTGGAGGAATTGACAGCGTCTGGATGTGCATATCCAAATTATTATATTAATTAATGGATAGGGGAATGTTTGGATTTCGCCACGGCTAAATCAACAGGAGCTTATTGGATTTTCGTGGAGAGTATTTAACCTAACGAGAGCTGATCTATTACAGGACCAGTGTTCTTTTTTTTAATGGGTATTGATCTTCTGTCTCACTGTATACACACAGACAAGCACATCACCGCTTCCCTGCATGAAGAAATGCTCACCCAGATCTTCCCATCTCTCTCCCTTTATTATTACATCTCATTTTCTGACTATGAGATCATCAGGGAGGGGGGCCACTGTAAAACAAAACCACATTTTTATGTCCTCAAGGGTGCGGGGAACAGCCATCCACCCAGGGGGCTGTAATCGAATGTAGGCCAGCGGAGCGGATATGCAGTGATGCTCTATTCATCGGTTCATAAAGCCACAGCGCTGCAGCTGTATGTCGAGGCTGCTGAATCAACTCCCACTGATGTAAACATGACCTCTGACTTTTTCTCTTGATGACAGGCCAGTGAGATCACTGCTCATGGCCCTCTGGCTCACACAGTTTCCCTTCAATAGCAGAGGCTGTTATGAAAACATTTGCGTCACTGTAATCCCTCTGTAGGATGCTGATTTATATTATACTAACTATATTAATTCTGCAAACTTCCACTTTTTTGTACTCATTTTGAGGTGGTCTAATCATTTGTCATCTAGATATATTACAGATTTTGCCCAGCATCTCAGGGTATGTTTTTTTTTTTCGTCACAAAAAGGCCAACTCAAAACAGCTATAAGAAATATTTTTTAATATTTAAATTGGATCACAGAATCCACAGAATCCTCCGCTCTACAGAGCTATAAAGCATCTTTTAACACGTTTTTCAGCCTGCAATTTACTGTTTTGGTTCCCTTTCAACCTTCAAAAGAGGCAGACTGAGTTGACAATTTAGCGCCTAGCCGGTGAAATTAGTTCAGCTTTTAACATCTTAATTAACAGTATATTTGTCTTTGCAGGGTATGTAAATTATTAAGCAATGTGCTTCAATTGGACAAAGTACAGGCTACACTTTATTTGGATAAATGACAAGCTTCACAAGCCACCATGGCCTGTTAGCTGAGGCTGTGACTTAATGAATATTGCACTGAGTTACACTCGCACCTTGCTTTGTGTCCCTGCAGGATGATGGTGTTTGGAGTGCTGACGCTGGTCCTGAGCTGGACTTCTCTGGGAGCTGACCTGGCCACTGCTGTGGTGAGCTGCTCTGCTTCCTCACTGACTGTCTTACCCCAATATAAACTAATACAAACGGGTCTGCAATCAATTCTTGTCATGACCGGCGGTGGTGATAAATTGCTTTGAGTAGACGCACACTGCCCTTTCACTGTGTGAGGGTAAAGGAGAAAGGATGATTATACACTGTATCGCATGTCCTTATGTGCATATACTTGCATGTGTATATGAAACATCTGCAGTGTGTCATTACAAAAGGATGCGAAACGAAAGTCAGACAAAACATTAACACGCAGGACGCAGTTGCAATTTGTTGCATTTGTGTCAAGTCTTTTAATCTCTTTAGCCTTTCTTGCCTTAATTTACTTCTTCAGCTCAAGTTTAAATAATTCTCATTAAAAATGTGTGCATGCTAGAAAGAGACCCTAACAGCCATGCTTCTGACAAGGTTTTAGCCCATTATCACTGCCCGATCAGATTCTTCTGATCTAGTTTTGTCGTCCTGCCACATCATGTGCTTTTGATCTCTGCCGTCAAATGAAACACCACTGAAAATAGACCACAAAGCACAAAATCCCAAACCCACACCTTTGTCAGCATCATTATACAACCTTCAATAATTTGATTCAAAGTCAAGGATAATGACAACAACAAACCATTTTCAGCTGTTAAAGCCTATCACGCTGAATAGGTGAACAATTTGAGTGTTTTGCTCCATAATGGTGCGACACAAATGTTTATATGACCTCGAGGGTAAGAATTAGAAACAAATGCGAGAATAGAGAGATCAGATGGATGAGCACTGGTGTCTGACTCACCTGCCTCGGGCACGTGTGCTATTTTTCTAAGATTTGTTGTTGGGTGTTGTGTTTTGACTTGAGGCTATAGGAGATAAACATGTGAATTTAAGTTGTTGATAATGAGCATCGTATGGAAATCAGTAGGATGTGTGATGGGTTATAACACATTAGTCTCTCATATCTTTCTTTTTCATCTATCAGCTTACTGTCTCCACTTTCTGTGCTTCTTTGTGATACCAATGACGCACAGAAAAACCAAGACTTACACTAAAACCAAACCCTGCAGGGGTTCAATGTTCAATACCTTGAATAATACAGAACTCTTCAAAAGACAACATGCAGTTTGTCTGTTATAGTTACAATTAGTTGGTTACACTATGACATACAGGATGTTGTGTGCAGTTGGTAGTTTGGGCTGAGGGAGGCCCTTTCTGGACCACTAGTGCGGCGCCTGTTTGAGCCGCTCAGAGCGCAGGCCGATTGCTCGGTGCCCAGAAGGGGGGAGTTGTTGTCTGTAGGAAGCAGAAGAGAAAAGGTGGTCACCAAAACCTAATGATATATCTGCAGCCATCAATCGTTCTCTAAATGCTTTATCATGTCCCAGATGTTTGTCATGGGGATATTTCAGCCTATCTTGACAAAAAGAAATGATAAGGGGGTCATTAAAATCTTCAGAAATGATCAACTGTTGACCATACATATCCATACCAAATGTCATTGCAGTCTGACCCACAGTCGTTGAGATATTTCACTCAAGACTGATGTTGGTTTTATTGCGACTTCAAAATGCTTCTTCAGATCTCCCTCTGTTCTACATCTCAGCTTGACGAGTGAAGTGTCTGTACAGAAATTGCTCTCCAGAAATCACTCTTACATTTTGAGATGACATTTTTTTGTCTGCCGGTTATGTAACCTGTCTGTTGCATTGTGTTTGGCTGAGGCTGACCCTGACTGGACTGTATGGTTGACGTCCACTTGGGCTTTTCTCTGCTGCTTGAGAGCAAATGTCACCACAGCTTTAAAAAGCCTAATAATCACTCAGGCAGGAACAGGAAAGGCTGTAAACCAAGCAATTACACGAAGAATCTCCGATCCTTTCTATGTGTCAATACGTGCATGTGTGTCCTCTCAGTTATGTGTTAATGTGAGTTGTTCTTGGCGAAAATGCATTAAGGTGTGTGTGTTTGTGTGTGTGTGTGTGTGTGTTTGTTCTGTGACTCAGCACAGTCTGCACTGTTCTGAATAACGAATTAATGACACATTTCCAGCCAACATACATAATTTTCTACTGGGCCGCCAATTATTTTTTAGATTAATCACTTTGTTTTTTCCAACATTTTATAGACTGAGTCTTAAGTTGATGTCTTAAAAATGTTTTGCTTTTTTTTGTCCGTCTAATAGTCTAAAAGCCAAAGATATCCAATTCAAAATGGGAAAAAAAAAAAACAAAGAGAAGCAGCAAATCCTCACAGATGGAACCAGTGAAATGTCTTAAATACTAAATCCATCATCAGAATTTTAGTTAATTAATTGTAATTCTTTTTTACAAATGGGATTATTGATTAATTGGCTAATTGTTTCGGTATGTAATACAGTAAGAAAACATAAAACTAATGTGGTGCTTTGAAGCATTATGAAAGATTTCGCTCAACTCAAAAGTCTTTATTTATGTCATTTAGTCTTAGTCTTTAGACGTGGCAGCAGCGGTGGCCACGGAGCCGTCATATAACCCCAATATGCTACTGCCACCCAACAGTGTTTGAAAATCACCAAAGTGCTTTCTTCACACTTGCACTCTTTCCTCCACGCCGACTGGAGGTTGAACTCGTGATAATGTTATTTGGCGCTGCAGTCAGAGCGCTGTGGCCCACTTTAAATGAGAACGAGTTTTGTTGCTTTGCTCTAATGATGTCAGACAACCACCACATCCAGAGGAAACCTGCACGCCGGTGTGGTGTATCGGTGTGTAGACAGTGTATTTGTTTGTCTTCCTGAGGATCTTCATGTGTGTGTCTCCAGTCTGTGTGTAAAGGTGTGTATGTCAGATGTTTTTGTGCTTGACTGACTGCAGATGTTTTTGTGTCTGCGTGGGAATCTTCACATTGTGTGTGTGTGTGTGTGTGTGTGTGTGTGTGTGTGTGAAGGCTATGGTTGGATTAGTGCCTCAGTACACTGTAAATGAATGCATAATGAATGCCCCCTCTTCACAGAAGTCTTAATTACAGACAGCGGGTAGTCAGAGCTCAGCATCAGAGAATCATTGTCTTCCCTTCAGGAATTCTAACAAACTTGCTCCTGAATTGCAGATATCCTCTGTATCCCTTGTTTCTAACAAACTGGCTCAGGTTTGCTGAGGAGTTCAGCCTGCTTCATCTCATCTGTGCACGGCGCTCATTAGCGTACCCCCAGAGAAGGTTAAGCTACGCGCAGTGTGTTTGTGCCGAGCCCAGGGGACATTTAACATTCAGACAGCACAGTTCGGAGGAGACCACCGCTGCTCACTTTTGTTATTTTGTCAAGGCTGGGCTCCTTTTTAGCACTGTTCGGTGGAGAGAAAGTGGCTGTGAGTGACAGAATTGAAAACTATTCCTGTGTAGACGTGCTAAAGAGGATTATAAGAGCTGCCTATGCTCTGTATTTTCCTTTTCTGTGTCAAGAAGATGATCAAGTCATCATTATTATTCAGCTTTGTCAGAGGTGTTTCAAAATGTTAATGAACTATTAATGTCAGGGAGAGTAGTTAGTATTTGACACTCTGAATGGTTCTTCATGAATTTCTATCGTCTACCTCCTCATTTCAAGAAGCATTCTTTCTTTTCAGCTCTGCCTTTGTTTTCTGCTCAGCGCTCTCACACGTCTCCTCTTTGATTGCAGGGCACAAGTGATTTCTGCGTGTCCCCTGACAAGTACCTCATGAGCCAAACAAAGGGTATCGTCGGTGCTGGTGAGTTTCCGCGACAATCATATGAATAACGTTGCATTAATGTGGTTGCAATTATGAGAGCATAAAGCTGTGACCATGCCACTAATTGCATTGTAGTTAAGTAAAAATGACAGCTGGAAATGTATTTAATCAGCTTCTTCTGCCTGTTTGTGTGTGTGTGTGTGTGTGTTTTTCACAGACATTGTTCATTACTACCTTTACTGCAACCAGACTCTCTCCAACCCCTTCCAGCAGGTAGGAAACAGGATGCTTAGCTGAGCTCCTACTGAATGTTGACTGATACGACCACGTAAGCATTATTTGGGTTATTTACAGGTCATGCAGGTTAACACAGGGCTCAATTTAGTTGAAAAAAAACTAGCTACCACCAAGCAGACTCATGTCATTGTTATTTCTTTTCAGTTTGGGGGTAAGTTTGGGGGTTCACAGTGTACATTTAAAGACTTGCACACAGTTGATAATTACAGTCCATGTATGTTTAGACTAGATATACGGAAATTTGACAAAATGAATAAATAAAGGACCAGTGACGGACACTCATAACTGAACCTATACAACAGAATACTTTGAGGAGTGTACACATGTTTTTACCTTCAGTTATTGTGTCTCAATACATCAAAAAGTTTTGTCCTACTGAAATATTAGAAATGTTTCCTTATTTAAATCAGTGAGTATCCCAAGAATTTGGCCAATGATTGAAAACCAAATTTCAACATCTGTATTTTAAACCTGGCAGTGGGAAGAAGGAACATGACATGACTTAAACTGTCATTTTCAAATAATAAGTTGTATAAAAATACATGAACATATAACTACATTGATAAAACTCCCCCAATCCCGGCTATGGTCCTGCATCCACCTCACACAGAACTGTTGTTTAAACAGCATTTAAATGACTATATTGAAATGTGAAGCAGGTCCTCACTACATTTTGGAATACAGTGATTTAATTGCTGTTGAGGAAATAGCTTTATATAACCAAGCCATTTTAAAACTAACTTTTCAAACAATTTTTACTCTCCTTTAAGCTGAATGTCTTTTGACCTGTCATTTCAGTGCTCAATGGGGAGTTCATTTCTCTGCCTCTCAAGCCTCATCTCTGTCAAGCTCTTTCTCTCTCTGTTCAGCACTGTCTGTCTTATTTACATCCTAATTTCAGCGCACAGGTCTGGCAGAACGTTACAAACGTGTTTCAAAGGCTATAAAATTGCAGATTAGAATAAGCAATTTGATGAATCTTCCTCTCCCCTCTCGTCTGAGGTTCTGTGAGGTTTCTCTTCAGACACAGAACAGGGATTGTGGGTCACGTCACTGACTTCACCGCTCACATCAGTCAGCAGTGAAGTCAATTTCTACAAGCTCTGGCCCAGTGAAGCTCAGATGTTATTATCTGGCTCTCGTAGACATGCCCTGAGGATAACAAGGGCACTGCAGCAGAGGGTAGGCAACCGTCACCCTGCCCGGTAAACAAAGTCAGTACTCTTTTCTCTGCCACACAGATCCCCAACAGGTGCAAAGTTCACAAGCAAGCTGGGAGATACAGGAATTCACTCTGATTGGCAAACATACAAGTCCCTCCTCCTGCTCTCTTCCCCTCTTACGTCTCTGTCTCAGTGCCCTGTAGTTCTACCCTCTGTGCCTTTTGTACTTCATTGCTCCAGGCATCACTCCCACGTCACTTCGGCTTCTTTCCACAGCCCTTTTTCTATTCTTATCATGGCCATCTCCTTTTCTTACTGTCCTCCTCCATCCACTTCCTCTGTCCTATTTTTACTTTATTTGGCTCAGAACAAGCTCACCCAAGATACAATAAAAAAGAAAGATCTGATCAGGCGGCTGGATTGTGCAGGAGGGAGCAGTTTGACCACGAAACACTAATGCAGATCCAGAAAAAAAAAGTCAGATCAAACGAAAGCAATTACATTTATGGATGGTTGAGGTAATTGACCATATCCTGTTTCAATTTAACATTATGCCACTGGCCAGGGGGTTTCCAGGCTTCTCTTGTTAGGGTTGGGTGACTGTGGCGATACAGTTTTACTTCGGAGATATGACAGATTAATTCACTTATTCACTTATGCTTGAATAATAATTTCAAAAGACGTATAGGGCAGAAGGTGCTGTGTCTCTTGTAGTATGTGATTATCCACTTAGTACATTGTACCGGATGTGGAGGCTTACTTTGCCCCCTGTTGGTGAGAACATAAACCTACATGACCACAATGACAAACTACAGAATGTCTTAATGTAGCAATACCACATTTTGTATCAATTCACTGCCATACAAAGCCGTAACGAAGTGACATATAACCATAATCTGACTTTTTGACGCATGTCAAACATATTACAACCATAGAAATGTGTAGTTTTAGAAAAGAATAATTCTGGTAAATAAGCTTTAACTTCATTGAAAAGTCAGTTTTGATGCATCAACATATAGTAATTGAGTTAATTTACCACAAAATAAGGCTTTTTTTCCGGGGTGGGGTGGGCAATCGTCCTAAAAAGGCATAAAGTTAAAGTATTAGTAGTAGTAGTTTCATATATTGGCTAAGTAGCCTTCAATGCTTGTGTTCTGTTTTGCATACACTGTTTTCTGTTCCTTGACATGTTAACTTTGTGGCAAATTTCTATTTCTAACTAGATTTTTAGTGTTTCTAACTAGCACTTGTCTTTTGCTGTTAAGTTATCTGTATTGTCCATTTTGATAAACGCATTTGGTGCCAGACAAACCGGATCCATTATGTAGGCTATTATGCTTTCATCTATGTGTTCAGCCTGTGAAAGGACAACAAGTCTGCATATCAGTTCCATTAAACAGCCTAAAAGACCTTTCCTTTCTACACTGTATGCTGGCTCTTTCGTTATAGTGAAGAGTTCCATTATGTGTTTACTCTTCATTTGCATGCTCTTTACTCTGCATGCGTTCAAACACATTTCCTTGTTTGCAGCCGCTGACCATCTTTCAGAGGTCCCTGACGACCATGCAGATCCAGATCCAGGGTCTGCTGCAGTTTGCCGTGCCTCTGTTCCCTACAGCTGAGGTATTACTCACGTAAACACCAAGCCGTGCCTTTTATGCTGTAGTGTAACAGAGTCAAATTGTTTTAGGAGTATCATTAGAAGGATTTTCTCATATTAGTAGGTGCTTCAGTATTTTTCAGTGATACTCTATGGTGACCTCTCCACAGAGAGATCTACTGGGAATCCAACATTTGCTGAACTCCTCAGAGGCCAGCCTGCACCAGCTGACCGCCCTGCTGGACTGCAGGGGGCTCAACAAGGTTTGTTCCCAGCATCCTAATTGGCATCAGAGCAGCACAAGTAGGTCAACAGGATAGTTAAGTGGCCACACTGGGTTTCAGCATCAAACTGAACGTGGAACTGGGCAAAGAGAGCAGAGCAAAACACAACAGAAAGAATTTGAAATTTAACAAGATCAACTTCTCCAAACTATGTTTTCCCACAATGTATATGTGAGTTTCCTGCACTGATTAACTTGCACAATGTGGCTCAAAGCTGCAGTGCAGTATGTGTCTTCCTGGGGACGACGCACTCCAGCGCGCTAAGTGCTTTTTCATCTTTGCTTCATTTTTGTCTGCTGTGAATTCAGATGACAGTAACAGTCCGCCTATACGAGCAGATTGTGTGTGCATCTGCCTTTTTGTTCGTGTTGTATTTTATATTTTCTGTTTGACCTCTTTAGGACTACCTGGATGCAATGGTGGGGGTGTGCTATGATGGGGTAGAGGGTGTGCTCTACCTCTGCCTCTTCTCCACCCTGGCAGCCTGTGCCTTCACTGTCATGCTGTGTGCCATTCCCAGGGCATGGAGACAAATTGCTTGCAGGTCAGTTTGTTCTCTGCTTGCCTGCCCGCCTGAGCGCCCTCATTTCCCCATCGTGCAGCCATCTCTATGCAGCGCTGCATGAGCCAAGCAGTAAAATGTGTGTGTGTGTGTGTGTGTGTGTGTATCGTTTACAGTTGCAGATGTTTTGTTGCAAATACAAATTCAGTTGTGTGAGTGCACTGCTTTGGGCTACAAAAATACCTTCTTAAAGTAGCTAATTAATGATAATTCAGTGTCATTAATCTTGTTTACTGTGTGCTTCTTTTATCCATTCAAAGCACCATAAAGCAGATTTTGCACGTTTTAACCCATTTAATTATACAGTCATTTATAGGATCGAAGCATACTATAGCTTTAGATGAGTCTCCGGCCCTTTCCTGGCTTGGTTTTTGACCTATTTCAGCACACAGTTAAAAATAACACTCAGAGGATGGGGACTTGGTTGAGAAAGGTCATCCATCACAATGAACACTTTTATCACCTTTATTTCTTTATCAGTTACATTCTCATCATGTAGCCATGCGGGTGTAAACAGGGGCTGATTTGTAAACGCTTCTCGTCAAGACACACTGACTTACATTTAAACTACAAAGTCTTTTTAATGCAAGAAACAGCAGCACGTCTGCTTTCTGGTTTGATGTATCGACGGTAGAGATTGTGAATGCTTATTAGCAGCTGACTGTCAAATCTCAGAAGTTTGTGTTCACAGCTGTATTATCATACACTGACTAATTTGACAAAAAACACAAATTTGTCCCAAAAAATTGTGAAATGGTTTCAATGTTTAAATCCGACTAAGCCAGGGGTTTACTGAGTCTGACTTTTAATGGATTATTATTTATTTCCTATTTCTTCTATGGTTGTTTCACAATATGAAATTACACAAATAAATGTAAGACTTGTTTGGATTTTGTTCTGTTGTGGGGATAAACATGCTTTACGGCACACCTCCCAGACTGAGAACCTCTGGACTAGACTAATCATGTGGCTCCCCTGTCTCTCCTCTCTCCTCGTCTAGGGAACGAGATTATGACGACATCGATGAGGAGGATCCATTCAACCCGCGGGCGAGGAGGATAGCCTCCCAGAACCCCAACCTCACCAACATGCACAGCTTCTGCAGCTACAGCAGCAGCATGGGCAGCCAGAACAGCCTACACCCGCCCGCCCCGGCCGTCTCCAACGCCCCCATGTCTGAGTACATGTGAGTGAACGGAAATAATGCCTGGAGCAAATGTGTGATGTCTAAATTTCATAATTGCTCCTGCGTCTGAGCGGCTTCTCTCATTCTTCCTCAGGAACCAGACAGCTCTGTTCGGGGGAAATCCACGGTACGAGAATGTGCCTCTGATAGGACGAGGCTCTCCGCCCCCCTCGGTGCGTTGGGTCCCAGCGGCCAAGTCCTTCCTATGATGTCACTTCCCTTTTAAGCTAACAGACAGATTTAGCCTTTAAAGCACAGGAAACAGTTTTATTATAAAAATCTGCTGATTATCTCATGTTTTCACTCTGTAACTCAGCTCACTTCAAGCTTTAAATGTCACCTCAACATCACTGAAATATTGAGCCATATCTAATAACCTTTCACAGATTTAATCAACTTTTTACGGCCTTCAGAAAGGTATTATACTCTTTCACTGTGACACTGTGCCTTAACTCTGCCCTCCATAATTTACAGGAGGCTGACTTACTTTACCAAAGCAAGGAGAGGAGAAGTAATGTAGTTAATATTTAATCATGAACTGAACATCATTTAGCCTCTCTCAGGCCAAATTCCCCGGAGGAAGTGACACGGGTCTTAACCTGTAAACTCGCTCAGTGTCGCCACTAACGGTTTTCTTCCTCATTGAATGAATTCGCTCCCCGCTGGGCCACTTGTCTCCTGTAACAGTGCATCACAGAGATAAAAATAGAAGCATTTTTGGATTAAATTTTCATCGGGCACACCCCCTTCATAACAAGTGTGTGCTGAATTACAGCAGTTAAATGCATTTTCGAAGGCATCTGATTTACTTGAGGTCAGAGTTTTGTAACCCTGCTTTTTAAAGAATGATTCAGAGAGACAGTTCTGTTGTCATGTGAGGAAATGCAAACCAAATACATATTGTATTTCTGATAAATTGCAGGTTTGTTTGTTGTTATGCGTAGAGGTTTAAATTCCACAAAATTGTAACAAAGAATATATTTTCTACTTTTCATGGTAATATTTGAGCACAGTTTGTAAATCAAGAACAATATCAGGTTCTTTTGTTAAACTTGAGCCTATAACTCCAACCAAAGAAATGTGTCATACTTATAAATCCCCCCTCACAACAACAACAACAACTGTACAGCCCCATGCAGTAGTTTGCGGCTAACAGCTTCTTCTATATATTTTTTTGTTTGTTTGTTTGTCATGTGTATGTTTGTTTGTTTGTATCTTTCATTTCTATATTTCCTCTTTTTTTTAAATCAACTTTTGGAGATATACTCTCAGCAGTATAGAAACCGAGTAAGTCTTTTCCACTCTTCCTCAGGATTAACTCCCTCACTTTTCCTCTGTTGCATCTCTGTCTTCTTCCTCTCCTTCACCTCACATCACGTTGTACAGTTCCTGTGCAGTTCTCCTGTTTGGCATGGCTTTAAACACGCAACCTGTTGTCCTCATTCCAGAAAGCCTGTTTGAGTTAGTGAGGGTTTGTCTGCCCCTGGTGTTCACAGGGCGGCACTGTAGTCATGTCCCCGGATTTTCTCATGGTTAGCCTCCCTGTGCATGCACCTCTGCTCCGGTCATCCAGTTCTATAGCTTGTACGGCCACAAAGTGTTAAGCATCAGGCATTAGCGCTATAGAATTAATTTGATCCCAGTAGTGACGTGACGGTAACGGTTAATATCAAAGTGACTTGAGTAATGAATTGATATGTTTGAACAAAGTGTAGATTACATTAGTTATCTATGCTCAGAGCAGGTTTTATGAGTTAAAGGAATACTAGCAGAAAATCTTTTGAGCATAAAACACTGTTGGCTTGATGGTGGTTATTAAAAGTCTGTCACTGGCCTCTTTGAGGAAGATGGTCAGCTCGCATGCACAGCAGTTGCAGTGGAGTTCCAAAGGCGACCAACCACTCCTCCAGCATCATCCACCTCTCCACCACTGACTCACACACACGAGGTCCCCGTTTAGCTATTTATCGGTGAAACAGCAATGCTGCCCATAATTTGGTTCACCGCTGGAATCCATTGTAGCTTCTGTGAAGCCAAGCTGACTACACCTGCTACCTCTGCTAAGCTTCAGTCTTTTAAGACCCACCTGTCAATCCCACACATGGTGACACTCAAAAGACAGATTTTCAGTGGACTATTCCTTTAAACACCCATGACATTTTTTTCCCCTTCTTTTTAGCTGATAATTAGGCTCAGTCTGTACCTGTGACACCTCACCCTTAGCTCACAGAAGCAGCTTGTAATGTTCTCTGTGTGTCTGTGTGCTCACCTTTCCTCCTCAGTACTCCCCAAGCATGAGGGCCACCTATCTGTCCATGACCGAGGAACAGAGAAGACACTTTGGGAACGACTTCCAAGCATAGACTTCTTTATCTGTCCGAGGAGGGAAACGGCATCACACGTACACACACGCTCGACAGACGGAGCGTGTGGCTATTCCAAGCGTTGCAGAGGACGGTGTGTAACATCCCATTAGTCCAGGACTCCAATCTGTGCAGTCTCAGGACAACTGAAGCATATCTGTACTGTTATCTGTTGTACACTCTTAAAGGATTAATCACACTTTTCTGCCCCAAGCCGTTTGTGGGGGGAACTTGTTAAATATTTCTGACACTTGTGTCGAACCTAACCTGCTCTTAATACATTTTGTTCCTTTGCTGCCGGACCTGTTATTCGTCAGGCTGTGTCATCTGTTGATGAAGCATTGAGGGGAAAAAAGGTGTGAAAGATTTGGCTGTCTTAATGTCTTTACACATGAGGAGGAAACGCATCATTAATAACTTTGCAACCTCAATTTTGAGGTTTGATTTCTTGTTGCAGTAATAAAGTTTAAAGAAAGAGAGCGAGAGAGAGAGAGAGAGAAAAGACGACTTAAAAATACTCATCTCCTGTTCAACAAGGTTTTTTTTCCCAAGACTCACATTCAGGTCTCCAAAGAGAAAAATGTGAACATGGCAGTAAACATGGCAGTAAACATGGCATACTGTTTTCTGTGTATTGTGCTTCAGGCTTGATATTTATGAAGCACAACCCCAGCACTGGCAGCACACAGCAGAAGGTATTATTGAGGTATAATTTATTTACATTCACACATGGACATGCCTGCAGAGAGACTACCTTGAGACCACGGATTCTGTATATAAGTTGTATAATAACAGACTGTTGTCTCATTCAGATGTGGTTTATTTTGATTTTGTCAAACAATGTGCCATTTTTATATTTTTTTTGTCTAGTTTTGTGTGGCGATGTCACATAGGATCACAATTATTATTTTTGAATATTTTCTAAAGGGCCATTAATTCATGTTCTCAACATATCTAATCCAGTTAATACAATAGCGTTGTAGTTTCTGTCATAACTTGGAAAGCTGTGCTGCTCTAACCATGATTAATGAGCATATTCAGGTAATTATTTTCATCATTGAAAACCACCCAAACAGTCCAATGTATGTATTGACTAACAGTAAGTTTCTGTAGGGATTTAATACATGCGTTTTTTTTTATTAATTACTTTGTTAAGTGTCATTTCATTCAGCATGTTACATTGTACAGGCACTGAGAGTGGTGCTTAATTTTGTGTGTGACCTTAAACTTCAGGGTCTAATTGTGAGTTGAATAAATCAGTTTTGAGTACAACTTGATGATGTGTAGTCATTTTGCTCTTAGGTTGTTTGTCCTTTAAGTGCATGACGCCACAGGAATAATTTCCACCTAATTTCCACACGTCACAACTTCATATTATAATGGAGCAAACAGTATTATTGTCATAACTTAAGCCCCTGAAGTCTCAAAAGATATTTTTAAGACATTAACGTCATTAATTAAGGGCTCAATAGTAGAGTTGCATTATCTTATAAGTCAAAAATAACAACGATCACATTCAAAAATGTTCAAATGTTCATCTACTGATTATTAAGAGTGTATAGTATTATAGATAATTGATTTTGGTTTCACTGATTCGTGACATGACATTTTGATTGTTTGCATGACTTTTTGTCACAGATGTGTTTCTTTGTTTGTGTTTTTCTCAAACAAAAACAAAAACCAACTGACATGGGTATTTTGATTGTTGTGAATTTGATTCAAATTTTGGACTTTTGGGTTTGAGCTAGTTGGAATCTGCAGCTATGGCTTGAAAGGGAGGTAGTTTTTAATTCTTCCAGCAGATGTCAGCATAGAGCTGTAAAAAAAGCAATAAACCACAACACATTTAAGTTAATGTGGAAAACTTAAAACGGTTACAAAAAAGTTGAAACAATATATAGTCGACAGCTGTAATGCATGTGTGTACAGCCTATTTGTGAATGAATAATAATGATAAAAGAGGGGAAAGACACACTTACAATAAAATAGATTATTTTATTATTTCCTATATTCTTTTTTTTTTCTAGCTTTGCACTTTTTGATCGCATGCAATGAAAAAGACGACATCCGCTCAGTTTTTATTCTTTGATCAGGAGCTGCTTGGCTTAGTTGTTATTGTGGCCAGTTTGGTCACAACAGCGGTGCACGCGGATCACCAGGGACAACACGCACGCAAGCACGCACGCACGCGCACTTGGTCACGCGCAGCCGGGCAGCGGGGAGCAGCGAGGACAAACGGGGAAGTGAGTGTAGTGAGTGTGGTGGAGCAGGTGGAGCAGGTGGGCCGCTGCTGGTGGTGTCACACACCTGCCCGCTCAGTCATTACTGCCGTGTTCGCGTTTCTAACCTGCCGAGTGGAAACACACCTGAGCGTCGACGCACTTTCAGACACGCAGAGAGAGAAAGAGACCAGCCGGGCTGCTGGTGGAGGCAGAGGTCGGTAAGTGTGTGTGTGCGGGGGGAAAACAGGGAGCTGTTTGGCTCGGTGGCTGCTGCTGCTGTTGTTACTCCGAGGAGACCATTACAGCAGCTTCGGAGAGCGCACTAGTTGAGGAGTGTGTGAGCGGAGCGGCTGCAGATGGTGGAGTAGAAGAAGTGGCATGACAGGGAGGAGGATGGTGCAGTGTCCCGTCTGCTGCTGACGCTCAGTATCCTTCAGTCGGACCCAAAGTGACCATGAAGGACACAGGGGAGTCCAAGGACCACCAACTAACCGTGAGTTCAAACCTCAGACTGTGCTCTTAACGTTGCTTCTGGTTCCTGGACTTTGTGAAGCTTGATTTGTTTGTAATTTTGATCATTTCGGTTGGATGAGTTGACTCGAACAAGCTGCTGTTAGTGAAGAAACTATGACCACAGAAAAAGAAACAAACCCAGAAATCTTCTGCTTTTTGTCGCACAGTGGCCACTTTATCAGGTGGACTAATGCAATCCAATACAACTGCCTACCTGTAGTCAACATCTATGGTTCTTATCATAATCAGTTTTGTTGACAGACCCGTGTGAATTCACTTATGTGCTTATTATTATAGTCACAGGTGGATGTAGTGTTGCACTGGACTATATATTATATTGACAGGTGTCTTTCCCATTCACATACATGAGTAAGGTAGAATATTACACACACCTCTGCCTATAATTCAGTCCAGTGCAGCACCATCACCCACTATGACCTCAGTGTTAACATATAATTTCATTAACATTGTTTAAAAAAAAAAAAAAAACATTACAGGCATCAAAAAAAGTAGAATTTATAGCAGAAAAGCTGCAGTGTGTCTCATTACATTGCACAAGATTACCTAATGTAACATGATGTGTTTTTTCTATTCGTATTTAAATGATTGTGTGTCTTTTTATAATTCCTCACAGCATGCGTCCTGTTTAGCCCCACACTATCTGCACTGTGTTCTGCAGCCCATATCTGAATAATTGAAGCTGCTGTTTCAGCTGCCTGGCCTCTGTCCTGTCCAGCATGTACTAATACACTTTCTACAGGGTGCTGACAGGGAGAGAACCTTATTATTCCCCCTTTATGCTTTAGTGGAGCTAAGGTGGAGCAGTATTACTGTTGCAATTATATTCATCATCATCATTATTATTCTTACACCCTATTAAGACCCAGACAGATGATTAAACATGCTGCAACGGTGCATCACAGTTGCTCTGACTAATATAGATTTTAATTATTTGTTTTCGTCCTATTTTATGCCCATGAAAAGCTGAACTTTCTCTCTGATCTCTGAATGTTTTCATGGAAAGAAATCATGAAGCGAGAGAAAAGTATATCAACTGTGTACGAGTGTTTTAGTGTAATAATGCAATGTTCATTCTTCATCGGGGGAAGACTAATTTAACGTCAAACTGTTCCGAGTGCTGCTGATTGTGGGAAAACGTCATGATTGTAATTTTTGATTATTATTTTTTTCACTTAAGCAGAGGAAATTGACAGGCTGTGATTAAGTGATTAAGAGTTGGACGTGAAATTAGTTTAGTTAGTCAGTCCATTCATGCATCTGTTTCCATACTTGTTTTTATATAACCAGCATTCCAGTTGGTCTGCCAGTCAAACACATTTCTACTTATATTTACATTTATAGATTATTTTAAGTTTCCAATTTACCTCACCTGCATATGTTTGGGCTCAGGGGATAGAAATTAGAATGGAAAACATGAAAAATATGCAAAATTCACTCAAGGTTTGGTTGAGTGAGTGCTCTTTATTATCTGAATGAGGGAAAAATCTCACAGACATTGCGCCTCCATGAATTTGTAAAGACTAGAGCGCTCTTGTGCTGTCATTGTCGTACTTATTCGTCAAGACCAAGTTTAATTTATTTTCCAACCTATAATTTCAGTAAATTGAAAATCTCTGTGTCGATTAAATTCAAGGACGATTAAATTCACTCTTTGTGCAACAGGTTGCCTTGAGGATCCGACCCCTCAGCGAGGCCGAGCAGGAGGAGGCGGCTACCATCATGGCCCATAGACTGGATGACCAGGTGAGATGGCCGTCCATTGTTCTACGGCTGTGTGTGTGTGTGTGTGTGTGTGTGTGTGTGTGTGTGAGTAACCTGTTTACCTCTGTGCACATACAGTATGCATGCACGTGAGTGAGTGATGGGGTCAGTGTGTGTGCTTGTGTGGGAGAGGGCTGTTGTCTCTGTTTCAGAACCCTCTTCCTGCCTGTCATGAGGCTGCACAGATAAGGTATCTGCTGGGACCTCAGTAAAGCCAGCAGCGTCTGTAAATGAATGCGGGATGACTCAGACCTGTGGCAAAGAGAGTGACCTTTCTAACGACTGATAGAAATAAAAAGCTTTGCCATAGCGAACGCCTGGGGTTTAACCGGACATCAAAAACTGCAGCGCTATGTAACATTTCTAATATAAAACAGTCGTGCTGATGGTGGTTCAGTCTCTTAATGTGACTGTCTGACTTGAATGATAAAGCGTTACTGCTAGGGCAGCAGGTGGTAATTATTTCTGTTATGGATTGATTTTACAATTATGTTGTAATTTTCACTCAGTTAATTGTTTTGAAGAGTATTCCACTGATGGAGCAGTCCTATAACATCGTCAGAACAAACCTGGTGCAGCAGAACCAGATATCGTCCTTTTATTCCATGCTTGCTTCTTCCTTGTCAAAACCTGTCGCCTACATTGCCCGCGACTAATGTAGCCTCAAGCGAAGATGAGGAGCAGACTACAGAGGCCTGGTTAACCCCTCTTTAAGCACACCAGCCGTTTCACTCATACTATCAAGCTATAGGATTTGTTGACATTTCTCAGAGCAAAGTTTAATCTGGGAACATATTTCAGATCCGATATTTCTGAAAAATTCTTGTAGATCAGTATTGAAAATTGTTGACATTCTTTCAAGTCATGAATGCTGCCATGTGCACCAACCAAAGACACATTATAGAAGAGGAAGACATTGCTGTCGCTACCTTTAACTGCTTTAACTGCTATGTTAAGTAATATTTTATTCAAGAAATTGCAAAAATTCACTGGTTCCAGTGTTTTATTAGTGATGGGTAGTGGTACTAGGTTTTTTGCTTTTTGCTCATATTTGCTATGATCTACATATTAATCAGCAGATTAACTGATAGTCAAAATAATCTAACAAAGTTGCAGTTGTGATTTTTATGATACACACACATTTGGACATACTGTATATTTCAGGAATTTAATATGTTAACAGTTGAAAATAGATAATGTTAATATTATGCCAAGCTCTGTTCACTTTATTTACTTGTATCTTTCTCCCCTGTGCACTATGAGATGGCTGTCTGATTTTCTTGCCAAGTAAACTGCTTCAAATGGAGCCATTATGCTAATTGTATTTTCCATTAGAGTAAACCATGACAGGAATGATGGCCACAGATATGCATAACCGCAGAGAGCCAGTCGCACACATATAGCATAAATTACATTACATAGATTTTGGATTTATGTGTCCTTGCAATAACAAAAATGAAAGACTGCTATCACACACAGTGGTGTTTTCCCTTCAGGGCATCCTGCCTTTAGAGCACGACCACTGTGCGCAGCATGTAATGATGTTGTTACCATGCAACCTCTCATATAAGAAGGACATACAGTATGAACAAGCTCCATGAGGGCCATGTTTACCAGCAGTCGTCACTTTTCAACCTGTCCCTTGTGGAGACCATTTAACAGTACCACCGGTGAGTGTGTGATGATGATGAAGGTAGTGCAAATGATAATGAGCATCCTGACTGGGAACTTGCTGAGGGCATAATGGTGGTGGGCAGCTTTTCTTGATTAATTAAGACCAAGCCAGACCGTAACAACATAGCAACAGCTGACATAGTGACTCAGACGTGTCTTGGTGTAACAGTCACCAGTGCTGGAGGGAAAAATTATATTCATTCAAGGATGTAAGTAGTAGTGTTTGTTCATACTGCTGAAGGATTTTTACTAGAGAGCACTTCTAGAAACAGATAATCCACAGCACTAACACCTGACTTGATCGTCTGTTTTCTCAGAAGTCTTAGGAACATCATCAGCACTTTTGTCTGCCATGACATCATTAAACTAGGCTTGGGCACAGGGGATTACAGCGTAGCAGTAGGCACGTAGATATGATGCTGACACAGCCACCATAACAAAGCTTTGAGCTCTACCGAACCTCAGCATGTTATTGTGTGTCCCCCTTTTCAACTTTACCTGCAGTATGATGATTTAATTCCTGAAAAACACAGTTCAGACTGTATTATGTCTGTGTGGAGGAATACAAACTGACAGATATGCTGTATTGTCTCTGTGGGGTTACATCAGGTTCGCTCAGGTACGTTCACGGCGAAGGATTAGCAGGGTTTACAATCCACGCTTGTTATTCAGATAGTGGGATTGTGGGAATCTGCTGTTTACCCATGTCTTGTGAAGGACTTAGTGTACAAGGGCTGCCCTGACATGAATGGAGGGGATGTAGTGAGGTAGGCCACAACAACACTGGGATGTTGTGAGATTATAGAGCTGGGGGTGGCTGAGTGTGTTTACCTGTGACTGTCCCTCCTACCCTTGACATCAAATAAGTCACACACAAATAACAACTGCGATCCCTTCTACACGCTGCCCCTCCACAAACACATGAGACCGTGTTCTGACTGCTTTGCCTGGAGATGTCCATATGGCCAAGTGGTAGTGCTCAGACAGATTAGCAGGGTGCTAGTGGCTGACTTGGCTGACTAGGTGGGAGTACCCAGATCTGGCTCTCCTGACAGAAAGCAGACAACTGGAAGCTGACTAAGCCCACGGAGATGAGCTCATTGGATGGGCTTTAGCTCAGGTTAAGCCCCCTGCCACCTGCTCTCTTTCTCTCTCTCTCAAGCTTTTCTCTTCCCCCACTGACAGCCTCAGGGCATCCACTCGCTGCCTGTCATGGACCACCTGTTGCCTGTTACGCTCGATGGGCTTTCCCTGTCCTTGAGTGAGCAGTACACAGATCAAGGGTGGAGTGAGGTGGATTTATGAATGAGATATTAAATGGCTCAGGTTGAAATATTTTTCTCAGTCAAGGTCATAATATTAAAAGGTTTTACCAGAACAGAAAAGTGGCTTGGCTTTTATCCCGACTTGTAAACAAGATACAGGTAGGCTTTGCAATTTCAAAATATTTGCAAAGCATGATTCTAGTGGAGTTTATCTTGGAAACCGATGTCAGAGTAAACTTAATTTCAAAATGGGGCTGAACGATAAAAACACATTATGATTATGGTGACAGATGTAGTGATTACGATATCAATGATGATATCCAGGGTGCCCCCCCTCTCGCCCCACAGTCAGCTGGGATTGGCTCCAGCCCCCCCACGACCCTTAAGGATAAGTGATATAGACAATGGATGGATGGATGGTCATTTTTAAATTTCATTTTCAGCGAAAAAAAATCTAAAAAAAGAAGATGATTTTGTTTTTTTACTGGAGATGGTGCCAAACAAGCATGTTCCCTTTCATCTAGAGAATATCATTTGTAGGCCAGGACATCTTTGTAGCACAATATTACCTTGATAATGGTATGTTGTGTAACATTTACCTTTTGCAAAAAAATTACTGTTCCTGCGATTTGGATATTGCACTTGGCCATACTGCAATTTCAATAATATTCCTATTAGTCGTTAAGCTCTATTTCAAAAGAAGGACAGTTGTGGCAGTGAGTCAACAAGACCTTCATTTGGGCAGCAGACAACATGTTCTGGCCGGCTTCATAATGTTTAGGGAAATTACAAAACCGGCCCAACTGGCGTTGCCTGGGAAACTATGGACAGTGAAAAGACACCTTAAAATGTTACGACACAAAAGATGACACACAGATACTGTTTTGAAATCAAAAAAGTCATACTTGAATTGTATAATGTTCAGAGAATTAGTACAGTGTCACATGGGGTCTGTCAGTTAAAACTAAGAAGAAATGTTAGTTGTTTGTATTTACGTCCTCAGCTGACCTGAGCCCAAACCAAGAGTAGCTTTAGTAGTACAGTAAAAGGCCTAGAGGTGATGTCACTCCTCCTTAAGAGGCTATCAGGAAAGCTGTGTTTATCCCCCAAGGGATAAAGATGGTCGCTGAACCTCGTGAATGAGACACCTGAGACCATTTTATCTCACTACCGATTTCACTCTACTTACAAAAGACTGGCCTTGGAGGCTACGCATACACGTGGTATCAATTTAGAGCATACATTAGGTAGGATAATAGATCCAGGTTAGCTATACTCTACAGAGTACACGCAATTAATTAATTAATTCATTAATGTCCTTTTAGCTTTAACACATCTAAAATACATACATTCCAGGTTCATTCTTTCAGGTTTGCATCTAGTCTGTGTGCATGTAGACGTGAATATTAGCCAGTTAGCAGAAATGTGTGTTTACACCCTGTGGGATTTGTCTTACTTAGCCCTTAGGCTTGACAAGCATGTCTTCGGCAGGGCTTGCCTGTCAGCACACAGTGGGGAATGCTTTATGGTGAGGCTTTGTCTCCATGGAGACACCTAGACAAGGTCAGGGCCATTGTTTGTTTTTGTTTTTGTATTCCTGCTCCTCAGTAGTACAGTCTTCCATATGGGAGAATCAGGAAAAAAGCCTGGAAAGGGGGCCCCTTTTTGGCTGTTTTTTTTTTTTTTTTCATGTCAGCAAACGTTCTTTGATGGAACATTTGTTCGTCTCAATTTTTGGCAGACTTGCCTATGACATTTAGGGTGGACTGTAAGTGTAGGAGCAATAAATATATCACACGAGGTGTTCATGGTGGCATTTTAGGATCATCTTTTCAGAGGGAGGATTCTGTTGTATGCAGATAATGGAGGACTTAAAAGCCCTTCTTCATATCAGCAAGAGGAGCAAAGACTTAAAAAAAGACTGTATTTATTCATGTGTTTACTTGAAAAAACCTCTGAGCGCGGTGGTTTGTTCTGATCCCTGAGGGAGACTGTGTCAGCCAGCGAACAAACAGAAATGTACCGTTTTGCCTCCCAGTTCCTTTGTAAAGGTCAAGTCCTTTAAAACAATAAGCAGCATTCAGCCTGGTCCAAGAACAAGTCTACTTGATCACAATATACCATGAATTGGCACATTTTCTGCCTTGGTGGAGTACAAAGCACCTCACCTCAAGTGCTCAGTGTAGAGTTTCCGCCACCTTAGAACAGGTCGGTCAGTGAAAGGAGATTCAAATAGTGTTCGCCTTAGAGGCTGCAATGTAGTTAGCCTGATTCAGCTAAAAACACAGCTCCTCCTAGAAAAACTACTGTGAATGAGACGGGTTGTACTCCCAACAAAATGTAATTTGTGATGTTCACAAATGGGAGCTGGCCTGGGAGTGAGTTACATACCTTAAAAAATCTCACAATTTGTGTAAGAATTCGCTGACTAAACTGTTGTCTCAATGCTCCCCCACCCTTGGCTGATGGAAACGTTCTCTCCAACACCATCACCCGTCACCATAATAGACCAGCTAAAAAGCTGGGGGAAAACATGATAAAGGGCACACTTTGTCCATGCAGAGTCTTTTTTACGAGGCAGAGTGTTTGAATAGCCTCACTCTCTGGACAAGAGAGGGACAGGATCTACAAATAACCATGTCCTTTTTAGCTGTGAAGTTTTAACCTCCACACACACACACACACACACACACACACACACACACACACAGCCAGGTAAGAGACCCGAACCTGAAATGGCAACAGTGTCACAGCAGAGATATATAATGAGTGTAAATGAGCTAGAAGCACAGAGGAGTTTATTTTAGGTCACACACTGAAGGTGGTTCTACCTTTTTGCAAAGCTGGGTTAATATGTCAACACAAATAGACTGTCTGACCTCAGAAAGTGGATAATCTTCGCTTTCCTCCTTTTGCCTGACAACACTTGTCCTTCTCAGCTTCCCAGCGACACTCTCTCTGATTCCCCTCATCCCTGCCCTTCCCTTGAGTCTAGAGGACTGTTGTGTTTGGGTCAGTGCATGTCTGTGTCAGTTGCATGCGATCCCTTTCAATGCCTTCCCTGCTCTCCCACTCCTAATTGTGATGAGAGGGCAGGGCGTGGCAGCTCACTACAAGGGGCCTCTGAAGGAGACTAGATGCTAGAGTGGCCCTGCTCTTTGTTCTTCTGAACAGCTTGTAGTACTCAAGAAAGCACACTTATTGCCCCTGACTTAAGCCTCAAAGGGTAGAGCAAGGCCTTTGCAGTAAGGACCAGGAGATACTCGGGCATCGCAATGGGTTCATGATTATTTGAATTAAAAAAAACAGCATTATACAATCCAGCTGTTATATGTCCTCAGGTGTCCTCTGAGTCATTCTTCAGTCCACAGAGAGGTGATGGCAAGGAAGAAACTACCCAAAGGGATTTTACTGAAACTTCATCAACTCATTATATCACAGGTTATACAAGCATAACATCTTTTTCAATTTAGGAGAAAAGTTTTGGTAAGAGCTTTTTATTTGATGATGTGTATGTGCAGTTGTCTGTGTATGTGTGTGCTGTGTTCTGTGTAACAGAATCAGGAGTACGATGTTCCCCTTCTTGCTCCGCGGCCACCTAATACCTCTTACACAAGCAGGAAGTGCAGGCCAGCCGCAGGGCCATCATTGTGCCGTCTTTATTGGGCTCCTGGCCAGGATGACTGGAGGGATTGGTCCATTGTAAAATAGCTAATAGGTCACACGTTGATTCTCAACAGCAAGGCATCCTCTCAAAATCTCCTGAAGACACTAACAAATCTAACTGAATGAGAGCTAAAGAAATAACATTTTAATGAGAACACAAAATGTGAAACAAGATGAGGTGAGTAGGAGAAGCAATAGGCTGACAAAAAGAGGTTGAAGGAAAATCAGGCACTGAGGACAGCAGATTTGCAGATAGCGTTTACAAAGAAAACATCTCCCATATGTCTTGGGTTTTAGTTGAACAAGAGGGAATGAGTCTCCAAGGGCGTTTGCCGTGTGATACTCCATGTTGTTTGTCTGGTAAGTGTCATCCGTGAGACTGCCTTTCCCTCAAAAGCTGGAGACGATGGAAATGTTTACGCATGGTACCTATGTAGGGAGTAGTGTTACCTAACCCTGCCTTATCCACAACGGTGGCAGATCACGAAAAGCTGAGTCATTTTTGGAAATCTGGTATGAGTCATTTTTGGAACAACAATCTCATCAACAATCTTTGTTTTGCATCCAGAAATATTATATATGACAAAAAAAACAGGGGGAGTTAAAAAGAGTGGGAGACGAGGCAAAGATAACACTCGAGGTGTGCCCATGACAGGTGCCTGCTGCTGTCCTTAAAACAACGGCAAATTTAGTTGCCGTGGTTTGGCCGACTCATCTGGTCTGCTCTTCAACAGTCAGACAGAGTCATAAGTGTAGTTATACTTTTAGAATCCGTGAGAGTTTCCAGAGGTTGTCATTTTGTCTGATTTCCATTACAAATAAATGTCCATAAACCCACTTAGAAATCATGGTTAAAAAAACCTGCCAGAGAGTCATGAAGTTTATTTCAGTATCAAATGAATCCACTTGTCTCTACATTTGTGGGTACATTGAAAACAGGACCTGCTAATGGCTAATTTGGGGTACTTTTAATCGTATCAATGAGCCAAAATGTAAACAAATACTGCCTAAAAAATATGGGGCTCAAGTTGTAGTCCACAGCATAGCTCAATGAATGTGTAACAATACTGTGGCAGAGGAAAACTGAGCGGCTTTGTGTGCCTACTTTTCATCCACAATTTTGTTTTCTGTATTTTTTCTGAACTTGACAGTCTGCGTGTGGGGCTGCTAGCATTCATGGCTATTTTTCGGTCTTTTTTCTCTTTACTCTGCGTAAGATCTTTCTTCTTCTTCTTCTTCTTCAAAAAAGAGTGCGTTGTATTTTGAAACCCATCGGAGAGGCTACTTAGAAACTCTAATGGCTTCTTTTGTGTTTCACACAGATGACATCTCCCACTCTGTCATGTCTATTGAAAGCAAAATGGACTAAAATGGCTGAAAATAACACGCTGTTGATCACCATTTTTCTATTATTTATTTCATCACGTGTGACCATGTGCGTGAAGTTAACTTGACACTGTACTAAATGGATCCTTACTCACCTTGCTGCTGTCTCCTTTTTTCTGCCTATAATCTATTATACTTTACAGAGGAGAGCTGCGTAAATATAATACAGTAAATCATAGCAGTGATGTTGATGTATGAACATTACAATGGAAAATGAACAACAAAACATTAGATGCTGAGTTGATACTTTTCTAAAAGTACGAGAACTTGTTCTCTGTTACAGAAATGTTGATCTGATATACAAATTAATCTCTACCAAATTTCTGATATACATTTTTATTGGTGGAGTTAAATAGGAGTTTAAATGGTTTAATCTTTTCCTGAATTCTTTGGTCGAAAACAAGCCAGCACATATGCAGCTGTGAAAATCTAGCTGGCCCTTTAGTCCTGAACTCCTGAATTGAGATTATTCTTCATCAGCCTTGTGTGCGGTTGTTTGCTGTCGTACTCATCAGGGAAGTCAAGTAAGACGAAGCTAGACGCAGTCATTGTTTTGATACTGTAGCTTCAAGTTAAAAGGTCTAATTTAGGGGTCTTTTTTGTTGAAATGCAAAATTAAAAAAAATCTCTCACCATTTTCATTCTCCTAGCAACAGTGTTCAAACTAGGACTTTGGAGGCAGCTGTTGTCTTGGTCCACACTGCTGAGCCTTCATACTTGCTGTTGTCTCCAGCATCACAGGGTGTTTATCAGTTATTGTTTTCACTTCATAGTGACACTTCACACTTTGAGTGACTAGAAGAAGATGAATAATTTTCCTTTCCTTTCCTTTTCTTTGCAGCGGGCAGATAGAAATATTTTGAACACGGACACTTAGACGCTGAGTTTGAGTGAGCTTGAGTTTTCTTCTCTTTAGGTTTCCACTTGACTTGGTTTTAATCCTGTGTTTTCGTCTTTGACCTCATTCTTTTTATGCCAAAAGCACAGTTGGACAGCTTCCTCTTTACTCTTAAGTTGTTCCTCTGGCACTCAACCTATGACTAGATGTCGACCCATAAAGGCCACAGGGCTGTAACGTGATTCTAGCGTCTGGGTAATTGGCGATTATCCTAGTTTGTATGTTTTGGTCGACCTCCGGCCTCAAGTCTACCTCCGACCTTCAGCAGCCAGCAGCCAGTGCCAGTCTCTGGCATCCAACCACTGAGTTTTCCTGCCAGTTGGCATACCTTTGGATGTTTGTTATTTGTGATGGCACCGAGAGGATAAGTTAAAGCTTTGCTGTAAACCACCTAATTACCTCCATTAAAGAGGTTGTGCTATGAAATATATGGAATCAGATTTGTTTCAAGCAAAACTTATTGAAAGTCAGTCAAAATAAATGGATTTGAGAGAGAAAAAAATGAACTCAAGCAAAAAATTATAACTCTTGTCTCTTGAAAACAAATAACTCTCTAAAATTGCTCTCGCCCTCTCTCTCTTTTGGTTACGCTTCTGGCTTTTTCGTTTGCGCTGCCAGATTCTTTTTTTGAGTTTTGACACAAACCTGTCGCGTGGGCGGGTTCTTTCAAGGGCGCGTTCCTATTGGCTGTTGAGTTTTTGAGCGACACGGCTGTGACCCGGAGGTTGTTCCCCTGTTTGCTTGAATTGACTCCTGGGGATCTATAAAGTTTTTTAAAAAACTACATACAGTGATTAGTACTTACTTTAATCTTGAAGCAGTTGCTTGTATGCCCCCCTATACTTCCTCTTCATGCATGCCTTGCATGGCGAATGAAAGATTCTTTCTCCCGCTTGGTGATTAGAAAAAGTTCAAAAAACTTTATAGATCCCCAGGAGTCAATTCAAGCAAACAGGGGAACAACCTCCGGGTCACAGCCGTGTCGCTCAAAAACTCAACAGTCAATAGGAACGCGCCCTTGAAAGAGCCCGCCCACACGATAGGTTTGTGTCAAAAGTTATTTGTTTTCAAGAGACATTTTGTATTTTGAAGGTTATAATTTTTTGCTTGAGTTCATTTTTTTCTCTCTCAAATCCATTTATTTTGATTGACTTTTAATAAGTTTTGCTTGAAACTTTTGAAACAAATCTGATTCTATAGAAATACAGCAACAGTTCTGCTATGAAGTTGTGAGTTATGAAATTTGAGTTATAAATGTTCTATTTTGCACTCATTTGATATAAGAACATCTGGCATATGGCTATATATATCTTTTATTATTTTATATTGAGGGTGACAATAATGGCAATAATAGAGCACCCTGCACCCTCTACATCTTCACACCTAATTGAGGTCTGTGGGTTCAATGAAATGCTTTCATGAAAGACAAATTGCTGTATTGTTCCTCATATCCTTTGTAACCATCTGTGCCTGTGATACCCAATAACACATCTGTATTACAAGCCCTCAGAACCAAAATGGTGAGGCTAATGTGTCTAAGAGAAAAAATAGGCAACTTGCAGAAAAAAGAAAGCAATGTGATTTCTCTTATGCAATTCTTGACCCTGCAAGATCTCTTGTGGCGGTGCGTAAGAGGCTGGTAATCCTATTGCAAGGACCAGCGCCCGCCACAACCCTGTGCCTGCAGGTGCACATGTGAGCGCCTCAGTCGGAATTACAGCGACGCTTGTCTGACTGTACAGGGCATTCGTTTGCCACAGCCAGACGTCTTACGTAACTTCAAATGAAGAGCAGACCTTGCTATCAAGCACCGTGTATCAGGTACACCTCCAATCACCGAGAGCCCCTGAAACGGGATATACAGTAGCATTGTTAGGGTACAGAGAGGGCAGCTCTGAGGTTTTCTATCAGATAACCAACCGCAATTGTGCCCGTTGGATTTTCCAAAGCTTCAGTTGCGTTTCTGAAAGAACAGCTTGAAAGGTTGCCCCGTTAAGGTCACCGCTTAGACCTGACTGACTTTTTGTGATCTTGATCCTTTGTTGTGTGCTGTATTTTTGATGCAGCACACAGATGTCATTGTTAAAAGACTCGGTGGTTATGTCATTATGCAACCTCAAGATAAGGGAAGGGAAATGGTGGAAAGCATGCAGAATGAGCGCAGCTGTCCACACACACATGTACACACACGAACTTATGACATATTTTGATGGATGCTGTGAGACTGATCATTACATTATATTACATGTAGTGGTTTTCGGCTATGTGCTATAAGCATATTGATGGCTCATTGCAAATAATTTGGTAGGCAGTTTTGTCTACAGTTGAGCTTCGATTGCTAACTTTTGAGATTTTGTCATTCATAAGACGTATTATTTGCTTTTTAATCATTATTTTTGTACATGCTTGTTCTAACGCATTGTTTCAAGAATATTCAATAATACATGCTAACATTAATATGGTTATTTGCCGTTCATCTTTGTTACACATGGGACTGATAGTAATGTCAGTAGTTTTACAGGTCTTTAATGATAAATCAAAGTAATGGACAAATTAAACCTTTGATCTGATGATCAGTCAAAATTAGTCCAAAGAACAGACAGATCACTTGTATTTCTAAAAACGGCTGTCAGTGAACTCTGGTGGAAAGTTCAGCCAGTTTCCCAAGAATCTTCTAAAGGACTGATAATACTGACATACGGCATATACATCCCACTCTGCTGTCGCTAATCAGATGCATTTTCATGCAGATGTAGATCCATATTTTCTAGTATTAAAGTAATACAGCCTCACGGGAGCCTTGATGATGATCTCCTGTTGCACATAAATTCACAAAGCAGTTGGAACTGAATTGAAAACAGGCTTCCATGGTAACAGCAATGTCACATGGATTTGAGGGTTAAATGAGAATGGTGTCTCTGGGGAAAAACGAGATGCACAGATAGACATGAATGGACATTCATTTATACGACACACTAATGCATCACCCTCAGATAAAAGCTCCTTTCTTAATCTCTAAAATGCATGCACGGGCAGACCTATGAGCTTTATAAAAAAGGATGTATCCTCATGACCTTTGACACCAGAGCAACAAAGACAGGACACAAATGTAAACAATAAAATGTGACAGCAGTGTGTATATGGTGGTTTGACGTGCTATGGTCCTATCGCTCTAATTCAGACCCTGTCTGTATATTTTTGTCTAAAAAGGACATTGCCCTCTTCATCTGCTGTCTCTTCTTGTTGTCTGATCTTTCAGAATCTCCTTTCTCCTCTCTTATTAGGTTTTCTTAACGTAATGAGGTTTTATTCATAGCTGTTCCATTTATCTTTATGCTGGCAATGGAAACCTGTTTGTGATGGATTATTTTTAGTGTCAATAATCTGTTGATGATTTTCTCGATTAAAGGATTAGATTTAAAATCTCAAAAAAAAAAAAAATCCAAACATGTCGATCAGTTTTTCCCAAAGCCCAAGATGACGTCCTCAAATGTCTTGGTTTGTCCATAATCCATAATCCATAGATATTCAATATACTGTCACAGAGGAGTAAAGAAACCAAAAGTACTCACATTATAAACTGGAATCAGAGCATTTTGATTTTTTTTCTTTAAAAAAAATTACCCACACCAATTAATCGATTACCAAAATATTTTATTAATTTAATAGCTGACTACTAATAGATTAATCGTTGCAGCCCTAGTTTGTGATGATTATAGAGAGTGAATGCTTTCATGGTTAACGACAGGAAAACACTTAATTTAGCTTCTAATCAAACTTTTTTTGTGTCATTACAGTATGAGAGGTTGTCGGTGAACTTCAGGCCTTTTGTACAATTGAGATTTCCAGTTGCTCCTCTGTCATTTTATTAGTGATCGGAACCATCATTTAGGTGTAATGAAACCAGTGCCTATAAAAGCGGTTGATTTCTACATGACTGCTGACTTTTGTTGGCTGTCTTGGCAGCATTGCCACTTGGCATGCAATAGTGGAGCGGGTCAGGGAGAACCAAACCAGGCAGGCTGGCTTGTGAAACAGTACCACATCCAGGCTTTGAATTATGGATCTGTGGTGGGAGCAAGCAGTGCTACAATCAGTAAGATGGCCAACCAAGTCAACCCTGCTGCATTAACGACCAGAACAGCAGGTCCTGTTGATTAGAAAACCCATCAGCCATGAAGGGCGGTGGGCAAGGGTGCTCCATCGCACCCTGCTGCTTTTTGTGGCATTTAGATAACTCCATCACGCTAATTGGTTTCATGTCGTTGCATAAGCAAGCTGTTGTTTTGACTTTGGCTGATCCTTGTGAGGATATAAATATTTTAGGAGCCTCTTTTTTTCATACCCACAGTGTGTAAATTCACGCTCTAACCATTTGTTTTGTCAGCCCCCGGGGTCAAGTTAAATTGAGTCAGGCACTGCATCCAAATGAGAAGTGGCTGTAGCGTGCAGTGTCCATTGTGAAAGGACAACATGATTAAAACTGCTAAAAATGACACCACATTTACAGAGGCTGTCGACCAGGAAATTGCCTTCCTTTTCACCCCATGCACTTCTTGGGTCCGTTAGGCTTCTGGCCCGCTTGTGTCACACATTGACATCTCCTTTAGCGGGGACCATGAATAAGTCAGTGGTGAATGAAAAAGGGGTGATTGGTCCCAGTAGAAAGAGCAACAAGCCTCAATTTAAACCACAGTGGAAAATCTGACCTTGACATCGCTCTTCGTATAATATGTTATTGAACTGGACCACAGTTGAGAGATTCCTTTGTCTACTAAGAGTCTGACCTTTCCCGGTCTTTGAAAGATCATGGTTAGCAAGCTGGTTACTTTTACCTGATAGAAGTGCAGATATAGGGGCTAAAGGTCAGACATAATCATCCACCATCATGGGCATTTGAAAGTCAAACTAAGGGCTTTTACTTACACTGTTTCTGTCCTCGATCTGATGTTGTTTCAACTGTCAAATGATTATTGGTAAAAAAAAAAAAAACTGTCTTCCTGGGAGCATAGGAAAAAAGACAAATGGCTAATAAATATGCTCTTATGCCTGAGTCTTCATATAAAAGTCATAGCCAATGTCCCAGCAATTAATTATCATTGTCATAGTTACAGCTTGGCCCTACTTTGTTCATTAACAGCAACACCAAATCCAGCCAGACATTTCTATTAATCTTATCAGGTTCTATGTGTTTGCTGCATTGTGCCACTTGTGTTTGTAGAGTGGTTGCTGTGCAGCTGTCCACTGACTCACAGCCCAGTTTTAAGCTTGTTGAGTTCATGATTTAGGTACAGCAAATGAGAGAGATGACATGACCAGCTTTTCTAAGGCTGATTCTGATGATTCAGACTGCTCTATAAATCCTGCTTGAATCTGAATCTGCTGGGTGTGTGATATGTTTGGTCAATCCATGTGGAAATAAGTCATAGACTTTATCCAGGTATAGAAATGACTTGGCATGTGTGTTGATGTACCCTCTGTTGGTTGCAGTATATGACAGGCTTTGCAATAGCATGATCTGGTTGTTTTCTGGAACAGTTTTGGTCTGTAAAATGTCAGTAAATTGTAAAAAATGTCACATCCCAAAGATATTTAATTTACTATCATAAAGTATCATAAGAAAACCAGAAAATATTCACAATTCAGGAGCTGGAACCAGTGAATTGCCATTTTTGTTGCTCAAACAATTAAATTAAAGAATTAGAAGTCAATGAAGATGTCTTATTTTGTCTGAACAGTCCAAAATCCAAACACAATCAATTAACTATAACACAAGACAAAGAAAAGCAGTAAATTCTCACATTTGAGAACCTTGAACCACCTTCTTTTTAGCATCTGTGCTTTAATAATGTCTGAAACGATTGATTATTAAATTGATTATTAAAAGAGTTGTTGTTGCATCTCTGTTAAGAACCTTTGGACCCTGGTTGATAAAATGATTTGTCTGAACTCTAAAGGTGTTAAAATTCTGGTCTCGACATTGTTTTACCATCAAACTTTGCCATTGTGTAAGAAATACAACAGACTGTACCTCCTGTGATGCATACAGCCAAGCACACTGTGTGGGAGTGCGCTGGCCTCAGCTCCTGTGGTCAGTCATGCCTCTCACCACCCTGCTTGCACAGACTTGCTTGTTGCACAGACATGAAATGCTGCTTTCTCAGGTGCTATATGTGTACATGTTTCCATGCAACTGTGTGAGAAGAGAGTGGATGTGCGGGAGATTTAAAGGTTTCCATGAGACTGCCATGTTTCCAAGTGTTCTTTCACCTACTCTGTATGCTTAGACATCAGCTACAATTGACCTGCACTTCACCCCAGACTCTTTGTTCCTCAAAAGCCTCTAAATAGAACTCAGAGGACAGTCTGCTGTGAAGGGCATTCATTTTGGCAGTCTGAACTCAGGGAGGTTACCTTTAGTCCATTATTGGCACCAAAACCCTGAGGCACATGCTCAGACATCCAGTCTTATGTTGCCACACAGTGTACTGACATTAGAGCCAGCATCTTACAGTCTTATCAGAAGACTTTAAGAAAATTAGTGGTATAGAATCTGCTCAAGCAGCAGCTGCTGTGTGTGCACGTTCATGGGTGGAGCTGTGGAAGGTACTGTAACTCAAGAAACACAGATGACAGATGGGACAAGAGGTGTTATCAACACCCTTGGCCTTTAATGATTTTCCCAAGTGCATACACACGAACAAAACCATGCATGGATGCACACACTATTTGATACCTACTATCCATGCAATTACATAAGAGCATTGTTGCATGCTCATCAGCTTTCTCAAGGAACACAATTATGCACGCACACCATGCATATAGTAGCAGGCAATGTTCACACTAAGCTGGCTAAATTTTCTCTCTGGTTTAGCTGTGTGGAGAAATAGTGACATTTTAGTGTGGATGAGGATGCTGAATCTTTTCTGAAACTATAATTCATGCTCTGAACACAGGTGGGTGTAAAAGTAATAAGAATCCGTTGGCTGAGCTGGTGCCTCCAGCTCTGCTATGCAGGTGATCAGTATTTATGTTTATGTTGACAGGCGACTTTATGAACAGAAAATACTGTCTATACCATCTATTTTCCTTGATTAACAGGTACTGTGCTGCATGGGTGATAATCACATTGCTACTTTTTACTGATGCAGTGCAACAACAAAAGAATAAACAGAACAATTGTTTCTTCTGCTATACTGAAACACAAGTGGGAGGCAGTGGAAGAGAGGTTTTCTGTTAAGACCCGCTACTGCTTATCAGATGATGGTTGTAATTTACAGTTTTGGTGTTTTCCAACAATATATTCAGACTATCTACAGTTTAGTCGATTGCTAATGCCCCTGCTGATTATAAGAAGCTGTATTTATTGTGTGCAGTCTGCTGTGGTAATCCACTACTAACATCCTGCGTTTGTGTTTTACATTTTGAACTAAGATCTAATATAATAACATTAGTCTTATAGCCTAAGCTCTTTCACTCCACAGTATCTTCTGTATCTGTATCATCACACATCAAATAGTAACATGCTGTTACTCAAGGCTGTCAGGTTTCTCCTGCCATCCCTTCCACCCTAATGTGGACATGTTAGTGTGAACAGTTGTAGTGCTGCTTGTCCTGTTCTCATGCAACTCAAAAGACACATCTGCTCATCACTCGGCCTCTTTGCTGTTATTTGACCAACTAATTCACCTGACTATTCTCATATTGGCTCTGAAGGTCATCAGATTGGCCACGACTAAGTGGCTTAAGTGCCTCTGACCTTAAGTGCTTTTGATACTAAGAGAAGTACTCTCTCGTTCACAGTATCTTTCCTGTGAAATGTGATAAGAACTCATACGTCATTGGAGCTGAGCAGCAAAGAAAAGTTAGAGGAGAAGCAGGAAGAAGAAGTTGGGGAGAAACAGGTGGGGAGAGGAAGGATCGGAAAGAGAGTAGCATCGGCTGTTGCACATGCTACACGTGTTCTCCATGTGTCCTGAGTTCAGTGGCACCTTATCCTCAACCATGTGCACACCAAAGAAAATATCGAATTCGTTTAGAAAAAAAAACAGCAAGGAAAGAAATAACTTGAGTCCAGTAAGGGAGTAAAATCGATGGGGAAACAAGTAGTGGCATTAGATTCATTTCTCCCACCTCTCCATTTTCCTCTCTCTCCCTGTCTTTCCTCTTGAATTTCAATTGAGAGGCTTCAAAGTGAGCAGCTCAGTGGATGAGGGGGTCATCAAACAAGCCGTGTGCTTCAGCGTTACAAGCCTTAGAGGACTCTCCAGGCCCACTGCTGAACTGGGCTGATCAGTTGAAAAAGCGGGCAAGCACTCAGCAGCCCCGTGGCCGTATCTGAAATAAACTCAAGAGTTCTTTCCATCATCTCTTCTTTATCTTCTCTTTATTATCGGGACTTTTCTACCAGTTGCAGGAGACTCAAAGCCACATCTCTGAGAGGAATCGTTTTGTTTTTGCTGCAGACAAAACATCAAGCAAATGACACCCACTTAGATTCAGTGATTTGTCAACAGCATTATGATATTTCTCTCCTTTGTCATGCTATGTAATTTCTTTTCAAGATTTGTCCATGAAATGTTCTTTTGCAGAGCTGTGATTTACTGATGATTGTGGGTTAGACATAAGCTTTGTCAAACAATACAAATGGAACAGTGAGACACCTCAAACTCCCTGTATTCATGTACCACGTGATTCTAGCGCTCAGGCTGTCACATGCACAAAAACACATTTTTAGCTATCACAACCTACTGTTGGTCTTCTCCAGATGCTGTCCTTGACATATGGGTTGGTGGTTGGGTCATTATGTTCCATAAGCAGGGTTCAGTGTATGGCAGATGGCTTGAGCGGATTCCCATTTGCATACATGCATACATACAAGCTATGAAGTGTCCCTGATCTGAACAGGGGCCGTTTTAGTCTCGTCATACTTAGGAGCAGCTTCCATTGACATTTCCATTTTTTTAATGACATTGCTTACCGGAGCGGAAAAGAAATATACATAAAAGAAAAAATACAGAAAAGTAAAGTAGTGCACCCAAGTTTAATTGATAGTTTGGGTTTATATTTTAACTTTTTTAGTCCCTGAAAGAATTGTGAAAATGGGAAAAATACGACATTGTTTTTTTCCACTCTGTTTTTATCTGAATAGTAGATCTGAGATTCCCAGTATCTCCACTAAGATGAGAAAAATGGAAAGTATTAATTGATGAAATGATAGTTTGGCCCATATTTCAATTTTAGGAGAAAAATAAAGACTCAAACACAAAAACAAATTTGTGTGATGCTGATGTGTCATAATTACCAATTAACTTCCATCTTTAAATTTTCCTCATGTACACCATGTGCAGATTGTTTCAACAGAAACAGACATCTGCAGCAGACAGAGAGCCATCTGCATTATGTGTTAGCTAGTCCTGACAGCAGATGCTCCAGCTGTGTGGTGCGCCTTTGTTCCTGCTTTTTTATTTCCCATTTGTGGCCATTTGTTAACAGATAATGTAAACAAACAGTAAGTGATAATAGTAGCTCCCAGTGAAACTACAATTTTCTGATCTTTGATTCGTTGAGACAGTAATTTTGTCTGTCAGTAATGTTCTGACATTTACTTTTTCAAGCCGGATCTTAACTCTCTGAATTGAGGGCACATTTGCTCATTAGCTTAACCTTCCACTGTGAGAAGAGCCATATATTCAAGCTAGCTGGCTGCTTAGACATCACTGTGGTCTTTACGACGCAAATTTTTTTCATTCTCTCCTTTATCTTTCCTTTCTTTGCCTTCCTCTTCATCATTAGATGGTGGTTCTGATGGATCCCATGGAGGACCCGGACGACATCCTGCGTGCCAACCGCTCCAGGGAGAAGACCTACATGTTTGACGTGGCGTTCGACTTCTCAGCCAGTCAGGTTTGTCAAAAGTAAAATAAAACGATAACATGATTAAATCTAAACAAATGTGGCACAGCATGCATGTGCACTTTTAAGTCTTTTTTCTTCTTCCTGTGCAGGAGGAAGTGTACCGAGCTACGACCAAAGGGCTGATTGAGGGCCTCATTTCAGGCTATAATGCCACCGTGTTTGCCTACGGACCCACAGGTTTGTATGTGTGTGGGTCTGAGTGTGTATGACTGTGTTGCAGGGAACCCACAAAATTAACCAAGCACTCAGTCTGACTGGAGGTGTATCATCCACCAGTTACATGTTTTAGCTTTCTGGTGCATAATGTCTCATCTGCCTCTCTCTGAGTCAGCTAGCCGGCACGCTCTCAAGAAAAGGGTGACACAACTTATTTGCATCTGTTTTGGTATTTAAATTTAGCACTGGTCTGATTAGAAAATGAATGATGCTTTACTTCCAGTGTTTCCAGTGGTTAGGGACAGATTGCACCATTTCTCCATCACATTACTTGTTTGTCTCGCTGACTTCTTGAGCCTTCTGTCTGTCCATCTGTCTCAGAGATTCACAGCTCTTTGTCTCCTCTCGTGGGGAAGTAAACAAGAAGGGTTTTAGCATGTTTGTGTGTGTCTGTGTGTTTATGTGTTTGTTTGCAACTACAGCAACTGTGTGGTCAGGCCTTCAAAGACAAATTAAGACAGCACATCCTGAAAGTTTGAAAAAAGTAGAAAGAGGGATGACCCTTTAAAACAAAGTCAGCCACACCGGCCAAAGATATTTATATTCTTCAATTTTCTTTTCTGTTTACAGGTTGTGGGAAGACATACACCATGTTGGGGACTGACAAGGAGCCAGGCATCTACGTTCGAACACTGAACGACTTGTTCCGTGCCATTGAGGAGACCAGTGACGACATGCTGTATAGCGTCTCCATGTCCTATCTGGAGGTCAGAAATTCATTTTCCAGACATTTATTCACATCACGTGCTCCGAAAAACATCTAATTAATGCAGCAGTGGCGATACATCTCCTAAATACCCTGAAGTGGGACTCAAATTGTTTGAGACTTGATTGCGTACTCAGAGTTCAAATATTTATTCTGATCTCTTCATGTTTGAATTGTGTTCATCTATCTCTGTCTCTGTCAACGTCACAATTAGAGCGTCTTCTTTCACCATCATCTGTTCACACTGATAAGATCTGAGGTTGTTAGCTAATGCCAATTGCAGGCAGATACTACTGGTGTCCTTTTACTTTTCCCTGGCATTCGTTTCACATCTAAAATGAGCTGAGCTGGCATCCTCATCCACAGCCCTGTGAAGAAGAGCAGTGTGCGGAACATGTTAATTCCACACTGGTATATGTGTGTTTTTGTATCCTGTGTGTTTTTTTTCTTTTATCTTGCCTTGATGCCTTTTATGTCCTATGTAAATCACTTAGAATTGCTTTTTCAATTGTTGGTGAGAGGTGCTGAACAAATACACCTGTCTTGCCTCCCTTTGCCTTGCTACAGCAGTTAAGACTTACTCCTGCTACCTCAAAAGCCATCTTTCAAAAAATACTCTTTTGAAAACAGCAGTCAAACACTGCGTGATTGTCAGCCACTCCATCATTAAAGCATTGGCTGTAGTTTTTGTGGTTTGTCCCTAACTGACCCATGTAGATGCCCATTCATTCACTCAGGCCAGCTTGGTGTGTAATGGCCTTTAGATGGAGTTGTTCTTTAGCAATAATAGAGACTTATCGAAGACATTGTACGGAGACTGCAGTAATGATGTTACCACACCATCACTTCAAAATTAGTTTGAAGACCGAGCATGTTTGTCTCTCTTAAGTCTTATTATCTGTTACTTTGACACCACCATATCTTGGACAAGATTTACAAACTGTACTTGAGGTGACAGAGTGATTATCTCTACCTCTGTCACTGGATGATGAACCACAGATAAGGCGGCAGGCTGATGATGACGGTTTCTGTGTGCCTGCTGGCTGTTTTTCCAAACCTCATTACTGAGAAGCAGGTACAGCTCAGTGTTTAATAGCAAAGCCCTTAATAGTATTGGATACAGTGGAGTTTGTTCATTTAACTCTGACAGCAGTAACTGAGCCTCACTGTCGTGACTTAGTACTCTCATTTGGCTTCTTTTGACTTTGGTCAGTTTGACACTAATGTAGTCATGGGCAAAGATTTCTTAGCTTATATAGTGTTCATCGTTCTGAATAAAAATGTGTCCTTTCAAAAGTTATCTTTTTACACTTTTCACCCTGCAGGCACCAGCTACTTGGTTGTTGAAATACATAAAAAAATTATATTATGTGGGCCTTAGAAATTGACTGCCTCATTCAGGATCTTTTTTTATGACTTTAAGTGAACAATCTGTCCATTATAGCTTTGCTCCCAAAAGTTGTTCTGGAAAAGATGGTTGCATAAATATAAAGAAGAATCAGTCAGATTTGTTCAAAAATGTCTGGGGTGCCTGGAAAGGAAATGAGAGAAAAGTATAAAGAAACCAAAGGGACAAAGACAGAAAGAGAGAGGCAGATGATGAACATGACCTTGTATATAAAGGGAAATAAAGGATAAGAGCATTAAACCTTCAACTGAAAATGAAAATGGCACAATATAGGCAATTGTTAGGTGCAAATGTTGCCTGTTGGGAGGGTTCACGTCAGACACTGACATTACATTTTGTGTTCTTAGTGCCAAACACTATCATTATGTTCTGTGATTGACAATATTATTGAAGCTGAGCTCTTTAGTAGCACTGTGAGTGGGTGGAAGTGAAATTTTTCCAATTGAAATGCCAATCATGAAATCTGGATGTTCTCTGACCTATATTGAACTCTTCTGGATGACTCCAGACACAAGGCTGTTGGTGACGTGTGTGTTTGCTGTTTCCAGGGAGCAATCTGTTGCCACTGCTGCCTTGCCACAAAGAGGTTAAATGCCATTTTACAGCCGGGCTGAGCGATGTGCACACATCTGCTCCTTTTCATGTTGAAATCACACTCATTTCACACATGCAGTCTCTGAAACGCATGCAAAGAAACACATAGAGCAAATGCAAATAAATATACTTTGTGTAGATACTTTGTTCTTCACCACTCACGCACATGCATCAAGCCCGCCCCCCATTCTTTTATTCCTCCTCTGGTTTTGTTTGCCATCTCCTCACATTTAGCAGCATCAATGGAAGGAGAAACCTTTTTCGCCAGTATACACCGGTATCATCGTCTGTTTGTTGGTCACCATTTTTGTCTAGACTCAAATATCTCAACAACTATTAGATGGATTGCCATGAACTTTGTTACAAATGTACATGATGAGTATGAGCCCTACTGATGTCGGTGATCAGTTGTCACTTTTCCTGTATTGCTACCAGGTCAAAATTGTAATTTGTCTAATATTTTCTTCAGTCTACTTTTAACAGATGCTTTATGTTAATGACCAAATACCTAAAAATATATCTGTACTTTGTCTTTAGCGCTATTAATAAATGTTAGCATGCTAACGTTCTAAACTGAGATGGTGAACGTTATACCTGCCAAACATTAGCATGTGAGTGTTGTTTTTAATATTAACATTAATATTACATTCATATTTAGCTCAAAGCAACATTGTGCCTAGTACCAGTGTGGCTGTCTGCTTTTACTCTCGTTCAAACTTCACAGGCAAGGAAAGACTACAGGTGGAAAAAAATAACAGAAAAAAATGTTCAGCTGTCATTTTCAGTAAAAGTACTCCCCTTTCAGAGTTTGTGGCCGGGGTCTAGTTGACAAACAAGACCTGTCTTTACAGCTCTAGCCTCCCTGTGGTTTGTCATCCAGTGGTCACTTTCCAGGATGTCATTCTCCTAACTGAGCTTTTATGTGGGTTTAGGGGCTTTAGCAGCTACATCAGTGTCACTCCAGACAACTCACCTGCATTTTCATTTTGTGAAAGAAGAGCACTGACACTGGCTGATGACAGCCTGCCACCCAGCAAGCTGTGGTTTCTAAATGACAAGTTGCTGAAAATATAGTACATGGTGTTTTTGTACCAGGTTTGGGTCTGTGCAAGATGCCTGAAAGCCTGAATGAAACCTTTTCAGCAGACATCAACAACAAACAACCTCCCAGTTAATTCATGTCTGCAACTCAAAGGAACATAACTTAAGGATTGCGAGAAGAGTCATGAACCTTGTATCTGACTTGTACTGCATTTAACCACACTTCACCAAGACATCTTCCTACGCTTTTTATTACATTAAGCTGAAGTTGTTTTATTTTCCTCTGTGTCTTATTAGATCTACAATGAGATGATCCGTGACCTGCTGAACCCATCTTCAGGCTTCTTGGACCTGAGAGAAGACTCTAAAGGAGTGATTCAGGTTGCTGGCATCACAGAGGTTTCTACCGTCAATGCACAAGAGGTTAGACAAGCTACAAGAACGTACATGACATGACTTCTCATCTATTTTAACCAAAGCATTCTGATTTCATCCTGTGCAACTGACAGTGAACTCTACCCACGTGTTTTCAGATTATGGAATTGCTGATGAAGGGCAACAAACAGCGCACCCAGGAGCCAACGGCAGCCAATCAGACGTCGTCTCGCTCCCATGCTGTGCTGCAGGTGGCCGTCAAGCAGCAGAGCCGGTGTCGAGACGTCCTACAGGAGGTCCGATATGCACGCCTCTTCATGATCGACCTTGCCGGCTCTGAACGAGCAGCACAGGTGTGTGTGGATATATTCAGTCGGGTGGTGTTTAAATGGCTGAAATGCTGTTAAATTGGTAGTTGTACAGATACAGACAGATGTACAGACCATTTATGCTGGATACATTCACTTTTGTCAACTACTTTTCTGCCAAAATCAAGTTATAATTCAAAGACTCGATGAATGTGCCTGTTTCATACACTGCTTCTTTTAAGTCTGTAGAGACACATTACACATGTAAAGACTCAGAACTACAAGGGTCTGCTTTGTGTTTGTAGTCTGCTCACTGGGGATACTTGGCAGCCGATCTTTACAACAGTCTAGAGGATTGAGGTCCCCATAAACCTCAGGAGACTTTAATAAAAGCCTCTTTATATCTGCCATTATGGCCCACTATGTAGTTTATTAAAGTGATACACCAGCCTTTTGCCACATTGTTGTAACACAATGCTTTGCAGCTTCATAAAAGCAAAGCTTAAACTGTTTAGCACTGGTGGAAAGTACTGTCACTTTACTTAAGTATTTCTGTATAAACTATGCTTCCACTCCACTGCATTTATTTGACATACTTCAAGTAGAAGTGCTGATAATTCTCATTTACCGTTCCTTAACATTTCCAAGGCAAACCTTTATTGCAAATGTTACTTATGTCAGTGGTGGTAAGTAAAATTAAGGATGTGATTACTTTTTCTACTACTGGCTATTAGTCTTTTTGTCACATGACAAGCCATCAAAGAGTTTATTTATCAAGAGTAATGGCTGTGCATCGACTCAAACTTATTCAGAAGAATAATCTGAGACAGATCTTCATCCATTTAAAGCATAACCTAAAATGTTGGCATTTTCCTTTGACCAGTGCGATTCCATCCCGAAACATGTTATGTTATTATTTATAATTTATTTATTTTAAAATAAACAGAAATAAAAATTTAAAGTATAGGGGGTGATAATGGCATACATTTAAGAATAAAGCATCAAATACTCAAAAAAGAAAAATAAATATATAATATAGACTATTGAAGATGATAAGCAGTTTCGTGATTGCCAAATAAACTATTTTAAAGTAAAGCCAGTTGCATGCTGTTAGCTGAAGATTGCCTCTGGTGTCCTGCTAGTGTGACCACTGCTGTGTGTGAGGAGGAGCTGCATTATCAGACAGGAAGAGAAGATAATTCAGGTCCTGGTTTTATTATTACTTTGACCTTCTCTTTTTAAGACAGTCAAGTGAGCATGTTGAAAAGTATTCGACTAAAGTTGAGTTGCTTTTGTCGGTCAGATGAAAAGCATGTCACTGTCACCCATGTTAACACGGCCGCGTCCTCGCACACCACAAGAACAACATGCAAACAGTTAGTGAGTGAGGGCACTTAATTACCATGGAGACTGTCCAAAAGGGTCGCAACCATACTCCATTAGTAACTGAGCAGAACAGAGAGCTGTTTGTCTCTTTAGGCCACAGGAAAGATTGTCTCTGTCACTAAAGAAGAGCGCTGCATGTGATTAGTAAAAGTTGAAGTTGATTTAGTTCCGCCAAGTATTAATAGACCAAAGGAGGGAGGTAATGCCATCTCCTGGCCAAAGGTGGAAGCATGACAACTACACTGAAAGAAACAGCCAAGAGCCTATTTGTTCCTTTGTTTGGTCAAGGGTTTAAAACTCAAAACAAAAGTGTTGCACTGTAACATTAACTATCCATGGCCAAGTTAAGTAAAAACAACATAAGTTATTTGGAGGTTTAAACTCAAAAACTCAGTTAATCTGCCTCATGATGACTTTGTGGGTGATATTCGATCAACCAGATTAGGATTCAAATGTTGCTACACAAGTAAGTGATGTTACTTTTCCCTGTCAGAGTCAGGCCCGTTTCTAACCAGTAAAAAGAGCATCAAGGAAAAAAGAAATCCAGAACTCTCTCATGTGAAATCACCGTAACTGGTTTATGTGGGATCACTTTTGTCATTGTAAGAAGTTGATTAGGAAATTTGTTTTCCGACCCTTTAAGTAGCTGACCACGATATCAGAAGGTCGCTGGTTCAAGTCTAGTAGGGACCTTTGTTGCATGTTATTCTCCATCTCTCTCTCTCCTCATTTCCTATCAGCTGTCAACTGTTTATGCTGTAATTAAGTAAAAATACTCACATCTATCCGCCTATCTCTCTCTTAGACTCAGAATAGGGGTCAGCGGTTGAAAGAGGGGGCCCACATCAACCGCTCTCTGCTGGCTTTGGGCAACTGCATCAACGCCCTAAGCGACAAAAATGGCACCAAGTATGTCAACTATCGAGACAGCAAGTTGACTCGACTACTGAAGGTACAGTGATTTTGGACTTTATAGGGGAGCAGCTCTCAGATATCATACCTGTATTTTGCAGCTCAGATATTATCAATGTGTTATATTTTAATTCTGATGTCTCTGATTGACAGGACTCGTTGGGTGGGAACAGTCGAACTGTCATGATAGCCCATATCAGCCCAGCCTCTGTGGCTTTTGAGGAGTCTCGTAACACGCTGACGTACGCTGACCGTGCCAAAAGCATTCGAACACGGGTGAGCTCAGAATCATCTTTTAGTCTCTTATCTGTCTTTACTACAAGAGTGAGAGTGGCATGAGTGGATTTCATGATACAGTTAAATATTTGATTACATTTCTTTAAGTGATACTATTGAAAAATATGTTTACTAAACTGTGATATTACGTTTTTAAATGAAGCTACTTGCATTTAATGCAACTTTAAGAGTCACATGTCTAAGTCTACTCTTTTCTTTGTCTTTCTCTTACTGTGTGCTTCAGGTAAAGAAGAACCTGATAAATGTGACATACCACATTGCTCAGTACACCAACATCATCTCAGACCTGCGCTGCGAGATCCAGCGGCTCAAGAAGAAGATTGCAGATCAGGCGAGCCGCCAGCAGAGCTCAGACCGGGCTGACATCCGCCATGTCCAGGGTAAAGTCTTGTCCAAGCTGCCTCTTCCAGCACATGAAGAACGCCTGCCAAATGAAGCTTGTTTCTAGTGTTTGCATAGTCATGGCTATTTCCTTATTCTCCTTTCCTCTCTGCTCATCATCTCGGCACTCGTAGCGGAGGTCCAAGCCCACTCCAGCCAGCAGAGTCGGGTGGAGATGGACCAGTTGAGGGAGCAGCTCCTGGATGCCTTCCGTCAACAGATGGAGATCAGGAGGAGCCTGATGGAGCTGGAAAACAGCAACATGGAGATCCAGATTGACACCTCCAAACACCTGCTAACCATTGCAGAGTCAGTGTTTAGGATTTGTCTTTTCGCTCCTATCTGATAGCACACACCCGTAATGCCCTGTGTGACTTACATACAGTTAGTTAACAAAAAGGTTGAAAATTGACTTCCATCATCGGCAACCTACAGTCAATATTTTTTGAGTTTTATACAACAATTAGCAACTATACTTCTACTTTGTGTGACATTCAGTTAAGTCTCAGTGAAACTGACCTAACCATGAATTTAAACAACCTTTATTTGAACTGTGCATATTCAGATTAAGCAGCAGAAAGCTAATCATTATGACCTAGTTGTAAATTATGAACCAGATAACACAATTATTGCTGGTAGTTACAGTGTCTGTATTTATCTTTTTCTCCCAGCTGGGAACAGGAGCGGAGTAGACGCAGGAGGAAGTGGCGGGCTGAAAGGAGGAAGGAAAGTGTTAATAAGGACGAAAGCGAGAAGGACTCTGACTCCCCAGAGTCTCCTCCGGACAGCACAGAGACTGACCAAGTGGGGATGGCCCGAGAAAACTTGGTTACACTCATGGCTGAACAGAAAAAGATCCACAAACAGAAGGTAGGACTCCTGGTCTTTGTATTCAGACAAAGGGAATTGTTCACACACTTTTGTTTATTCTGTGGAATATAGAAAGTAATAACTTGCTTTTAATTGCTCGCTTTACATAAACATGGCATTGTTGAGAAACACAAAACATAATGTGCATTCGTCTGTTCACCCCGAAGGAGATTCTCGAGCGCAGATTCCTGGAGCTTCAGGATCGGGCCCGCCGCCTGGAGGAGCTGCTGCCTCGGCGGGTGAGCTCCGAGGAGCAGCGCGAGGTCCTGGGCCTCCTCTGTAAGGTCCATGAGCTGGAGATCGAGAACGCAGAGATGCAGTCCCACGCGCTGCTCAAGGACAACGTCATCCGGCAAAAAAACTTTGTGGTGCAGCGCTTCGAGCAGCACAGACACCTGTGTGATGAGATCATACAGCAGCAGAGACAGTTCATTGATGGTGAGTGATGACGATAAGTAACTTGTTGAAAAGTAATAGTAAATAATTAATAGTGAATTGAATGTTGTGAACAAGAAATTTGATGACGTCTGGTTGTGAGAAATGTAATGTTTCATAGATCAAGACAGTAATACGCAGATTAATCAATAATGAAAATAATCACTAGTTGCAGCCGTTGTCTGTTTTTTGTGTTAGACACAATAAATGTCTGGTTTTCTGAATTGTATATGTGCCTGTGTTCCAGACCATAGTCTCCTAGTACCTCCACACCTCCAGGAGCTATATGATATGTATATGAGAGAGCTGGATGAGAGGAAACTGGACAGAGCCATGGCCCTGGACAAGGTGACCACCAGACACACCATCAAGGTAGCCTAAACTAAAAAATACAGAAATATTAATAAGGTGGCATAGATGAATATTGACCCAAAAAATCCTAATGAATGCTCTGTTGTCATCTTCAGGAGGGCTCTCTGCCCAAGATCGCCCTGCCCGGTCAGGGCCGTGACAACATGCAGGACATGGACTCAGACCAGGAGAGCGTGCGCAACATGTGCTCTGACAACAGACGAGGCCAAGCCAAAATCCGGAGACACACTTTGCCCCCCATCCTGCCGGAGCCTGAGCTGTAAGAGAACTTCTCATTCACATGTTTCCCATGTAGAATTCATACAACAGCATCTACGGTCATATTAACAGCAAGCATGACTTGTTCTATCTCTTTTCCTGTGTCAGGGATAATAACAGAGTTTTTAAGAACAGCCCTCATGCCAGGCAGATGAAAAACTCGGCTGTAATGACTCCACCTCCCATCCACATTAACGGGAAGGGCAACAGAGAGGTGAGGACAAGTGAAATAGAATTTAAAAAATGTCCCTGAGAGCCTGAGAAGTCCTTCGTGCTGTGAATGAATACAGACTAGTCAGGTGTTGCTTTTCACTTCAATGGGTTCCTTTTAGAATTAAACTCACAGACATTTTACTGGTAGAAGAATATTACATTTTCATCTCACATTAAGAAACTCCGACACCGGCTGCCACAAGTATTCAATCTCACCTCAGACATTCAGGGTTTTTGCTCAGTTGTTGAAATTTGCAAACCAGCAGAATTACACCTTCTGCACGGGCTTTCATCTTTTCTCTCCATACAAATGTACCTGAAGTGTGAGTCACACACAAGATGAAGTAAAAAGAGTCATGACTGCTCGAATCCAACCCATCCTATTCAAAGTCAAAAATTCATTTTTCGAGGAATTCAGAATTGGTTAAGATGGAACTCGGTCTGACCTCGACTGAAAGCAAAGGACTGCAGTGAATGTCTGATCATAATGTGGCTTTTCAACATTTCATGTTTGCAGCTGCAGCCGCTGGTCCCTGAGAGCTCTCTGAGCTACAGTCATCTCAGCCACAGTGTCAGCAGCCACCTGGACTCATCGCCAGAGAGCAGCGAGGCCGGGGCCGATATCCCCCTCTCACAGACTGGTAGGGTGTTCAAATGTGCTGTGTGTGTTGGTGGGGGGACTCATGGGGCTGGTGTGAGCGCATTCAACAGCAATTAGTTTCTGAAATGTTTCATCTTATTAGTGTTTGTGCATTAATGGCAGGGCTGCATACTAAAGATTGTTGAGTTAATCTGTTAATTGCTTTTATTTTATATGTATATGGCACCCTCTGTCCTTATATCTATTAAATATCGATTTGTTTTTTCATGCAAAATGCAATGTCCCAAAGGCCACGGTGAAGGCTTCTAACTGCTTATTTTAAATATTAAACAGACATTTTGAGAGCTTGAGAACTATTTAGCAGGTACTTGCCATTTTCCTCTACAAATGACTTCCTCTTCTGATAAACAAATAATCATTTTAGCACTAACGAACACTTAGCCGTGCCCATAAACATTATGAGTAAGTAGTAGTAATCCTTTGTCTTTCTGAAACAGACTGTAAACCTTGGCATTCCCTTTCACCCTGTGCAAGTAGTTACAAGTAGGTAAGACAGTAAGTAAAGTAAGATGCCAGACATTTTAATTTTCTTCCACAGAGCGGCAGCAGATCCTAAAGGGGGTCCAGAACATTGTGGTTAAAGCGGCATGTCGACGCTCCAAAGCCCTGGAGGTGGACGCCTTGCGGTTACCCCCTCCGCCCTCTCCCCTGGACCCCAAGAAGCAGAAGAGCAGCCTCTCTTTGAGTGAAGCACCTCCTAGAGGCCTGCCAATGCGGCGCGGCAGGCAGCCTAGCCCTGAGCTCAGACACGCCACCTCGGACGATAACCTGTCCAGCAGCACAGGTGAGGGGCCCGGCCTGCAAGTGACCTGGACGCGCCCACGCAACCGCCAGGTCACAACCAAGAACCAAACGCCCCGCGAGGTGGACTTTGAGGCTCGCCGCAAGAAGAGGCGATCACGCTCTTTCGAGGTCACTGGTCAAGCAGTGAGTACATTTTGCATGTACAGTATTATTATTGTAACATTTCTTAGTACTTCCTCAGGAGACACTGATATATTTATATTATCACCGCTTGTCTGTTAAAGCTGCATTTAGTAACTTATTGATAACTTACACTTCCAACAGAAACAGGTAAAACTGGGCATTTACATGCCCTTCAGCCTGGTTTTCCCTGGTGTTACGGTGTCTCATAATATGTTTGTGAGCCATGAACGCACATAACATTTATCACAGGACTAAGCAGCGCCTCATTCGATTGTGGTTGGGCTTTGAACTTTGGATGTAATCATTGCTTCCTCTTCTGGCCTTCAGCTGCCTCAAACCAAGACAACCGTAGCTCAGAGGTTCCGTCCTCTGGACAGCACATCAGACCCCCATCTCCACAATAACGGTCAGGCTCCCATGCTCCGCCCCCAGTACAGAGGGGTCCCCCCTCTCGCCAAAGTCAGGGCACCCCACATCAGCCATCAAACAGGTAAACCTCTGCCACTGTCAGCGTAGACTAAAAGATGTTCCTCTGTAACGATCTTTTCATTCATTGTGCTTTCTTCTGTTATCTCCTCGTCTCTCCACAGGCTCAAATGCAGAGTTGTCCACAGCCTACCTGAGTAACCTGAAGCGAGGGCCCCAGCTGCGGCAGCCTCAGCCCCTCCTCTACATCACCACCACAGGCACCGGGAGCCAACGCACACGCAGACACTGAGCCGTTTCTCCTCATCTGTCTTCAACACCAGCACTAACACCCAAACCAGCTGAGCTGCAAGGGCGACCGTTTCAAACTGGAGAAATGGGAACACCCAAACCCACCCCCAACCCCATTAAGATGAACTATTAACACCCCAAGATGGTGAGCCAGTAAGACGGAGACCAACCGCACAGTAGCACAGTAGATACGTCCACACAGGTCTCCTCTGCGCTCTGTTGTGGACACTGAGCGATGGCGCTGGCAGGCTTTGAGACCGACAAGCCTACAGACGCTACAGATTGCGGGGCATACCCAGTGCATGTTCTGTTCTGTCAAGTGTTCCCACTTTAGCTTGCTGTCGTGCTGAATTATGTGTTATCATCAAGTCAGGATGGTGTCAAGCTCACTGTGAATGCAGCACTGTGCTAATTTTGTGCATTAAAAGAATATACGGTTTGGTAATCGTCAGTGCTTTTTGTGAAGGCCAGAAACAGAAACATCAAGCTAATGGTGGTTGTTAATGGGGCTGAAACTCATAGTAATGATATAAATGAGAATTGTGGGAATAGACTTCATTAGACACAGGATAAAAAAGACTGAAAGGATATTAGTCTAATGGCAATGTAAAAACTGTTTCATGAAAAAATGAAACGGCCTACTGTCAAATTGTTTCAACATCAGATTTCCATGTAGTGAAGTTTCACACTAATATTTGAGTTAAAAATATCATCTTGATTGTCGTGCACTTCTGGATTCAATGTTGTACTTCTGACACGCCCCAGGTCTATGCCTTTTCTTACCCACACTGGACCGTTAAATGTCTGTTTGTGTAGATGTATAGTACGACAAGTTGCTTTTCCAGATTAGTTGGCTGTATTTTTAATGAATTATTTAACTGTTGCCTTTACTTTCATGTTGTGCTCATTGACATTGCTGTCATAATTACTACTTTCTATGCTTTATTTTGTACTTTTTTTTAATTGTAATTTCTACCCAAATAAATCCAAATGATACAAGGGTAACAGTTGCTTTTTTTTTTTTTTTACATTGCAAGCACACAGTTTACTAGCTGCAATGAAAGACAGTCAACTGTCACCAATGAACTGCGTGTCAAGTCGTGTGAGTGAATGAGAGAGAAAAAGTGCCAGTTCGTAAGCTCATTTTCCGGTCATTCTATTTCACATTATTACACATTGGGAAATTTTCATTTTAGGTAATTATTGAGTTGTAGAAAATGTGACTGACAAGCAGCTGCATCGGGGTTCAAACCAATACATGAATCAGTGCATTGATGACTTTCATTGACATTGTTTTCAGAACAGTCTGGGACCAGCGCTTAGGAATGAAATACTTAATACTTAATGTGCAGGGAGTTTTCTTCTACTGCTTTCTAATGAGTGGATTTGTAATATTCTGAAATGTCCAGTAGATGGTGCACAGTAGTCACATTTGGGCAGAAGATAATTGAACTATCCAGCATTAAAGTCACAGTACTCCACCTCATGGAGGATGGCTCCTAAAACAGATACTGGACAAGTCAACTTTGTGTCATTTTACATTTATAATAACTATCTTTTTGTAAAAATATATTTTTTTATTATGACTTAAACATTTTTCTTGTGCTATTTTCTTTCCTATAATTCGACTACACCTAAGGTTTATTATGTAGGCAGTTTTCATAAAACACAGATAACTTTTGGGTGAAAAACCATTATTTTAAACCATTACTACCATTATTATAAAACGCTCCATAAACCATAGACATGTAATACGCAATGAAAGCTCAAAATCCATTGATTAGTAGTCATATGTCAAAACTCTGACAAGATAAAGCAACGCTCCAAATAATGTATATAATATAAATACAAAATACAGGTTGAAAAAAAAAAGTTTCAGGTCTGCATTAGAACATTAATGAAGGGAACAATTCACTACTGGTTTATGCTCTGACTTTGAAGCAACTATGTGTCTTATAATAAGTAAGATTGAGAGGAGAAATGGGGCCAAGTAAGAGTATTGAAGCTCTACCTAAAACCTCATTAATGCTTGCTGTGGCTGTTGTTCCTGTTTAATCATCTTCGAGTGCATTCGAGGTCTGTTGTCGTGAGTGGTGTTGGGAGTGCTCTAGCATCAAAAAAAGAATTTAAAAAAATGAAATAATCAGGAAGAAATAATGTGATTTTATGTTGCAGATGTTGATTTCAGTGAGACTCTGATCAGCATCTACCATCCAACGTTATCAACGCTCCCCAGAGAGGGTGGTGCAATGAAGGGGAAGACACAGACGGAAGTACCGCCCCCTTCTTTCTCCTGACAGCCCTCTTGTCCAATGACGAATCGCATTGTGCGTGATTGACACGTCAACCGGCCAACGAGCAGTGGGATTACGGCTCTCGGGCGGTAGTGTACGTACAGCTGATTTGCAACCCGCCGAAGCAACAGCAGAGAAGGAGGAAAAATGTCGCTGCTTTCGACGAGGACCGTTCTAGGATCAGTGTCCTTTTAGGAAAAACCAGACGGTAATTCGGTGAGTGGGACAGCCGTCACTAGTTGCATCCAAGGTTAGCGGTCTATTTCGGTCTGTCCCGTTCAGAAACGCCGCCGTCCGCTGCGGTTTTTAGTCCGTTTCGGGCCGCTTCAGGCCTGCTGTGATGTTACAAGAAGCGGGCAACGGCTGGCAGCCATGATGAACGTTTGTTAGGATAAATGAAGCACTGTTGACATGTTTTATATCGCGACTTTGTAGCTTAAAATCCGCGTTTCTTTGTCCAAATGTACCACTAAGGCAGCATGAATGTCTCCTATATGTCAGGTTTAAAGGTGAAGGTGCTTGTTTTGGAGGTTATTTCCTGAAGTGATTAGTTTGCACATCGGAGCTGCAAACTCACTCACTCACTGAGCGCGAGACTCAAATCGTGTTTTAACACGCGCTCTTGTGCACCACATGTGTCCCCCAGCTTTTAAAAAGTTAAACAGAGCTGAAGTATTCTGTGGACACTTGGACAGACGCTGCACGGTTGCTGGAGCAGAAATGGAGAGCTGTCCTCCTGTTAGTCTAGTGGTCCATTCACAGACAGACAGACAGACAGACAGACATCGATACACAAAACTGTGACTTTCAGCCTTTTTTTTTATAAGAATTAACATCAGCACACAATAATCAGCCTTTCCTTTCCTTTGCTTCCTTATGAAGCTGTGCGTAATGCACCTGGATGGGTTTGCGCCATGACGCACAAAGCGAACTACAGTCCTGTCTGTCTTTCCAAACTGTGAATAAAAGTAAAACTGTAATAAAATATAAAGCTAAGCAGGCAAAAGCACCTGGAGAGTTTGATGCTTGGCCTGCAGTCTCCTTGTGTCCCAGACCTCCAAGCACATACCCACAGTTATGTAGGTTCAATGCCTTTAACAGGATTCCTTTTTTTCAGGTTTCACTGAATCCCTCTATTTTATGCAGAACAGCACAGTTTAAGGCCTCTACCTTTTTTTGTAAAAGCAGATAAGACAGAATACAGTTATACTCTTAAAAAACGGTTAGTTTTTCCATCTGTCTCATTTTGTATATAACGACAAAATGGCACAAAGGACAATCTTGTTTATGATGATTAATTAATATTTTGTTCTTTTTAGCTACATATTTCCTGCAGTGACAAACTAAAGGTAAAGATAAGCTAAGATCTTCCTTTATTAGTCCCACGGTGGGAACATTCACAGTTACAGCAGCAAGTGAGCAAAAGCAAAAGAAGAAGAAATAAATGATACACATAAAAAAGTATGTACAATTCAAACAAGATAAGGTATAAGAATAGGGACAATGTACACGGGGAATATAAAAAATGTTGCACTTGAAGTGAGGTTGTTGTGAATAAATATATTGCACAGTTGGTGTACATTATACTGCTGTTTTGGTGCAGTGTTGTCTACTGGGTCTGCTGGTTGTAGAGTCTGACAGCTGCCGGAAGGAAGGACCTGCGACATCGCTCCTTCACACACTGAGGGTGGAGGAGTCTGTCGCTGAAGGAGCTCTTCAGTGCTGTCAGAGTATCTTTCATGGAGTGGGAGTCGTTCTGTCTCATGGATGATAGCTTTGCCATCATTTTCCACACCTCCACTGGGTCAAGGGGGCGACCCAGGACAGAGCTGGCCTTCTTAATGACTTTGTCCAGTCTCTTCCTGTCCACAGCTGTGATGCTGCTCCCCCAGCAGACCACTCTATATAAGATGGCTGATGCCACACAGAGTCATAGGAGGTCTTAAGCAGATAGTCTGCTCTGCCCTTTCTTGTAAAGTGCGTTTGAGTTCTCAGTCCAGTCCAGTTTATTGTTTAGGTGAACACCCAGGTGTCACCATCTCCATGTCCGCTCCCCAGATGCTCACAGGTGTTGGGGGGGCGTGTGTGTGGAAATCGAGTTGTAGGAGAAGTCAATGTAGAGGGTGAAGAGCCCCGTTAATCCTATTATGATTATTCTATGATCTTATTATCTAATTCTTATGTAACTTAATTTCTGTTTGTATTTAACCCCTGCTTTGCTCGAAGGGGCGCTGGAAGGCTTGAGGGACGCCACAGCAGTCCAGCAAGTCGGTAGCTGCTGTTTATTAAATAGTATAAAATATAAAAATGGACAGAGGTCAGACTTTCAGGGACACTTTACCTTTGCTATGTAGAACTTAAGTCCTCTGGAGAGATCAGCAACTCTGACATCAGCTGTTGCAGTGAGCCTGCTCATGTTTGTCCCACGTAAAGCCAGGTGGCTAAACTCTCAAAAAAGTGAATTTCCACCATATGCACATGAATTTCAGCTCAAATTTCCAAAGACATAATTTCTGTTGATCACCATTTGAATCCCTTTCTCTTTCTTTGTCTTTCAGAATGGACCCTCTGCTGCCATGAGTGATTATACACGTCATGAAACTGTGCAAAGAAAGTGAAATATAACAGTTTCAATGTAGGAAGTTTTACCTTGATTATAGTGAGAGAGTCAGTTTACATTCCCGTTCTGTCAACTTTAACTAGTCTAAGAACAGAAGAATATACTGCCACACTGCATGAGCCTCATAGGTAACCTCATCTAATAATTAAGCCTCTTCAGTCTCCTTTCAGCTCCAAAGGTAGAATTTCAGTGAAGACATGGACCCATCTACTCGGGTGGTGGGTCTGGATGCCCAGGGGAACATGGTTTTCACAGTGGTAAAACCAGTTATGGGCATCTTTCAGGTGTCTTCAGAGCAAACAGAAAGCGTTGCACAAGCAGGCATGGGGATACAGGGTTTATCAGAAAATACACTGATCCTCCCTCAAGCGCAAGGCCAGGCTCAGCTAGACCAGAACCAGGTGGAAATGCACACCATGCAGCCTCAAATGCAGCCCCAGATGCAGGTTTCTGCCCCAGTCCTGATAGAGGATATGCCCCAGCATCAGGATCCGCCACCAAACCCGAGCACAAATTCTACCCAGATGCCTTTTGCAGAGGTGTCGTCACTCCTGGATCCCAACATGAAAGGATCCAAAGCGCGTAAGTGGTCTGTTGTTTGAAGATAATGTCTTTTGAATGGTCAAACCGTGAAGGCTTTGGGGTTTGGACACAAGTGCTGGTTCCATTTTGGTTTCAGCTCCAAGTTGGTAAAACATCAGGCTTGAATATGTTAAATCTTCTGCAGGAGCACTGCAGAAAACATTCAGGCTTTAGCTCAGTGGCAAATGTATAATCTTGAAGTTCTTGAATCTATTTTTTTCTGTGAAGTTATAAACTTTTGTCCCTTAAAATTGCTGAAAGTTAAACCGTAATAACATAAGTAAATTGGATTTGAGAAAATTTGATATTCAGATATAATAAAGTGCTATTAAATCCCAACACTGCTGGTGCTGGTTCACCTCCTCCTGTCTCGCTCTCATTTCAGGGAAATATCTCATCTCGTATGATGAAATTAAACGGCGCCTGCAGGCCCCAGAGAAGATGTCCCTGCGCTCCCTGGCAGCCTACACTCGGGTCAGCAGAGGCCCGGCCAGCAAGAAAACCCTCCTGGAGTCACTCAATGTTCTCGGCCTCACGCCAAGCACAACCACCTCTGTATCCTCCTCCTTCTCCAAACTCACTGAAGGTGACAGAGACGTGTGTTAGTGTGGGAGGGATGTTTAGGTCTGGTAACATGACAAAAAGTGCAAGAAACTAAACTTTGTTTCTATTTGTGTATCTGCTTTAGGCGACACCACAGCTTTATGTGACGATATGAAGGACTTTGCCCATGACTACATCGACTACAGCAACATGGCTAAACAGCTTATCCCCGAGATCAATACAGTTCAGCACTGGTCCAAAATTATTGAAACTAAGTATGTACTGCTTGTCCTCATGCTACACATGAGCTTCAAGCCCTGAATAAACAGAGTAATAACGCTCTCTTCTTCTCTCAGGAACCACCTTGAGGACATGAGAAAATGTTTCAAGGACCCGGTCAACAGCAATGCTTTTGATAACGTCACTCACGGCCTGGGTCTGGGAATGTTGGACGTTGCACTGGACATGGTCGTTATGGTAATTGAACAGCAGATTCGGATCCTGTCTGGCGCGGCGGCATCTGACCCACCGGACTCTGGTCCGCCAGCGCGCCGTATCCGCAGGCGCCACCGCAAAACCCGCTCAACTGACAACGAGAAGTCTCACAAGACGTCTGGAGAGGTCAATGAGCAAGGGAAGGTCATTTCAAAAGGCAAGGGGCGAGGCAGAGCCAGGAAGAAGATAAGGCAGGAAACGGGAGCTGCTGGTCCTGTGGAGACCCATGCAGAACAGTGCAAGCCAGATGATGCAGAGAGTAATGTCCTGACCCTGGTTTCTGTTGGATATGAGACTGTTTCCAGTGGTCTCAATACGACAGGAACAGTTTGACACCTGGTCACATGATAGATCTGAAGAACCAGTCGTAGTCCCATCCAGATTGGTGGACAGTGAACGGACTCCGGCTCTGCTCCAGCTGAGTTGGGCTGAGCTCCAGGGAAAGAGGTCACAGTTGTGGTGAGCTCTACAGTTGTGGAAATACAAACACATGAGAAGATTCATACCGCGCTCACATCTGTATGGTCAGTATGTAGCTGGAGCCAGCAGCTGCTGGTTAGCTTATCTTAGCTTAGCTTAAGACTGGAAACGGGGAAGCTGCTATCCTACACTTTTTGGTTTATGAACAGATTAAAGGTCTCATATTTCGCTCAAGTTCATATTTGTGTTTGAGGTCCCAGTAGAACAGGTTTACATGGCTTATTGTTCAAAAAACCCAGCATTTCTCTCATGGCAGACATGGCTGCTGCTGATGTTTTCAGCCTGAGCGCTCTGTTTCAGAGGAACAGAAAAATCTGCCGTTCTTCGCTCTCGCCTTCAACATCTTCATGTTACCAGGAGGTGGTGTTAGTGAAGAAAAAACAGTTACGGACAGCGAAGGCAGTGGACATCCAGCCAGCAGAAGGGCTGGAGGAGGTCACATGATCAGTAGATCCCCTTGTGACATCACAAGGGGAGCCAAATCCAAACCGTGTTTTTACACATTTACTGAAAGATGGAGCAGGAGAAAAAGAGAGAGGAGTGAGTTTTCTGATAGTTTGGCAGTCTGTAGACACACTAGGGACATGTATGTATTTTGAAAAAAGACTAAAAAATGTGTTTTGCATAATGTGGGACATTTAAACAAATAAGTTATAGTGTTTTAATTAGTTTAGAGGTACTTGTAGGTGGATTTTGTTAGCGAGTCTAGCTCTTTCCCCGTTTCCAATCTTTATGCTACGCTAAGCTAACTTGCCACTGCTAGATAGAGTGTTTACTGTGCAGGAATGAGAATGGTATCGATCATCTTAAACTGTTGGCCAAAAGCAATTCAGCATTTTTTCCCCAAAATGTCCTTTACGTGAATCCATTGTTTTTTTAGTAGCAGGTTTCATATATGTATGTAGTCTAACTGAATCAAACCATATTATTTTTCTACGCTATCATTGAAAACACAAAAATCCCCACTGATGTATCTGTAAATGTAAACATGTTGAACACAGATAAAACCTGTCCATGCACAGACACAGCCCATAATGTGGGACAGACAATGTTAGAGGTCTGGACTATATATTTTTTGATGGTACGTTGTCTCTAGTCTTCCTGTTGTATTTATTGTTTAGATTTCCATCTTCAACATCTGTCACTCTGAACCAGACTGTTGTCTGTTTTGTCTGGAAAGAGTTGAGTAAAATATAAAGATTTAATTTTCATAACTGCTTTGATTCTGTTATTGTCTTGTCAGCATCACTGCGTAAAAAGAGAGAGGAGCTTCTTATACTTCATTTAAGAGTTTAAGTGACTTTAACATTGTGGCATTTATTATTGACAGAGCTCTGACATGAAGGAAATATTTAAGAAATCCACTTTCTAAATTGTTTTAGAAAAGGAAGTCAGGGTCGGATGATTTTCAGTCATGTAGCATGTTACAATGATGCTGAGAATGAGAATTTCTGTGCTTAAATTTTATGAATAAGGCTGAGGACTTCTAATAATACACTTGGGTACAAAAACAGATGCCCACCTGTCTGTGTTGTTGTTTTGGCTTGGATTTTCTAGAAGCCGAAAGGCATCGTGGGAGATTTTAGGGCGGTAAGAATACACTCAGCAGAATCAGCCAGGTGCTAATACCTTGACTGAACACACACACACACACACACGCGGGTGTGCGGAGAGAGAACAGCTTTAGCAGGGATTTGCTCTGTATTAACCCTGAGAGGGGACAGCTGGAGTACAAGGAAGACAGCCTAGACAGACCTGCACAAAATATAGACAACAGCTTAATTTTGCACAAAACAATGGTGCAAGATGGGTATGGAGTGCAGCAGTGGCATTAAAGTGAGATGTAGTGTGGGCTGAACTTGGCAACAACTAATGACTCCAAAGACTGGCACTAAAGGAAAGAAAGCTGGCAAGAGAGAAAAACAAAAGCAAGAGGAAAAGTGTCATGTATTTTCAATGAGGATCTCAACCTGAGGACGTTTCACCACCAGCTGTCCACAGACGGAGGGACGGAGCAGAATGGGACACCCAAGTGTGCCACTCATGTACACCTACACTCGTCCCCACAGGGATAAACGCAGATCCAGTCGTCTGCAACCCTACACGCCAAACGGTGAGTGGAACAGAATCATGACTGATGTGTATCAGTGAAAATCAGTCTTTGTATTGGCTTTGACATTAATGTGGTTGCAACCTACTCACTTTTGTTTCAGTGATGCTCAACCTTCAAAGTCACACGTGAGACCAGCTGGTGTGACCAGACTTTAATACTATTGGCCTCTGAGCTGCTTAATCAGACAAGTTAAGGGTTAAATGTCTCGCTTGGAAGCACCTCAGTAGTAGTTTCTGATGGGGGGGGGGATGCTATTCAGTCACACACGTTGTCATAACTAGTGAAGAGATTCAAACTTGTGATCTTTCGGTCAAGAATTCTTAAAGGGCCGTGCCAGAGTAATACTTCAGCTCTTTAGTAAAAAATCACTTGTACTTTTAATGTTTCATCTTCAGATGCATCATTGATACTTTCAAATTAGTTTATGTATTTTTCCTGCTCTCCATGCAGCCATTACTTCCTGTTCATTCCTGTGCTTGCAGACTCTGGCCTGCTTGCTAGAGTTGTATATTCTTAATAAATAATAAATGATTGTGTCCACTGGCTTTCAGTTAAAAGGATTCCACAATTTGAGCGAGTTTCAAGAGCCAAGTAATTGATTTTCATATCATGTGGAAATGAATGGAAACCAATGGCTGCCAGGAACGATAGTGAACACTAGAAATCTGTGATCTGTGTCTGCAGTTAATGGTCTGGTGTTTGAGCAGTACAGTGACCACTACTACTTATCACTATGTGTCTCTGGTCTCTTTATAAGTTCATTGAAGGACCATTCAAAGAAATTGGGTTATCAACTGGAGGGTTTTATATTTGCAGAGATCAGCTGGGACAATCAGCTGTCTGTGTAGCCCTCCATTCACTCTGACTGGCGCTGTAACTCAGCTTTAAAAATATTTCTATTAATTTCCACTAGAGTCAAATATAGTGCTTATATTTGGATCATACAGTTGAAAGTTAGTGAACCAGATCCTGTGGTACCAGCTACCCATGTTGTTGATCCCCAGACTTTCTCCCTAACACCACCATGAGGCTGACATTCGTGGTTTTGGGTATAATGTCTCAACAGCTTTCAGATTAATTGCCAGAAAGACCAGCGTATGCTCAGAAAGCTCTCTTCATTGGCTCTAAACCAGAACGAACAGAGGCACCATCTGCCTGTTTTACAAGTAGGATGTATTGGAGTGAAGTGTATCTCTGCACAATTGGTCAAATTATTTTTTATTATTCTTTGCTCTTGTTCTAATGGAGACCCCCAGAACTGTGCTGATTTTATACTTTCAGTAGTTTATTTGTATGGTTGTTGTCGGTTGTTTTATGGTTGTTGTATTGTTGTTTTATGTGAAGTCCTGCTTCTCCCTCATCTAACTGTAATGATGTTCATATTTCCTACACTTACACATACAACCTTCATTTGCGCTCCATTTTATGACCCTTAGTATGTCTCAATTTTTATCTCCACAGAGAACCTGAACAATGCGTTAGGTGCTATCAGAGTACTCGGTGTGGAACAGATTGAAGACGAACTTAGACCACATCTGAACACAGTGCTCACCAACATCAAGGAGAGGAGTGAGTCCGTTTACACTCTTTTACACTGTGATGTCTGATTTCTAACTGGAATATATTTTAGGCTGTTCTATCCCTCGAGCCTCAGTTATGACATTATCTGCTTGACAGCATTAAATATATCACAACGTGTCCTAGGTTTCATGCCATAATGAGGGGTGTCAGGGTTATTTTACTGTGTCACAGTATGTCTTTCATCTTATGTGATGGTCCTGCTGCCCCATGCAATTTACCTATTTTTAAACATTTATTAATATGCGTTTCCTCACAAGTATAACTTAAGGCATCATGCCTCCCACAACTAGTGCGACCATATCATGACAGCTCCCCATTCTGGATGATAAAACCTTTAGCAAAGCCACACCGGTGAGGGATGGGGAGCTGCAGGGTTGAGTGACCGTGACCGGATCAGGTGAGTGACACTTGTGAGTCCTAGGTCGACATTAAGCTGTATCCATGTCTCCTAGCAAGAGGGCAACAGGGGGCAAGAGAGGCAGAGGAGGTAAAGAAGGGTCAGAGAGATCATGAAGAAGGTGAACACACTAAAAAATTCAGTTGATTATTATTCTGCTTAAAGATTAAAGGAGCACTGATTAAAAACTACACCTGCTATAACTTGATACACTTCATGCAACTTCATCTTTCAAGGCAAAATTTCCGTTGGCTTTGGCCTAATACACTGATCACACTGTTATGTCTACTGTGTTTATTTCATTGTCTCCATGTTGTTTTTACATGTGTAATTCCACTTGTGTCCAGACAAAGGCGCTGCTGAGCAGGTGGTGATCAGTGGGATCCTGCCAATTCTGGCCCTGTCTCTGAGGAGCAGAGGGCCCCTCGCGCTGCTGACCGCAAAACTAGTGGCTGAACTCGCCAAGGACCGTAAGTTATTTTCATATACATGTTCGTCTACGCATGTTTATTTCGTCTATTTCCCCTGTTGGCATCTTTATACTTTATGTTTTGTATCACTGTAGCTTTCCATTCATTTGTTTTCATGAGTTTTTTTTGTTCTTCTGTCAGCTGTGGTGCGTAAAGGTTTTGGTGACACAGGTTTGGTTATGGCTCTGCTGTCTGTGCTGACCAGTACAAACCAGGAGCTGCTCGTTTACGCTGTAAAAGCCATCTCTCGCATGTCTTATGACAGCTGTAAGTAAAGTAAAGCAGTAAAAGTACCTAGTTCTAATCATACTAACATTTTGACAGTCTGGATATTTCTGAACTGTTTTCTGTGCCTCCCTCTGCTCCTCTGTCGCCCTCAGCTAAGCTGCAGGAACAGCTGCTCCGTCGAGGTGCAGTGCCCCGTCTTGTTGCCATCCTGCTCCGTTTTCCTGATAAGGAGGCCCTGGAGGAAGCATGCCTCCAGGCCCTCTGTAACCTCAGCGGCATGGGAGTGGCAGAGGAGGCTGGCATGGTCTGGGAGCGGGGGGCGTCTGTGAGACCAGGGGAGTCTGTTTTTCATGGGGTCTCTCCTCACACATGCGGGTTTGCCTCCTCCGTGACTCTAGTGTGTGTGTCTCAGTGGGCACCAGGTCAATACGCGGTCAACATCGAGGTTTTCCAGCGCTGCTCCTCCTCTTTCTGGAGCCTTCACGGGAACAAACAGACTGCTCGTTGGTTCCCGTTCTTCAGCTTGGGAACCTGTTCAAATCTGTTCAAGGTGTTCAAGTTCTCTACGAGGAATATTCTCCGAACCAAAAGTCTGAAGACTCGTGTGTTCCACACTTTCCTCTGACTGTTTAACCACTGAAGGCTAATTAACTAAACTAACTGGCATACAAAACTCTGAGGGGATTACCACAACCTCTCTAATTACACCAGAAGAACATCAGTGGAATATTTACACACCACAAAGCTGGACATGCACACTTGGACATATTCAAACTGCAAATGCTTCCTAATGTCTCTTGTCTTTTCCTGTTGACTTTTATCTTTCAGCTATTATGGGATCCTATGCCATACAGGTATTTGTTTTTTGGGGAATAATTATCTGGGATCTGGAATAAAGAAAATGCTACATATTAATGAAGAGTATGTATCTAAATAAGAAAACCTTAAAAGCGAATGCACTGATGACGTCGTTGGTATTGATTTGTTCACAAGTGCTTGAAATGAAATTGAACATTTTTCCTTGGCAGCAATATTGACATCATTCTTTTCTACAGTGCAAGTGTATCATTTGTGATTATGGCTCGTTCAGGTTTACCAGACATTTCTGATTATTTCACATCTTTGACACCCACTTTAAATAATAAAATACCTTGACTTTTAATGTGTATATGTCTCTGCTAGGGGTACGTTTTTAAATAATACATCATTACATTAGTGTTTCTTGCACAGTTTCCACATGAGTGAGTATAAAAAGACCCATATATACAGTATAAATGTAATAATCAACATGTGTTTTCCATGTGTAGTTGCCTTTCTTTTGTCTAAACTACTTTGTGGGTGTTCACCTTTTCACTGTCATCTCTTCAGGGTTCCCTACACCAAACTTTTGCCATGAAACTCTCGGGACACTGATTCAACATGAGCCTCAGAAGACGACAAGCTGAGAGGCCACATGCGATGCCTCCTGGAACCTCCAGATCTGCTCAAAGCTTGGCAGTCTGGTTGCTGCACTGGGCTCAGTAATCTGGTTCAAATCTGTTCTAGGCTCCAGGGATAAACTATGGAAGTCACGATAACACAAGGTAGCAAGCCAGGACACGGGCTAATGGCCCCTGTGTCACCTAACAGGATGGCAAAGTAGTATATTGATTTGGCAGAAAGTCCCACAACCTGTGGGTGTGGAACCTGTGCATGACAGCAGCCATGTGCTCTGTTGAAGCATTAATGAGCCAATTATCCCCCAATCAGATAACCATCTCTATTTGTTCTTCTCTTACCCACTGTGTCTGACTTCCTGTGTCTGGCACGTGCAGCCTCGCTGAGCCAACTTGATTACTAGAGTTGAGCACTAGATGGCATGCATGTGCTGTGGAGAAACCTTTGTAGTCATTGTACAGTAAAAGAAATAAAAGCCCGTTTGTGACTTTCCACATGTGCCTACATGCATGGACAGAATCTAACAATGACAAGCTGCCTGACTGCACATCTCGGTGGATATTCTCAGATATTTACATGGATTTAATTGGCTCACTTTGCCCTGCTGATATGAGAGCGGTTTGTGATAGTGCCTAAGTTAAACTGAGCACTTGCCCTTTGACTGTAGAACTGTTAGATACAAGTGCCAACACAAAGATAGACACGTGTGTATCCCTCTTAGTGCTTCTCCGATTCCTCTTCCTCTAATTACCTCTCTTATTGGTTCCATTCAGCTCCAGGCGTCCAAACACAAGGGCCCGTCCTCTAATCAATCCTAACTTTATTACTCTGGGAGCCACTAAATATTTCATGTGATAGAGATGAAGCTTTGGAATTATTTACAGGTAGACAAGAGGCACACATACCTATTCTTGACAACCTGGATTATCCTCTGGTGGAAAACTGGCTCCCTGTGCACTTGTTAAAGTTGAGCAAAAACACATTTACACAAGAAAACAGCTTTATAGACAGCAATCAGTGCTCTCATTATATTCATGACGTGAGATAATTGGTGCATTAATGTCTGTCTAAATGAAACCAAAAATGTTTTACACAAAAATAACTACATGGCAGGGATGGCGAAAAGCTTCTAGAGTGAAAAGACATTTGGTCTGGTGTTTAGGAGAGTTTTCAAGGCCGAGATGACAAGTTAAACACACAGACGCAGACCAAGGGTCGAGCTTCAATGTGGCTGGGTTTAGTAAAGAAGTTCCCACACACATTCACACTAAATGGCATTCATCGTTCACTCCGCACCACCACCAGGAGACCTTCATGCGAAGCAAACCCATGTTGCATCACTCTAGGCCCCCTTAATATCAACACTAGGTTGAAGCACAGCATACATCACTTAAGAAACTAATGTCTGCTTCTATAAAGTCTGTCCATTAGTGTGCATATGTTTACAATCATTCTGTGGGTGTGTGTGGTCTAACCACTAACAGTCTGGTGAGTCAGGGCTCAGAAACAGCAACCAGAGGTGAGAAGCCCAAACTTGTTAAAACAGAGCTAAAGATCGAGTTAGGGAGGATTTTTCCTGCTGTCAGCAGCAGCACCTTCACTATCAGAGCAGTGAGCCCTGTCAAAATACTACTTTTTAAGGGTTTTAGCCATTTACAATGTACACACGACTGACTTCACATATCTGAAAATAGAAGCATTAGTGAACATTAAAAGATGTAAATGTTTGGTTTAGTTTCTGTCTGTTATATAGACAACACTTTAACACGATTACTTGTTAAATTCTACAGAATTCAGGATAACACAGACTTGACGGTCTCTTCTTGTGTGCACATGGTTTCAGCCCCAGCTTGTCATGCATTGCCCTTGCATTTCAGTCACAGCACTAAGCATCTGGTTTTCCAAAAAATATTCACCCTTCAATCTTTTCAAAAAGGTTGTTTAATAACACTTGCCGCTGTTCTGAAGGTATTTATAGAATCCTCAAAGACTCTTTCAACCATCTGGCTAAAAAAAATATTCCATCTGTTACATGATTGGAAAAAAAAAAGAAAAAGATTTTAACCTCATTTTCGAAGTTGCGCCTCCTTCTCTTTATCCGAGCAAAAGTTGTAGCCAGAAATGACTCATTCATGTCAAAACAAATCAAAACAGCAGTGACTACATTTACATGCACACTAACATTTCAGCATCATTCCAAATAGTCAGTGTGAACCATTTTATATCATTTTATATATGGATTTAGTTTTTTACTATTTTATTTTTTCATATACTATTTTATTTGTATAGATATTACTGGCTACGTTTATTAGCCAAGTTAAAAATCTGTGTTATCATGAAAAATAACCGAATATTACTCATCCAGAGTAGCTAGCTAACTGGCTACATTTGCGGCAGCTGTTGAGCTAGCTGAAGGCAGGCAGAGATTTCAGAATTTTACAATTCACTGATTTATTTTGGATTTTGCACAGTTATTAATTTCAAGATGTCTCTTACTTATCTAACATCGAACACTTCCATATAGCGCAGGATAAATATACTTTTTTAATTTCCAGCTGTTGCCTTATTCTTTGCACAAATGTGTTGCATCAGACATGAAGTGTTTAATCAATAGCTCCACTTCTACTCCAGGAGACACAGGAAGCCTGCATATATTACTTTTAATATAAGACTTATTAATAATGTATGATGAACTTTGCATTATATGCCCTCAAACCCAGATAGCATGGCTGTTTTATTACTTGTCTTTGCAAATGAGTCATTTAAACTTTAATCCTCTTGTTTTTCTGCAGAAACAACTCCATGTAATTGCATTAGGATTTCATGGCGCTGTGAATTCTAATTACTGCTTTCGTCATTTCTCTATTGTGGCTTTTGTTATTCTTAGCCTGTGGCATCCTTCAGTGATAGACAACAATGATCCACCTTGTTGACTCACAACACACGCGTTCTCATTCACTACGGACACACAAACAAACCACAAAATATAACAGCAAACACAGAGACACAGATAATGCCATCATTTCACACAGAGAGAGAGAGACAAACACAGTATCTGCAAACACATACATGGACACAAACCAGCACACACAAACACAAACAGAACATGCAGGAGGGGTTTCATTTCAGTGGACAGCGAGTGCAATCACTTTGATAGGTCTCTGCTCAGGGGTTTGCGTCTTGTCTTTAAATACTGATTGTCATGCAGATAAGATGATGGACTGCTGATTCTTTGCCTCTCTGACACTCTGCCGCCTTTGCAGCCGTCCAGATTCTCACTTATGGACCTCTGTGATGGGTCGATGGCAGCTCTCATCAGCAGAGATTCAGGATTAGCATTAGCCAATCGATGCCTCTGACAAGTGCAAGTGAGTTTTTGGACAGACCTTGGAGAGGGGAGCTTGTGAGAGGAGTTCAAACCCGAAGCCAGGGGATAGTGACACCAAAAGCCTGTCTCATGGTTCCACTGAGCAAGGCACTTCAGGAAAAGTACATGGTCTTTCATGCCATCTACACACCATTTTCATAGAACTGACACAGGTTTAGGGTACATAGGTTGATACAAACACTGCTCATTTCATTCAATTTGCCTGCCTAGCTCTGACAGACTTTTAAACAACAGTGACAAGTGCTTTAAATCATCCAAGACAACACCTTTGCATAACTCATGACATGAAAGAAAGACAGAACTTTAGCAAAAATTAAAAACTGAACAAATGCTCTTTTTTTCACAGGCAGAAAAGTATATTCACATATCTCGGCTCACTAACATCATTATAAAAAAATATGTGTAACCTGTCAGCGTTCCTCTGCATAAGATACTGATTTCTGACAAGATACATTCGACAGAGAATCGGCATGAATAATACATGACAGAGGCTGTGACTCCTGTGTAGGTGGAGCGAGCAATAGTGATACCAAGCAAGAATGGCACAATACATCTTTGACAAACTTCAATAAAGAAGATGTTTTCTCTTTAGTCTGCCATACATTTCTGCTATTTCCACTTGTTCTACATTTCATTGTCACCTCTGCTTTCCCACACTGTCCCTAGTCCACACATTCACAATTCAGATGTCTCTTTTGTGATGTAACTTTTCTGTCCTCGACTCACTCACAAATATTCTGCTCAAAATTTCAACCATCAGCATCTAAACTCCAAGGAGATCCCGCCCTATCACCTCTTGTCAAGTGGACCTCTTAATGAAGACGCCTCATATCGATAGAGTCTAATCACCAAAGTCGTCGTTGTGGTATTTGCGGCTCTTTTGTAGCTCAGAACGATGCCATTTGTAGAGGTTTGGTTTCTTTCTAATTCAAACACATTGTCACAAAAAACAGGTGAACCTCAGGGATTATTTTAGCTGTCTATGATTGTCTTGCTAACAATGCTAAAGCTAGATGAAGAAGTGCAACATCATGTTGTTCTACTATTGTTGGCTCCTACCCAAAATGCTGTGTAGTAGCCTTGTGCTTTTCTTTGGATTCTTCCTTTTATTCCAGCAAACAGAGACACTCAGATGCCAACATTTCCATCAAAAGCAACAAATGTGAGAATGATCAGGGAAATGAAATTGAACTCGACTTCTTGCAGTGAGAACAGCGAAAAACAGTCACTTGAAATGTCATCCAGTCTCATCTGAATTCCAGCACACCTGTGGTTGACCCGTCACAGCATGATGCTGTACCAGGTTATGACAAGCAGATGTTAAACTCAACACCAAACACAAAAGAGCCCACCGTGTACCAGGCAGCTTATTTTTACCCAGGGATGTCAGAGAGCTGAATGGTCGGTTCAAACGCCGGCTCCTTCACTTCTATTTCTGTACTGACATCACAAGCAAACGCGGCACAGATGTAGCTCTCTCCTGCTGCTCTGAGCGACAGAATAAGGCTAGCACTGAAACAGGCAACAACAACCACGACCAAACACTGAGGCTGTGCTTCAGTGTGTGTGTGTGTGTGTGTGTGTCTGTCTGTGTGAGCATGTAAATGTGTGCATGTAGTGGCGGGCAGGTGGGAGAGGAGGCCATCTGTCCTGCCCTATTACGTCCATCACAGGAGGGCCACCCCACACACACACACACACACACACTCACACACAAGCTCATAGATGTTGTGGCTCATAGATGGTGTCAGAGAGGACAGTGCACGACTAATTGTGACTTTGATTTCACACACTGCGTTATGTTTAATGGCTGTTTTGAGGGGATATTGCATCTTGACATTATCAGCGGGGGAAAGTGGGAACGCGGCGAAGGGACTGAGGGAAGGGCAGAGTGGTGGCGCACAGAGATGACACGGCAGATGGTTGATTGGAGATTATCACCGTGGGAGGAAACACCAGGAAGCTAATTAGGGGAGGGGACAGTGATGTCCAGACAGTGGAAGAACCAATCAAAATTCTTCATACTTGATTGTGCGCAGTATTTCAGACCTGAGTACTTGGAGTGTTAGAGTGTAAACCTTATGAATGATTACAGGCCAAACATATGCCCTCTCATGAATACAAAAAAGGGCAAATGTAAATGAAAAATTACATAGTTTATTTATATATAATGATGTTTGTTCATTTTCCAAACATTGTAACACTGTAGAAATAGTTTTTAATTTTGATGTGTGCACTTGTCTTCATGCTTGTGTGTGTTTATTAGTCCAAACCTTTAGAGGTGTGCAGAGAGTTCTGTGAGCAGATTTAATGAACAGTTTTAAGAGTTGATTATGGCTCAGACCTCTGGGACGTTCTTTTAATCAATGATAAAACGACAGGAAAGAGTGTTGTGTGTGAGTGTGTGTGGGGGGAGGAGATGGTGTGGGAGGCTGGTGAAAGAAAAACAAGAAAAGAGACAGTTACAGACTGGGACTGAAAGACAAAGATAGAGGCAGAATTTAAGACGAGTCACACACAAAGCAAACAAAAAGAAAAAAATGGCAGCAGCAGCTCGACAGAAATGAAAATAGCGAGCTGACTTTGACAAAAACATCAAAATGGTCCTCGAACATTCTTTTCAACCTTCCCTGTTTTTTCTCCATTTACAATTTTGGCTTTCATCTAATTTTTCTGCTTTCAATAAAAAAAAAAAGTCTTGACTCACCGCTTCCCTCAGCCCGTGGGTATATACGGTACACTGTGTGTTGTTGTCATTCTGCTGAATAGTGATGACAGTGTTAGTAAGCATGGCTATCACTTTGTTTCAAAATGACTACAGTCTCCTGACAGACTATTCCTTGGGCAAATCTCTCTTTTCCCAGCATGTAAGGCCGGTCAATCACACCTACTCCACCATCACCCTGAACACCGCTAAGGCTGCGACCTCAGTCCACTCCTCTACTCACTTTTCACCCACCATTGCTCTCCCACCCACAGCTCCAACACCTTAATCAAATCCGCAAACATAATTGATGTAAGGACAACTACTTGACCCTCAACACAAAAAACTAAAGAAATCATTATCAATTTCAGGCTGAAAAACAACCCACACTGGACTGTGCATCAATGGGGAGGAGTGAAGTGGGTTACCAGTTTCAAGTTCCTGAGAGTCAACATATCTGAGCGCCTGTCCTGGAGCCTGAACGCCCCCTGCCTGGCCAAGAAGGCCCTCTTTTGTCTGAGGATCCTGAGGTGGAACAGACTCCCCTAAAAACTGCGGATCGACTTCTTCTGCAGCTCTATTGAGAGTATCTTGACATGCTGCAGTGGTCTGGTGCCCCAGCTGCACCACAGCAGACAGCATGGGCCTGCAGACGACAGTCAAAACGGCTCAGCGGGATTGTCGGCTCCCCACTGCCAAACCTGAAAGACACCCACCTGAGCCTCCCTCACAAACGAGCCTTTAACATCATGAGAGACCCTCTGTTCACCATTCTCCCCTCAAGCAGGCTCAGAGCCATTCGCACACGATCCAACAGGCTGAGAAACAGCTTCTTCTCCAGAACCATGGACAGACTACTGAACCCATAGCTCCCCTCCCCTCCAAAACTATTTATTTATTATATGGCTATGCCTATTTAAGTTTTAGAGGGTATCAAGGCTTCCCTGGTACAGTTACTTATGGACTCATCAGTTTAGACCTCAAGCTGGAGGCTCCTAAACCCACAAAACAAACTCTGTGTTTCATTTAAATTGAAGGAGAGAAATGCAATCGAGCTGTAAAAGCTCAGTTCTGAAGCAGGCCAATTAGTTTCAGCACGGAGGAAACAGGACTTGTCAGTGAATGTGAGGAGGGCACACTAAGAGATTGAGAGGGGAGGTTTTATGCTAATGTATGTCTCGGTGCTGCTCCTCGTCCTGGATATGTTAGGCCTGGAGGAGGCAAACCTGAGAGTGAACACCACGCATGACCCCTTGAGAGACACTTTGCCTGACACTAAGATGATTGACTGCTCTGCAGTTAAGAATATGCAGATTTATTTAACTTTTTCACGGTTCACATTTAGCTTGGACCAAATTGGACAATTAGCTTTGGAAGAATGGGAAAATATGGAACAGAACATAAATGGGGAATTCGAATTAAATACAGCTGAGAATGAATGTAAAATCAGTATTATGCAGTAAATCACAGGTATGACCTATAGGGCAATATGGTAACCTTCACCCTTTCATTTTCATATAAACATTACCACTCAACCTACTCCACATTAGGCAACTTTTACATGATTGTAACCACAGAAATGCTGCATTTCTTTTAATTAAGCCATGACAATAAATGGCATATCAGTGACAAATAATGTTGAAACAACTTTAAGGAAGAACCCATCTGTGTTCAAGGCTTTAGTCAAAAGGTATTATCAATGCATCTTCTCCCTCCCAGGCAAGAAGTGACTGATTGAGGCCAGGCTGAGCACTGCTCTTCAGCAACCCCCCCAAGCCTAATTAAGATACTCAGCTGATTACAGACTTGTCTGATTAGACTGTTCATTATGCCTGCCCAGGGTGAGAGCTTTCACACCGGCTGCAGACGATCTTTGATATCATTGAACGACACCACATGGATACAAGCTTAATGGAGCTTAATGGGGTACATTTTCACTCTTTGATCCCTCTCTAAAACATCATCAAGTGTTCGTGCCTCCTGATCATCCACAAGCAACTCAGCCGCCACTTAAGCACTTTTGGATTTGTTTTTCCGGCTGTCCCCACCTCCCATATCTCCCCAGATTGAAAGACAAAGCTGCCAGGCTTCCCTTCTCGTCGTCCTCCTCCTCTCCTCTTATTTCTTCTCGTCTCGCCCGATCTGTCAGCGAGTGTCTCCCAGCCATCACTCTGTCTGACAGACGGACTATCTCTGAGTCGTCAGTCACTCCACTGCCTCTCTGCAGCCGTCATCCTCAGCCGGCGGGGACACCCCCTGCAACACAGCCGTCACACTGCAAATGAAGAGAGGCCCCATGTCTCCTGAAACAGGGATGCATGAGAAGAATATTTCTACTGATTAAGGAGCCTCCCTTCTCATGTGGTCATTAGCATCGCTATCAGTGGTTGTAAAGTGAATTTTAATAGTCAGGGGGATGTTTGACCTTGAATTTGAAAAGTGCATTTCTGCTTTAATTAGATGTAACACACTCAGCTCCTTGAACTACAATAGCCAGACACCTATCTGTGGAATGATATTTGAAATGAAAAGAGCTTTTCATATAAAATATATCCCATTTGCCAAAAGTAAAAACTTGATAGCAACACTTCTCAGGTTAAAGAGGGAAAGAGAAGATGATGAGGTCGGATTTTCTGTGCCTGATCAGAGACACAAGAGTCAAAACAGAGAGCTTTGTGTCATAAATTAATAAATACAACCATAGACAAGAGTGAAGCTCAAAAAATCCAAACCCTAACTGGAGAAAAGTTCTACTGGGAGAATCTGATTGACACAAAGGAGCAATACACAGACACATGTCAGTGACTGGCAGAGACGAGTATTGCCCCGATGCTTTGTGGAAAATGAAATTTCCCTTCAGCAACAACTTTTTTCTGACAGAATTAGAAATGAAAGGTTGGTGCACAAGTGACAGAAAAGGTCATGCTCTGTGATAATAGTTTGGAATTCTAAACAGTTTGCCTTCAAGTTGTAGAGGTAAGAGGAAGCTCTTATGTGTCTCTTCCAGGCATGTTTACAAGCAATTTACAACAGGTGAGCAACAAAGATGTGTTTATTCTGATATCTAACAGACATGTAGGCAGATTTAATAGCTGTCCAATATCAAAAACACCAAGCGACCAAGAAGCACAAGACATGAGTCCCAATCCAGCTGCTTAAACCACCTCAGGATGTAGCATCAGTATGAGATTCATCCCAGACAGACTTTGAAAAGGGTTTAAAAGCCTTGTATTCTTGAAAACATGATTATTACTCCTCCCAGCAGAGGTGGACTAGAGTGTGTTAGAGCCTGCAGGTCTGCAGCTCGTGCTGTGGCAGAGGAAGTATTCAGATCCTTCACTTAAAGGTGCCTTGAAGAGTTTCCTTGCAAACAAAAAAAAGTTCTGCTTACATTCTCACCAAATGCATTCAATGCATCCAAAGCAAATTTTTTAATATTTTTGCATATTTTTGCCCTCTTAAAAAGAAGAGTGGAGGAGTTGTGGAGCAACAAAACAGCATTAACTACAATCAAAGCAAAAGGTAAAGCAGTTTAATTCTGCATCAGATAGTATTATAATTTGTTGAAGAAGAGGCCTACGAAAATAACCCAGAGAGTTTACTGGGTAACAGCAAAGATTTAAAGTGTCAAATGCTTGTGCAGTTTGATCATGGGTAAAATATTTTACTTCTTATCATAGGTATCAGCAACAAAATTACAATGAGGAAAAGATAAAACCTGTATTTCTGTCTCTGATAAAGTAAAACCAGCTGTGCTTTCAGGAAAGCGAGCTGCATCAGTTTCTATTGAAGGAACCCCATTTCTATCAAATTGGTTTTCCTGCAGTGTTTTGTCTGTGGGTTATGACACTCGTGTTTGTGCCTCTTGGTAATAATAGGCTGGTGGAGTTTGCCAAATAACATCTTTGGTTACGCCCGTGGTGTGTCCCTCCGAGGTGACTTCCATTTAGAAAAAGGCAGTCAGATGGAGATGGGAAGCCATAAATGTATTTACCCTCAAAGCATGACTGATAGCTTCATGACAGTTGACAGTTGAGGGAGGGGATGCATGTGTTTGCATGTGTAAATAAAGCCATTCTCGATACATACAGTATATACCCACCAGTTATTATGGTTAATAATCTGTGGCTGTCTGTATCCTCATTTTCTGTCATCCCTCTTTCCTCAATTCTTCCCTCCCAGTCCCCCTCCCTTTATTCCCCCTCTCCCTCCCAGCCCGACCGTATATATGTACTGTATAGTAATATACTTTCATACATTTTCCTCTACAATAGCCTCATTGAGATAAATTAAATTGCAAAAGGGAGACAGAGTGCACGCAAAATGCTAATCATAGCGTACCGCAAGCTCAGTGCATCACGATATGTGTTTTTACTGATGAACCCAATGAACTCCCACATGCTGCAAAGAGTTTTATAGGGAGTGTGTATCAAAGTGTAGCAGCATAGTCAGAGTGATTCTGAATATATTTGGATGATTTTACTCTTTCTTTATGCTGTTTATGCTGTATTTATCCCTGCTGCCCCTTCTATTTTCTGTCTTCACTTCCTCCTTCCCTCTCTTCCCTTAAATCGTGTCTCTCCTCTCCGTATCTCTCACCAGACACTGTTTTCAGTATCCTCGAGTAAACAAAGACAACACACTGTTGGTCACTGCTCCAGTTTGTCCTCAGCCAATAAAAGCAGCTCTCCTGACAACAAGTGAATGAATAGCCACACACTCACCAAATACAGATGACAACTGTTTGGTGTGGTGCGTTGTTTGAAGTGGGATCAAGTGCAGTTTCCAGTCCAAACATTCAACACTGCTGCTCACACAAACGCCCAAAGTGACCTTGCTCTGTCTGTGTATCCACAGATGACAATGTTTGTGTGTGTGTGTGTGAGTGTGAGTGTGCCTGAGCTTTTGTGTATTCTGTGCATTTCCTAGGATGAGGGTGAGGGTGTGATGGATGTGCAAGGATGATGAGGGAAGATGAACTGTTGATCAAATCAATAGGCAAAAATATGCTTTATACAACATTCAATCTTTTGCCAAAATATAGCTGAATAAGTCAGCGTGTTTGTGACATACATGTATGCAAACAGCTAACGCTAAACATTCGCTCTGTACTTAGCCATATTTACGTTTTTCTGTCCTGGGTTTTATTTTTCATGTTCAACCGTATAACAATAATATTGAATATCATTTCTCCAAAAAATTCTGCCCTTATCTGGACTCAGGAGGATAAGTGCTCCAATTCTGAATTTCTAAGGTATTTGCATAGTTACAAATATCATTCATCATTTTGAACTAGGTTTTCTTAATTGGGGAACAGAATAAGTGGCGATATCACGCAGAAATATTTTATGGATCATCACAGTTTTGACCAAATAAAAACATAAGTAAAACACTAAGCATATACAGTATGCTGCGGCATGTAGTTTTTACTTTCACCTATTTCACACACACACACACACACACACACACACACACTCACATAGACTTGTATGTGTACTGTGTCCATAATGACAGCTATTAGTTATCAGCATCTGTCTCTTTGCTGGATCGCTCCACAGATCCCAGACCAGCAGCCCTGCGCTGACATTGAGGCCAGCTGTTTCATCGCGGTCTCATGTGATTAAGACCAGAGAAAGGGTGGGACGGCGTTTCCTGGGCGAAGAAAATATGAGAGGAGAAAAGATGGCTGTCGTCCTCACGGGGCCAACACAATACTTTAATCACCTCACACCTCTCCTTCATGTCATCCTCCCATCCCAGATGCCCAAAACAGCCAGCCAAATTCTGAAGATCATTTTTCATCTCGCCGGTTTTCACTTTCCCTCCATTTTCTTTTGTCCTTTTGTGTCCTATTTCTCCGTCTGTTTCGTTCTTCCCATGTCCTTAACTCTCTTTCCATCTTGTTGTCCTCTCTATTTATTACTTATTGACCGTCTCTCTGTCACTCTGTTTCTCTCGCCCGCTCTCTCTGTGTCTCAACATGGTATCTATGAAGACAAATGTGACCCCAAGGATACATGGTATCTATTTTCCAGCCAAGTCAATCTGCCTCCATGTAACGAGGATAGATCCTCATTCAAAAGGACAGAGAGGTGGAGAGAGAGCAGGGAAGAGGAGAGAGAGAGAGAGAGAGATGGTCTGTATTCAAAAAAATAAAACATCATTAATAGTTCATGCACAATCATTGGCTCAATCAGACAGTGACGACCAGCTCTTTCTTGGCAGAGCAGAGCCTTTTGTCCATTTATCCTGTGTCTTTGAAAGATAAATCTGGTTTATTATTATGACAAGGGCCTTATTTCCTTAATTTTGAGCATCATTTATATCAGTTATCTCACGGGAGTAATCGGTGACATCTGGAAACATGACGGCATCACTACACCAAAGTCAGACAAGGTGAGAAAGCAGCAGTCCGACAATCAGAGAAGTCGTAAACAAGTCGACAATTTGAGTTGACGTGTTTCGAGTGTTTGAGTCCAGAATTGTTCAGCAACAAAAGCACTTTGGTCAAGGTTACAAAAACACGATGTTATCGGCAAATGCAAGTCCGATTGTCACTCTCTTTTATCTCTGTGTTTGATCCCAACCAACTCCTGAGGGAAAAACTTCACCAGCTAGTCACTACCTTGTCAGTCTGATGTTTGGAGCTGGATGTACAGTAGGTTTATAGAAGCTTTTCTGCTCTCAACAGTCTGCTGTGCCAGAAAAAATGATGCATTGAGATAGTGGATAGGGCTGAAACTCGCTGTAGGTCCATCACTACAACCAGCATTGTACATGGTTTTTACATTGTCTCATCTTAATATGTTCAGATAATCTGTGAGCTGTCTGACCATGTGACCTCTCATCCCAGGAATCATGGTTAACGGTAGACATGATGGTCAAAATTACAAAAATAAGACCCGCGTTGTAACAAACCAGAATTATGAAGTCTTGTTCTCCTATTTGGACCATTTTGCCATGTAGTCACTTGGTTCTTGCTTTAATAAACATAATAAATGTCAGTGTGTGTGGAGGGAGGAATGAGCAGCATGCAGAGGTTATGTGAGTGTTTGTGTGTGTGAGTGTATTCTGTGGATGACAGGGTAATACATTCTGTTGTGACAGTAATTCTGAGGGATTGTATTGATTGGCCCTGATGGAGGCTGAGATATCAAGCAGAAGGACACTTGTCTCTGTCCGTCTTTGGCTCTCTCACTCTCACTCTCACTCTCTCACAGACACACACACAAACATGCACACACACACACACACACACACACACACACACAGACACACACACAGAGAGACACACACAAGTGTCTACAGAGGCCACATCAGTGGATAGAAATAGAAAGTAATCACACAGTTAAGTGATTAGACGACAATTTCAGTCTTGAGTCTACAAACCATTCTTTTCCTTGCCCTTGTAAAGCCCACAGTGTTTTAACAACTGGAGAGGGAATTCAGTGGCAGCTCACTTCATCACTGACGGCCAGGAAACAGCCTCTCTTTATTCCCTGGTTGTGTTCCACTGCAAAAGTGGTACATTTTATCTTTAATGGAGTATTTTCAGACAATTCTGATTCATAGGTTTGTAATCTTCACCTGCCATCCAACAAAAAGGGAATATGTTTGAACAAAAGTGATGCCATGGGTCAGCTCCATTATAAGCAGTGACCCCCTGTCACGTCGGTGTGCACTTTCAGCACAACATCAGCGGCTGAGCGTGACGTCTGACCATGTGGCTGTCCAATAAAACAACGTTTCTCAGGTGCTGTGTGTGTTGTATCTCTGTTTGCTCACGTTGGTTCAGACCTAACAGGTACAACTCTTCTCATTATTCTGTAATGGTTCTTTAATTGGTCTTTTAATGGAGCTTTTTGTGAGCACCTAATTGGCTAATTGGTGTTTTGCAGCGTAGCCAGCAGTCCCCTCCGCCTGCCAGTGAGAGTGGGGGTCCTTAGGGCGCTCTCAGGTGTCTGAGCTGATTGCCTGCCTCTCTGTTTGCTCTCAATCCGTCAGCGTTGCAGCCATGCCGGCAAGAAAGGAAGGGAAATTGCAAGAGAATATTGTGTGCGTGTGTGTGTGTGCCTGATTCTGGTGAAGGCGTCTGCGTGACATGCCATCCTTCAGGCGGCACCACGACAGGACCCATCTGCCAGCCAAAACAGAGGGACCAGTCGGAGTAACTGTGGCACAGACTGGCACAAACACAGCACGGCTCACCTCTCCACCTCTCTTTAATAAGCCTTTTCTTCTCCCAGTCTTCCTCCTCTGCATCCATCCAGTTATTACTCCACTTCACTGCCCGTATCCCCCTCTGCTGTTCATCTTCACCCTCCATTCTCATTTCCATCCTCCTTCTTTGAGAGCAGTAACTTATCTGGCTCTCTTGTGAAGCCTCTCCTCCCCTCACTGCAAACAGATGAGCCTGTCAACTCTCTGTTTAAAATATAAAAAAAAACATAAAGCTCACTCTTAACTGAAATCTATTTTTGTCTCATTAAATGATCCAAGTTATATTTTATTTTTGAATTAAATCCCTTCTTCTATTCATCAGTTACTCTCTTTATCCCTCCCACTCCCTCTCTGAAACAGGTGGGTGGATTAACACAGTAGTCCTATTGATTAATCTCGCTGAAAAGGCGGACTGCAGAGGGTGTTTTGCAAAGCCATTAGTGTTATATTATACCTGCAGACTTAAACTGTCTTCACTGTATCCTCTACCTCTGCAGAGTATGCTGGTTTGACCCATTGAGAACAAATTAAGAAGAGACAAAGGTCAAAGGTCGCACAGGTGGGTGATGCCAGAGTTGGAAATAAGCTGTCTGGAAACTGAGTTGTAGCCAAAGTCCATAGAAGTGGTTTGTGTGTGTGTGTGTTTGTTGGCTTGTCTGGCCCCGGACGGCTAATTGGGAGGTGATTATCAGCCCGTCACTGTTGGAGTGTGACTGACAGACTTTCTCATCAGGTAGCAATGAGTCATTCACACAACGACACACTCAAGCAGGTAGTAACACGGCAAACACATGCAGGTGCTTGTCCGTAAATACTCACAGAGCTGATTCATAGTTAAAACAGATCAAACACACACGCCAAGAAATGTACACAAAGAGCAAAAACACACAGGCATATACGCAAACATTGGCAAGGACACACCACCACAAACACAAAGCACTCAGCTCTGTCCATGCTGAGCCATGCAGAAGGTGAATGCTTTTCCATGAGCTTAGTTTATTGAGGGTGAACAAGCTCAACCTTTACAGAACATGTCTGAAGCAGCCGCAGGGGCCAATGTACACATGATAGACTAACCATCATGCTATTTGGAGGATTGCCCACCCGGGAACACAGTGGAGGAGTTTTCACTGACTTCATTTAGCTGCTGTGACGGTACACGTCATGTGATGTGCCACTGAACACTGTCAGGTCTGGTTTGGGACAGCGAGGCCCCTGTCCAGTAATTAGCAAGCTGCTATAGGGCCAGATGTTGGATGGGGCTGTCAACATGACGCAGTGAAATTCAGAGAAAAGTAATCTTTCAAAGTTGTTGTTTACAGCTTAAATGATGCAAGGATCTCTTTCAATACCTCCAAAGTTTTATTCAGCAGCTGTAGCAACAGATTAAATGGATCACTTTTAAAATCCCAGCTTTCAAGCGGATGTAGGCAATGGAGCTGTAAACTGGCTGTAATCAATATTTCTATGGTCACAATGATTCACATGACTGTGTGTAATGGTAGTGACGACTGCAACATTTTCATGTTTTCATTTAACTACTATTAACAAATACACACGGGGAAAGTAAATTACTACTCAGCTGTAGGGAGAGCCAAAGTTATCCCATTACTTTTGTGTTGAAATTAAGCACTGACTTCATGTATTTGATGACATAGGGGGATTAAAGGATGTCTTGCTATGTCTAGGAGAGCAGAGCTACTTCATTGAAGATTCAGGTATTAACAATTCTGTAATTATCATTAGTGTCATTATGTCCCTGCCTTTCCTGTCTTCCTCCCCTCACTATTACTGCTTTTCCTCTCTCTCCCATTGGCAAAGTGTAATCATCTGAGTTATCAATCATGGCACATTGCCTAGGGCACAGAACTGTAATACCTGCAATGACAGAGATGATTCATATCCACAGCTTGCTCATTATATCAACACAGACGCACTGCACTGGCTCAAACATTTATTCCCTGACGCAAAGTTTGATTTAGTACACAAGCAAGTTTTTTTATTTATCTAAATCAGAGTCTTTGGTGCGGAATAAAATGTTGTAGTGATTACAGCAACAACTCAGAGTGGTTTGATAATGCCCATTAATACTCTCTAATATTATCCTCTGTCTCGGGTGCATAATGTTCTTCATTTCAAAAACACATTTTCAAATATTAATGCTCAGGTTTTTATGAAGTAAGTATAGTAAAAAAAAAATCACTTTGAGAATATCAATCCTGAAAGTTAACAAGCAATTCATTGCTTCCTGGTAAGTCTCCAGTAAACACTGAGTTAGCTTAGTGTCTGAGAAAACATAATATCACTGTACAAATCACTACAAAACACACAGCTGATCAAAGAAAGTCTGAACTTCAAAATAACTTTATTGGGTTTTATGGGAGTGACTGTGCTGTAACACAGACATCTTAAAGAATACAACTGGAAAAGCTGTTTTCAAGATGTTAAACAAAACCAAAGAGCTCATCCGAGCCAGGTGCAAATCTCTGAGAACAGCACATTATTAATGGCAGAGTGAGACCATACTCCTGTGTGCAGTCTTTAGCATATGCTGGGTGTAGAATATTCATGCACCAACAGTATTACGCAAGAGCATTATGCCCTTAGGTGGGGTAATAGCCATATGCAGAATACTGGTGGGTATGTGTTGTTGATACAGAGGCAGCTTGTGAACATCCACTGTTAGGCTATAAGATCCAGTTTACAATAATAGTGCTCATATTATTTCATTATGTCTCAGAGTTTGGCAAAGTGCTCCATATACCAGTCTATAAAAGTAAAACTTTTGGGGAGTTTGAAAGTAAACCTATAAAGTTATGGGCCATAAAACCAAAACAATGAGCTGGATACTAAAAAAACTCAGTAGAGTTGTGGAGAACTGTCAAGTTAGGTGATGAGTTTGTCACTACCAGCGACTCCTTTCACATTACACATTGATCCATTGTTTAATAAATATATTTATTAAGGTAAAAGCTGCAACACCTTACTGTAAAAATACACAGGTATAAGTCCTGCATTTAAAATTTTAGTAAGCATACATGAGTATTTTTATTTTGAATACAGAACAGAAATTTATAAAGTGCTGTAGATGGACAAGGTGGAGCTAATTTCACCTACTTTATGTACAGTGCTGTGTGACGATCACATGTTTTATGGGGTCAATGGAAACTGTCACTTTAAGGTTGTGAAATAAAAAGCATAATATGGAATAATATACACAAGTGTACAAACTGTACATAACTGGCTGACTTTACTACAGTTCTTGACTAAACTGGTTACATTAACACAATATGCAGTAGATCTTCATTAAACTGATAAACATAATCTATGCATAGATCATGAGCATCAGAAACATATTAGTGGTGAACATAGTTTTTATTTTCACTAAAGAGTGAAACTCAGAATCATGTCAGCAAGCAAAACTGTCAGGACTGATCTTGTCATGATGGTCATGTTGATGAATATGTGACTATAATTAGACTAAAAATCAAAACAATGCAACTAAAAGCATCAGCCAGAGGTTTGCTTGTGGTAAGTTGTATAAGAACTCTCTGATGGCTCCTCGTGCATGACCTACTACCCTATTACCTTACTCTACTTAGCTCTGTCACTTTGATCAACGCCTCATCTTACACTGTCAAACTCTGACCTTCGGTGTGCGTCCGATGAGGCTGTTTGTCTGATGGATGTTTGCAAAACACCGGTATGGATGGAGGGCTGTGTAATGGAGGCAGCAGAGGTGTTGTAGTTAACAGAGCAGAGACTTATTTCCTCCTCACCTTTGTAATGAATTGACCGCCTGAGCTCATTTGTGTGAGGAGATGTGTGCACACATATAAACATGCCCCTTTTTCCCTCCATGAATGGTTGCAGACAGTCATCATTCTCCTGGATGGCCTGTATGACAACAAGTACCACCAAAGGAAGGAGGAGGGAATTGTCCCTCCATCCCCTTCTGTCATGCTCAAACCCCCCAATACAACTACTCTTATCAAAGACCCTTTTTTAGTCACTTTGCTATGATTACTTTGTCCTTCTCTTCCCCCCCACTCCCCCACTCTGGTTTCCATACTTTTCTTAGAGCATCATACCAGTCGTTTTGTATATTTTAGCCAATGAACTACAAAATCAATCTAATTTATATGGTGGTGGACAATTTGCCATGACAACTTTTTAAGGTGTGATATGATAGTGGTTGTGTATCTATTAGCTTGTTTTGATATTGTGGGGCCCCTAGTGGCCAGAAATCAAGTAATGCAGCTTTAAAAATGTAATATTGGAGTTTCCATGAAGACAATAACAAGCAAGAGATTTCAAAAAAGTCCTTTCTCACAACTGGATTACCAAAATATTACCAAAGACAAAAAACAAAATAACAACTCCCTGTGACCTGTTTGACCTTTAAAGATTTCAGTTTTCTGCAACTTGATGTTCTTACTGTGCTGGCATGACCTTAAACCACTGGCTGCTAAAAGGTAAATATACAGAATAATATGTAGTAAAATATGCAATAGTCTCTTTAAACTCCCCTTCTGACTCCCCCCTCTCCCTGTCTCTCTCAGTGGTCTCATACAGTCAGTCACCTGCCCCGTGGTGAGCTCCAGGTTGGAGGTCATGTATTAGAACAGACAGGGGGAACTGGCAGTGCTGTTTCTGAAAGACCCCCCCGCCCCATCCACAGGCTCCCATCTGCCTGACAGTGGGATCGAACTGATCTATCCCATAATCTGTGTGTGCAGAATGCAGAGCAGGGATCAACGCTGATTACGATCACCCATGTGGATGCTCATGGGTACTTACGTGATAAGTATGTATATAAGTACAGAGACTGTCCTCACTTGAACATTAAAAGATTTGGTCTTCAAATGGTAAAAAAAAAGAAATCCATTGATGTTTTTTAATGAACTCATGCTGCCATTCAAATAAATGCTCTCCTGCCCATTAACATGACATCAAATTCAATACACTGTACATTTGGTAGCAAAGGTCGAAGCAGCGTGATGTTATTCAATGACAGTGATTACACAAATTAAATGACTGCTCTCAGAACTTTCCAGGAACTCCACTTCCCTCTGTTGTTTGCCTCCAGACCCTCTTGCTTTCTTCTTATCTCTGTGCTTTCATGTCTTACCGCCCCAGGACAAGTGCTAATTTTTCATTTTCCCCCTTTTATACTGCTGTGGGTTTTTTTTACTCCAGGTACTGGCAAGGAACAAAGGATCAAAAACAAAACTTCGACATCAACATTACCGAAATAAGGGGCTGCAAACAAAGCAGCCATGTCCCTTTCACACTCTGAAAGAGCCTCCGCCTGAGAGCTTTTCAGTCCTCACTCTGGGCATCAGCTTTTGAAAATGCCTCTGAGTTCAAAAGTCAGACCAGGGATCAAACCCCAAACCCCTCACACAGGTAATGAATTCACTGCACCTCAGAGCCCTGCTGGACCTTAATAGCCCTATCTTTACATAATTTGGATAAAAAATGACTGGTCGAGTAGATGGCCTTCACCAGCAGCTGAGAATGGGTGGTAAACGTGCTGTAATGGCTGTAATGTAATCAGAATGGATACCTGTAAGATGCTTTTTCTTTAACCATAAATGACCATTACATCATGCTATTCAAACCCACCAGACTCCATTAACAAAAACAATCATTTGCAAAACACATTAGTTTCTGGTCTTCTGCTGCCTCAGTTGGTTAGTTTGTTTGTGTTACTGTGTGTTACATAAATCCCAACTAACCCTTTAAAACACACAGCACTGACAAACGAACTGATTGAGACAGCTACAGACCAGCAACTAGCGTAAAACTGATGTCTGTTTGTGAAGTCAGGTGGCTTTGAACCAAGCAATATAATGGCTGTTGCAGGTGAAACAAAAGGATCTCGAGAGTCTGTCTGTGGAGGGATCCTTTCTCTGATGTTGTCAGACTCTTCAAATAACAATCTGAGCCTGTCAGTGGCACTTTTAGTGGAAGTACTTTCCGACACAATTGCCCTGAAGGATTAAGCTGCTGGTTGAGGTGATCTACTGGACCAGTTCCAAAAGTTTTTGTTTTTGTGTTTTGGACTGAAAGTAGCCAAGCCTCAAAAACACCAGAGTTATCCTTTAACCCTTTATGGCCTACCTGGAGTATTTTAATTTACTATACATCCTAAATTCTAATAATATGCATAGATTCATGCCTTTACTAATGAAATAAATTGCCAAAAAGTGCAGTAAACCACAAAAAAAGTGAAAATCATTTTTACTGTCTTGAAACTTCAGAACACATGAACACAATGAAACCTTTTTTTGTATCAAAATACATATACAATCTGGCAGAAATATCTACAGAAAGGAACAATTTGCAAAAAAAACAAAAACATTTCCACCGATTTCCCTGGGAAAGAAATGTTTGCTTCGCGGGTTTCCGGGAGAGGCGCGAGTGAAATTACCGTAATGACACCATTAGCTGTAAAGCGCAATGTCTCCGCTTTCCGAAAGCACAAACTGTGACGGAATTATGGTAATCCAGAGCGCACATGCGCACTTCGGGCCCGTAGGTCTTAACAGAAGTTAGTTTGAGTTGCCCAAACTTTCAGTCACATCGGTCACTTTGAAATGCATCAGATGACTGACTTTGCTGTGTTGGTATGAGGACTTCAAATGCATGTAAGTGGGTCCAAGTGTGAGGCAGTAGCAAGTGTGTATGTACTTGTACATTGGAGGGAAACTGGGTCAATGAGGCAATATTTTATAGTTTTATTGATGTAGTTTTGTCCTCTGGGACGAGCGGCCTTGCTCTGAAATGGCTTTGACTGTTGTTTTTCATCTGCGTCGCTCTGTCCTGTCCTACACATGAAACCATCTCAGTATCATTTTCACCTTTACTGGTGTCTGTCTGTGTGTGGTATTGTGTCTGTCTAGCAGTGTATGTATGTGTTAGTGTGTGAATGTTTTGTTCCCTCTTTGTCAATGGGGAAAGGTGGATACAGTGTCCGATCTTGAAGTTGACATTTATCGCTTTATGGTGTCAGGTATGAAAGGACAAAGAGGACAGACTAAGAGATTTACTTTATCCCCGTCCATGTCTGTCTATGTACCCATTCCCCTAGTGGCACATGGGGGTCAGGGTATAACAGACATCAATTTTGACCCCATTGCTTCTAAGTCACTCTCAGTAGCCACCGTGGGATGCCTTGTACCGGTCTGAGAGGGAGATGAAACTGGAGGGGTCACTGATGGGCAAGCGGGATGGAGAGATGTGAGAAAAAGAAAAAAAAAACACATTATTTTCAGCCATGGCTCAAGGGATGGCAATCTGTCTGTCTGTTGGTCACTGAGTCCACCACCTTGGTCCAGATGGAAGTATCTCAGCAAATATTGGATAGATTGCCAAATTTGGAACAGGCATTCACGGTCCGCAGAAGAATCCTATTGACTTGGATGATCGCCTTACTTTTACTCTAAAGAATCCGACGTATCCTATTTGAAAGGCTGACAAGAATATTTTTTGTAATGAACATTTCTCTTTAAAGGAAATGTAATATGGCACAAACGTGACATCAAAGAAATCGAACTTCTAACATGTAATACTGCAATTTCTGTCAGTTTCAAGCAAAGGATTACCTTAAGTACAACCAAAAAAATAACCAGAAAATTGAATGTAGCCTGGTTCCATTTAAGAATATGAGATACTGATTTGAAAGAGATAAAATTGGACGTCCCACTGAGCAGCAAAACGTTTCCTCTTTGACTCACTGGATTGTTGTAAAAAGCAACAATCCCTCCAAATGCTACAATGAGTTTATTAATAATGTGAGTTTAATCAGCATTATAGTCACAAAAAAGGAGTTTAATACACATAAAGCAAGGCCAGAAATAACTGCAAATATCTTAATGAGATAAAAGGAGGCTGAGATGATTGAGACTATAGTAAACTATAATAGATAGTAAATGGTAAATCCCATAAGAACACTGTTAGATGTTAATTCATTCATTCATTTTCTTGATACCTGTAAATCTGCATACTGAACTTTTGATTAACTTTGGGTGCAAAATGTGAGTCAATAATTAATTTTGCTTTCTTTGCACATAGAAGTTACAATAATTGTCAGTAGTAAGTAAAGTAGTACATCATGTAATTCTTGTTCCACGACTTCTTGGTAACTAACTGCAAATGTATTTGTCCTCCTTAAAGTTAAAACATTGTCGCAGCAAATTACAAGTAGCAACCAAGTTTTAACTGATATTGCACTTGTAGTTCACAAATGGCTTAAACCAGAAAAGGTGATTGATTTTAAAAAGGGAGAACCTTGTTTGCCTTGTTGTAAAGTTGATGACTTTAACATGACAGTTGTTTAGAGAATTGGGTGGGTAAGAGAGTGAGTGCAGAGAAAGTTTGAGGTAGTGATAGATGGTGTTTTATTTAGAAGGCAGGGGAGACAGTTCTCCTCATCTGTCGCCTGCTGCACCTGTTCTCTGTTCACAGCAACCAAACAGGCCTGACACTCCATCGCCCTGCATGAAGCCACTGTGGGGAAAGAATAGACAAACCACACTGTGTTTGACTCTGTGTGTGTGTGTGTGTGTGTGTGTGTGTATGAGGGAGAGAGAGAGAGAGAGAGTCGTGAAATTTGAGTGTGTATCCTAGAGATCTGCCTCAGGATTGTGGTGTGTTGGGTCACTTTGGGCTCAGTCAGTTTGTATTTTAGTGGGAGGATCAACACAGGTTAATGTTGGAGCAGGAGTTTAGGGACTATCGCCCTACATCCAAGGGTCACATAGGTAGGGAGAAGAACTGCTACTACTACTAATGTAAGTTATTCTGTTTTATTCTGTTTGATTTTATGGTTTTATCTGTCCCTCAATCTGTTTGTTTGTCAATAATCCTTCACAGGCAATACCATGATGTCAAAGTTACCACTTAAACACGAGTAATAAAAATGCAAGCATAGTTTGCCAAAGCGATGTGCTTTGCTAAGCACACTCCTGCTCCCCAGAGGATGAACTCCCTTTAAAGAGTCTTCCTCTTGTGAAACCATTGGAGAGAATGTCAGTTTTTCACATAACATGTTTAATCTAATGAGGAGACCATCATGACATTTGCTGAACCCAATCATGTTCCCAGGAGATTAAACCCTTTTGATTTTTGAACAGTTTCATGGTCTCAGCTAAAGTACCGCTCAAGGCTTCCTTCGAAAGGCATGGCACCTGCAGGGTGTTGACATTTGTGTTTATCCTTTGACATTGACATGTGTGCTGCTCACCCCTTCTTTACATTCACACAGTGTTGTAAAGCCACACCTTGGAGCAACCCTGTACATCTATTGTTACCCAGAAGCCCTGCAGGCAGCTCAGTGATGGTTGTGACAGTAGAGATCCCTCCTACATCCCAGCTGGCCCACTTCTCTCACTTCTGGATAATAGTGATACAATTGCACATGCATTCATGCTTCATAGAAACATTATTTTTGTTTGCATGTGTGTGTTTTCAGGCTCAGAATTCTAGTAATTGGCAGCACTGGAAATATTTTGGCTGTTAGCAGCCTGAAGAAAGCAGACCTGCCAAAGATGAAATCCAGGCAGCTGGTAATACGCTTCCACATCTCAACTGTCTCTGGTTGCTTAGAGAACATGGCTGTTGTTTTGTACCCATATGTGTATATGTACAAACACTGAAAGCGCTAAATACTATTGATATAACATGAACTGGTAGATCTACACTTCATGTCAAAGGTATGTGTGAGTGATTATTGCTTGGAAAATCAATTTACATCAATATTTGTATAGCAAATGATCATACACGAGATCTTATTGGCTGGAGCAAACCAGTAGTTTAGCAGGTTTCAACCATAATTTTATTGTCTTTAGAGTTCAACAGGGATGTTGTTCTGGGCCACTTTTGTGTTTGATGTTCATTAGTGATTTGACCTTTTCCAATAAGTGTATAGCAACTATTTTTTTAATTTTTTGGCCACTTGGGGGCAGTGTAAACAAGTTGCTAACACAACAGTGACATAGGATCACCTTTTAAGTTGATCTGGCACTTGAAGAAGACTTGAATAGTCACTAAAGTCAGAATGGATGTTTTTGCTAAGATGTTGCTGATGGTTCGCTACGGTGTTCTGTGTTCGGATGGGGCTTGTTTGGGTGTATACGTGGATCGATTCTTGGTGTTTGCTAAAGAGGCAGGAACACAATGAAAACATTCAGTCAAAACCTCCATGTCACAGTGGTGGCTCAATCGCTAATGCACCTGGTTTAATGACAACAATTGCCAGCTGTTAACACAGTGGCAGCACAGAGCAGCTCACGGACACAAACCATGCCGAAAATATGTTCTTCTCTTGCCTCAGTTGTGGTTAACATTACAAAAGCTCATTTTTTAATACGTTTTTGAGTATTTCTCTCTCTTTTTTTTTTTAGAGTGTAGTAACTGTGAGATATTACTCCTCAAGCCCTCCACTGCACAGCTTCATTTTATCTCCTCTTCTGTTCCTCATCCACTCTCACATCCACTTGCCAGCCTCTGATCGCCTTGTGATCTCGCTTAACTCCTGTTCCTGTAAACATAGCCACTGTCCCTGTGGTGCTGCTCTGTGGCAGCTCATCCACACATTACAAATGTGTTTGACCCTCTGTGGAACATTAGACAACACCCTTCTTTGTATTACTGTTGCTTTTTCCTCAACACAAAGGCTTTAGCCTCAGTTTGTTACTGGCTCAAACCCCTTTTGGACTGTTCCTTTGTAGAGGTACAAGGCTCTAAATGTCTTTTATTGATTGTGGGTTATTCTTGAATTAATGAAACTTGGCTGTTTTTTGTGGTGTTATTTCAAAAGAACTAAAGATAATCACATGCAACTTCACTGGCTGAATCGTCAGGTATTATAATCCATCTGTGATTGCTCAAAAAAACATTGGGGATTATGATTACTGTTCCTTTTCTTCTAGTGTAAATGATGATTAGTAGCTGAGCAAGCAAACAAACCGCAGCACAGTAACAGAGAGTTTAAGAATGTAGATTTTTCATGGGTTTTATATTTGATTATGAATATGTTTTGTGTTAAAAGTGAATCGTAATTTGGGAATTGTTTATGTAATTGGTTTGATGATGTTGGCAAATAATACAACGAAAAATAAATCAGGCGATGGAGATGGCGATAATTGCTCCTTCTTCTATTTGTGATAACAATATCTGTATCAATACTACTACAAACCACCATTGTGACCGCACTAGTGGTACCAACTTTGCTACAACAGCTACTATTACTATAATAAGCAGCTAAAACTACGCAGTACTCAGACTGTCAGCACTTAGCAGCAACACACTTTCACAGCATCAACTGTATAAAGTGCAGTTGTTAGGATCACATTAAGTTCATGAAAATGTTCCTGGCCTTTTCCTCTCCCTCTTGTCTCACTCTGTAATGAAAACTTTAATTCAATAAAACAGCCAAGGTCATTCCTCCCCTCTCTGCACAGCACTGCGCTGACCTGTCATATCCTCTCATACCACTGCACACACAGTACAGCAGCACTCACACGCACATTATATTCGCACATACATGAACTGATCCCTCCTAACCTCTCATGTTTTCCACACACTGCACAAACAGACACAAACTGTAGCATCGGTTGCAAGCATATTGCAAGGTTACATTGTCCTTCTACTGATCAGCGCCGTGTGGGGCTAACACATAACACTAACACATCTACTCTCTTGCTCATTTGTTCTTTCTATCTACTGTCCATCATCTTGCTTTCTTTCTCATCTACACAAATAATGGCATCATAGCCTAATTCTGTGTTGGCAACCTTTTAATAAGACAAACAGTCCACGATATGATACCATACCATACCATACCATACCGTACCATACCATACCATACCGTACCATACCATACCATACCATACCATACCATACCATACAGCTTTATTGTCGGTTTACAATGAAATTCATCTTACAGTACATCTTTAAGTAGCTCCATTCAAGATATTTACACATTTATTCAACAAACAGTAACACATGAGACACTTTTCAAAGACAGAAACAAAAGATAATCTAACAGTCATGAATTAAAGTTAAAATATATAACATTATATCTTCTGGATTCAGATCTCAGGTAGCAGCACAGTGATTTTAGTTTAGCAACAGGACAGACTGATGTATATAAGAATTCTTCCATTTTCTCCGTTTAAAACATGCAAGGAGTCAGATGAGATACTGTTTGCAAGTCGGAGCATACTGTTGCTATGAGTTGTTTGAGAGGAGTGTCACAAGTTTCTCCAATAATCCTTGTGCAAATTTGGATTTGATTATAGAGTTTAGTTTTATATATCACAGTATCGTACTGCAGTACTGTTGAATTCCTAAATTTGTATTGAACAGGCAAAGCAAACTATGTTTATTAAATTCAAATTCAATTAATAAGCCTCTGTCAGACTCGTGGAGAAATTAGTATCTTTCTGCAGCTCTGCCACTCAAATCATTAGCAAAATTATTGCCAGAAACAATAGAGAGATCCAACTTTTCACAAAGAAAAACATGACGTGACGGATGTGTTAACAATCAGGGTAGAAAATCAACACCGGCTAACAGCCAGTTGGCATCAAGCCTTGGCTGTCACTGCTACCACACCTGTTACCACAACACTTTTCCCAGTCCAACAACCACTCTGGATGAGTGACAATAAAGTTACTTTTGCATTTGTTTTTTAGATTTTCACCATGTTTAATTATAACTTTGGATTGGTTTTGCTTAGAAATTGGATATTTGAAGTCCTTAGATGCTCATCATGGTGTAATATATCAGTTACACTGTTAGTGCACTTTCAATATTCTTTGCAGGTTTCTGAAGAAATTAAGATTTTTTCATATCGTACCAATATCATCTTAATATAAATCTGCATGTTTTTGTGAAAATCTACAAGCATCGTTGATACATATACAATACAATTCTAACTTTTGACACCAAAAGCTCAGTGAAAGTATGAGAGAATCATATGTGCATGTGACCTTTTGAGTGTGTGTGTTTTATGTGTATGTTCACATAGGGTTGATTCAACAATACAGCTGGTCTGCTCTGCCTCCTCCTTGTTAACCTCTTACTTTTCGATCTCCCTCCCAGCGAAGCAAGAGAAAGATGATGAACAGAATAGGAGGAGAGAGATGGACGAGTGATGTTCCCATTACTGCTCTGTTCATTTGAGCCCTGGAGGGGAAAGAGAGAGAGAGAGCTGTAATAGACCGCTATACATTTCTGGAAAGATGAGAGGAGTCTGAGTACTATTAGTCTGGGTCTGCCCAGAGGAAAGGAATATTAGAAAGCAGGAGGAACATTTCACACACACTTCATGTACAGTACATAGTCGAGCAGCTGTGTGAATTTATAGCTTTCTTATATTTTGAATGTGTTAGCATCAGAGTGATCTAAATCTCCTGCAGGTGAAAAATTAATTGCCTTTTTCGTACATCTCTGATTCTGCATTCAGTGACAAGACATGACTGGAAGACAGATGAAAAGCTACTTGAAGGACAATGTTTCAAAAGATACTGTAAAAGCCTTGTGATTGGCTTGACATGTGGCTCATCGGGGGCCAAATCCACCTGACTGTTCGCTGAGTGTGGATCGCTTGTCATGAAAAAGGATACAGATGCTATTTTATGTCAGTCAGTCAGCCGAGGAGGCAATGCTTTTAAAGCGGAAGGTGTCGAGGTCAAACTGCTTCAAACGGATAATTATTTTTAGAGGCAATTATGCAGATATGTTTATCTCCGTTTATAGTAAGTGGATCTGCTGACTTTCATGGCCTTGTCAAAGCATGAATTAAACACCATGTAGACATAAAGGCATGTTAAAAAGAGACCAAAGACTAATCATCAGAAATAGTTCAAAATGTGTAATTAGCCATCATAAAACGTTAATGTGGATACAATGTAGAAAACGTGTTTTAATTATCTTATGACAGGTATGTATAGGGGAATAAACAGTAATATGTAAATTATGTATATTAGTCACATCACCTAATACTAATAGTTACTTTTGTCACCGGTGATTACATTTAATTAGTTGCTTTTGAAGCTTTTTATGAATGTATTGCTCATGACTCACAACGCAAAATATTCTCGTGAACTCACTGTTCACAGTTTTGATCAAACACAATAACATTTTCCTCATCAAGTTAATCGCTGAGATGAGTGTCCTACACAATACTCAGTGTAGCCATTTTATCAAAACCTCTCATTTGGAGGTGAAACTGACATCAGGGTACCTCAAATGACGGTCATAATCCTATAATCCACGCCTTGAAAAACTGTGGATACAGATGATTAACCAATAATACAACCTGCATTATTTATTGTGAGTGGTGGAGTAAGTAGTCAGATACAAGATACAACATTTCCGTCTGAAATATAGTGAGGTACAAGTAGAAAGTAGCATAAAATGGAAATGCTCATTTAAAACTAAAGTGCAGTATTTAAGAAAATGAGTTGAGCTGATGAGTTAGTTACTTTTCACAAATGTTCATTATTAATAATGAACAAACTAGGAAAAACTTTTGATGTTTCCCTTTGTGTTGTCCTCTAAATAAGTGTGGTAAACCTGGAGCATTGTTTACATCTCGTCTAATTTCTAGCATTTCGTCATTCTAGCATCACCAGATCTCGAGTTATAGGAATGATGGCAAAAGTTACTGAAATAGAGAAATTTAAAAAAAAAAAAGCTTTAAACAAAACTTAAATAAAATCTCTTTGGTTCCTTTAAGGCAAAAAAAAAATCAAACGGAATAGGAAAAGAGACACGTGAGCTGTAGGGGATTTATCGTGATCACCCGAGTGTTCACAAGAAAACACACATACATACACACACAATTGGGTTTAGCATACCTTTAAGGCACCGAGTTAAATTCTCTCCCTGGACGGTTGGCCTAAACCTAACCCCAATTACTAACCTTAACCTAACAATTAAGACAGAAAGCACTTTACATCATGCTGAATGCAGCTGCAGTAAAAATCAAATGGGGACACCAATTTTGTCCCCAATTAGACATGCTGTTCCCATTCAACTAGTCAAAAATTACCCCAGAAACCACACACACACACACACACACACACACACAGGTATATCATAGTGTGCCTCCCACGGGCAGGGTTCAGTTTGACTTTCATTTTCTAGCTATTGCATAGTCCCATTTTTTTGTTCCTGGGGTTGCAGGGCACAGGAGATGGAGAGGGATGTAGAGCGTGAAGCCATTTAAGTGGGTTTGGGAGTCACACTGACAGTCTACAAACCTCACAGAGATATTCATTACCTCTCCTGCTCCCATCCACACTCTCATGGAAACACACTCTGTCCCTGCAGTATGTACAGAGGGATGTTTTAACAGATTCAGTCATAATACATCTCTCCTGAGAGTCTGATGATTTGACTAAATAAGCAGTAAAACCGTAATTGTTGCAATAGAATTCAATTTGAGTTGGCCACAGTCATTAGGAGTGGATGTTTTTGGTGATCTTTAGAACTTATTTCTTATTTCAGTGAGGAGTGATGAGACATTTTCCAGTAAATTGCATTAAACTTTTATCTCTTTATTCATCAGGCTTGCATTTTAATATTTTAAGCCCTTTTACACCTGGGTTATAAAATGTATTATACCAGTGCTGATACCAGGTTTTTTTTCAATTAAATTAGTATTACGTGTTGTTCTTTTTTTTTTTTTGGGGGGGGGGGGGGGGGGGGGGGGGGGGAGTGCATCTGAAGTTGATATGTGATAAGTGTTAGCAAACAATAGCTTATTAACACAAAACAACATTAACAGTCATTTTTAAAATTCACTCTTCTTTCAGGTCTGTCTGGTTCCCTCCAATTGCGGAGGGAAATATTTTCCTTTTTAGCGGCTAAATGCTCCATTATATTCACCAGCTGGTCACCAACTTTGTTTGTCTGTTGTTTGGTGCTGAGTACAGTCGGTTTATCTGAGATTTTCTCTTTAATTGCTGAAAACAGCTGCTTGCTATAGCTAGAAATAGGGTAAGGGGGTGAGACTAAACCAAAACAGCACAGCTGCAGACCAAAACTGAAACAATCAGCTGGAAGGCATTAAAGCGCTCTAGAGCTGAAAGGAACTGCAGAGTTTGCTGATAAGTATCTATGGGTTTGTCACTTTGACTGGGTTATTTCACATTAAGCCATTTGACCCACTGAAAATATGTAAAGCAGCTTTGACAGAAAACACTAAAGTTCTCAAATATTTACACAACCGGCTGATCAAAAGTTACTAAGTTATCTAAGTAAAAAAAGATTTGTTAAATCTGAAACTATCCGACCAAAGAATAAGTAATCAAGATTAAAAATCTTACTGGACACATAGCAGTTTTCAGTTCTTGACAGTTTGCGATACTGGACACAGGCGACGGAAACATCTTGGTCGGTACAAAAAAGTATTGATTTTCTGAGTTCTGGATGAAACAGTTTTTTGCTTTGCTCTCAGGTCTTTTTCTTGCAAAGAAATTAAGAAAGTTAGATGAGATTAACAGGAAGAAGCTATTTAAAACAGACCCAGACATACTGGCAGTGCATAATGTGATTATGGTGAATTAAAGAGTATTAAATGCTGTGCTGCAATTACTCCCTTACTGCGTGAGCGTTTGTAACAGATGAATATATCAGGATTTATTTAAACGCAGCGCAGCGAATGGCTCTCTCATCAGAAATGAAATGGGCATGAATAAATAAGTAAACAAACAAGAAACGCCACGCTCTGTTGTGATGAGAAGTGCCTGCTCGCTGGATATTAATCGATGGCAGCGGTTTCCATCTTCGATCCAGCGTTGTTTAACAAGAGGAGAACTGCAGCAGAAGATTAGCGATTTCAGATGAATCCTGCTAAAACTTGCTTTGTACACCTGTCTGCCGTTCTGTCTGGTTGGGTTTTAAATATTGTTCACACTCAATTACACTCCTGTTTCTTTCATTCACTGTCTGTCTCTGCTTTCACCCATTTGATGGCCTCCTCTGTCTGCTCTGTCTTTTCACTCCTTCTTTCTCTCTCCTGTTGTTGCTGCTCTGTCCTGTTTATCAACGTGTTGTTGTATCAGGTTAGCGGTCGATGGCGTGAGGTGACAGCAGACAGGTAAAAAGATGAATGGAGTCCTGGCTCGGCTCTGCGGGCTGAGGCGGCACTTCACACACGGATCACTGATGGTGCTAATTCAGGCATAAACAGATTCAAAAGCACACAAAGAAGTTAATGAAGCATGGCTGATTGGACAGTTCAGACAGAGTCCCCCTGCATCTACATGCAGACACAGATAGACAGACACACACACACACACACACACACACACACACACACACCAGCGATATCAGAAAGAGAGACACATGCACACATTAGAGATATGAAAAGGCTGGCAAGTGTGTAGCTCTCCAGTGGGGCGTGTGCATGTTCGCCTGTCAGAGCTTCACGGAGAACTGACCAAGTGTGTACATCTGTCTCAACCTCCGCCTCCTCTCCTGCCCTCCTTTCTCTTTCCCTTTCCTTTCCTTTCCTTTCCTACTCATTTCTTCTCTCCTCATTTACTTTACTGCCCCCTTCCTTTTTCTAATTTCTTTTCCTTTCCTTTCTTTTTAATTTTCATTACCTTTACTGTCTCCTCCTTTCTTTTTTCATCACCTCTCCCTTTTTCGCCTCCTCTTTTATCTCTCTCCTTTTTCCTTTCCTTCACTCCCCCTCTCCACTTTTTTTTCTGTCCTCTGCTTCTTTCTTTTTCTCTCCTCCTCCTTTCTTTTCACTGTACTCCTCTACTTGTCCCCTCTCTCCTCTCCTCTCCTCTCCTCTCCTCTCATTACATCTAAACCAGTGAGCCTGGTTTGATCTCTGCCTGATGGTGATCTCTCTCCCCGAACGCTGGCAGGTACGATGGGCTTCGCATCCTCGGCTCGCCGCCAGATGACTCAGGGAGAGTGATCAGAAAGTGCAATGTTCTCCCCTCGGTAAATGAAAGGGCTCAGATATATGGAGAGTGGAAACCAAACAAGCAAGTGAGTGCAGGCGACGACAGGGAGACATGCAGGGGAAAGGAAAGTGAGCAAGAATATATGCATGCATGTGTGTGTGAGAGAGAGGGATTAAAGCCTAAGCAGTAGAGACAAAGACACAAAAGTACTTCAGTCGATGTCTCTTTCATTGAGTCAGAGGTAACTGAAGTTTACTACAAGTTGTGTAGATTTGTTTTTACACGCGAGTATCTATCTTTTCTGTTACAGTACATATAGTTTACATATATGCAGTAAAACACGATTTGAGTCTGTCCACACTAAAAATCTGAAACCTGCATCCTTTTGTCTGTGGTTTGGCCTTCCCTCCACGGTCGGGCACACGATGTAACTTACGCAGCTCCCTCTTTTATTTCTATGAGACCACTGTGCTGGCACAGCAGGGCTGGCGATACAGAGCGCTCCAGCAAAACAAAAGAAAACCTGAGGTTTGTTTAGTAAAAAAACAACATCTGGCAACATCTTCCGGCAAGGTTTGCCAGTCAAATATGTGTAAAAACACACTCTGGATGGATTATTTTGTAACGTGGGCTGCATATTTTACTGTTTGCTATGCAATCGTCAAACACAAACATAGAATTAGTGTCTCTATGTTCCAGCTGCTGCCGAGTTTTAGCAAAACTCCTTTTAGTATTATAAACTACTGTGCAGTGTTGTGGCATTTCATATATCACTCAAACCTGCCTTCCTGGGTCGTAGTTTAACAGTCCCACCAGAGGCAACACTATTTCAACAAAGGCCCTTTTTTAGAGGCAATCAAATGACTGTTTAACACTAAACAAAAACATCTGTTAAACAACTAAACCATGAATTTGGTTGTATTACTGTAAAACATACTATAGCTAGAGGGGACACAGTAGAGGTTTAAATGGGTGGTCTGTGCCGCTCCTCACCAGATGTTGACTGTGATGCATGGTTACTGAAGATTTAACCATTTTCAGATTTAACTTGCAGAGGGCGGACAAAGTCTCAAGCTGACCTGATTTAGCAAGCAGATGGAGGATTGTGTTTGTGTGACAGAGAGTACAAAGAGAGAGAGAGAGGGAGAGAGAGATGCAGTTCAGTGAGTCTGTTACACACACCAAAAAGTCACTCTGGAAAATTGGTCTTGTCTTTCCTTAGACGCAGGGATACTATCTTCTCTGTCTTCACACACACACACACACACACACACACACACACACACACACACACACACACACGGGTAGAAAACTCTATCAGTGCTGTCAGAGGTGGTTTGTGCTGACTCAGATAAGGTGCACCCATCTTATCATCTCCCTTAAAGCGCAAACTTGTCCACATTTATCTGCTCTGCTCAGCTCTGATCTCTCCCTCTCACACACAGACACAAACATTTGTGTGTAATACATGACCTTCCACAAGCTTTACTTATCGCCTCTTATGTACTGATAGCTTTCATCTCTGATATCATTTTACATAATCAGCTGGTAAGCTGACATTTTTCTGTCTTGATCATTAAAGAGGGAGAAAACTGTCATTGTTGGAGAAAGTCGAAATCAGTAAATTAAATGTGCTGTCAGTTTATTACACTCCTGTACTTTTTGGCTTTGGCCCTATTCTGTTCATTTCAACAGCTGATAAAAAATGTCAAGTTTCCTGTTACACAACACTCCCGAACCATGTTCACAACAGCAGAAGGACGAGTTTCTTTGTTTGTTGTTTTGGACCGAATAAAAGTAATGCCATTTGTACTGTATGTCCTTGTATTCCCTTAAAGATTAGATGAATAGATGTAACCGATCTCCTCACACAGTCTCTCTTTGAATCAATGATCCATTATGCTTTTGTAGCAGATGCTCAGCAAGTACAGTTTTAGTATTATACAGTCTGCACGGTCACAAATGTTGGGTGCACATAGGCAGATAACAAAATTTGTGTCACATGGACCAGGAGGGGATTGGAGTGATCTGACCCCTCTAATTAAGACATAGAATCTATAATGTGTAATGTTGATTTGTTTTTTCAGACTGTTATTATATATGTTTTTAAACTAAGAAAGCAGCTGACACTTTGAGATCATTTGGTGGACTATGCCATTATTGTTAGTGAGGCGCAGGCCTATTGTAGATGCTGCTATACTATATATATGCATGTTAACAGTGTCTTTGGTTCTGGTGCAGACTTGCGTGGACAGATTGTAATATAATTCACACTGACATGGATATCCTGGTCGAAATGCTGTGGAAATCATGAACTGGGCTTTGAATTTTGGATGGTAAGAGGGATGATTTGTGTCACGTGAGTAATAACCTGGCCATTAATGCAAGGCTAGCTAATTCATATAATCTAGCTCAAGTTCTGTGAAACCTGGATGATCATCAGACGTCTTATCTTGGCTCAAAATGGGCTGAATCTGAGGTCACTTTTTCGCAGAGCAGTTTAACACTTTCAGGGTTCTATATGATAAATCAACACATTAGAGAAGCAGCAGGGTGAGAATGTAAGTAGTCACAAGTATAGTTTCTGCTGCAGTGCGTATGTCCTTTCCCTCTGAAGTGCCCTTGCTCCACAGTTCAACCCCTCTGGTCAACTACATGCACATTACAGTGTTAATTGAGAAAAGAATTTCTTAACTAGTGGTTATGTAATATTCAAAGTTTTTGACAACTTAGAATATGTACCCAGTTGTCCTGAGGAAGCATGCCAAAAGCTTTGTAAAACAGCAAATCAGCGTGAAACCCAAAGGCAAAAAGTTGCTTCTCAAATATTTTGTTGGGCATTAAGCAGCTCGGTGAGGCAGAGGAGTTTGTATCTTGAGTCATTGTGTTCGTTTCACCTACAAAACAATCACACCTATTTCCCTCGCTATTTATTGACTGATGCCTAAAAAAAATTGAGAATAAGGATGAGAAAGGGAGAGAGTGAGTGTGTCTCAGTTTGTGTGTGAGCGCTGACAGACGATGTCTATGGTCCTGATGAAGGTCGAGCTGTCCCTGTACCCACTGGGTCGGAATCATCGTTACAAATTTCTAATAGTCGCTGCTTCCTTGCTGATTTCCTCAGGGGTACAAACTGAAATGGACTTTGCTCAACTCAGGATACATCATATGTCTCTTTTTTCGGTTTCCCTTCCGGTCTAATGGCACTCTCTTAGAACCTTGCACTAAAGTTGTGTACAGTCTATGTTTTCGTCCGCAGGCACAGTTTATCATTCACCTGTCCAAACACCCACAATTATGTTAAACACAAATAGTTTTTTACTGCTTTATTTATGCTGCTAACAGTCCTCATACTTTAAGCTGCAATAACTGACTTGTTTACCACTTGGGGGCACCAGGTCAGGTTTAGGCTGGGTTAGGTTTAGACAGCAAAAGCATCATCAATGTCATCACGATATCACTGTCATGGTTAAAAAATACCAAGGAATAGTTTTGGTACGGTAGAAGACAGGTTTTACATGCTTTTTGTAATGGTAGAACAATGTCATGCTACTTTCATCTTTGTTACTTAGACAGGAAGACTCTTATGTTTACAAGAGGTCACTTGTTTGAGAAGCCTACGTCAACAGACAACCACTGTTGTTTTATTCCTGGTGAGGATAGTCTCAAACAGACTTCTACATTATTAAAAAGATTATAGACACCCCACACATAATAACTATTTCAGAAGTACACAGATTTTTTAGTCTTGACAGTCAAGAGGGAGCACATACTGAATTACTAAGAGCATAAATACAGATGATGACATACTGAATGATTGTTAAACTGATATGGGCATCCATCTTCAGCGGATAATTTTGCTTATTTATGCTGTAATTTGTGCTGAAAATCAAAATGTTTGGCTGATTATAGGAAAATGCTTTTTATTAGATGACTGCTTCTGTTTTCGTACGGTTGCACATGAAACTTTGTGTGGTCATGAGATTTCACCCTTGAATACTATGAATGTTAAGACTAAAAATCTAAATAGTCAACATAACGTACAAAGATTGTCTAGTTCTTATGGGTTTCAATAATCTTAAGTCAGCTAAATCAAAAATAAGGCAAATTTCACCGAGTTCACTAAGAATGAACAAGACAGCAGAGCATAAAAGTTTAAGGCAGGAGGAGAAAGACGTGTTTTTGAGGGGGGCGAAATAACATCTGTAAACTCTGCTGTTCCAACTGTTCACACACACACCGATGTATTAAAAAGGGTCAACAACTTTGAAAACTGCAAAAAGTCTTCATTAATAACATCCTAGCTAATATTTTTTCTCTTCTCTTCTCATTCGCTGGTTCTCCTTTAGGATAGCGCAGGGTTGAACCACATTTTTACAGAGAACAAGACTCCAAGAGGGGTAAAGATCTGCCTGATAATAAGGCTGCTCTTGGCTACTGGGTCAGGAGGGTGGGACTGGTTAATTAGAGGGCTATGGTTTTGGCTTCTGTAGCCTGCAGTGTGTGTGTAAGTGTGTGTGTATTTGAGTGTGTGTGTGAGTGTGTGTGTCTGTGCGTCTTGTTGGCAGACTGGAAGATGTCTGTTCGCACTCTGTGATGATATGGCATGTGTGTGCGGCCTGGTTCCTTGGCTGTGCCGTCGGCGGCTCATCGTGGGGTTTTTGTTAATTTGCTGAAGTAATCGTTGCCAAAACACCCCAGGAGCTGTCACCTTGGAAGGACAAGAGGAGAGGCGACAGTGTGTGCTTTATAGTGTCGTTCACAGGACGTCAGCAGGGCGACACCCGCTAATCACAGCTGCGGCTTTTATCTGATGACCTACAGCATCTTTTCATGCAAAAATCAAGATCCTCCAAAGAGCTGATTTATTTTCCAGACAAGGTGGATGTGAGCACAGAGGACTTGTTGTTCGTCTGTGTTTCTGGTTGCGGCTGCATCCTCAGACTGATGATATATAGGCTGTGTACACACAACCCAGACCTGGATGTGCCGCACTGAAATTGCTCCCCAAAAAACTCATTGAGAGACTGGTGTGCCTCAGGATTGGAGCCCCTGGTCTAATAGAGATCGGTGACAGTTTGGAAGGGATGAAAAATCAGGCTGATCAATATGAAGCTGAGGAAAATGCCACATAAGGTGCATGACGTGGAACCACCATCATTCTTCAACCCTGTCTCAAAGAAATTACACTTCTATAATACTAATTTGTTTTTCCAATTACGTTGTGCTAAGAAACATAATCGCTGTTCACAGGCAACATTTTTGCTTCAGTGCAGAAAGTGTCATGTATATACTGCACAGAAATCGTAGAAGTCCACCTACCACCACCTGCACATCTCTTCAATTCACAAATATACATATACGTAACCAAAAGTTTTCTGAACAATAATTTATTGTAGTTATGTGCCACACAGAGTTAGAGAATGGTTGTGGTTTTGGCTAAATTTCATTTCAGCTAAACACAGCATGCATTTTGCTCCCAAGAAGAATGACAGCAATGGTCGTTTAGTTTTTCCTGAAACTCCACCTACAGTATACTAACTCCTCAGCATCCAACAAAGTTAGAAACTGGCTTGTATTTAGCATTTAGCAGCTAAAGAGTCTTTTAGACTTGCATTCACCAGGTGGCCAGAAACACGGGTCCAAATGAAAAATAATGTTGCTCTACAACTGCTGAATGTGTAAAATGTGCATCTGTTTGCTAACAAGCTCAACCAAAAAGTTGGTTATATGTCAACTTGTATTCTGGTGCCCTAAAGTGGCCAAAATAATCAGTTGCTGCCATTTTAAAATTAGGGAAAGATTGGGGCTTCAATAAAAGGTTAATAAATACGGCTTGCCAGCTGCATGTGTTAAACCAAGACCCTGATGTTCCTTAATCTTAAGCAGTTGCTGTGAGAATCCAAATATAACCATAAAAAAAGTTGAATAATGCTGTAGTTGCCATGATCAGATAGCGTGTTGTATGAGCTGATATTGTGGGAAAACAAATAAAATACGTTGTCAGTAAATGTTTCATATTCATTTCAGAATCAATTTTTAAGCGACTTTAAACATCAGTTAACAACTTTTGCTCATTATGTTGATAAAGAATGTAATTTGCGCGTCACTTTTCCTCAGTGGTACATAAATGTAATTTCGAGGAGATAGGGTAGCATTCCTCAGTTTTTTACATTGAAAAATTATATAGTGTTCCAAAATTTAACTATACAAAACTGAGGGGGGAATGTATTTCTGTAATTTGTCTAAAATTGGTTGGTTGATTTGTTAATTAAGATACAATCTGTCTCATTAACTCACTTAGTTTATGTTTAAAATTCCCTGACAATCAAAATTCTCGACTTTACATCCCACACTTTACATCAAAGCATTTCATTATCCATCCCATCCCAGCTGTTTTGGAAAGTGGAAACGGAAATTCATTTTTAAGAGCAAACTCTTCCATAGCGAAAGCACTCTGGACTCCATCTGTATTGTTCTGCTTATTTGATTTCCTTCTTCCTCGAAACAGATTTAAATCAGAGGTTCGGCCTGGATCTGGGCTTCCTGAATGGCCGAGCTCATTCCCCTCCCAGAGATGGGAGTGATTGTGGGAAGTGAGCCTGAAGATTGCTGAAGTAATTAACGTTCCTGCCGGCTGGCAGATCCAATCGTCTCGGATGCTAGAGGAGGCACGCGCACAGTTCGCACACACTTGGAAACACGCACAACAGATTCTCAAATTCAAAGTTTAATTGCGTACTGTAGCACAATAAAATGTGTCCTCATATGCACAGACAGCTGTCACACTCAGATTGCTGCACTGCTTTGATGATTTAGTTAATGTGATAATGGAAGTGAAAACAACCAGCGCGGCTGTCATTTACGTCACGTTCCTGAATGTATGTCAGTGAAAAAGTAATGATGTTGTTTTTTCGGTTTGTGTGACTCGCTTTAATAAGGCTATCATAGCAAAATTACACATTTTCAGTCAGGAAATGAGGACGTGTGTCATCTTATGAGGCACTGGAGGAGTTTTTTCCCAACATTTCCTGGTTTTCCTCACCGTCTTCCTGCAGTTTACAGTTAATATTATAATCCTTTTTCGAACACACACACACACACACAAGCGCACAAACCCACACAAATAAATCTCTCCATCCCTCTCTGCTCTCCTGCTCACTTCTTACCTGCTCTGATATCAGCTGTCCTAATATCTTCCCTTTAAGCTGCCCTCTTTCCCTTTCACTCTCCTATCTCTCCCTCCCTCTTTCCCTCTGCCTCCCTCCCCTTATTCTCTCTATCTCTTCTCAGAGCCCCCTCATCTCCTTCCCTCCTCCTCTCTTGTAACGTATTCTGTCTCTCCTCCTCTGACAATTCTCACCATCTCCTTCGCTATCTCTAGTTTCGTTCAAACCACCTCCTCCTCCTCCCTACAAATACCCTTTACCATTGTCCCAAATATTTCTCTGCTCGTCTGGATTTATTCCCACATCTTTTTGTCTTCTTATCTCCTCTTCTCCCTCTCTCCTTCCTCCCTCTCACCTATCAGGGAGGGCAGGCCAGCCTTTTTGTCTCAAGGTGACTCAGAGCATCTGGAGCTGTTGCTGCGATACGTGAAGCAATTTATTCGCAGGCAGGAGGTGTGAGGAGACCGGACTCTGGCCCTCTGGTGACTCCAGACGCTGTGGCCAACAACTCTGTCAAGGTTGCTGCTAGCTGTTTACATACATATAAGCGTCTGTGTGCTTAGAAATCAATTGGACTGCTGGTTTGAGTTTCACTTTTTGACATCAATCTTATTTAAAAACACTTTAAAAAACAAGCAGACGCACACATTGGGTAAAAGAGTTAAATCTCTGGTGGAAAATTAGGCAGTGACATGTGTCTGTGCGTGTGCCTGAGTGAATAAATAAATAATGTTTTATCTTCAAGGGTGGTCCTTACAGAGTCATGTGTTCCCCTGACATGAATATTAAATCCCCATGATGGTGGAGGCGCCTAATTGTTTTTCATCTCTGTATTTGTTCCCCCTGTCCTTCATTTTTGAAGGATGAGTTTGAGTATAAGTGTGTGTGTGTGTTTGTGAATGTGGATGCATGTGTAAGAGAGATTATCTGAATGAGTACATGTTTTTATGTGGTTATCAGCGTGATTTCTGCTCTTAATGTCTTTGTGTGTGTGTGTGTGTGTGTGTGTGTGTGTGTGTGTGTGTGTGTGTGATGTCTGCAGCCTGTCCCAGGTGCTCCATTGATGCTTTCATATGCACGACTCACATCTTTCATCATTTGGCAAGACAGGCCCTTCATCAATCCTGATGCAACCACGACACACATGAAGCCCCGACACACACATACACACGGTGATCGGTCCAGGCATCCAGGCATTTGGTGACTGGAGTGACTGCAGTGAATCCTAATTACTGTGTTTGTTATCAAAGCCCCCAAGAAAAACACTGAAATTATATATACACTATGAAACCCAAATTATTCATTTTCAAGCGATACCACCAGTTTTACTTTGTACTTGCCATCAAAATTTACCACTGCATATGAATTGTGTTTAACATCTACGTCTAAAAAAGCCTAAAAAATAATTGTAGCAATCCTCTAATTGATCATCTGGTGTTTCTGTGCAACTAGCAGCTCTGTATTTATGCTCAGCAGTGCTTGGAGCTAAATGCTGACATGCTCACTATGGCGATAATAACATGCTGATGTTTACCATCTTGGTTCAGCACGTTAGTATGCTAATATTGCTGAAGTATAATTACAGCTGTGGAAAGGGGATTAGTTTTGCAGGTACTTTGTCATAAATCAAAGTATTGGAAAATGTATTGGAATTAGTTTAGGAAAATTCTGGCCGAATGATGCTGGGGAAGGTTAAAGGATCACCAGAGTGATCACAATTCATCCTGAGGGGAACATAAATGTGCGAGCCAGATTTCAGGACAATTCAGCCAATAGTTGTTGAGACATTTCACTGAAAAACTACAAATGTCAGCCTCAAATTGGCACTAGAGGAAAAGTCAGAGGACCAAAGTGATTAAGATTTACCTTCTGGGACCATGTATGTCAGTAACAAATTTCACAGCAATCCATCCAACATTTCAGTATGGACCAAAGTGATAGATCAACTGACAGGCTGCCATCCCTGGAGTCATGCCACTATTATGACCAAAAAAACAGGATTTTAACAACCATAATTAAATATAATATTAAACATAAAAATACTAAAAAAAAAAACATGCATGAATTAAAATTCGTGAAAACTGGCAGTTGTACAGATGTAAAACAGTTGTGACACTTGGACACAGAGTCCCAGCTGGCCTTGTGGTGTAGGGGGTGTTTACAGTCAGCTGGTTGTTGAAATGATTAACATCCTATTCTCCCCTGGAGAAGCTCTTCTGTATGATTAGCATGTTATGGAGAGGTACAGTTCACGAACGCCACTTTGTATATCATCCTCTTCCATGTGCCACCTGGATACTTTACATACGTTTACTGTACAGATACAATTTAGTGCACTGCCCCCCCTGTTCACTTACTGTTTACAACCTTCTCACATCACAATATTTATATTTATTTACTGCCTGTTTAGGAGCTGTTTGAAAGCCATCACAGTATGTATTTATCCATCTCTGTATATTTGATCTACCAATGTATCATATTTATATGCTACCTGTCTATAACAGCTCTGTATATATACATTTACCACATTACTGCACAAGTTGTTTAGAGTTTATACATCTTAGTGTTACTCACCTGGCTACAACAGATTTCACAAGTCTAAGGCAGCATTGTATTTCTATTACTATAATGTTCATGTTTATCATCATGTTTTAGATTCTTCTCTCTTTATTCACTTGACACTTTTTTTTTACTTATTTTTTTCTGTACATATGTATAAGGTGACTCTTGGATGGATCCTGAGATGCAAGAAATTCAATGACAACAACTGCTTTCTGTAATTGATGTGTATATACCAATAAGAAAACTTAGTGGATGCCTAGTGGATGAACAGTATTTGAATGTACATCAACATTATTAAAAAAAAAAAACAACTGTAAATTATCTTATAGGTATAGAGGGACATCCCTCTTCCTGGGCTAAGAGACCAACAGCAGGTGATACATTCAATTCTAAAATCTGGAAAGTACTACAAGAAGCTTTAGTGCTCAGTGTTTAATTAATTAAATAATTAACTACTCTGGCAACACGATCATGGCCTTCTTATTTTCCTAGTTTAGAAGCAAAGTGTTCAACCTGCTCAAGAAAGCCAACAAGGATCTCATTTTGTGAAGAAAGCCTTCAACAGCAGAGTGTTAAATGAAATTTGACATTTGACTATAAGAGTATAGTTATTTTGGAAAATGATCTGTTCCAAAAAAGTTGAGTTCAACATCACTTTTATTTACTCTCATAACCTTGAGTTTGATTGATTTAATTGGACTTCTCTATAAATAACAGATGTAACAACACTATCAAAAGTTTAATTTGAACTCTGTTTAGTCTTTGTTCCATAACACTAAAAACAGAAAATGTCAATAATGTTGACCCATTTATCTTGATGGAAAATAGCTTTGTAATGTAGATACAGAGACAGCGCCTCCTGACTGTGCTTTACTTCCTTCCATCCATACTATCAGACATTTGTACAAAAACCATCAAATCCACCTGCACCTGTGTAAATCCAGGCTTTATGTTAGGCCAACAAGCATGTCTTAATTACATAATCACCAAGGCACGCTGAGCCCTTTCCTGCTCTTCAGGGATGAAAAGAAGTCCAATTATCTTGAGCTCTAAAAATATAGGATCAGTAGCAGAGCAGAGGATTAAATCAATATTATGGTCCAGTCTAAGGCAATGCTCCAGTAACAAAGCAGAGAGTAATGGAAAAATCAAAGCGCTCAGTGTTTGGACTTTCCAACATTACTCATCTGGCCTCCTGAATGGAGTCTTATCTCATCATGACAACAGCATAGAGACAGTAATTGCTATGGCAACAGGTCACCTTGAGTAGCTTATTGTTGGCGAAGTTTGCCTCAGTCAAGTACTGCTGGAAAATTTAAGACGTGCCATGAATGCCACACTGCAAGGTTCACCAAACCTGACAGAAACCTTGTCAAAAGTTTCCAAGTTTAACAGTAGATTTGAATTAAAGGAATAACATCATTGCCACTTGATGCAGTGTATTTGTGTCAGTCACCAGCTGACATGTGACCCAAACACCAGAAGGATATTCCTAAAGGATGCTGCAGCAGATGACGACTGACCTCCATATGACAAGATCAGAGAACGAGGCTTTGATCTGCGACCAGATCATCTTCTTCATGCTGCCTTTTCCTTTCCTTTCTACCTCATCTTTTTCCATCCTCTGTTTCCACAAGTTCTACATTGTGAAAAATATGCTCTCTTGTCGAGAATTAGCTGAGAATGTCGATACCCCTCTTACATCTGCGTGCTAAATAAGAGGCTACAGCCAGCAGCTGGTTAGCTTAGCTTAGCATAAAGACTAGACATAAGGGGAAACAGTTAGCCTGGTTCTGTCCAAATGAAACAAAATTCAGTTACCAGTAACTCTAAAGATCACTAAGTTATATTTGTTTGTTTAATCAGAAAATAGGAGAACACTACACCCATTCAAGAAAAAAATCCCTCACACACCCGCCCATAAATCTACAATTTCCCAAAATGTTGAACGATTAAGATATGATTGACTTCTAAAAACAGGCATGGACAGAAACAAAAAGACTCTACAAAGAAGAGGCGCACATGCATGTTCATCCAAAAAGGCTCTTTAATTGGTCTAAGTGATTAATTACAGGGAGAGTGAGCCAGGTAATATAGATACTAGAATAGCTTTCAATTACCTCATTTAATTTTGATCATTTAACAGTTAGAGGGGATGGGAAAAGAGGGATGATAAGGGAATATAAAAGAGTGGAAAAGAGAAAGTGATGAAAATCTTAATATAGGCCAACTGATAGAGTTAATACAGTAATAACAAATATTCCAGTAAATCAGCAACAGCTTTACAAAAAGAAAAACTGAGAATGTGTGATTAGAGTGTGATTAGAAAAATTCAAGAGTGACTATAAATTCCTATCATATGTAGAATACATAAATATGACACTAATCAGCCTCAAATAACACATTTTCTCTATACTGACATAATATTTAGATGCAGAATTGATCTATTGTGAGGCCCTGTGTGATGTTGTGCTGTGCTGCAGCCTCATACTGAGGCCCAGTGAGGAACAAGAATCCATGGTTTAAGACACCTAGTGCTGGTCAGTGCTGTCCCAAAACTTTAATCATTTTGCAGATTGTGTTCATATGGACTGCTTTCACAAAGTCTCCGCTTCCGCTGACTCATCACTAAATGAACACTTGAAAGGTTTAGCTCCAAAACATTATACGTCTTTAAAGAAGTTACCTGAAATTCATTAACAGAGGTCTCAAAATGATTATTTCATTCTAGAAAACTGCTGCTCTTCTTTGTCTGGAGTCAAAATGTTTTAATATTGAATGTGTTATTTTGGAATTAAACTCTTCACGTGTACGTCGCAGCTGTCCTCACAAATCTTGCTACAGTGGCTGCTTGTTTTTGGTGGCTGTATTTAAAGATACAATCCCTTATTCCTCCCAGCTGTAAACAGTTCATCTACTTGACGACACCCAAGACTGAATCCCAACCATCCACAATAGAATATACACAACACACACACAGCATGAAAACTCTGGTTATAGTTTAACCATGCGCCAACACCGTGGACTGTTGTAAATCTTAGTGCACATTAAAGCACAGAAAACACACAAGCGCTGTCATACGAAAGTAGCAAGTGGGTAAAACCTGCCAACAGCTTTTCCACAGCTTTCTTGAGGATAAATTGGTAACAGTGCAGTCTTCTTATCTTACTGTAGTGTACATCAAAAAAGTCCCAAACATCTGTAAAATGTGCAGACCCAAACTTCTATTCTTTACCACATAAAGTCACATAGGAAATCCACAATTACTTCAAGTCACAACTTCCTCCTCCTACATTAATACAACCACTACTCCCTCTCCACAGGCTTGTCCTCTATTGCTCTACAGTATCCATTTTATGTGGTCCCTTTTGGCTCCCATCAGACCTCAGACTCCAGACTGGATACCCGTCGCCAGGGGCGAAGTACACAGGGGCTCCCCACAGGCTGGCCCCCCGCTCCCTGACCAGACTTGGCCTCTGATCCAGTCTGGGATCCCTGATAGATCCCATAGGCCCCATACACACTGTCCTGGTACAGCAGAGCCCGTTGGCTTCCACATCTCCCACCACCACAAGCTAGCAGCTGGCACATGGGGCTGGGGCTTGGGTGGCTGCTGGAGGTCTGACTGTGTTGCTGCAGGTCTAGGGGACCGTGGTAAAGGGGCAGTCCCGGGTACGAGTTCAGGTAGTGGGTGTACTGTCTGCTGAGCAAGCTGGTGGCTCTCCGTACCATCCCCCGCCCTAACCCACTCCCATGTCGCACTGCTTCTCCATAGGTGGGGAGGTGGGCGGAGTGGGAGTAGCGCAGCCTCGGGCCCTTACGCCCATTGGGCCTCCTCTGATCCTCCCTTATGTGGAGGTAGGCCTGGTTCCGTGGGAGGCACAGGTTGTTTCGAAGGTGGGCAGGGTTGTAGGCCTTTGCAGGTGTGTTTGGTGTTAGAATGCATGGGAACAGGTCTGGCAGGGTGGAAGGTGATTGGCTGGACAGGGATGACTGGGATTCGTCGAGCTGGCGCATCTGCTCGCTGCCCCAAGTCGCTTTAAGGAAAGAGGGGCGGCGATGCCTGCGTCTCCCTCTCAGCACGAGGTCCTCAGGGGGCCAGGAGCTGTAGTTTTCTACCCGAGGACATATCACCTCACCTGAGTAGATGTTGTCAATGCTGGGGGCAGAGATGTGGTTGTCTTGGAGGTGATTGGCTTTGAGCTCACTCAGACAGACAGGACCTTTGTCATTCTTTTCCTGGTCCCTGTGTTTTCTCCTCTCTACATCCCCATCCTCACATTGGAAACTCTTGGACCTTCTTTTCCGTCGGGAGAAGCCTGCTTGGATGTGTTGGTTTTGAGGCGAGGAGACCGGATGAGAGGTGTAGATGTCAGGTAGTTGGAGATCATTGTAGGGTATGAAAGGTGAGTGATGATGAGTGTCTACATAGAGTCTCCCAGTGGTCTGGTAGTGGTGCGGGTGTTGATGAGGGAGCGGCTCACCAACGGCCAGATGGGGACTGCTGAGGCTGGACACAGGAAGTGGCCGGTCATACAGACATGAAGTAGAGTGAGTCGGAAGCGTATAGCGCAGTGGCGTGGGCCTGGTCACACCCCTCTGCTGTTTCAAAGAGGTAACAGCAGTCAGAGGTGGGCTGAGGGAGCGTTGGGGAAGGGGGCAGTGATTCTCGGTAACATAAGCAAATCCTCCCGGTACAGCCTCTGTGGCGACTTGTGGAATACGAACAGGTAAGCTGCCGCCATGTCGACTCAACTGCTCTATGGTCTTGGTGGCGTTGTCCAGAGAGGTCTCAACATTAGCAGTGGAGACCAGGTCTTTGGCAGTGCGAAGCATCTTCAGCATGTTTGCTTGAGCGTAGTTGGACGTCAGGTCAGGTTTGGCCAAACCAGATGAACGCCCATGATCCTCCACTCCATTGAAACAACTATAAATACCCTGAGAGATAAAAGAGAATGATAAAGAATGAAAAAGATAAAGAATGAATGAATGAGAGAGGAATAAAGGAGACAGGAGAATAAAAGAAGAATATAAATCACCCAATCATTTGTAATTAAATCAATAGTTAGCCACAAACTGTTTAACCTTGAATCAACCTCGTGGTCCTAAGGGGACAATTTCACAGACGAGAATTCATTTGTGCATCTCAAAGTGACGATCCACCTCCTAACTAATAAAAACCCCACTGGCAGTGAAATAAAAAAAACTGATTTCATTAATATCTCATTTTATCACTGAGGCAAGACTTAGTCACAAATTCATTATGCATTCTCCCGGGACTCAAAGAAAAACAGTTTAAGCTGAGAGGATTGCCCCAATAAATGCACAGGGACACACATGCCTAAAGTCCCCTGCAGAACAAACTGTCTCTAACTGCATGGACAAACAGAACCAAATCCCATGACTGCTCTCTACAGTTGGCTGAGAGATCCTGAAAAAGCTAAATTTAATTTGGCCCTTGGGGCCGCCCCATACGGATTAATGATCAGATAGTCATTTAGCCGTTAATCTGATAAAACCCGGATCCAGGCACAGTGGTGTAATTACACGGCCGAGGAGCATAGAGGCTGGAGTCCATGGACATTTCTCTGGCTGTATCTTTAGCCGGAGCTTTTTTGCCTCAATAACCACATTCCCAAACAACAGCATCAACAAACTGGGTACTGATTTAGGCTAATTGCAAATGAACATTAAGCAATCAAAGTTAAATGCTGCGTAAACATCAGAATTAGTGCTGCTTTTCTTTCCTTTCATGCCTCCTCTCTCCCTTCCCCTCTCATTCTTAATAAGAATGCAGTGCCATTTTTGCTGATATTATAACAAGGGACTCTAATGATACCACGTAATTACATGCAAATACACACCCATTTGCTCTAATTTATCATCACATAAAAACTACTTCATGTAAAACAGTATATTACACTGAAAAAGCAACCAGCCAACCACTTAGAGTCAAAACAATCTACCAGCCAATCTTTCAATCACTCAACCAAGCTGTTACTCAGCTAATCCAATTACAGCAAGCCAATCTGTCACTTAACTAAATAGTCAATTCAGTGAAGTATTTTCTCAACCCCACTTCCATAAACCAAGCAACCAGCAAATGACCCAATGACCCAACCAAGGATCCACAAACAACAAGCTATCCAGCTTTCCAAAAAAAAAAAAAATCAACCTACTAACCCTACTGATGGCCAACAGGAAGTCAAGTTTGTGAGACTTGTGGAGGGAGTGTCGTAGTTTCCAGTAAAGCAGGTGTTCCCAGGCAAAGACCAGCAGGCTGAGGCCCATGGCTACTAGCAGCATGTAGAAAACGCCCGCCATGTTATCAATGTCCAGCTTGCTACTCATCACTTCGTTCTTCTCATTCTGGCAGATGCCCGACAACCACACCGTCTCCAAACGCTGAGTGTCTCCTGGAGAGACAAAGGTTTATGTTAGGAAAAGGGTAAGAAAAGCCTTAAAAAATTAAAATAGATGCTTCGTGTTAGCCAAAAAATTAAAAGCCAATTTAATGGATGTAGTGCTACAGTTCACTGACCAATCACACAACCAACACTTCAGTTATACGACAGTTTTGAACTGTCTGATGACAGAAATGCTTGAGAGTCATAAACATTGGAATCCTTCTCTTCACTAACTTACCACGATGTGAACAGGCCATTAGTCTGTACTTCATCTGTGATGCACATGATCTGGTGGATTGGATCAGGGGACTGACTTGGCTAGTCAAGACTCTTTGGCCTGAAAACCTCCCTGATTTCCTTGTTTGTATGTTTAGCATCTTTACTCCTGCTCCATTTTCCTAAAACTGAGTGACTGTGTACAAATTGTGTACACGTCCTACACTGTAAATACTGTCAAACTAAAGCTGAAATTCAGCACTTATACCTCTCCAACCCCAAAGACCCATTCATTTTAGAGTTTCTAAGTAGACCCATTATTTATATATATATATATATATATATATATGTACACACACACACACACACATACACATATAAAAAAAAATAATGTTATAGTTATTTTATTTTAAATCCAATAAGACACTGAGCCAATCAAATGAAAAACATATCACCCTTCTTATCACTGCAGTACATATGCATACAACAACTTGTCTTCTTTATGCTTTTGCAGTGTAAATGCATTCCACCATGACAACAAAACAAATTTTGAATGAGAAGAATTTACAGCACTTAAACGCATCTCCATTAGCTATCATTACTACATAAGCTACTCCTCCAGGCCTCTGAACAGGTGGCCACCTCTTGAGTTGTGCTCTACCCAGCGGCCTCTAGGGAGCATGGCCCATTTTATCACTCAGTTACCTTATGTTGACCACAAACACACTATCTATTACATCATCACGAGTGAGTACGAGTGAGTGTGTGTGGAGGGGGGCTCTTAAGCTCTCAGAGGAGTGAGGATATTAACTCCACACCGGCAGTCATCATGGTGAGAGTGTGTGTGTGTGTGTGTGTGTGTGTGTAATAGAGATAATCATATCCCTAACACTCCCTGCTGTTCTGCAGGATATTAACTCTTCCCTGTAAGCCCACTTCCCTGCTAATACAGCACACACTGAACTGGACTGATGCCAGTTGCATGGTTTACATACAGTGTGCCAGAGAGACAGAAATAGCCACAAGCAAATAAAACAGAGGAAAGTGATCAGTGTGTGTGCAGGTATGGGTTATGTATTATATGATGTAAGGTGTGGATGAATTCCCACCGTCTCCGAGGAACTGCAGCAGCGCCAGGTCAATATGCCGTTTCCAGCGGGAGTCCTTCTGCAGTGCAATGCCATATCCTGTGGTGGCAAACACTTTCCCGCTACCGATGGTCACCAGCTTGCAGCCCTCATCCTTCCCGGCCATGTAGTTCAAAACAGCAGCATCGTAGATGAAGGCATCCAGCTTCCTATATACAAATAGATTCATACATTACTCTTTGTCTGAAATGTTTAGCTCTTGCAAAGTTCTTGCATACATTCTGCATACAAGGTTGTATTTATGGCTATATGTTTCTCTCTTAAAGGATCCTACAGCATCACTGGTTTTACATGTGCATGTTTTAGCCCATTAAATACAAATGGTGATATCTATCGCTGTAGAGCACTTTTAAAAGCATTTTAAAAGAGATTTTTTTCCTATTGTACAGGCCATTGCCTTCAGTTCATTTGAGACGCAGCTTGCTAAGATATCCATGATGACAATATTGATACATTGATGTTTTGCAAGTAATTTTTGCCATGCAAACTATCCTAATTTAGACTGTTAGCATGCTAACATTACAGCTAAGGCTGATGGGGAAAGTCATTTGTTTATTTCTACTTGATGTTTTGAGATGGTGACCATGGACGTCTTCACCAAACTTTGTCATGATCAATCTGAGATATTTTAGTCTGGACCTACTGACTGACATCAGCATCCTGACATTAAGCACATCGCTTGCATGGCTAAAATTACAGGTGAAAAAATGATCAAAAAGCATGTTTCAGGTCTCTGAAATTGAATTTTCATTCCACACTGGCATAAGAAAATCAATCGATCAATCAAAATATAAAATGTACAATGTACAATTTGTAGTTAATGGGCTCAAAATGTGCAAAATCACTTCAAGTGTTCTGAGCTTATTCTTTGTAAAGACAAATGTTTGACAGCACTTTTCTATACAAATTAAGCTGCACTAGACAGGATTTTTCATCTAAAAATACACCCATCACATCTGCCTAATTCACAAATAGGTGCTACAACACAAAGAGCATCAAATATCTGCTGTATCACCCAAATTACTGAGGTGTCTTATGTCTTCACTCTCAGGAGGATCTGTTAAATATAAACTCTTATCTAATGGTGTCACAAAGTAAAAATGTCAGTAAAATTGTACCCGGTTTTGAGGCTTTCTAGAGCTTCTTCCACCCCCTTCTGGTTGTATTTCATCATGTGTGTGTGCATGTCGGGGTAGTTGCTGCGGATGTTCCTTTCTGTGCTCCCGTTTGGGACCGTCCCGAAGCGGAAAGGAGGGTAATGCTCATGTGGTTTCTGGAACTGTAGGGAGAGAGGGGATGAGAGGAAAGGGAAAAGGGGGAGAAGATATGACAGATGAGGAGAGGGACACAAGAGAAGAGAGGGAAGTAAGAGAAGAAGAGTTTGGTGAGGAGAAGGAGGGAAAGAGAGAAGGGAGCAAGGAGAAAATGAAAGGAGAGGAGAGAGACTGAAAGGAGTGAGAGGGCAATGGGGGAGGAAGAGGAGCCGGCAGAAAGAGAAGAAAAGAATAAAGTAGATGGGAGGTGATGAGCACAGAAGAAAAAAGGAAGAGGTGAAAGAGATGAAGGAAGGAGAAAAGAGGGAAAACGAAGAAGGGCAAAAGAGGGAGGGAAGAAATTTTAAAAGGAGAGAGAAAAGAAGAATGAAGTTATGAGAGGGATAAGAAGGAGGAAGAGGAGGGAGAAAGAGGAGTGAGGAGAGACAGAAGGGGAGAAGAAATAAAAGGATAGTAATGGAAAAGGATGGCAGGAAGAAAGGGGGATAAAGGTGGATGAGACCAAAAGAAAGGAAAAAGGAGAGGAGAAGGTGTAAGGCGAGGCAAGGAGTGAATGGCAAGAAGAGATGAGGTGAAAAGAAAAGTGAAAGAGAAGAATAAAGGAGAAAGGAAAGGAAAGGAAACGAAGGGGGAAAAAAGCAGGTGTAGGGAAGCAGTAAAACAAAGGAGAAGAGAAAAGATTAGAGGCAAAGAAAGGGAAAAAGATGAGAGGAATGGAAAGAAAAGGAGAAAAGAAGAGAGGAGTAAGTAAAAGGAAATGATCAAGAAAAAGAAGAGGAAAAATATTTGGGAAAAGAGGAGAAAACAGGGACCAGAATGATGAAATGGGGTCGAAAGGAGTAAAGAGGATGAAGGACTACTCAGTTAAATGAAATCCATTTTAGAGTCGTTCCATTTTTTTCCAAGAGTGACTTCATCAGCAGCCAGACTCAACTCTGCATAAATGGACAGGGTACCTTTCCACTCACCTCTGTTTGATTAAATGTGATATTAGTCAACACACATCTGTTTGAATCATTTCACTGCCCACAGATGATCCTAATCCAGTTCAATCTGCACCCGATCGAAGTTCACATTTCACGAGCTGATGTATTAATGCAGGACGAAGCAGAAATGCATCTGTTAGAGCTCAATTAGACTGTAAACAGGAAAGATCTATTCATCTTGGTTACGGCATTGACCTTTTGAGCCGAGCGCAAATGAATGGGCCAATCAAAATGTGAGCATGTGAGTGGGTGTATGTATGTGTGTTAACATAATCACTCTTCAGCTGCAACTGCAGTGTTTTCAGTTCAGATGCTACACGTTTTTTTTCCCCTACATAATCAGCTGTTCGAACAAAAGCCCACATAACTGAGAGAAGATTAGAAATTAACGGATAAGTTCTCATATTTTCAGGTCTATCTCAATACAGTACACACATGCCTGTATGTACATTGAAAGCATTGTTAGTCGCTGTAACTGTACATCTTATATATACTAACATCAAAGAAATTCCTTTAAAAGTTTAATGTAAGCATTGGGCAACAAAATCCATATGATTGTGCACAAAAAGTGCAGTTGGAGCTAATACGAGGGTGCAGCAGTCTGACTTATGCAACAGAACAGCAAGAAAACACAGAAGAATTTAATTCAACAAAGACTGTAACTTTAGAATAACAGTATTTTCTCAGCACAGTGACTCTAAGGCCCGGCCTTCTTGAACAAACTCCAGAACTCTCCATAAGTCATTCATTAAGCAAGTAGTTACTTACAAAATTGCATCCAGATACAACTTTCTGAAATAAATCAGAATCAGATAAACACCCCTCAGTCCAAACTATCAGACCTTTATACCCAGTTAGATGGCCAGCGACCTTTATCACACCCAACTCCCCCAATCAGCTCACCAATATAAAAACCCTCTGGCCATGAGAAATACATTGAAGTAATTCCAACAGTTACTGGCACTAGATTTGTTACAGCTGTTAAATTACATTATAAACTGGTAACTGAGTGTATAAGCAAGCAGTATGTATTATATATTAATCATGTGTACCATGTGTTTTTTACTTTGCCCTTTGGTGGACATTTTTCTGTATCTGAAATACTTGCCAAATGTGGATTAATCGTATTAATGGATGAATTTAGTCCCAGCAAATACATATTTTAGTCCAGTTTGAGTAATGCTGTTTTGAGAAAGTAGCTGTTTTTAAATGGCACTACATATTTGTGAACCATTTTTAAGGATGTACGTCTTCAGAAGATACGAATGAGCTTGAGATAAAAGTTCTCTCCAGGTCCACTTGGTTCTTCGTAACTGAGACTCAACCTGGGACCCAAGTTGGGCTGGGTTCACATTATAGGTATCAGGTGCTTTCCCGTTGTATTTCTGAGGGTCTTTGGCCTGGGGGTCAGTGGATTTAATCTAAGCTATCAGTTCTGATCATATAGTTCATAATAATCATCACAGGAGAAAAAGCAAGTTTTGAATGTGACAAAGAGTGTGAACTGTAAAGTTCAGGAAAAATTACGTAACAGTTTATTTTACAGGTTCATCATTTCTGAATAATAACAATTTCCTAATCATTTCCAACAGGTTTCCTGTAAAGTGCCATGCAATTTGGTACTAATTATAGCACAAATAGTGGTAAATTGGCACTCCTCCAGTTTATTAAAGCCTCTTAATTGCTAGAATTTATTTAGAGTGCACAATAATCAACACTGACATTTATGCCTTGATGCACCTGTAGTACCAACACAAAAATGTGAAATTTGTCTACTTTGTTTACAGTTGAACATACAGTATATGAATGATATTAATAATTACATTTTGATTGATAAATTAATCATGAATGGATATTCACTTTGGTTTAAATGGAGCTTCTCTTCCAAAGAAATTCCTATTTTCCCCATAATTTGTACCACTTAATACAATTCTATTCATACAGCTCCAATGCAATTTCCAAAATGAGATGTTTCGACCGGGATTGCTCATTAATTGGCGGCAAATTATGTTGGCTTTGGGTCTGTTTGGGTCAGCCGGCTTGTAAAACAGGTCTGATTATCCTCAGGTTTATTTAAATCAGGTTCTGGCTATCCTCAGGCCGTTACACATCCAGTCTCCGGTTTGAAAAATGTAATTTATGCTCGTCAGGTTTGAGTAGGTTTTCCACAGTTCTGTTTTGGATCAAGACATAGATAAGGTAGGGTTGGAAAGTATTGAGAGACGGATTAACATTTATTGGCAATAGGAAAAATATAGAATAACTCTTTCCTTATCCTTTTAACCTGCATGATGTGAACCCCACCAGCCTACGGCCTAAACCCACCTAATCCTTCTGCCGGGTAGGATCTCAGATTTAAGGAGCAGCTGAGGTTGTATTGTGCAGCTTAATTTATATTGGTCCTTTATGCTGTGGGACATAATGCATCTGCATAAAGTTAATATTGTCAGTTTCAACCATAGATCACTTTGGTGGCTCTGCTGATCTTTGCCGGGGCGTTGCTTTCGCCATCAGGGAAGAATGAAATGCTTCCTTGTAAAGCTTCTCTGAGGCCCTGTGTCCAGGCTGTGTGTGTGTGTGTGTGTGTGTGTGTGTGTGTGTGTGTGTGTGTGTGTGTGTGTGTGTGTGGTAGAGAAAGTGCATAGATGCTGTTTTCTTCTGTGGCTTGAAGGTTTTAAATCGTTTGACATTTGGCGATCTTGTTTTAACAGTGTGAGAGAGACGAGAGATGGAGACGGCACAGGGGGAATATTGATGGACAGACTAAAATACTGACAGGACAAGTCAAGACTCAGACACCATCTGTATTGACAGAAGGCAGTAATTGATTAGTCATTCATGCCCCTGGGCTCCCCACTGATAGGAAAAGGACAGAAACGTTCACGACAAAGTCAGTTACTTGATTTCATCTTGAAGGCTTTCTGCGAGTCTTTTGTCTCTCTTCCGTTCATGGTTTATTAGTCGATGCAGAGTGATGAACAGAGAGAGAAGGAGATGATGTGGCATGAGCTGAAACACACAGACGTGGTTTGCTCCATATCTCACGGCTCCATAAAAACAGCCTGCTTTCTGTGTGTCTGAGTGGACTTTTAATGACTGTCCCTCATAATCACTCCGAGGTTATTATCGAAAGTGAAACTGTGTTTTTTCAGTCTCTTACCTTCTTGTCGGAGAGCCCAGACACTGTGTCGATATATTGTTCCTGGATCATGAAGGCAGCCAGGTTGGCAGTGTAAGAGGCCAGGAAGATGACAGCAAAGAAGGCCCAGACCAGGACCATGATCTTACTGGTTGTTCCTTTAGGGTTTTCGATGGGGACCGAGTTGTTGAAGACAATGCCCCACAACAGCCACACTGACTTCCCGATAGTGAACGTCGGACCACCAGGAGCTGAGCAAACAGAGGGAGGAGAGAGTAAGACAAGTTATATCCATGTCACAGTTTCCTGTATAAAACATGGAGACACCTTTAGCCCAAAGTGGCGAAATCAGTGGTTTTGTTTTAGGATTAGGTCACCTGAATACCAAGAATCATGTCCAAAAAGATAGTGGCGTACCCAAGGAGTATGTTGTAAGATACACTCAAGAAACAAAAATAGCTTCGAAGAAATAAGGGTTTAAAATTCTTCATAAATATTAGGAAAACATTTTAGTGGTCTCACGGTATCTAGACATGCAGATAGTTTTTTATCTGCTCTGGTTTTTGGGATCACCAAAAAATAAGCCTCCATCCCAACAGAAAAACAGTTAATGGAAGTTTGTTTCTGATGCTCAGAACATTAAAACATTACATTTAAACATATTTTCCAAAAATCAATACATTGATACATTGCTGTGAACAGTTTCTGTTTGTAATTCCTCTCAAGGTCAACACGTATGCCGCTATTGGCAGGAAAAGAGATGTCAGAGTTATGTCTTGTCGAGTTTGTTAAGGTTAGTTCATGTATTATGTATTTCCTGTTTTATTGTGGTGTTCAGCTTCTCCCTCTTGTTTCAGGCCCCTTGACTTCCTGCCCTTGTGTGTTTCCCGCTGCTGTGATTGTCTGCCCCGCCCTGATTGTTTCCACCTGTGCTCCCTTCCCTGGTGTATATATTGTCTGCCTCTTCTCTTGTCCTGTGCCAGATCGTCTTGTACCCTTGTGTCGAGTGTTCCAGCATCCTAGTCAGTGTTCGTATCTTGTTGAGAGTCTGGTCAGGTTTGTGTTTGTCTGTAAGTATTTTTGGGTTGTGTCTGCTTTTGGTGCCTTGTCTTTGTTGATTGTGTTCTACAATAAACTGCACCTTTTTGCCATCTGTTTGCCTCGCGTTGAGTTTTTGAGTCAGTTTTCTTGTGTGTGCTTCTGGTCGTAACACAGAGTTTCTGTGGTTAAGGTTTGGTTGGGTTTAGGCCAACTTAGTTAGCTTAGTTCAGGTAAAGGGAAGATCACTGTCATGGTTTTAAAGAGCCAGTGTTGACTGTCAGTAAGAAACTAGAAGGAAACGGCTGTCTCCCTGTAAAAGTCAAATGTTTTGCTGAACTATCCATCCTCATGACCTTTTTTCCTGTGCAGATTTTGTGGCTCTAAAACAATACTCTTGTAAATTATCTCCTCCTTTGCTCCTGATAAACAGGAGTCCTCATTTCTACAGCTACTAGTGGTGTTTTCAATCAAATGTGAACATATGCTGCAACTCCTGACACAGATGTTTGATTACATTGTTTTTAACACACATTTGTTTCTACAGGTTCTCATCAAGGAAAATATGTCTACTGCTCACTGCGTAAGTACTCGTGAACCGTCACATGCCCCTCTGCAAACTTCCAAACAGAACAATTTCACAGCCTCAACCCGTCTCCATCGCTCTCTGCCACCGTTGCTTATGTGCAGCAACGGAGGGTGCCACCGCCATCAATCACACTTCGATTAGCACAGCGACGAATGCTAATTAAAACAGGAAAATGACCTTTCGGACCTGGAGACGAGGCACGCTCTGTCAGCGCTGCATTCTGGGATTGATTAGCCCTCTCCCCAAAATCCTGTTGAGGAACTCTTAATGTTGCAGAACGTGCAGACAGGGCTGGATTTAGCGGCATGCAGCCTGGCTTACTGTGAAGTGCTTTGTAAGATGCAAATTAAGTACATTTCATGGATCTTTTTTTATTTCACAGCTTCTGGCTATTTTATGGCTATTTTTTGATGAAGTAAATAGAACAAAATTTATCCTTATTATATCCCACTCAGAAATCAGCAGACTTGCAAAATATGTGAGACTAACAAAATATGATTGGAATCTGTGGGACAAATATGGACTCTCTCTCCTGCTTACCTCTCCTGTGGTGATGCTACTGTGGTGATCATTCACTCCCCTATCACTGTACTCAGGGGGAATAAACCCTACCAGTGGGGAAAAAAAAAAAAAAAAAGGTGTAAAACTCACATTTGGCGCTGACCAGACTGCGGTTGTAGCCGACTGGACTGAAGTATTCGAACACAAAAACTGTCACCGCCACCACGGTGAGGCACATCACGAACATCATGACCCACACTGCTGGGCTATAGGGCTCTGAAGGAGGAGAAGTGAAGGAACAAACATAGAGGATTAAAGTAAGTCTCTTTTGTACTTCCTGCTTTTTAAACCACAGCCTGTGATGGAGTCACCATATGTGGTAGAAGGATAGCAGGAAGGCCTGACTGAGAAGAAAATGAGAATACAGAAATACACTGTTCAGGATTTTGTGCTGAATTTTGTTGTTTGGGGTTTGGAAAAGGGATTTAGGTGTGTGTGCAGTACGTAAGGGGATTTAGTTGTAGGCTACAGTTATCGGCGGGATAAAAGCTTAATGAGAAGTTTCCTGAAGCGTCTGCAGAGACAGAACTTGTTTAAGTAGGCCATCTTAGGAGAAAGTGATGAGAAACAAGGTGGTGGCAACATGGCTGACACCTACTGTACATCAAACTGCAGGATAATGGATGTTATGACCGGTTTGAACCAGCACAATCAAATCGAAATGGATGTAGAAGGAGGAGTTATTTTTCTTACCAAGAAAGGCAGATGGGGAAACTGTCCCGTTGCTGCGAGCTACCATGACGCTGATGCCTGTCTCAACAAACGGCACAGAGAAGTCGATGATTTCGGAACGCTCCTCATTGATAGTGAGAGAGCCGATGGCCATGTCAGCTCGTCTATACACAACCTGAGAGAGGAGAGTAAGTCAGACAATAAAGTAAAGCACGGTAGAAGCACAGTAGGGCATTGACAGTGGTCAGCAGTGTAAAAACATGATGTTCTGCATTTGTGTCAAACCATTTTTGGTTACTATATGTAAAATAGACCTGAATGGGTGTATTTTATCACAACAAAACCTGCTTCCCAGCGTCCCAAAGGACAGGCAACCAAGATCCTCTTTGCTGAAAAGAGAGCCATTTCTGAATTTCATGAGCAGTCCTTTTTGAACATGTAGGCCACAATGCAGCAAACACTTTGTGCTCCAAGTAAGACATGACTCTAATAAAGGCTGTCTGCAGAGATATATATGACAAAAATACTTGTCTCATCATCTGAACATCCAGAGAGAGAGAATGCTACATCTCAGGGGTGCTCATATCCACGCTTGCTTTTCTGAAAAGCAGGAATTTTGTTTTTATAAATGTAACACACACACACACACACACACACACACATACATATGCAGATACATACCCTGAGCAAAATGCCTGCAGGCACAGAAACATAAGCAAGAAGGTTCTCCAGAGGAACACCTGTTCAGGGTGTTTTACTTTCAAATGCAGCTGTGTTTGATGTGACTTGTGTGGTAGAAAGGTGTGTATTAGCTCCATATGTATATGCATGGCCTCACACCACTGACCTAGATAAAACCCATCAAAGAAAGTCTCTCGGCCATGCAATGCTCGTGTCACTTAAAGCACTATGCATCATTACTGCCATCCACTGCTATGAATCCTTCTGTACAGCTTTGGGGTTTTTACACCACCCGTCTAAATGGACGTTAGTGCTGCTCAATGTGTATTCAACCATTTGCTAACATGTTTACCAAAACAACTTCATAAAGTGATATGTCGGTGTTGTGTTTACAGTTTGCTGCACTGCCCAAGAGATCCACAAAAGTCTATTAATTAACGCAGCTTTAAATAATTTCTTACTTTTGTTGTGTGACTTTGTACTTCATGACTTCATGTTGCTAAATTTGTGTCTGCAGTAGGTATATATCTAAAGTTATTTCATTTCCCGTTTTCTATAACTAATCTGGTTAAATAAACTTACATATATAAAGAACAGTTACTGTTTATTGTATGCAGTGTTCTTAAAACTATGGGTCAGCTTCCACTGCTGTTTTTGGTGATATCTAGCATGCTACACACACATAACTTACCTTTAACGTAATTAGGGCATGCCATAGCCCAAAGCTGCATTTATTTTAGTTAGATGTGTGGATGAGCATTTTAAAACACCTTGTTCATTCAGGGAATTATCCTTCTTTAAATAACTCAGCCCTTACTCTCACCTCCCCAATCATGCCGTTCCAAGTCCCACGAACCAGCTTGCCATGTTTTCCGTTGGTGACCAGGTAGAGGTCATAGGAGAACTTGATCGTGCGGGACAACTTCTTCAGGATGTCTATGCAGAAGCCCTTACAACACAGTTTGGTGTAGGACTCCGAGTGGCCGATAATACTGTAACAGAAAACAGCATCAAACATCTGGTAAATCCAGTTTTGTTTTTTATATCTTGTGATCAAAAACACTCTCTGGTAACTGGGACTGTAGTTATCTCTAGACTTTTTTCTAGACTAAAGCTGTTTGTTTTCATGGGCTCTCACGGCGCGAGCATCATCTACGGTAGCAAAGTGAAGGGCAGGCGATGGCTGGTTCATTAGCTAAAATCAATGTCTGTTAACAGGATGTCTTTCAAGACGGAGACAGACGGAGGAGATGCTTAGAAATTTCAAACACACACACACACACACACACACACACACACACACACACATACACACACACAATTGCAGTGTGACAGAGCCCACAGTGGATGGTTGAGTGACTGTGATGGCCTCTAATCAAAGGCCATTACGGTGTATAGCATGTGAGGGACACCCACTTCCTCTCTGTGGCCTTGCTACTTAATGGGGTGTAGAAGAAGAGCACAGAGGGACAGGAAAAGGTGAAAAAAGAGGGAAAAATAATAGAATAAAAAATAACAGAGAGCCACATAGAAGCAACAGAGGACAATGAAAGTTAAAAGCAGACAAATTGAAGTCAACAAACTTCCTAAAAAACCTTCCTTTTTCTCTTTTTCATCCATTCAGCTGCTAAAGTGGAGGCCTAAACCTAAACTACGCTGTGTCTGTTTGTGTGTGTGTGCGAGCGTGCGTATGAGACTGTGATTGAAATAACCTCAGCATGTAAATGAGTCAGTACAAGAGCTGAAGAGTGATTAAAAAAAAGAGCATGTGGGTGAATAAATGAGCAAGACATTGAATGAAAAAAAAGTCAAGCGAGTAATTAACGTTCAAGTTGATTATTTTCAACAGCGTAAGAGTTCATTTTAGACACATTTAAAGTGTTTCTGAAAGGCTCTCTTCTTTCACAGGAGTCAATAGCTCTGATAAACGCAGCGTTAATTAATTGCTGCAGGAGCCGGCCACCTGTCGTTATTATACACACTCCACTGACAATGCACACACACACACACAAACACATTTAAATTGTGCCATCTCTCTCCACCACACACACACAAACACATGCACACATATAGTGCAGTATCCTCTGAGGATTAGCAGCAGTTGTGTTGTGTAGTGGGTTCTGCACAAAATGCCCAGAAACTAGTGCAGTGTGGAGGGAAAGCACCATGAGGGAGTTACACCCAAGATAGAGACAGAGGGGGAGGGAGAGAGAGAGAGAGAGAGAGAGAGAGAGAGAGAGAGAGAGAGAGAGGATTTTCAGGTGAACAGTAGACAAGACACACACGGCGAACAGCCAGACGAGGACTGACAGGGCTGTGGTTTCAGTTTGGAGGGAAAGGAGGGCAAGAGTAAAGGAGGACAGATGGAGGGGGAGGAAGAGGAGGAGGAGGGCATTTGAATGTGTGGATATGTAAAACTGATTAGGAAGCCATTGAAAAGTTAATGTCCTATAGTAATTGCTTCATGTTAACAGTCAACAAACTATCATAAACTTATATGCCAGCAATTCAGACCCAAAGATAAACTACCATAGCAGACAAAAGACTCTGATCAACTACATACTTCCTATATAAGCTTTGCTTGTTGTTGGCGTTCCAGTTCAGTCCCAAAGTGTTGGATGCGGTTGAGGTCAGGGCTCTGTGGAGGCCAGTCATATTTTTCAACAGCAAACACAGTAAACTATTTCTTAATGGACCGCACTTTGTGAAAGGGGACACTGTCCTGTTACCACAAGGTGGCAAGTAATAAACAAAGTAATTGCATACAGTAGCATGATGATTTCTCATTAAGTAGAACAATGGGAACTTATCCAAACCAAGAACCCCAGACTAAAAGCACACAGAGGTACAACAGGCCCAGTATCATTGGTTAAATCTGCAGTACACCATTTACTTCCAGTGCCAGCATTTAGTGTGAAGGCAGGAAGTGGTGTATCCTTCATGTAGTGATGGTAGAGGTCAGGTAATGAATTGGTATGTAACTCACCCCCCTACAACGTAATATTTCACTTTTTTAACTAGACATTAACCAAATGTTGTAGTTCCCAAACTGTAACCAAACCATAACCAATCATTTACTTGCCACAACCAAGATCTTTTGTTAACCTTAACCATAGTTGTCAGATGCAGATATTGTAGACAAAAAAACATAATTTCAAAAACATCAGTAAAGGATGTTAACCATCACTAGCCCTAAATGTTATCCAGAGTTTTATAAAATCATCCAGTATTAACAACCATTATTCGCTTGTTACAGAACATCTGTTCAAATACTTTTGGTCATGTAGTGTGTTTAATTTACAATAATAAGAAATTCAGAAATTAAGCAAATCCTCACATTTGAAGCACTGGATCCAGGATATGCGTTGCATTTTTGAAATATAAATTACTAAAGCAATTAATTAATTATCATTATTGTTAGAACTAATCAAAGTATCAACTTTGTGTGTCAGCACTACTTTATATTTAGCATCTGGTCACTGAATTTTGTGCTAAGATTTTTAGAGGTGGATTTTAGTGTAAAATTCCTGCTCTTAATCAGGTCAGCAAGTAGGCTCAGCTTTCTGGCAAAAGAAGCCATCATCTGTCCAAAGAAAGGATTTTTAATGAGCAAGACAAAAAGTTTTAATCACGCTAAACATCTGCTCTGCAGGGAAGCTGCTCAGACCACACAGCAAGATTAACTGATTTATATAGCAGCAGTCTTGTCTCACTCTCTTTTCTTCTCCGTTTGTTGGTCACCGTCCAAATGGGACATGCCAGCCAAAGAGAATGGTGCAAGAGAAACAGAAAGGGGGTAGGATGGGATAACACTGTCCCATGCTATGACAGATGTCCCCATGTTGGACAGATAAATCTTCTTTACTGGCAATCAATGTGCCATCGCACCCAACAACAGCCGCTACATATCTCTCTATAATTAATGTGCCAGCCACGGTCAGCTCTGCAATCTGCATAACCGATACATACTCATAGACAAACACACACACACACACACACACACACACACACACATGTGGAGTCACATGAGTGAACAGAAACATGGCATTTATAGGCTGAATTGATTGCTTTCTGTTGTTTTGGGTGATGAAAAGGTTAACAATTATGTGCTATGAAACATATCAACATCTAATGATCCATCACAAGTTATGGTGGTACATGTGATGCTTGCTGGGTAAATGTAAAAGGAACTTAGACAGAATGGGGGTCATTGTAGTTCCACCTTTGAGCCAGCAGCCGAGGTAGCAACATAGCCGAATCAACATTTGCGTAAAAAAGGTGAATTTGGAAGCTTTGCTTTTCCATCTATAACATGATACAAATGACACTATCTGCCTGCAATTCCAAAATTAAGTAAGATTGAAATAGTTAAAAAAAAAAAAAGTAAAATGATTTTAGCCCTGATATTCAAATATGAAATATTTACGTGAACATGTAACTGTAACACAAACTTCTCTGTAAAAATACTGAGGCAAATGGAGCTGGCTTTACAACTGGAATCGTTCTACTGCTGGGTAAACTCCCGGCTGCAGGTAAACAACATAGCAGCATGATTACATAGTAAAATAATCAATAACCGGCAGAGAGAATTCAGTTAGAAAAAACAAACCTCCAGAGTGCAGATAGGAGCTACTGTGTCTAAGGGGAAGGAGTCGTGTGCCAACAGCAACATGAAAACAGCAGCATACAAAGCGAAGGTGTGCCTAAAGGCCTTTAAATAAACCACCAAATCAGTGCAGTGAGATGTGGTGGGAGTGGCAGGTTAGCTGTCAGCTGACAACACGATGCCTGACTTAGTATCAGGGCTTTAACAAGTGCAGAACTGGCAGAAAATGCAATGTTTTGTCTGTTCTTGCATCTCTTGGTATGCTGAACAATATGTGTGTCCTCTGCTCTTAATTAGACATGATTAATAGATACTTAGAAGGAGCACTTCTCCTCTGTTGTGCTGCATCCTCGCATACCAAAAAATAGTAACTGAATAAAATCTCAGCATCTCAGTCAAAGAGAGATGTTGTCCACAGAAAATATGGCTCTTTTAGAAACCTATTCTAGTCTGGTCTCAATAAATGTCTCAGAAATAAGATATGATAAGAATAATGACGAACATAGAAAACCATACAACCATAGTGAACCACACAATATACTGTTATATAAGATTATGTAGCAAGGTTGGATTTTTACTTATTTAGTTATTTAATATCTGTGTCAGTGGGATTTTGAATGATGTTTTTCTTACTTCTGGAACATGACCTTCCTGGTTTCACGTTTGGCTCTGCACTGCGCGGCATTCAAATCACATAGTTTCACAATATGTAATTTCAGGCACACTTGAACGCCACCGTTTACAGGAATCCCCATCAATCTGACAACCCACGCAAAAGAGCAGGGATCTTCATAACAAGCTTTAGAAAAGAGTGGGTGTTAAGATTTTTTTTTTGTCAAATTTAAAACTGCACATCGAAGAGCAAGACAAGCTTGGATAAGTTTAATCATTTTGAGCTCCCATTTTTCATCTCAAAGGACAAACACTATTGATTTTAGCAGGATATCGTAATGACTCCGGCAAGTCAAGGACACTGTTGAAATTCACGCATGACACATGAATTCTGTTTGTGTCACTTATTGATCAGATAAACTGTGTTTTCAGGCCAGTCAAAGAATGAACAGTGATTTTAAATGAGACACACTTCCCAGTAGTTGCTATGTGTGTTTCCAAACTGCTCCTGTTTCCTGTGTGGAAACAATGAAGCTGAGCTGACAAAGTGGTTGACACTAGTTATTATGTTTATGACAGACTTATACTTATACTTGTACTTCTAATGTCTATGGTTGTTTAAACATAATGAAGACATTACGTACTCCTGGATAAAGTAGGTAGTCAGAGGTAATAGCTGTTTAATGGCTGTTTTCTGCCATGCTGCGATCTGTGTTTGACACCGGAGGTGTGTTTTTAAAGTGCTTAGACACTCAGCACACACAATTACGCTGTGTTTAATGAAGTGTGGAGGTCTGCGGTGTCTACTCAGAACTAAACTGGGGCAGACAAACAGAGAGGGAGGGTGCAGACATGCATGTGTAGGACTCGGTAATAAATGCTCGTTGATAAGTACTTAAGTTTTGGAACCCGAACCAAAATGATATTTAACTTTACATGTTTTGCAGGAGCTTTTTCTTATCAAAGAAAAAGAAGGCAAATCTCGCTAATGTATATTGTGGCGAAGCCTAAACAAAACTGTCGAAAATTTCTGTTCAAATGAGGAACATTGTGATCAAAGAATAAACAACAGAGCTTGACAGTTCATTCTTCATCCTAAAAACAGCAGCTAACAAAACAATCTCAACTCAAGGTCCACTTATTCGCTTGTTCTGGAGCTTCTGGTATTAATGGATCCTGAGCCGAGGTTGTTTTGTCAGCTGTTGCCTCAAAAGTCAAGAATGAACTGTCAAGCCCGACTCTTAAGTCGACAACGGACGAGGGGAATTTGCACATACAGCCACAGAGAGGAAACAGAGCAAGCTGAATCTGCTGATGAGGACACTGTGATACAGGTGAAAGCACAGATACAAGTGAGTAATGGTGAAATCTTTGGTTGCCAATCAAACGTGGTTGTCCAACAAAATCCGACGATGTAACTGCTGCTACGACTCATGTTTACAAATCAACAAATCAGGGCACAACATGACATATACTACACTTGGCATGTTAGCATAATGCTACTGCTACAAACACAGTTATCTCAAACTCGCTTTGAGGTAAATCAGGATTTCATGTCGCCCTCTTTTCCCAAGACGGACCTTACAATGTCATTTTCCTCATCCTCCTCCTTCTTAACCTTGATGCCAAAACTCCAGCAGCAGGTTGGAGACAAACATGTTTTGGTTTGCGGCACGGATGACCTTGATGAGGGCCCCAAGCAGAAATACGTTGGTCCCAGCATTGATGTTGTAGAGTCTGACCAAGGCTTTATTTGAGCCATCTCACACAGTGTGACATGCAGTGAACTTATAAGATCGTTGTAGTCGTTGTCTATAAGTTTTAATAGTTTTATCAGCCAATTAGTGAACAAGATAACAAACCTTATGAACATTCACTGCCAGCTTTTGGTGTTCACTACCCAACCCTATCTGTGACTGTATGTTTATGTTGTGTCTTTGCTTACATCTACATATTTGTGCAGACATAACAAGCTGTACATGCATTTGTGTTGCTGTGTGTACCTCTCTGTGTAATTGGACTGGCGCCTGCAGGGCACAGTGTTGCGAACACATGTGCCAGTGCCCGGGTCCACGTTCTCAACTATGACGAAGGGATGCTCCTCCAGCGTGGCCACGGTCAGGTGGCGGTCATCAGACACATGCTCCAAAAAGCTGCCATATCGAGGCCAGACCGGGTAGCGAACCTGGAGGATCCCTCGAGCGTAGGTACCCACCTGGAGAAGGAGGGAGACAGACAAAGAGCTCGTCATTATCGTGTACATTTGTGTTTGAATCTCAACCGTGACCTTCCCTGCATGTCAATCCCTTCTCTCTTCACCTGTCTTGTCTTTCCCTACTTCACAGGATGAATGATTTTTTTTATTATTTTATAAAGGAAAATTAGCATCTGCTGACCTGGAGGAAGAAGGTTAGAAGATGAAAGAAGAGTAAAGTTCATTAATGCATACCAAGAAGATTTAAAAGTCTTTGAGTAAGACAAAAAAAAAAAAGCAGACACTAAAACACGGAGCAAACCGACCGCATCACATCAATAATACATCCCAGCATGTGTTGCCTTCAATCTGTGTTCATTTTGTTGACTGATTATTCAATTATTAATTTTATCTTTTTCAACTGAATAAACAAATTGAAATGCCACTGTTCATAAATGGGAACTGTTCAAGTAATTAGTGTTAATTATTATCTGCATTTTTATGACTTGGTGTGTTTAAAGTATTTGCTGCTTTTGTCGAATGGCTTTGATAATGGAAAAAAAATTGGGTGAGCAAAGAATCAAACTGGAATCGACAAACCGATATGCTGACATGCAGTTATACAGTGGCATGGTAACTAATGAAAAAAAGGCAGTAGATTGAGAGTTTAATGTCAGATGGAGCCACTTTGGAGCAGAACTGTTGTATAATGTCACATCACACGATGAATAATGCCACCGATGTCGGCACTAAACTCAGTGAAACCTTCTCTGTGAGAGCCAGGACTGTTTGTCACATCAACCCAAACCTAATGAGCCATACTGAGCTCAGCCAGTGCTGACTTACTGCATGTGAAACTCGGTTCCTCACAGCTTTAATGAGACCTCTTTTTCATACCAACTCTTAAATCTGCTCTTCTGCTCGCTCATACTACTACTACACACTACCGCTGCTGCTCGCTCCTTCATCATATATGAATGATTTACAAATCTGCATGAAGGTACGGTGTGATGTTCAAGATGGTGATTTGTTTCTCTGCGCCATCTGTGAATGACAGAATCGCAGAGATGCCAGTTGTGAAGATCAATCATTTCAAACTGTCTTTCATAGGATTCTCCGATGTCTTATCCTCTCATGGAGCATCTTAAGCAGACGCTTTGTCATACACCAGCCACCCTCACACTCATTAGGAAGGTGCCAAAACTGTTATTGATTATTAAAGTACAGTATGAGGATCTTGAGATTTCCTCAATACCTCATGTTAGAAATCAAATTAAATGCTGATCATGTCTGCTGATGTGAAACGTCTTCCCGGGGCAGCAAATTTAAATTAATTCAGCACTGCTTAAATGATATATACATTCTGGCTCCCTGTTGCTGCTCACATCCAGTCCATCCTGCTGCTGCCAACCTCCACGCCATGGTCACCCCCACCACGCAGCTCTACCACTGCACTCCTCTGCCCGTGGACGTTCAGCCATCCCATTACTCAGAAGACCCTGTGGTTGCTCATCTCAAGTCAAAGCTCCTCTCTGCTCTGGCTCCACAGTGGTGGGATGAGTTCCCCACTGAACTCACTGCCCACCTTCAGGCTAAAATCCCACCTCTTCAGATTACGTCTCAACAGTCTTTGGTAGCAAAACACATCCCTAAGCAGTTTTACTACAGCACTGAACATGTTTTTAGTTGTTTGTTATTTTTAAAGGAATACACCACCAATTTTTGATGGGGGTGAACTTTATCCTACATGGTTTGAATGCACTTACTGCAAGACAATACATTTTGGACAAAGGCCTCCGGTGAATGAACGTAACGTAATGTAAACTGCATATGAAGTATCCCTTGTAAAAGACCATGTTTAGACTGACAACAGCACTTCAAACTCACGGATTCATCACTATGTTTTTATGGAGTGTATTTCCTCATTTCACTGGTTCCTGAAGCAATATGCTCCCACCATCACAGCTCCTAGATGCTCCACTATGTTCACCAGCTAGTGGCTAACTTGGTCTGTCAGCTGTTTGATGCTGGAAGGCATACAGTTGGTTTATTTGAGCTTTTTTAGCTGAAAGGATCTTCCTGCTCTTTTCTGCTCCTGCTGCTGGAAAATTAGGTTTATGAGAGTGTTGTCAGTGAACCAAAACAGTAAAGTTGCAGGACAAACAGCTAAACAATGAATTGAAAGATGCTATAAATTTCCATAGAGCTAAGAGGAGCAAGGTTTTTCACTACAAGTGACTTCTTTCATATTGTAGATACATAAAATATTGATTATTGCAGCTCTACGCCTTTTATAGTATTATACTTCAAGGTAAGTATTGTTTTCCATTTTGATTCCACAGGTCAAAGAGTAGATGTGAGAATAACAAGAAAAAAAGAAAAGAGAAGAACTACAGCAGCACCCTTTTGACAGTGATGAGGAGCAATACCATGTTAAACTGCCAGGGTGTCACAATGGAGGACATACACTTGAAAAGAGCAAGTACACCACAAGCTGTCATCATTACGGATGGGCTACATGACACGAGGAGGAGGGACAGAACAAGTAGTGAGAGATCAGGTTGCAATAAGGAAATAGTGAAAAGGAGAGAGGATTCACAGAATATAGACACTTGGTATCTTGTTTTAAGTGGTGTCCGGTTCCCAATAATGTGTGTGAACAACAGCAGTGCTTCATACCACACCTGAACACGAGGACATGTATGGATGAAGTGTATGTGAGGCTGCACAAGTGCAACTTGAAGATCAACAACTCCATACAAACCAAACCCCACTTCAGCACAATTACATGTCCATGTTCATACACACACGAATACACACACACACACCAGCGAAGAGGTGACATTGATAAAGTAGGTTGGTCTTTCCAGGGTAGAAATAAATGAGTTCAACTGTAGCTGTGAGATTACATTTAGGTCTCTCTGTTTAGTCGCACTTTTTCAATACACCTTCAGGCTTTGAAAAGTGTGTGTGTGTGTGTGTGCATATATATATGTGTGTGTGTGTGTGTGTGTGTGTGTGCATATGTGTGTGTGTGTGTGTGTGTGTGTGTGCACATGTGTGTGTGTGTGTGTGTGTGTAAGAGGGAGTAAAAATACTCCAAAAATGTCAAAGCATGGTGGCTATGAGACTGTGGTAAGAGAAGAATATGACTTCAACAGGAAACCCACACAGACACACATTATTGATTTGAAATTGCGCCTTCACTTGTTCCTTCAAATATCACCTATTGGTATGCTAGAAGTTATTTTGTGATCAATGGTTCAAGTTTAGACTTTTAATAAATCCACTTTCCCCAAGACAACTTTTCTTTAAAGGTTTTTCCTCAATGCTTCTTGATACCTCCAGTGCAACAGGCAGATAATTGTTGCATTCACTGTGATTTTCCAACTGTGAGGGGCAGTGAGGGAGAGTGAAGAGGGGAAAGCAGAGGGAGAGACAAAAGGCAAAGATACTGCATGAGGAGAAAGAGACATACTGGTTTTCTTAAAACAACAGGAAATTGGTAATTCAGCACAGACAGCCCAGTCAGAGCAGCAGTGGTCTCAGTCAGTGTTGTGGTCAAGACTGCCTAAACCGAGACCACATGTATCAAGAGTGAGGCAGGACCAAGACTTTGAGGGGTTGAGAGCAAGTCAAGACCGAGGCAGGGGGAGGCAGTGCCACACTGCATGACACACTTGCAATAAAATGAAGAGCATACAAACCATAAGCTCTTCTCAAATTAATCTCGAAGATCCACATTCCCCATAAAAACACCCACAGAGAACTAATGAAGATTCCTTTTCATTCACCTCTTGTATTGTAATAAATATGAGTGTCTGTGTGTGCTATGAGAATTGTCTTGATAAAATACTCAAAGGGGAAAGCAGAGGTGTATTTTATGTGTGGGTATTTTCCTTTTTTTATGAGCAAACAAATACAAGCAAACACTAGGGAGCTCAAATCAACTTAACCATCTTTTACTCTTATCTTCTCCTAAAAGCCATATAGTATTTAAGTCTTTGTTTTTCTCTGTCTTGTCTTAAACAATATTTGTTGCTTTTGAGCAAACAACCAGCCTTGTGCTAATGTGTGGACTCTTTCCGCAAGTACCAAACAATAATATAAGTAATATAGTAATTATATGTGAAAAATTTAGGCTGAGGAAGTGTGTGAGTGAGAGTGTTTTTCTCAGTTTCAAGTTTACTTTTAAAGGTTCCATGTTCTTCTCATTTTAGAGTTCATATCTGTGTTTGGAGGTCCTGTTAGGACAGCAGTTTAGTGATACACACCACACCTCTTTTCCAGTCTTCAAACAAAATCCTGAATCTGTGTCTGAGACAGTAAAAATGCAGTTGATCCCGAGACGAACCTGAGATCTTCAAAAAGACCTCTGTCTAGTATTATAATACGCCAGGACAAAGTGTGAGTCGGGTTGAGCATTAGGATTGTTTCAGGGAGTGTTTTGTTGGTAAGGATTTTGTAAAGATTTGGTCTGTGTGATTGTGATGGTTGGCAGAATAAGACCTTACAGTTGTTTCTGGTTCCATAACTTTTTAAATCTTAATAGTGTTACAGTCACTTGCATAATCTGATTCCTCAGAGTAACCTGGTTGATTGTGTTCATTAGACAGATATAATACATTATTAATCCCAGTGGGACATCGCAGATTAGAGTGCATGCAGCAGTAGCAGACCATATATTTATTGCACCGTTGAAGTGAATACATTTGACAGTCTACGCATCATTTGCGTGCCTGTGTATATGTGTGGAGATAATATTAGTTTTGGTGTTGAAGCTCCTGAAAACTTGTCTTAAATTTATCAGATTTCTCTGCTGTGTTAAATATTAATGAATAAATACGAATAAAATAAGCAACATTCAAATTTGAGATTTAGAAGAATATATTGCTAGTTATTAATCATGATGAGTTTAAAGCCAAAAACTGTTTCATCAGGACTGTGTGTGTGTGATCTGATCACAGTTCGTCAACAGGACAGTGGTAACGCGACGGTAACATGAGCAAACTGTTATATATATATGTATATATATTATATTCTTAATTCCTGATAAGTGCAAGGGAAGGCATGACATCACTTTTCCCAGATCTCTCTAACAAAATCTGCTCCAACATTGGCAGAAAACAGTGCATTCATGTTGGACCCCATCACTTGGAGTAAGAAACTAAGCGAGTGAAGAGGTTTTCAGGGTATTTAAAGCACTGTGTTGGGCTGCGGTGGGACTAAATGAATCAAGATCTGATTTAGTGTCCACATTTCAGGTCTGTGCAGAAAAACTCTCTGTGAAACTGGTTCCTCTAAAACGAACCTGAACCCTAAAAATAAAAGTCATGTAGTTGTCTATAAAACAGTCCTTGCAAATGTCACTGTCAGCCTCAATAATCCGTGAGTCCCATTTTATTATGTCATGGTTTGCTGTGCCAACTCAAGTCAGTCCTCTGTGCAGTTAACTACATAACCACACTGTACTCTCCTTTGGTTTCGTGATTCAGTTTCAGGTGCCAAGTACCTTGTCCCAGAGTCTCTCCCGGTCCAGAGCGACAATGACCATGGAAGGGTTGGAGAGGAAGCCTTGGTTGTTAAAGGACAGATCTTTTCTTTCCCATGTCACATTCAGCATGTGCCTGCAACCCACACAGACATTAGGTCATACACGAAAGCATATAGTATGCAATCAAGGACATTGATTCTACATCACATTAGAATTTGCATTTTCATTTACACAGATAGCAACAAACACAATGATCACCGCCTAATTAAGCCTAAAGCTCCCCTGGGAAGGCTTAATCTAATGTGGGAGAGTGGAAGTGGCTCATTAGGGGATGATAGAAGCTACTGATTGGTGGAGGGCAAGGAATTCCTACTGAGTGATTTCGCTGTCTGTTAAGGTATACATCCATGACAGACTGAGCTTTGAATAATTAATCAAGGTTAATTTACATTTCAGACCATGTGCAAAGGAGGTGCAAAATACCTTCACTTCATGTGCTGAAGTCACACGAAAAGAGTAAAAGCTAAAGTTGTGCTCCTCTGTCAATGCATTAGTAATAATCCAATAAGAATTGTCTGGAACAATTAAGTCAAATTAAGTTTAGGCTGACAAAAGTATGCCTCACCTGAAGAGAGTATTGTTGTCTGAGTGTTTAGCCAGTTTGTTGCAGTTACCATGTCCCTCAGGAACAAAACCGTACTGCTTCTTGTAGCTCTCAGCCCCCATCGCTACAATGGCGACACCTTCCCTCACCCTCTGCCGCAAGCTCTTCCTCCACTGGTCTGTAATCACACCAATAACACCGACGGGGAAGCTGACAGGTGGAGGGCTGTTGGGGTTGCCTACGGCCAGGCTGGGGAGGATCCAGATGTATCCTGGCCCCAGCAGACCCACCTCAGCTGCCTGACTAAACAAGTACTGCGCCTCTTCATAGGAGCAATACGCCAGCAGGACCTGAGAGTCCACCTGCAGACAGAAAAGAAAGAAAAGGTTTTGTTAATTGGAGATTTAAGCTTCACTACAATAAAGTGACACAATTAAAGCCCAAAGTAGTGCAAACCACTGTTACACTGTAGTGATGAATTTAAGAGTAGCCCAAACAAGGATTCTTATATCTCATTGTACCTGCTGCAGCATGCGCTTCGTCCTCACGTCACTGGCCCCAACAGACATTTCCAGAGATAATATATCTTGTAGATTCCACAGGAAATAGGAGGTATCTGTGTAGGACTGAACTATATCCACAAAGGTGTCGTAACCTGGCAGCAAGCTGGTGATCACCGCAAACTCGCCCCAGTCATACTCCTCCATGAGCTGAAACATATCGAAATAAAGAAGTGAGTGTGGTATCACTCTTCTCATTCAACTCTAAGAAAGCGAATAGGTGTAATTCCCAAAATGTCTGACTATTCCTTTGAGCATTAAACTGAGCATGAGACCATGTGTCACTCAAAACATTTCAATTACTCTTTTTTAAAGATGTTTTCTTATATAGTCTAATGTGTAACATTGGAGTTGACTCCAGCAGGACAGTAATGACAAGAACAAACTAGAAAGCTTTTAAAATCCGAACTGATTTTGAAAAAAAAAAACACATTTCATCACAAATACACCTGTCACTTTCACAATGGATGCTTCTCAGTTGTGGAAAGGCTCACACTAGATGAGATTATCCCGCTGACTCCCAAAACATCAGCAACATGAAGCCCGCTGATCTCATGAGAATTTATTCAATCTCTCATAAATACAGATTGTATTAGTTCATGGAAACTGGGCCAGAACTCCAGATCAGGGATTCCCCCACTGATTGCTGGGATGTCCTCGCATGGTGTTGAGAGGTCCCACATGTCAGGGTTGACCCTGTAAGCATTTGGTATGCCAAATACATTTTAAGTGAGGTTTATTGTAATACTGAAACACATTTCTGTACCTTGAACATGCTGACAATCTGCTGCTCCAGAGACGCTCCCATCTGCAAGAAGGAGGACCCCTCGGCCTGTAAATGGTAAGAAAGTCGCATGTAAGGATTCAGGCAGGGAAAATCTCATAGGGTGAAAAGTTAATGACGAAATAACACTTGGTTTAGTTCAAAAACACTTCAGAAGGGTGGATTTTTTAAGTTTCTTTTCTTGACACTAGATATGTACAGTTCTTTATCCGACTATGCTGCCTTTTTGCTTTTTGTCCATGAAGAAGACTGTTAAACATGCCCTTGTAAAAAATGCATTATGAGTTGTGAACGGGTTTCATGGACACTTGCGCGATGAAATATTCACCTGTGAAGTGAGGATAAATCAGCAAGCGAACATCAGAAGCAGACTGACGAAGGATTTTCCTCATTTCAGCAGTACCTTTAACAATGTTCTTGCTTTGAATGATCAAATTTTCAGATTTCAATGAAGCCTACAATCACTTAAATAAAAACATTACTGTTAAAAGTCACATAAGCAACACAGTGGAACAGCCAATTAAGTTGAAGAGAAGTGACAATGGGGGAATAAGTAAGGATTAAATGCTTGGACCATGGATCTCAAATCAGCTTTATGGAACGTTTAGAATTCCAGTTAAGTCCTAAAAAGCGTCATTGGAAAGTTAAGAAATTGACATTAACATACATGAGAGCAAACATGAACAATTTAGCATTAATAATCAGTTTGACCGAGAGCAATGGATACAACATGCAGCTGTCAAATGCACGCTTGCACCCTAGAGCAATAAAGATGTAGATGTAGAGTGAAGTAGAAACCGTTACAACCAATATTTAAATTACAGTTTACACCTTTATTGTCGCTCAGTCCTGCCGCTGTCTTTCTGCCAGAAGTGGTGGTCCAATGCTGTTTGCGTCTGTATGTGTTAGCATATATTTGCATACCATTTCACTGTGTTTTCATGTTTGTTGACAGATAAGATAGACGTTATGAGAGCCCACTGATCCCGTGTCCTTCAAATAGTATTCAAATAAAGTGGGCTATAGGGATGAGAGGAGGAGGACTATTGGAAAGTGTGAGAGGGACTGGATATGGACACAAAGTGGAAATCATCAGCTCATAAAGCAGAAAAAGATCTTTTTTTTGTCAGCTTGCAACACTAACAATATAACACATTTGCATCAGGAGTAACAGATATATTCCAAATCGTGATTTGACGATGAAAAAGGTGTCCACACATCTATGAAATTTGATCTAATTTGGATGGAAATTCAACATTTATTCTAAGCATTTATGTTACACATAATTGGTGTTTCAACAGCCTTTAAAGTACTACAATTGAATGTGAATTAGGTCCTAGCAACATGTCTTTTAAATCTTGTTGAAAGGATGATTATATATGTAATTTAGCCACCTAGAGATCTGATATCTACACCTGATGAGCAGATACACACATATGCACAAGCAAAACACACAAGATGCTTATGGTGGCAATTCAGGTGGAAACTACCAGCAAAACTTGCTAAATGTTATTAGATTCAACTGAAACTGTTCAACAGTCTGGACGCCCCGTCCTGGCTTTTTTTCAGATAAGACCTCTTAATAACAGAGCCAGGATGGAAGATGTAAGTTGCCTAAAGGTGCTGTATGGCATAAGTAGACTTGTGATGTAAGCAGGTGCAAGACCGTGCAGGGCTTTAACACAAGCAATAATATTCTGAATTTGCTTCGATAATGGACAGGGAGCTGGTGCAACAAGGCAAAGATCAGGGTAATATGGTGTGTTTTTTTCTGTACGGCAACGTCCTACACGATGGAGACAGGAAGTGTAGGAAATCTCAGCAACACGCATGTATGCATATAGAGAAGTCATGCATGAAAGTGTGAGGCAGGAGGAGCGTGCGGAGAGACAGAAAGGATAGTGTTAAACTGTCAAGCACCATTTGGGACCAGGTCTCAGATCTTCTCAGTCTGTTCTTGTCTCAGAGGTGACTAACTGTCATCTCTCCTTCCTGTTGCTCTTCCCTCTCCCACAGCTCAGAAGCTCTGCAAAGCCCCAGAGAGCCATCCAGCCTGAGGAATACCACAGGAATATCACAGCTAGTCTCTCCTTCACTCAATTTTACCAGTTTTATGTCTGTCTGAGCTTGTTTGAGTCTTACCTCCGGAGGCTGAAACTCCAATAGACCACTGACTGGGCTGCGCACCAAATAGCTATAAAAATAGCAGCACACAACCATGTCAGGCTGTCACTGAATAAATAAAAAAAAAAAAAGGCTCTGGATTGGCAGCCCTGGTTAGCTATAGTGTCCCACTTCATCTGATATGACCGAGGAGTGGTGAGGTGCGTCATTTGAAGAGGTGTCATTAAAATCCAATTTGTTTTGTCTGAGCTATTAAACAAACAAGTAATGTGTTAACCTCCCTTGGGCCAATAAGTGTTTCATCATTATCCAATTAGCAGCATCTTAAATTCAAACAAACTTAAATCAAACAAACTCAGCAGCAAAGTGTGATGAAAGACGTCCACTTTCCCTTTCACAGTGAAACCAAGCAAGAATTACAACAAAATTACTTCTTTTCCGTGTCTAGCTCTCACACTCACACGAGAAAAGAGAGTTCGCCCTCCCCCTTCATGTCCCCCACTTCCCAGCCGTCTTGTTTCACCACCTTGGCAGTGCGGCTGTCACACACAGACGTAATTAGCAGTCCTACTGCAGGAGCGTATGGTAATGTGACAGAAGGACGGTGGACATGGTGGTTGCTCGCACACTCCTCTCCTCCCACGGGGAGAACTCTGTGCCGTACCTCCCATCGGTGGAAAGACGGGCTTGGGTCAAACAGGAAGCAGGTCGCACACAAAGATGCACTCACTCATATACTGTATGGACTCATATACCCATGCATGTATATGTGGACAGTATATGTCATTCTACACTTCTTTTGTACATATGCAGGCTTCCATCTCCAGCACATTTACTAGAATTACTATGATTTAGTGCTATTTCAAGGTGCTTGTATGTCATTATTACCATTTTCTGCTACTCAGTATGTCGACTCCACTACACAGCAATCGCAAATATTTCAGTTTTTCTCCACTACATTTATGATGGCCACAGTTATTTAGCAATTTGAGGTCTGCTTACACATTAATGTACAAGTATCAGTAATAATAATCCTATAATATAAAACCTGCACAGTGTATACTAGGAACTATTCTGCTTTAGTTTCTTCATAAACTTTTTCTTTATTTGTTTATTTATTTTGACATATTTTATTTGAGAATAACATATAAACGACACAAAAATCGATGCCCAACTTGAATATGCTCACACACACACACACACACACACACACCTGGGGAAGGAATACAAGCAGCTAAGAGAAATTCACCCTAACTGTGTTGACAAACGTTCATAACAGCACAGATCACCCACGTGTGATTGCTAAAATGAGACAAAGAAAGGAAAATCCTAATCCGTGTATAAATACAAATGTGATCAACGTGGTCATCAATTAGTGCAAAAATGGATGCCAAGATTCTTCCAATTGGAGCTGTTTGAATGTGTGAATGGAGAATCAAAGAGTCCATCCAAGAGCACCTAAAGAGAGGCTCTCTGTCAGCAGAGAGCGTCCTGAGACACGAAGGGTTAAAATGTATGTAACATGTGTCTGCTTTTTATTGAACGACTGAAAAAGGGAAAGTGCCGTCCTCCATATTTTATCAGGCAACAAAGCATTGATTTCCCTTTTCCAAGCCTTCTTAATACATTTGACAGATACGAGATCCCTGGAGAAAAAAATCACAAATTTGGTGATAAGCTTCTTACTGTCTGGTGAAAATGAAAGCAATTCCAAAAGTGTGTCTTTTACAAGTGGATTCAAAATTGTGAACGTTTTGCCTCACAAAATGTCTCAGTTACATGTGATAGGAAAAAAATAGATTGAAGTAGATTATACTTTTTGTCTTTTGGCCTTATTTAAATCTTGAGGAATCATTGAGGGCATGCCATTTTTTCAATGATGGCAAGAGAACAATTAAAATAAAATTAACACATAGACAAATTAACAGCAGTTGAAGCATTCAATGGCAAAGTAGTTTTAAATCATGGTTTAAGTGGAAGCTAAGTTTTAATGAGCGTTTAATGTAGAATGTGTGCAGCACAAAATCTAGAAGCAGTTTTCTGTCTTTAAGCTTAATTGGGACCAAAAGATACAACCTTGTGGTCTAAACAGAAGTCCCTTAAACCCTTTTAAACACCATATAGTAAATGTGTCGTCCAGCAATGGGCCAAAGGCATTGTTGTGTCAAAATGGCGCATTTCCTGAAACACTAGGGGCTTTGTTGATATGTTTAATTTGAGAATCTTCAGTGAGTTTCTTTCAACAAAACTATGACTTATTGATCTCATAGCAGATGCAGGATTTGTAAAAAGTATGGAGGACAGTGAGGCATTATGTTTTTTTTGAGGACATAAACTCTAATTTTAACCAGAAGGGGGCAGGATTGAGTGATTCATGGTCTGAAGAACCCCATTACCAATATGGCAATCCTCCATCATTAGCTGCCCAACAGTTATCTTCAAATACTGGAATACCCAAACCTCCATCCACAGTGGGCCTAAATAGATGTGAGGTTTGGATAATCAGTCTTTTTTCTTTATTTTTATTGGCAAATTTGGAAAGCTATAGATATTTTGGTTAATGGCATTTACTCTTCCAGTTGTTGATAGAGGCAATGTCCTCCAGTATTCTATGCTGCATTTTAATTTATCAATAACTTCTAACATATTTTATTAGAGCAAAGTTCAGGATTGTTTGAGATTTTAAGTCTTAAATATGTGATTTAATCCTGAACAATCCTTATGGGGCAATCCTATAAAATAGCCTTTTCTCCAATAAAAAGTTACATTTTAGCCCAATTCATTGTGCAAATGAAATTTTGCTGAATGATTTAATATATTATAAAAGTTAAGGACAATAAACTTCAGGATTCATTAAGGTTACAAGTAAATCATCAGAGTACAGCATAAAAACACACTGATGTATCAGCTGGAACACCCTTGATGTGATGATGACTTCTTATCCCAACGGAGAATAACAAAGGGGACAGGGAACCTCCCTGTCTCTCACCTCCATACAGACTGAAAGGCTCTGATGAGCTAGTACTTGTTATGACAGAGGATTTAGGTGAGCGATAGATCATTTCAATCCTGTCCACAAAAATATTCCCAAATCAAAACCTCATGAAAGTTTCAAGCAAATTAGACTATTTAATAGAGTCAGAAGCTTTGTGAGCAAAGCACATTGAAAAAGGATCAAGCTGGGATAAAGCCAGCTTGATCTGGTTGGATAATTGCTGCTATATGTTATTTAATCTGGTGGGTAATACTTAAGTTAAACTTTTGTGATCAAAATTGAGGCCTAAACAGGTCTATAATTACCAGGATTCATGTGATCTTTTTTTTTTGCGCTTTAATCTGTACCAAAGTAATCTGTCAACAGTTTTCAATGCAGAATTTGCTGAGACATCCTTATGTTTAGTCCCTTATAGGTCCTTTATAGATCGCACTGCAGAAACAGGGTGAGTCTCCCTAAAGGATCACATACTCGTGCCTATTCTCCCAGCATGCAGCGTATATACTGAAATTAATAGACACAAATACTGAGCACATATGCTTGAGTAAAAAAATCCTCCTGAAACAGATGTTTCAGTTTGTATTCCACTGTTAAGAGTCTGCAGTGTAAAGACATATTGAGGGGATTAATCTGTATCATGTGATTCAGTGTCAGTTATACATTAGTGACGGGTTAGCTGTTGGGTCATCCAAACACATGTACCAGCTTATCCTCTTTCTTCAAGTGGTGAGGTGATTATGTGGTCATCTTTAGTATCTAGCGGTGATTTCCTGTTGTTCTGTGACTGACATATATATCATGTTATATATGATTTGATATATGGACACAAGACTATAAATGAAGTTTCAGTATAATTTTCTTCTCAGAGCCTAAATGGTTAACAACCACTGGTGAGAGGTAGAAAGACATAAATTATTAGCAACTTGGCTGAACTGACCGTTTGAACTGACACAGTTTTACGCTCCATTGTAGCGCACTGAACATTTTGTGTCCCCATTATGTTGGCAGAGGTGCAAACTGATTAATTTTCAAGCGTGGAAGGAAACCTTCGTTGACACCACAGCATTAGCAGTTTGATTGACTACTTATTGAAATTATTGGGCCAAACTGTAAAGCTTGGAGGTGGCCTGGCCATTAACATGCTTCCATTCCCAGTGTTCATGACCTGTTTATGGAGTTTCTGGTTTTCTGGACCATGAGAGAGCTAGAGAAGAGAAGAGACACAAGTACAGAAGGACAAACGCAGAAAGCGGGTCAGTCTGGCCACAGAAACAAATCCCAAAAAAAGAAACTTGCACAGTGCTCCAATGAGAGACGTCTGGCTCATTGCATCACTTCGGTCCAATATCACAAACAGAGTGTGACCTTAGACTGCAGCCAGGACTGAGACTGTAGCTCCTGAAATATAATCTTCTACTGACAGCTTCAAATTGTAATAAATGATGTTATACGCTTGAATACTCGAGCTCAACAGTTTCTTGGCTTCAAAAATCCATCATGTGCACACTTAAAAGGCACTTTTGTTCCTGTTTACTAGCAAACACATGAAGCTGTTGGCTTTGTTTATTCCAGACTTCATCATCTTCTACAACCACGATCACTCATTTGATGTTTGGAAGTGTAACAAACAAAAGACTGGTGTGTGAGTGATCAGATCAAACATTTACTATTTATTCCCTCAAAAATCAGAGAGATTTAATAGTGCTCCACGATAATAGGCAAGAATTGTCATCTGTAGCTAATTAATCTGTTCTCTCCCAAAACTGTGTCACAGCAGCCATGATAAAATGTTTTATTATGACCTCATTACTTAATTATTAACGTGTGAACAGTTTCTGCAAAAGCAATTATGTTCTTTTATGTGTAATGTGAAGATCATGTATCTCTAAAATGTCACTCTGGCATATTTAAAGCTTGGTGCTCATTTTTGAGATGATTCCAGTGTGTTTTGAAAGGGTTTTATGAACCACTCAGCAACAGAGGTGCCAGTCTGAATGATCTCCTCCACTTATGTCATAATTTTCATTATTATTTTTATTGGACTTTTAGCAGCCTTAACACCATGAGTTCAATTTGCATCTATCAGAGTGCAGGTTTTTACCTTCCTAGAACAGCACTAACATGTCTAACAGACTCTTATTCCATCTATGAGCTATGAGCTATTCATATATGGTTTAAATTAGTCTGTCGTCTGCATGTGATGGAGGTTGCCACATGGTTTTTCATTGCTTACTTTTGGAAGGTGACCACGGAGGATGATGTAAACCTGTGTACTACTGCATGTTTATTTTTTGTATTTGTTGCTAAATTTTGGAGGCATAAATCTGTAAAACTGGTCACAAATACTTTTGATTTTAAACAAGGCAAAATTTCCTAAAACAGCTGAGCACTGAAGTTTTTAGCAAATGGCAAACAGGAGTAAGTAGTAGCATTTGTTGGGGACTATTTTCAGCAACAGATTAAATGAACGTTTGCTGCTCTAGCGAGTGAGCATTTATGGAGTATGAGAGATTGACTCAAACTAAACTCCAGTGTGTGTTTGTTAGTTGTAATGGAGGAACAAGTCACACAGTGCACATACTTTACATTACTGATGAGTTTTTAGGCAATGGAAAATGATGGAATGTGTATATATATATATATATACATATATATAAATTAAGTATCAGTAAGTAGACAGCCCTGTGCACACACTTTAATGCAACAGTTTGGGGAGGGTTTTGCCAAGTTTAGGGTGGAAAATCTCAACTGGACTGCGCTGAGGAATGACTTAGACTTTATCCAACACGTTTGGGATGAACTGGAACACTGACTGTGAGCCAACATCAGTGTCCAACTTAACTAACACTCATGTGGCTGAATGGGAGAAAATCCCTGCTGCCAGCATCGTCCAACGTCTTGTGAAATGCCTTCACTGATATTGCAGCGGATTAATGTGGTAATGGTTTAGGAATGAGATGTATACATGGGTTTAATGTGTTGATATTCACATACTTTGTTTCTGTATCCACGTATTTTTGGCACTGTAGTGAAAGCTTAAAAATCATCAAATTTGGAGATACGCAGTTTTCACACAGCAGACATCGATGCCAGTTATTATCAGTCATACATCATACTATCATTATTCTTATACTCATTTATCAGACAGTGAAATATTGTGCCACATAAATTGAAGTTTTGTTGTTGTCATTAAAGTTTCTTGTTGTTTCCCCCCGCAGCCTCGCAGGCGGCTTCCTCCCTCCTCCCTCCCTTGTCTCCTCTCCTTCTCCTCCCTTTATCTCCTGCTCTACTACTCCCATGACTCGACATCTGGATGCAGCACCCTCTAATGATCACCCAGTACACTGCAATGACTCGCAGCCAGCCAGCTAAGGACGCACATACACGCACACAAGAAGACAAAACACACTCAACCTCTGATTTCCAACTCCTCAGAGAGACACGTTGCAATATTTTTTCTTTCCCTCACAGGCCCTATTGAACAGTCTTTATGCCTTTTCTCTGCTGTTCTTCACGATTTCTCATTTCCTCCTCTTTGCCTTTGCTTGATGTGTGTGCCGTCTGACAAAAGACACACTTCCTCTCCTCCCTTCAATCTTTTCATCTTTGTCTCATTCCCTCCTTCCTTGTTGTTTGCCATAGAGAGATCACTGAGACAGGAACCATAAATAGGCGGCCCGAGCGGGTGCTGCTTCTTTTTAAACCCGCCATCAAAGATATTCATCATCATCAGGCTATTGATAATCAAGCACTATTGAGCTCTTTTATCCTTTAAGAGAATCATGCACTCACACATATGTCTTTCTCCATCCAATCCACCTGTCCCATTGTACCAGACACCTCTGACAAGCTTTTTTTCTTCTTGCTGACAACAAAGGAGTGTATAAGAGAGAGAACGAGATCGAGGCGGAGTGTGTGGAGGAGGAGGGCTGAATGAGGCCTTCGACAGGCAGACCTCAGAGGAGAGTGCTTTACTCTTTGTGCTATATAGAGAACTGTCACTCAACACTTTGGGCTCGTCAGACAAACGGTCTCTCAGTACGATAGATAATGTCCCATCTGTGCATTTGTTTTTTGCCGCTGTCAAGCAGAGAGGTTAAATAACCAAGACTGAGCCAGCTGTGGTCGTCTCTGCAAATTACAAACCAGAGATTGTTTATAACTAACAAACTCCCAAATATTTTGGAGTCTCAGTGACCTTTTAGTCAGCGGAAGAACTGCCTGAGACAAGTATCAAAAGCACATCTGGGGTAAATATGAACACCTCCTCGCAAGTTTAAGATGAAGCAGCGACAGTTACAGGGAAGAGGGAGGTTATGCAAGGAAGCAGCAAAAGAGACTCACAGAGAAAAGAAGAGTGAATGGTTTGGTTTTTGGGGTGAATAATAAGAGCTGTGGGGGGCATCAGCCTCCTGAAGGGTCTAATTAACAGTTTAATGGGGTCCTGGAGCTCAGAGAGCGCAGAGAGGAGCACAGACCTCTCGCTTCTAGCCACAGTTTTAATGGATTCAGCCGACACACAACATAGCCAAAAAACTGGATTCAAATGTGTCAAAGAGTAAAGGTGATGGAGGGACTGGGGGGAGAGAGACACTACGGGGAACAAAATGAGAAGCGGACAGAGAGTGGAAAGAAAAGAGGGGAATGGAAGAGGATAAGAAAAAGCAGAAGTGGGGAAATAAGAATAGAGTATGTCACTTGCAAAAGAAGGAAGGGAGACTTATCTGTGAGACAGTAAAACACTGCCTTCAGGCAGCTGTCAGCCAAGCTTCATCGAAGCATCTTTCTCCTCTCTCTGTCTCTTACTCACTCACTCTGCCTTTCCCACTCCGCCATCAAAATACAGCAAATCAATCACCCTCCTGCAGCTACAACTCCGCCTGTTTAATACCCATCGATGACGTGACATCAGCAGATACCTTTTGATTAACAGGCTGATAAATGCAACATGCTATGGTTTACAAAATGTTGCCTGAGGGAGAAATCCACCAATCACTGACATATAGCTACACTTTCCAGCTTGGTTAGGATGCTTCTTGTGGGAATGCACCCATTTGGCTGTGTGTGTGTTTGTGTGTGTGTGTGCGTGTGTGTTATAATACGTGAGGGTGTTCATTTGCATGTGTGTTTCTATGTGTGAGAGTGGTTCTATAAATACAAGGTGTTGATGATGGCAGTTAAGTAATTAAAGGAAGGAAGGGAAGACAAGCAGGAAGCATGGAGCTTGAGAGGAAGAAGGGAAGGAGCCATTTTGCAAATCAAAAGAAGGGAAAAGAAGAGATTAAGAACCTGTCTGGTGTCATCAATCTCCTCTTTACAATCTAACTGCACAGCTCACCGCTCTCCATCTCCATTCATCAATGAGATACACGTTAAATCATAGCAGGAAAAACCTGCTGCTCTTCAAGTGTGCAGGGATGATTGATTGAGGTGCAGATCGCCCGTAGCACTTGTCTCCCCTCGCAAAGTTTCCCTTCCCACAACTCAGACTTTTCCCAGCCACAGATTATAGGAGCTGATGAGGGTCGATGGCTGCAGTCATCGCTGATAATTCACCCATCTGTATTGCTCATATCCAAATATTTGCATGCAGCGAGTTGCTTGCCAAAGTAGGTTTCACCGCTCTGACCTACTTAGGTTGTTTTAAGCTGAATGACGCCAGTGTGGAAGAGTTCTGACTAAGACAGGAGGCTGTGAAGGGCGGGTGCTGCTGCTGACAGGGTTTACATTACAGGCTGTTGTTCATTTCATTGCTAATCTTTTTCTCTTGTTTCCTTAATTACTCATTTTACTGTTGATGACAAATGTTATATCAACACCTCTGGGACACAAAATGGATTTTGTGTCTTAGCAAGAAGGCAGACTTCTCGAGCCCTGGCTCAAGCTCTGGGGTGGTGATGGGCCGCTGCTGAAATGATTGGCTCATTATTTTGACAGTACCTTGTATGGTATGACAACTGCAGAGCCGCCACTGATGCCCACGATCGGAAGAGCTGTCTGAGTGGAGAGGAAGTCCAGGATCTGTGCCACTTCTGCCACCTGAAGACAAAACAGACAGGCAAGAGTAAAAGTTCATTCTTGACCTTGGAAAAGTCAAACACCTGGGCCAATTATATCAGCTGACAAAATACATTTAAATGCTCTACCAAAAGATTATTTAAAAGAAAAACACTGTTTAAAGAAAAGAAGTTAACGTTTATTAATTTTTTTCCCACAGTCACTGTCAGTATCAAGTCATGTTTGTAATCAAGTAATTTAAAAGTTAGGTAAAATTGTAAATGTAACTATTTACATTTTGCCTCTACAATTTGATGTAGCTTCTACTCCCTTTACAATTTGAATACCAACAGCATAATTTAATTTGAGCAAAAATAGCACATGCTTGGCATCTCAATTAGTTCTTCTTTTTTGCAGCCCTACTTTATGATTTAAGCTGACAGGACAGGTGCTTTTTTACATTAAAGTGTTGCCTTGTGCAGCTTTAGGAAACATGGATGTGGGTGACTGAACACCGTGACTCTGGAGAGGATGTTTTATCAGAAAATCCAAAAATGCATAAAACATTTTTACCTGAGCGTCGGCACCTGAGCCAACATCATCCTCAAACACCACGCCGTGCAGCCTCTCTGTTGCCATGGTATCACAGAGGTGTGTCAGCAGGTCACGGGGGTTGGTGTCGTTGACCAGCACAGTCACCGGGCTGACAACCACGGGCAGGTCGACAAAGTTTTCCCCGCTGAGACGACCTCTGACCTCATTCTGGTAACTGGAGCCGCTGAACACCACCGCCACGTTGATGGTAGGGTGGAGGAGGAGCGGGCGGGCCTGCAGGGGGAGCGGGGAGGAGATGAGGAGGAGGATGAAGAGGAGGAGGAGGAAGAGTGGAGGCCAAGGAAAAGGAGGGGGGTGTCCCCTGGGAATGGCCATGTTGGCAGCCTACTGCCTGGAAAGGAGGGGTAGAAAGAGGGCGAGGGAGGAAGGGAGAATGAAGAGAGCAACAGTCAAACATACAAGCTGCTGATGATGTTTTTGACATAATTCATCATCATCTGTCATATCCATCCTTTGTTTCTCTCTCCTGGTCTGTCTCTTTCTGACCCTTTTGTATGACAGTATTAGCCCTGCATTTAGACTCCTGTGTCATGAGGAAACTGTGTGTTTGTGTAATCCTCCATAATCCAACCCCCAGTGTCATGACTGTAATCACCTCCCCATCTCTACACATCTCTAATTCAGCACAGAGACACACTCAAACATACACACCGTGTACAAGCAGGAACCTCATTACTGGGATTACATTACATTACATGATATTACTTCTCTAACCTCACGGTGTGGTGTAATTCGCGTAATGTCAGAAATACAACAAGTGAGCTACAAAAGCTACAACACTAATTGCTGTTGAAATCTGTCAACTTGTATGTAACTGACTGGTGCTGGTGCAAATATAAAACTGCTTTCAACGAAATTGTATTACTTGTGCACATGTTGTCAGAACCGAATGGATATCTATTTCGCAGATATTACTGAAAATCAGTTTTTACTCACTGGTGATGATTTCCTTATTTAGAGGACAGGATGATCACACACTAAGTTTTACTGGACCACCAATGTTTGACCACACTAAAAGCAGTTTTAATACAAGCTTATGGTACTGCCTTAAATAAACATTCACCATTGTGTCATCAGACAGCAGTCTCCAATGTTAAAGTCTGATGGTTTGTTGACCCATCCACACAAAACAGTGTGTTTGAGTTTGTGGCTCTATGATAATGTCACCTTAACTCCTGCCTTACTCCAGACAGACAAGAGTCATAATTACTACGACCTCTAGAGGGCTTTGTCACCTGAATGTAAACCTGCATCATTTTTTGGGATTTGCCATTAATGAAACTGACTAATCTGACAGCATGGGCGAAGGAGGCTAACAGTCTTCTGAAATTATGATGTAAAGCGGGATGTATTCCACTCCAAATTGCTGTAAGACTCTTCATGCCCACTTCTGAGCAATCAAATCAAATCCCTCAACGGTCTTAATATATAACAAGAGATAACAAGATGCACTTAGAGTATGTCTGAAAATGTTTAAATGTCACCCAACTTAAAGAAAGCTGTCTAAAAGATGAAAACAAGACTGCCTTGAAACATCTGTGATAAAATGCATTTATTGGAGCTTAGTGTTGGGTCATTCCCTCTTTAAATATGTGTCACTGCCATAATTAACACCCGACATTTGGTGTGCATTCAACATACAACTCACAGACACTTCAATCAAATGTTTGCTGTTTGAAGATCGTTCCTTATTGAATCAATACCTTTGAACCTTTTATAAAAGCAGGTGGGCTTTCTTATAGCAAATAAAGATCCACATGCACATACATATTTGGTAGGGGGTTTTATATAGTGTCGGTCTCATCTGTGGCCATCAGAGACACTCTGATAATTAACAACCCCTCTCAGCTTTGATTCAAAGCTCCTTTTAAAGCAACACTTGGTTAAATGTGTCCCTCTCTCCCCACCCCCACCCCCTTACTGTTAATGTTCCTGGCATATCAATCATTCCTCTTAATAACATTTTAAGCTTCTGGGCTTTAGGTACCCATAGCAATAAATACACAGTTTCAACCTTTGAAAGACAATCCCTCCCTGTTATTAGATGCTGCTGAATGGATCAACCTTTCGTCAATACAGGGTTATAGTTGGAATGATGGACATAAAGCAGCCTCAGTGCAGATTACTTCATAGACATGTGTGTTTTTACTACTTGTTTATGTTGGGTGGGTGATATTCGGGCCCACAGTTCAAAGGCATTTTGATGAAATTTGCTGAAAGATTTCTGCGTTTGCAAAAAGGTAAATGTTGTTGCACATTTTCCTTTTGTAAAACCGAATAATGTATTAGAAATGTATAAAGCAGCGTCATCTGCATATAGTGATATTTTGAACATTTGGCCATTTTAGATGTCGTATGAAATCCATATAAACAGGGTTTTATTGAGGGGTACACATAAAACCACATCTTAAAATCTAAAATATGATTTATGCAGATCCCCCACGAGTTTAAGCAGATTTTACGCACTGCACAGGGCTGTCTTACACTTTTTCACTAGTAAATCCAGGGATTTCTTGTTTTGACTCACTGAGATGACTTTATTTGTCTTCAATGAATCATTATATCTTGATGTGAGCACAGAGCAGCCATTAACCCACCACCCACTTGTGCTAGGTGGAGATTAAAAACAAACAAACCCCCCACGCAGCAAAACTCTGACAGAATCAGAAGTCACAGATATGAGACAAACAGAGTCTGATTGTATTTTAAACAATCTGTGAAAGACAGAAAATGTACTGTAGCTCTAGACATGTATCTACAGTTCAAGCAGAAAACCAGGTAATACGTATATTCCTCAATACACTTTTTTATTTATGAACCACAGGCATATAGCTAATTTTACAGCCTGGGAGTTACTGAGATTAATATTGTAGACAGAGACAACTTGATATCCTGAGGGTTGTGAGATGTCATTGCTTAACATTATTAAAGTCTGTGGATCCGAATATGTTTCTATTCTGAGACAGACTTATAACCAAGTTGCAAATATATACAGAATAAGAGTGTCTGCCATCTGGAGGATGAGTGTATAAAAGCTAAGATACTATATGAAGATACTATTTATATATGAAGATTCTTGGATATTGGTACATTTTCTTTTAATTCAGTGGTTTATGTCGCAGTAAGAATTGAATGAATTTTCCTCATAGTCACATGTGACTTGTTAAGAGTTCAAACTCACTGCATTTTCAAATGGTACTACGCAAATAACTGTAACGGAAAACAATCACTCACAAAGTGGGCAGGGTAAGCATTAGTAATATTTCTGCAGCAATCATGTAACTAAAAATCTAAAATTTAAAGCAACCAAGAATGAAAAAGAAGAAGTGTATTTGTGGAAACAGGAGGATTGCAAGAGATAGAAACAGCAAGAGAGAACAAATGAATGCTGACTGGAGGGATCATATGACTAGAGACAGGTCAAGTGTTCATTTAACAGTGTAATCTCTGGAAAAAGGCAGCATAATCGCGACTCAGATTAGCAGTGTGTGTGTGTGTGTGTGTGTGTGTGTGTGTGTGTGTGTGTGTGTGTGTGTGTGTGTGTGTGTGTGTGTGTGTGTGGTGGGGGTGGTTAGAGTTAGGGTGTGTTTGCTCCAGGTTAGCAGCAATAAAACAGAGTGTGATTATGACACATAAGCACAATGAGTTGCATTTCAATCAAACACAAGCAGAGCACACAAACAATCAGCTGACTATCCTCTTATCTATATTATCAAATATTGTGTAATCACACTAGCTTTAAATCCTGTTGTTTTTGTTCGTATTTTTTCCAAAATTGTATTCAAATGTGCAGATCAAGTGAGCGTGGTAGTGCATGCACTCGGTTTTCAGTTATTATGGAGATTTCCAGATGGAGTGCAACTCTGCCATGAAGAATAAACTCTCTCACTGGGACCGACGACAGACTGTGGCTGCGTCTGTATCGAAATGACTACACACATCCAAATTCATCCTACGACATATTATTAATGAAAACTAACCATGCAGCTGCAGCGATACATTTTGGAACATGTCATAGAGCATTGGAAGAAAGAAAAGCAGGATTACTGTGTGACAGTGCCGCAGAATGAGGAAAAACCTGTACCATCAGAGGAGTGTACAGCTTGTCATCTTTCATCATCCACCCTCAGTGTCTGTCCTCCATTACTGCTGGACCCTCTCTTAACCTAGAGTCAAATCCCTCACATTGGTTCAAGTTGATTTTAACAGCTCTCATGAAGATTTTATGGATAATTTATTAAATGATAAAAACAAACAGGCATACTTAACCCTCTTTGCCTCTGAAAATGTATCAAGAGACTAAAAATATCATTTTTCCATATAATTCCTTCATAATATGGGACAGCAAAACTATAATCTATTGTAATCTATATAATTTATAATCTATGCCAAGAATAGACAATATCATTATGCACATTATGAGAAAACCTGTTGGACCACATGTTCAGCTAATGCTTAAGCTTGTCCTCTGTTAAAGCACCATACACCTCCAGGGACATACAGTATATATACAGTAGGGAACATTCAGTCATTTAACTACTTAGCTGGGATATGATGGAGTCCCTATACTGAGTCCCTAGGGGGTGGAGAGGAAATGAGCAGAGAGGATCTAGTTGATGGGATGAGCATCGTCACCAGAGAATTAGCAGCATGTCTGCCTTGAACCTTGTTTTTTTTTTTTTTTTACAGCACCTTGCAAACTGATTTGATTGCATTAATTAGGTTGCTTGAATTAGTGGGTTAGTATTAAAGTAGTAGACAGCCTTCTTGTCATCATCATCATAGACGCGGTGCTCTGACAGCTGTATGAAACGTCAGGATTCTCTCTAGAGCCTCATTTATGCAGACTCGAGATCAGTCCAAGAAATCCCAGTGAAAACGTATTCTGCAGCAACAAATTCATTTCCTGATACTGCTATTCCTACTACTACTGGAAATCCTAATTAATGCTGGTTTTTAAGCATTTCAAGTGCAAGAATTACTTCACTATGCTTAACTCTGATGGCTGGAAGCTATATTCAGTGTCATAAGAAGTATTCAGATCTTTTACTTAAGTACAAGCAACACCACAGTGTAGAAATACTAGTTTATAAATAATAAGTCGTGCAATTATTTACTTAAAGTAGTAGTTTTTTTTTTACTTTTAACACTAAAAGTACAAAAGTACTTGTAGCAAAATATACATAAAGTACCAAAAGTAAAAGTACTCATGATACAGAATGTCTGCTTTCAGAATAATTTGTATTGTGCTCTTGGATTGTAATTATTGATGCATTGATGTCACTTTAATCACTTAAAAGTTGCAGCTGGTAAAGATGGGGCTAATTTTAATTACTTTATCTGCAGGGCAGCTTGTGAATTTCCCCTGGGAAACAACAAATCTTATCTTAACCTATAATAATACATCATAATTTATTAGTTGATTATATTTAGCATTACAAATCTGTGAAGTAGATTATTTTGAACCCCATTGTTTTGCCCTGCTCTCATAACTCTAATCAGCATAATTCCCAGCCTTAGCTGTTTTCAGCTAAAAAGCTCTGATAAACCTACTTTACACAACCTGCCCAGCGCCGAATGTCACAGGGACAAAGATAGCAATTAGCTGGTAAACACAGCAGAGCATTTAGCAGCTAAAGAGCCAGATATTCCCCTCAGAAGTTGGTAGAGTATGAAAACAGAGCTAAAAAAGAGAGCGATTATCGGACTTAAATTCATCAGGTCATCGGAAACACCACCCCAGATTTATGCTAATATTAGTGTTGTGTTTACAGCTTGTTTCTGCTGCCTCCAAGTGGCCTAAAAGTCAAGGAAAGAATTCAGTGGAAAGAATTGTTGTTTTTGGTGTTTTCATTGGATTTGTTGAACAGACTACATTACCCTTATCCACAACACTCTAATTATCACACCTAATATTTTTTTACCTCATAAACTGCTAAGAGGTTCATTTCCAGTCCACTGAATCACCGCCTACACCTCCGATTTTTTGTCAGCAATAGAAATAATGAAGGGAAAATTACTTTACCATTCAGTTTGATTACCTGGCAGCACCATCTTATTGGTGAGATTGCATTTTCAGCATTTAGTGAAACAGGTTTGAACATCAACACGTCAGTACACTAGGGAAAAAAACCTCCTGACTTCAATCACACTTTGGATTAATGAGACCCCACACAATGAAACACTTCCATCACACTTTCTTGAAGTCACCATTAAGACAGCTACATTATCAGTTATGTATATGACAGTAAACACACCATGGAGCCTGAACCACGAGCAGCCACTCTGTCAACGTCAACCAGCTCAGCCGTTCCACCCTTCTTTTCCTCTGGTTATCCCTCCATCCCTCCATCTCTCCTCCTTATGGATGAGTGGTGGAGGACAAGTTGATTTGTGTGTTTCACATGCAGCTCTCACAAGCCCATGCTCATGTATGCACATATGCCACACACACACAGACACACACACACACACAGCTAATAACCATGCAAATTAAACTCACAATATGAATAAATGAGTGTCACGTCATGCTTATTATGAGACATATCACACAACGTCTGCCACATAAATTTATCATAATTAGGGTTTTAACTGTTAACATTGCAACCCCGTCTCTCTGTGGGTTCCTGCTCTCACACATAAAGATTTGACAGCTTTACAGGAAATCGTTGCAGGCCGTACGTGATGAGTGACGTTGACGTGACACGGTCATTTCTAGATCGGCTTGGCCTCCTTGGCACCAATCAAACGTAAAGCAATCAAAATCTCAGTGACACCCAATCTGCTGCCACACCTGCTTAAAATAGATGTTGAAACACTTACATGAACATACATGCAAGCATGCATTTGCTCACACATTCACACGTATGCTCCTGATTGTCTGTCAGTACATCCCACCTTTTTGGCTTTTGACCCTTTAACAGAAATCAATGTCCACTTTCAACCATTTATCACAAACAAGTGCAGGATGTCCATGAATTGTGAACTGCTCAATTTTTCATCTTTGAGGGATTCTGATGAGCTTGAAGAGGTGCATAGTTACTATTCTAATATTTCACAAATAAATGTCAAATTAGAGAGAAAAATCTGAGAAATTAGAATAATTGTCTCTTGATATCCCATCACCTGTTATCATGCTGATCTACATAACCTGATATATTTAAACTGAAGCAGTTGGCAGCCTCAAAAGGGATTTCAGAAGGTTGAAGAGGTCAAAGCAAGAGCTTCGCCAGAGACATAATTTGTAATGATTAATATATTTTTTCTAAAAGATATAATGTATTGTAGTTATCAATGCAGAGATCATTCAGATTTATCTTGGCACCCCTTTGGGTCGCAACCCCTATATTGGCAACCAATGCTCTGTGCAGCTAAGACAAACTCTGGTACATGATGTTGCAACCTTTTATATGCATCCAACGCAAAATATCCAATATTAGACAAAAGAAATATAATGATTTGATAAAAGTCAGGTTGTATTTTTGGTTTTGTTGTTCCTTTAATCATCTTATGACTCCTAAACACGGTTACGGGACCCTGACCCCCCAGGCTGGGAATCAATGGTCATGAATTGTGCAGCCAAAATAAATGAAGGTGCATGAAGGTGTGACATGATATATATCAACTAAAGAAGTTTGGAAGGTTCAAAAAGGATTTTTACAAGCTTGTAGATGTAAAAGTAAGATGAAGGTCAGAAAGCACATTTACCTTGTGCAAGGTAAACATGTTTTTTTTCTTCGTTCATCATCTTGAATCTCCTTAGATTTATACTGGGACCCCTTGGGAGACCCAAAACCCCAGGCTAGGGAGCCACTGGTCACTGATCTATGTTACTGTGAACTATGCAGCTAAAAGAAACTGTGGTACATAATGCTGCAACATGATATATGTAAACTGAAGCAGAAAGCTCCTGTCACTAATGGAGAAAAATGAGAGCTGCTACAGACAGCTTATGGGACAAATCAATGAGCATTACCAGATAACTGATACGACAGTAAAACACTGCAACTGTAACATCCATAACCCATGAGTAAATGAGTCATATTGAGTAAGTGTGCTTGCAGGTACGGAGGGATTGTGCACACACATGCACACACACTTACACACACTCCAAACAAGCAGTTAACCGCCATCCGCCGGTGAAAAATGCTAATATATCCTCTTACAGTAGTTCCTGTTATAGTAACAACTGGCTGTTCTGCTTCTGTCAGCAGCAGATGGGAGCTTTCTCTCGAGGAAACTCTTCACTTATGAAAACTAAAAGTAAGACTGCACTCACACTGTATGTCTATACCCATATTCTCCTTGTGCTTCTTATTCTATCTGTTCTGGCTCTTTCTATTGCTGCATATCTGTCACCCACACTTTTATATTAACTATGAATTCCCAACACTGGATCAAGATCACGTTAAATGACAAAATGAGAGGATATAAATATATAGGATATTTATATATATATATATATAAATATATATATGAGAGAGAAAGAGAGTGTAACAGACTTACCTGTGCTTTTTGCTGTCATCCAACTTCAACTCCTGCTGCTCCATCGTTCCTCGGCTACTTCACTCCAAATGTCTCTCTTTCAATTTCTGCTTCTTTCCTTTTCACACGGTTTTCACCTGCCTCTCTCCCCTCTCAGCACCTGTAGGAGTCCACATTTAGAGCAAGTCTCTGTGTGAGAGTGTGTGTGAGTGTGTTTGGCAGCTCTGGATGTCTGCACACTCCCCTGGAGGACTTCACAATGTGACAGCAAGCGTATGTGATCTCCCTATTTCTCAAAAAAAAAAAAAAATCCTCCTTGCCGGCTCCTCACTTTCTTCACCCTCCTCTCACTTCTCTCTTTCTCTTTTTCTGTGTGTCACAGCGAGCGCATTTACAAGTGGTCATGAAGGTGAAGACAGGACATCAAAATGGGAGAGGAGAGGACAGGAGGGTGAGGGAAAACGAGGGTGACAGAAGATGAGAGGTGCGGGAGCCCCCAGACGAGCAGTCAGCCAGTGTTTCTGTGTGTGTGTGTGTGCATAAACCCACTGTGTTTAGCTCTCTGTCTGTATCCCTCAGGCTCCCTGCTGGTCGGATGAGAGGAGGAGTGAAAGGGGAGGGAGGAAGAGTGATAAAATGCCTCTTCAGCGGAGGAGCACAAACGCCGGTAACACTTCAGCAGCAGCGGCGGTGACGCTTCCCCGCCGTCTCTTCCTTTCTCCCCCTCTCCACCTCCTCTGTCTCCTTTTCACTCTCCCTGCTCGGGGGTAAGAGACACAACAGATCCATGGGAAGTTAGACAATCTCACAGGCAGACGGGGAAGGGTCCTCTGCACACCACTGCATCTTTGGAGCAAAAGTTTTTCCCTCCTTTGGTCCAGTTATCAGCCCCTGTGGTGATGGTACTCCGCAGCAAGGGATCCCCCCGATGATGATGTGCCTCTCAGGTCCTGTGTGATCAAAAAGGATGAGGGGAGAGTAAGATTTGGGTTTTCTGGCCCCCCTCGCCCTCTTTCCCATATGGATGCGAGGTGATCCAGATGTTGGTTGATGGTAGGAGCGTCGGGAACACGGAGAGAACAGCGGGACAGATGGCAGGTCTGCGGGGTCGGGCCGGCTGTGCACTAGCAGGTCTTCATCCTGTTGCACTGATTTGTTTTTTTTTCCACCAGAGTTTCTCTCTCTCCCTCACCGTTGCACTGCCGCTCATCTGCCGGTGCTGTCACACCAGTAATCCTGCTTTCCATTTCCTCTTTAACTCCATCTTTTCTTTATCTCTTTCTATCTCCTCTCACTCCATCACAGGAGGGGCTGTATGTGAGCCCTGATAATAATGGTGTGAGGATTTAGCCTGCCTGCTTCCTCTCCTCCCTCTCGCTCACTTCAGCACAACCCCTCCTCCTCTCCCAGCCCACTTTTGCTCCCGTTTTCTTGGTATTATTCACCTTCATCCTGTCACGTATCCTGCCTTCTTTTCCTTAAATCACCTCACTGTATTGCTCTGGTGTTCCTCTCCCTATTTCTGCCTTTTTGCTTCTCTTTCCCTTCACCATCAACTGTCCCAAAATGAATCAGCAATCAACCGTTGATTGTAGTGTTTTTCCTGTCTGGAACCCCCAGGCTCCGTCCATTGTTTATCAGTGTGAATGCATTTTTATAAGTCAATAGCGACGATCACATTTACTTTGGACTATTCACAGAAAGCGATAGCAAGGAGCCTTGACAAGAGACAAAGCAAATATCAAATTGAACTTAGTAGAGCTGAAACAATTCGTCCATTAAAGGGGAATTCCATTAATTTTACAAATGAAGTTCAGCCTACCTGTCATAAGGGGTACTACTCTTGATGATATAGTGTTTTCTCTGGCGATAGTAGAGGGTTTTAAAATGTGAGGATATTAAGAAAATAGCCTCTCATGATGTCAACAGGTTTATCTCAGCCTTTCCTTGCTGACTTTTAAACGGAAAGCTGGCATTACAAACTGGAGACACAGAATTTGAAAGATGTAGCAGGGGAAGTGCTCAGACAGATAATGAGGCAAATGTACGCCTTGTGCAATTACCACAGAACTGTTTGTTTAAAATAGTGTTTGTTTGACCAGTGTACCACCTGTACAGACATTAGCTGTGGCTCGCTAGCAACATGTGACCCATGTGTGAGGAGGGTGTTTGTGTGGCAGCTTTGCCTCTGACAGAACTCACCAGGAAGTCCAGATCTTTGTATAAATTTACTCCAGTCTCTCTCTTCTTTCCATTTTGTGTTAGTAAGGTCATTGGATTGATTTTTCTGAGTCGAGGTGAAGTATTATCTGTGCTTCAGTTAGTGCCACCTAGTGATGTGCTTGTTTGCATCTTTTTTTGCATGCGTTCATGACATTTCCAAAATTTGCCTCATGTGCCTGAACACACCGTAATGAATGGAAGTAGATTTGGGGTTTGTGATGCTGTAATAATAAATTAATTGAACGAAAATGAATGAGGATGATATCTGCTGTTTGCTGATGTTAAATCAACAAGTTTTTCAAGCAACTTCACAAATGTGAGTTGTTGTTGTTGTGAGTTGCTGTTTTTTCTCTGTTTTACATTAGTCTTACATGAATGGGTTTGAATGAATGGGCAATATTCTGAGGGTGAGTCATGTTGTGATGGAACATGAGATGTGGTCAAAAGCTCAAAATAGCTAGAAAGTGAGTTGAAATTATTTATTATTTATTTTCAATTTCATTTTCTGATTGTTTGATGGTATTAACAGAGATATTGGAAATGTACTTTAAGTCTAGAATTAGGGTTCCTTCAGATAAGGTCGTGTCATGTAGTGAACGTCAGATCTGGTTCCAAAAAAACCAAGATGGCGATGGCCATGAAACCAAGATGGTGATGTCTGACGTCACGATGTCACTTGAACACCAAACGTATCGTGCACACGACCTCCCATCTCGTAACCACGAGTTCACGAGCTCCATTTGAAGACAGCATTAATCTTGAACTAATTGCTAAACATGTTAATCAATTTAACCTGTCCCCCTCGGCGTGCATTTGCTTGTGTTTTAGCTATTTGCAGCATTTTTTTCCGAGTGAATCGAAAAAGAAAATAATCTTTGGCCACAAAGTAAAGCGGACAAACTCCACATTTACCTTGGATTACTGACATGGTGAATACAAAAGCCAGAAAAACCAAAGAGACAAAGCAAATATGCCAATGAACTCGGAAGTGCTACCTATATAAATGGGTCTCTCGGTATCATATTCTGTCCATCTCATTCACAGATCAAAGGGCTCATAGTGAATCATCTGTTTGCGAGGAAGCTGAAAAGCAGCAGAGAAAAGACAGAAAAAAAACAGTCCGTCATAATTCTCACTCCTTTCATTCTGCAGACAGAAAACACATGCTTTTTTTAAGTAATGTCGACTGGAATCGTGTTGACATGCTTAAGTGTGTCTGTGTGCTGAGAGGAGAAAGTAGAGAGTAATGCTGAGTGTGAGCGAGAGCAAGAGAGAGAGAGAGAGAGAGAGAGAGAGAGAAATGTCTGATTTCCTCTCGCTTCTTTCCTCTCTTCATGGCTTACTTGTGACAGTAATTTCGCAGAGGGGAGACAAACAGTTTTTTGCTTTGCTCTCCTCCCTTCTTTCACTCACACTGTAGGACAGGCGTTTCATAGTTTTAAAGAGTGCTGTCTTTCGCAGGTTACCATCGTTCCTAATAAAAGCTTTTTCTTCTTTTTCTTCACTATTGCAGCTTGGTCAGGTGACAGGCCTTTTAACACAGCGCTATAAATACAGACGGGTGTTAAAATAGAGTGTTTGAGATGTGAGACAAGTGAGTGAGGTGTCTATATCCGTATGGGATGTGTGTAGTAGATACAGTAATAACTCTGGTGAATGGAAACAGACAATAGTGGACAGATGTTTCAAATGATAGTCTCTCTCTCTCTCTCTCTCTCTCTCTCTCTCTCTCTCACTCTCTCTCTCTCTCACTCTCTCTCTCTCTCTCTCACTCTCTCTCTCTCGCTCTCTCTCTCTCTCTCTCTCTCTCTCAGCAGCTGGACAATGTGTAAAGCAGCCAGCAGAGAACATATGTTCTCTGGCCAGTATCCCGATCAGATCCACAGATTAACTCAGATTGATTCAGCTAGAAACAAAATTATGTTTACCGGGAAAAGCTCCCTCGCCAACAGGCAAATAATTAATTCCACAATTTTGAGTGTTGTCAAGAAGGATTTATGCTATATATATGTCTTGTGAGATCTGGATTTGTTGAGAGCTGGTACTCAACACTTTTGGTTCTCTGAGTGTCAACAAATCCTCAGTATGTGCAGCCCTACACATAACATCCACAGTGCATAGTATTAATTTAGTATTATTATTGTAATTAGTTAAAATAAGAGAACAAGATAGAATTAACAATCTTGTTGGCCAATTAATCAATGAGGAGCCAAAATGCCAAATATTTGCAGGCTCCTCTTCTCAATTGTGACAGTTTGTTGCTTTTCTGTGTGGCAAAGGATTCAGCACCAAGGACAGCGCTTCACATTATGGCCACTCAAAGGACCTCAGACAACACGAATGCTCCTCGAGGTCTTGGCAGGTTCGGTGAATCATCCTCCAAGTTGACAATTCTGTTATTGTGCCGGAGGAAAGGCTGTTTTTATGACTAGTTGTGCAACTCATTTTTCAGTGGCTCTCATTAAAACAGCACAATGTACATTTAGTTAATAGAGCCAAGCCTGAGAGCCAGTTCAGGCAGTCAACTCTTGTGCGACCACAGTCAGAGGTGACTTACTCCACTCCTCTGCAAAACATATTCAATGCACGCTTTGACATATGGGGGTCTATTTCATGATTTTTGGGGAATTTACCTGCCTGGCTCTGTCCAATCCGCCCACCAGCACCTCTAAATGGTTGCATGTCAGTTTCTTGGCTGGGAAAGCCAATAAATAATCCAACACATAACCTCCTGTAAAATAGTGAATTGTCGTTTTTACAATTCATGTTTTGCACTGGTTAAACAAGTGTGGTGTAAATATTAACTCTTCACCAGAAGATGAATACATGTATATCCCAAAATGTCAACATATTCTTTTGAGCCAACAAAATACTAATTGCTCTTTGCTGCACTTTTATCAGCTGGACATTGTTTTTTTTTTTTTGTTTTTTTGCCCTCAAAAACTGTTTAAAATAATCAATAATCATGTGAGCCTTTTTTGTTCTGTCTGAAGTTTAGACACAAAAACTACCTCAGGTTATGCAAAGATTGTGGTTCAGGTTTTTAAAAATTATTTAGTTATGATAAGTGAAAGATTTTGCTTTGGATAAAAAGAAAAAAAAACTTCTTGGTTTAGGTTACATAAAGATCGTGGTCATGGTTAGAAGACATCACTGAGTGTCAGAAGAAGAATCTGGATGTGAGCAATAGTCTCCTGTGAGAAAATCACACACTTCTGCGTGTCTGCTCAGCAATCATTACCACAGTCTCTTTCCATACAGGCTCACTAGCATGATGCCAGCTGCTTACTGTACTGCTGTATACCACTGCATGTTCATTTCAGTAATCTTTCCTTACTGAAAAATGTATTAGATAAGGAATACTTTAGGTTGAAAAAAACATATGCTCTTCAGGGAATTTTAAAAAAGAGACTGAGTTTGCATTTCTGAAAATGCTTGAAACGCTCTAAATCTGACAGACAACAGGCAATGATATGGATAATATAAAAGGCTTGCAGGGATGAAATGGCCCTGATAGTACTGAGTGCAGGGAGCTAGAATGGTCTACAATTAAAGATAAAGGCATAGTCTTCTAAATTGCTGCCTAAGAATGAAACTCCATGATTTTAAAGACGTTTTACAGATAAAGACTGAACAACCATCTTGACCTCACTAATAAATGACACTTCCAACCTAAGACTCTTCATCACGGAGACTATTTTGGATGGTGTCAGTGATCCTGGTGTTAAAAGTGATAAAGTAAACATGACATCCAACACTAAATTTCTGACAAACAACAACCCACAGTGTAATTGAGGTGGTCAGCATCACTGTGTTTTAGTTAGACACAAAGCTGTGTCATCTGCATAGCAATTAGAAACAATTTTATGCTCTCAAACAATCCTGATTACAAATTATGTGCCCTGAAGTAAAAATGCTAATTTAAAACAATGCATCTAAAAACTGAGCTCCGGGGAAAAGAGACAAGTAAAGAGAACCAGAGATGAGCCAGCATTTCCAAAATTCAGACTCTTTATTGAAGGAACGCATTTTTTCCCAGAGTTGATTAGGATTGTAAGGTCGGCTGAGACGAAAGCAGAGCTTCAGCAGCAAGCAGACAAAACATTAATGAGAGCCGTTTAAATAACATATGGAGCTCTCTGAGTGGAATTTATTGAGTTATTTTTATCCATAAAGGAAATTGGGGTCCACTTTCGAGTTCACTCATAAAATCCGAGGGCACCATGGAGCACCTGCGCTGCCGACACCTCCTGCCGAGTCAAACATACTGGACAGCTGTTGAGAAGCTTGAACCAGCATGTTGCCCAACAGTAGTTTAGCCAACTATGCAAACATTCAGCACTTGAGCTTAGAGCATCAGAGCAGTAAAAAGTAAAAAAAAAAAAAAAAAGACAAGTCGCTGCCCTCCATTTGCATCACAGTTAGTTAAGTAGTTAATTAGTTAGGCAGGTAATTCAAGATTCAATTTGTAGAAGTTCACCGACTGCCATGCTGTTCTCTGTTGTTCTGGGTATAATGACGCAACTAAAAGCAGGTGCAGTGATACTATATCACCATATAATGTTCTTTTGGCCAACGTGTTACCAAATAATGGCCTACTTACACATCTAGCAGGCTGCATACCCATCCAACTGCAGATTAAATTTGACTGAAATCCAATGTTTACCCTTGTTTTGGCTCTGGTTTTGGCTCTTGTTTATTTTATAAGCTCCTGAGAAAAATATCTGGATCTCTTTGGGCTGCTAGATGTTCAACTTTCTTTGATAGGCACTAGTTTATTTTGGGTCTCACGCTGAAGAGCTGCAGATTGGGATGTTGATTTCTACTTTTATAATACTAACAACTCTTTGACATTACTGGGAGTTTTAACTCAAAAACTAAATTAAAAGGTAATTGAATTGTATTTATATAGTACTAATCGAATGTACTTTATAGTGTGCCTCTAATTTACCCATTCACAAACACACACACAGACACACTGCCGCATCTCTGTTGCACAGCAGAGTGACATTAGTGATTATATTTTCATTGCTTAAATAAACAGCAGGTTTGCTCAGCTGATTAGAATAGTTAGGCCACTGAGACATTTGCATAATGGTCTTTTCAGATGGGGTCACATTAACAGGAGCCACGTTAACATTATGGTGTGGCTCTCCAAGACACACCATAATGTGGCGTTCATGACTTCAATGGAAATTTAATGATTTTTAAAGAATGTTTTCGGAGGAAAATATCTGGCTCTTTTTGTACGTTCACCTGCTAATCGCTAACTTACTGCCGTCGACTGTGGCTGGAAGAGACACTGATGAGTGTGGTGAGACTGAACCAAAACAGTGAAGAAATAAACCATTTGTTAAAATGAAAATATAAACTATTTGAATCTTTGTTTCTTGATGTCTGTTTTTGTTATAGTTATTTGTCATTTCTACAATATCACTGATAGTAATTGTGGAAGTTACTGTTCGTAGATGAACATCAATTTTCCTTTGAATTGAATCACTTAATGACTTGCTAAACATAAGTAAACTGAATATTCAGTTGGAAATGTAACATTACAAGCTCCATTTGAGGGCAGCATGCAGCTAAAACACATTCTCATTTGACTCATGATGAATGAAGGTATGGTGAAGTATATGTCGAACAGAAATATGTCAAACCTGCATCAAAATACAATTCCACTACTCCAATACACTATTATAAGGTTAACTGTACATTTGCATCATTAGATCTTTCTGGTTTGTCTAGATTTTACAGCCAGATAGACACTGATGTTCCTGGCTGTCTGGGATACAATCAGACATGGATTTGTGTGTGTGTATGTGTGTGTGTGTGTGTGTGTAGCTGTGTAGCTGTGTACACTGGTGAGGACAGATGTTTAAACAGGCAATCATCACTCAATGAGTAAACAGCTCTGGAGATTGGACTTATGTGTGTGTAACTGTGGAGGTGAATACTAAAAGAGGAGGACAGAGATGAAAAGACAAAGAAAGTAGACAGAGGGGAGAGTAAATAAACTCTATCAGTTCACATTAGAAAGCAGCCATCAGGGCTGAATGCAGATGTGTGATTAGCCCACATTTGTGGTATTTTTATCACCCAGTGCAACTCTTTGATCACAGCCACGTGTCAGAAGTGGGAAAATCATCCTAATGGACACTTTACCCCAAGTGTGGGTTAAAAAACCAGCTCCTCTGGGCTTCACTGGCTGGTCTCTGTGGCCGCCGGCACACACACCTTTCCCGGCACACGGTCAGTCTGTCTGCTGGCATCTTCATCTCCTTCCCTCCTCTTCGTCATCCTTCTAAAGACACACTTTGAAAACAAAAATAGCTCGAGAGCAGAACGGCATGAAAAGTGTCAGATCCATAAATAAATTAGGTCTTTGTGCACCTTCTTTGAGATCGGCTGACATTTTAAAGCCTGTCAAGTATTAATACCATTTCTCATGAGACAAAGATTGTATGCTCGGCGCGTTTAAACGTTTAGTGTGTGTGTGTGTGTGTGTGTGTGTGTGTGCATGTACAATGCATGTGCATGGTTGTGCGACGGAGAGAGAGACAGTGGTTGGTTGATTTGTTATTGTTGAGAGAAACTTTACCCTTAGGCATAGCTGAGAGAGATTTTAGCAGCTTTATTCTGCCTGAAATTCACCTGACATCTTGACATAGTCATGGCCAAATTGCCTCGTCTCTCTCTCTCTCTCTCTCTCTCTCTCTCTCTCTCTCTCTCTCTCTCTCTCAAGCAAAAGCAACATATTGTTGAATAATAGCATTTTACACAAGAAAACAAAATACACTTTTAACACTCACACTCTCAATCAACCAAAGAAGTGCAATATAATATGCACTGTGAAGTGTATTTTTGTTTTTGATAGGTGTAACATGTGAGTGTATCATAATGAAATGAAACACGGGCGATTTACAGTCAAATTATCCACTACTGCTAGAAGTATCACATGTGAGGAACCAAAACCTGACACGGAGCCTAAATTGGACGAGGAAGATTGTTATTTTGGAATTTTTCGCATTTATTGGACAGCTTGACAGTGAAGAGGCAGACAGGAAACAGGAGAAAGAGGAGTATGGTATGAAGCGTTGTGGCCATGCAGCATGTGGCAGAACACTTTGGCTACCAAAATGAAGCTAAAGTATTGTCAGTTTGGATAAGGTCTTGTTTTACTGGCACCCGTCTCACTACCCACTAAAATTGCCTCTTTCTATCACCCAGCTTGGTTTAGGAGGTGAAAATAGGATTTTCTACTATTTCTAGTAGTCTTTGCAAGCATACAAACTAATTATTTGTGTAATTTATTAATTTATTTCTAATGACTTTCTTTCACTCTAATTGTTCTCTAGTCTTTTCTAATGCTGCTGCTGCAGAGGCAGAGGGTGCTTGTCAGGAATGTCCACAGTGTAATCATAGGTCACAAAAAGTGTGTTAATCAAACATCCAGCGCTGTCAGTTCTCTGGTAAATCAGTGCGTGTGCGTCACATATCATGTGCAACCAGTCTTCATAGGATTTGGTACGAAGGCTGGTTTATAGCTGAGTTGAATCAGCAGAGTACGACTGTAATGATCCAACTCCTCCAGGCACAGAGGAAGGAAAGAAGAATTACAGGAGGTCAAGAAGGTGTGTGGAGGTTAAAGGCTGACACAGAGGGAGAAAAGTAAGAAGATGTGAGGAGAAGGCCATAAAAGGTGACCTAAATATAGTTGAAGCTTCAAGGTCATTTCTCGTCTTCCTCTTCATCACCACTCGCTTTCTCTCCTTGGTTGATTTTACGAGGTGGGGGGTCACTGGTAATTATCTGCTTCTGTCAAACCTAGGAAGCTCAGCGAGTACCAGGTCACCTGTGATTCTGATTGAGGTCCTGGGCGCACACACACATACACACTCACACACTCGTGCATACATTGGGAAGCAGCAGCAGGCGAATGTGCAGCGTTTCATTACGCTTCTGATTTGGTCATTCATCATGTCACAGCCAGGTCACGCACAGCGGCCGACACATGTTTGTGTCCACAGAGACTAAGCCTGTGGTGTGTGCCTGCAGGTGTGTGTGTGTGTTTGTGTTGGCATGAAAAGGTGCATGGCTTTGTTTTCCTGTTTATACGGATCTCGTGTCCCATTCAAGTTCACTTGTTCAGCTCAAACCAAAGAGGGAAAGGTGGGGGGTGTTTAGGAATAGTTCTACATCTTCGGAAATGCACTGCAAATATGTTGCATGTCTGCAGTCTAAAGAGTCCGATTTTTTTGTCAGGACATCGTAGAAACCAATCTAGAGCTGAAAACCAGCCAAAAACACAACTCTGATGGGAAGATAATGTTGCTCTGTCTGCTTGATGTGTAAATAGGCCGTTTTTTTACACATTAGGCAAAGCATGTGCCAGTATGATTGCTGCTTTAAATGGCAGGCATAATGTGTACTTGACTTCCAAAGCTGACCTCATGCTGTTTGAAGGCAGCATAAAACAAACATATAAGATGTAAACAAGCGTGTATTATGCATCAAAGACATCATACCGTTATTACAGCTACACTGTCGTGTCTTTTTTGTATGCTCAGCAAAATGCCTCCAGGCTCTAGCTCCATTATTAACACTCAGACATGTGAGCGGTATCGATTTTCTCATCTAATTCTCAGTGAAAAGGTTAATAAGTATATTTCTGGAATTTTTTAACAATGCTTTTAATGAACATTAGGGTGATTTTGACATAATTTAAGTGTCTAAGCAGCAATTTCCTGCTTATAATGCTGATTTATTTTCTACTGCGCACATGCAGTCAAATAACTCAATCTATAGACAACTAAGAAATCCAAAAGTCGAAGGCAGAAAACAGAAAATGGGCAAAATGTACAAATGTTCTCAAACTGAGACTGTGAGACAATAAACAATCATTTCTAGACAACAACATTAAAGCAATCATACGAGTGTATATGGCTTCTGAGAAACTCATTCAGGTGTAACACCAAACACTAAGGGCTTCATTAGAAGATGCCTCCACTCAAATGTATTTTAATATATGCACACCTCGTATGAATGTTAAGTGTGTTGCATAAATTCCCTCCTCCTTGCTAGGCTAATGTATGAATGGACTGTGTGTGGACGTCCCTGTGTGGGGAACATTAGATAGCAAATGGATGTTTCTGTTCAGAGACACTAACAACGCAAACACGGATCAAAGCTCTGCCTCGGCCGTAGTTCAGTAACCTCAGCAATATGACTGACAGCGAGGCTACAAGTACACATGTTTGTTTTTATGCGCCTTTACTGTTCATACTTTTTCTGAAAGCGTGACCTTTGAAAGGTCTGTGTGGAAATTACATATAAGGGGAGCTGGGAAAAGTCACTCAAACCTGTTTCTGCCATATAATAATATGATAGATTAACAGCCTCTGTTCAGTAATATTTCACATATTATGATTGTAGATTGAATGTGTAAAAATATTCTGATAAATGGCAAAATTGTCTCTTTTAATATTTTGATTGCGATCCAGCAGATTGTGTTATATTACGTCAACAGCACCTTGAATCCATTGTAATTGTTATACCACCACCTAGTGGTTAATTACTGTCATCACCACTTGCTTCAGAGGGCGTTTTTACACACTATTTCAGCTGAAGGAGAAATACTTTTAAAACTGCATGAGTCGGTTAATCCATTAACCAAGCAGATTACAATTTAACATGTTGATTAAAAGACAAATGTTTACTAACTAATTGCTTAATTTTAGCCAATTTGTGCATTGCATTGTGGGAGAATAGTGTGCATCGACAGTGTGCACACAAAATGCATTCTTTTGAGTGTTCAGTTTATGTAATACTAATCAGCATGTAGTGGGGATTTGGGACACGATGCCTCAGAGCAGTATAAACTGTTTTTTTTTTTTAGCCTACACTAACTGCAAAACACTATAATGATTACAATTAGTACGTGGCATAGAACAGGGTCACCTACACTGTAGAGAGAATAGATTGACATTAAAGAGTTAGTTCAACCAAAGTCTAAAACTAAACTAAACTCAAACTTAATTTGATAGTTTTGTTTGTTTTGGCTCAGGTCTCTGAGATTTCTGTCAAGGAGGTGAAAAGAATTCTTTTTTGTGGTTCAAAAAACATTTATCAACAACTGAATCATCCAGGACTCTGTTTCAGGACAATGCTGGTGAATACAATGTTTTAACGCTTTGAGCAGCACAAACTAGATTCTATTCCCCTAAATAGTTTGAGGCAGAAAACTCAAAGAAAGGCACATAAAACAGAAACTGTCTGTATGTCCAGATAAGTGAGAATCAGCATCTCATTAAGAAGGTGAATTATTTTGTTAAGACAGTCATTTATTGAGGCACTTGACACAAGCCATGGAATGTACAAATTAAATACAACAAGTTTAAGGTATTTTTCACATTCTTGCATCTGTAAACATGGTTAAAGATAATACATTCTGACAGGTAATTCACATTGGGCTTCCCTCCCACTGGAGAGACGCGTGAGAAAAATATCAACACCTCGCTCAGGGTAGTGTACAGTATACGACACAGAGTGTACAAAACAGCAGTGGAGCCAAATACAAAACTATTACCTGACCCTCATAACAGTAACTCTTCATTCAAGAGGAGCGCACATCTGTCAGGAGTGGATCAGCGAAAAAGCCACACGTAGACAAGCCGATCACGTGCTCTCATTTTACCTGAACTTCATCTATTCATTCTAGTCATTTCACGTAACATGTGTAGGAGGTAAGTAAACTCAGGGTGAGGCATCTAAGTCTATTTAGCAGCACAAGTACACTTCTCTACTTCATTATTCAATAAATATATAAGTACATTATTTTTTTTTTGCAGGCATGTGCACAGGCCAGACATGTCTGTCTGCTTTGGCTCTAGGATGTAAACATGAACGTATTTTTTGTATAATAACTTGATGATCATCTGTTTCATTTCTGCTACTTGGCAATCACAAAAATACTGTAGTTTTTATTTCTCTTTTCATTTACAGTTTTATTATGTTGTCTTAACTGTCTGTGTACATGCCTGCTGTGTAAAAACGTCTGAGGACCAAAAAAAAAAAAGAAACATTTCAGGTGTGACGGTGGATAAGGCTGCTGTCGGGCTACTAGTCATTAATAGATACAGACTGAGGTTTGAATGTGAAAGCTACAGCTCAAGTTTCCAAAGCTTGAGGATGTTCGAACTGTTTGTTCCCCCTGTTGTCCTCCAGGGGAGCTGGGCCTAAACATCTAAGCTAAACGTCTGGCTCAGCATCAGTAAGGGTTGGTGTCAATAAGGCTGCAGTTAAAGGAATATTCCACCAAAATGTTTTGAGTATCAACCTTAATTTAGGTTCATGTTGTAAACATCCCAAACCTGTAAACATGTCAAAATATGGTGGCGTGTTTTAATTTTGACGGACTGGAATTGAGGCTTGCACTGATCTTCACCTCGCTGTGTATTTACTCTAAACGTAAGACTTAAGGGTTTTAGCAACCTGAAGTTACTTCCAGGTTGTGTGAGGAAGGCTGTGAACAGAAATAAAACATTAAGAAAATATCGTTGAACATGAAATTAAATGAAAGATTGAAAAAATCCAAAAACCCGAAACGTCTTGTTTGATACTCAAAGCACAGGTTTCCTTTGAGGAACTTAAAACTTGGGCACGATAAGTTGATGCTCAGTCTCCTGTAGACCATCAGTCATCTCTAGAGTGTCCCAGAGTGACTGTTTTGAGTCTGTCCTTGTGTTGTTTGGTATTTATGTCGTACTTTGTAGCCCGGTGGTGACAATATGGCCACGCAGAGTTGTTAAACACTGGGATTTTACTCCTGTATGCTCCATATGAGATCAGCTGTCTCTGTCAGAACATGGTAAAAGTCTGCCTGCTCAGACAGACACAGACTTAAAAACCTATCTATTTATACCTGTGTGAATGACGCCTACTAGCCCGTCCCGTTCTGTGGAGTGAGGCTCTCCCAGGGGCAGATTATCTCTTTGGCTCCGACTCCTCCGAGAGAGGAAGCCTTGTTCTCCTCCTCCTCATCCTCAGACTCTATGGGGTAGATACGGCACTCTGGAGGAATATCCACTTTAATCTGGAAAAAACTGTGGAGGGTGGCAGAAAGGACTCAGTGAGACGCATGTGTGATGTTATGATGAAATACAGTGCAGTCAGAAAGTATTTGGACGGTGACACATTTCTGTTGTGTTCGTTCCACACCAGAATATTGGACTTGAAATGTGAAAATGAGAATTTGGTTAAAGCCCCAAAAGTCTTTCTCATGCATCCTCACCCACTTTAAGTGGACAGAAAGTAATTGGACGGGTTGACATATACAGCAAACTGAAATAAAATAACCGTTATTAAAACAGTATTAACTGATTTTTATTTATTTATTTACTGGACATTTGGGGACAGGGAAACCTTGACATGCGGTATTATCACCTTGTGAAGTTATAGGTGACAAACCTCCCTCCTCCACCAGATGGAGCCATGTGGGACTCTTGATCTAGCCACTAATCAGGTGAAGGCTCAGGTGTTGCTGCTGTGCTGCTCTCCTGCTTTCTCCTCACCACTTCATGAACCTGTAACTTACTTTGATTCCAATGTTTTACCTTTGATGTGTTTAGTTGTTACGTTAAGGTCGTGGGAACTGTTTGTTATATATCATTTTTGCTCCGCGTTTAGGTTGAAGAAGCTGTTGTCGATTATTGCAGAAAGCATGACAAGAGAGATGTTTTAATAGTGGAGAGCTAAGTAAACGCCTTGCAGGTGGTGTACTGGGAGTTTTTTTAGAGATTTTTTACTAAAAACAGCTGGTTTATGAAAACAGGGTTGATGACAGGGGTGAGATTAAATTAAAACAGTTGTGAAACCAAAAGTGTGCTTATAGACTCTAAAATGCTAGAAATTTGTGGAACTATCGAATGATTTTTTTCATGCAGGACTGTTTTTGTGTGTTGTTTTGTTTGTGCGTCTGTCTCAGTCTAACACTCACTTGCCAATCCGTCTGGGTGGAGCCTGACTCGGTTGATCTGGGCTGATTGGCTGAATGCGGCTACTTGTTCCAGCTGCTGAGTGGCATTTGGGCGACAAGCTGGCGAACATGGTGGAGGGGGCGCAGCCACGTTTCAGCAGACGACGCAGGGACAGAGCCATTCGAGACTTGGACACATTTCCACCTACAGGGCCTCCAGCCACTGGGTTCCCCTCACGTACTCCTTCATCGGCCTCCACTCGCCGTTCTGAGGCAGAGTTGCTGTCCAAGGCCACGCTGATAGGGGACGGACAAGCTGTGGTGTGGGCCAGGAAAGGCAGAGAGGGCGAGGCGTTGGCAGAGGGGAAGTCAGTGATGCCAGAGTAGACAGCGAGGTGGGGGACAGGCGTAGTGAAGCGGCACAGCTGTGAGGTCAAAGGCCAGCAGACACAAGTCAGAGGGCACCGCCAGAGGGTTTCACTCAAAAAATAAGAAGAAAAATCAGCAGATGGCTCCTTCCATACATATACATACACAATCAAACTAAACAGAAGACATCACAACCATAATATATCACAAAGAGTTTTGTAATTGAGTGGCAAATACTGGCTCCAACATGCTTCAAGTTTTTATAAATAGAAACACAATTCCCCAAAGCATGCTCAAGTTCTGTTCAACTAACAGTCCAAAAGAGAAATATTCATTACACTACACAGCATGAGGAAAGTCCAGAGGAACGGAGGACGTGACAAAGTACATGAAAACAGTGAATGAATGACAACTCAAGACAAACAGAAGAACATGAGGTTGTTCGTGGGTGTTTTATTAGGTTATGACTGATGACAAAGAAAACATACAAGTACAGAACACTGTATGAGTGACGATGGACAGTACAACATGTATTATGAGAAACAGCACGACAGACAAACAGCTACAACTTTTATGGGCTGAAATACAACAGATGGCAACAGATGGCCCAACATGACCCTTTGTCTTGTGCCTGTTGTCAGTTCTCAACATGGCTCGTGTGTGGACATGTGCATAGCATTTTTTTGAGTTGAGTGAACTAACTTTGTAAAATAGTCTCAAATTATCCCACTACTTTCAATATTGCACTTTTTCCACTATTTTCTTTGCAATTGCTTGCACTTTCTGTAGCACTAACAAACACACCAACATGACAGTGGTCTGCAGGGTAGGTTCTTTATAGAGATTCTAGATTTTTTGTGGCATTATCAAGCTGAAACAATCACCAACTAAGAGCTCTTTTCCACAGAATGTCACACCGGAAATAGATATTTATGATTCTTTGACGTTAGTATGGACATATACTGCATGTCTGGGTTTATTTTAATACGATAAAGTAGCTCAGTTTTTTGACATACATTGACATATCATCAAGTTGATATGACAGACGTATTAGCAAACAGTTGCTTTTTTTGTACATCTAACAGATACAAAGCAACGTTATTGATTTGGCGTTGAGTTTCTGTATCTATCAATCTGGTGAAGTCCTATATTCACTATCTTTTAGCTCTGTTTTTGGTCTCCTCCAACTCCTGAGAGAAATATTTGTTTCTTCTGTCTGCCTGTTGTTTGGTGTAGTGGACACACACAGCGTGGCTGCTCTGGAGCTGCTGCACTGCTGTCAGCCACACTCAAACTAACTAAACTATATTGAGTTTGCCTTTGATAATAGCCATCAAATGAAAGCCTGAAAGGGGCCACAGAAACACTACATGGATTTCATTTTGAAACTAATACAGGAATTTATTGAGCTAAAAAAATATATATTTTTAAATCTGTTACTACAGATTACTACTGTAGTGAATGTTATAACGTTGCTGGTATGAACACAGTTTCACTGCTTATTTTTGCTGTGCACCATGCGTGTGCAATGTGCCGAATCTCTAGATCTGGGCTTTGTGGCTGCTCTAACCTGTCAACATGGGCACCGAAGTAATGATGTGATCCACACGTGCTGCTCAGGTGGGCGAACTGGGGAACTGCAGTGAGGTTATAATTCTCTATGATGATCACTACGAGGGACCCCTTCCATATGAAACAGTCATTTGATCCATTGTTATTATAAAAAATACTATTACTATTATAGCAGCTTTAAACTTGAACTAAAATTGCATTCAAATGTAAACATTATCAGACTACAAAAATAAACTCTGGATAAACTGGAACTCTTTTTCAATGCTTCCGCTAAATTATTTAATGATAATTTGATAAAATAATAATAATAATGTAATGATAATTATAAGATCTAATCCTGCCTGATTAGTAGGAAAACTCCTACGTCACTGAACATCACGTGTGTGTGTCTGTTCAGCTCCTACTAGTGCGACGAGACGGTGGTTTAGCAGTGGTAGTAGCAGCAGCAGCAGTGGGAGGAGGAGGCGCCTCCTTGCCCTGCTTGCTGAGTTTGCTCATGACCTGCGTGATGTCAACGGGGCCAGTGGCGGCCATCTTGGCCCTCTGTTCCTGCTCCTGCTGCCGGAGAATGATGGGGCTGACACTGGGCCGCCTGTTCCTTGCATTCTGCTCCAACTGCGTGTCACTGGGGCAGCACAAAAAAGACAGAGTGTATGGAGGAGAGAAGTAGGAGGGAGAAACCTAAAACTTTTTCCAGTGTCAACCTTTGCAGCGAAGAGTCAATGCTTTCTTTTCCTCATGTGTACTGTAAGTTCTGTATCTTTTCTCAGTTAAATCAGTAGATAAAAGCTCAACATCGTCTGAAAAATGCCGTTAAAAGACTGAGAATTAAAACCTGTCTCTTACCTGAATTTGTGCTCGTCAGGACAGATGGCCTTCTTCTGCGTGTCCTTAAACACTGGAGATTTCATGTAGCGACCATATGAGTCCTTTAAGATATACAATGACAGTGAGTACAAGCTTGAAGGAAATATAACACCACTGTTATCTTGTGTTTACACCCACCTACTGGTGTTTTTACTGACCTTCTTCATGAGCATGTAGATGTGAGTTTGGGCTGCGTCCAGCACGTATCTGTGTGGGTGTCTCAGGCCTTTCACCGTGACTTCCATTGTCTTTCCGTCGATGTTGATCCACCGAGGGGCACCACGTGCCAGGAATGCCCTGCGATCACGAAAGTGGAAGAAACAGACAAAACGCGAAAAACTACCATCAGTGATGGCATGCCACTATGTATATTTACTCAAGTACTGAACTTAAGTACAAAGTTGAGGTACTTTAACTTGATCTGAACAGCTTATAAAATATAATGTCTTGTTATAGGTTCAATCAATTCAACATTATATATAATTTGAGCTGAAATGATATTAGTTGATTGATAGGAAATTTATTGAAAAACTATTTTGGTAATTGTTTACATAATTTTTCATGCAAAAAATGCCAAAGTTTTAATGGTTCCAGCTTCTCAAAAGTAAGGATTTTCTGCTTTTCTTTATAATTATTTAAATATTTATTGTTTATTTGTTAAAAAGGAAATCCTCACATTAGAGAAACTGCACCCTGAGAATGTTTGCCTACTATTGCTTACCTACTTACTTATCAAAACAGTCCCTATCAACATTCATTAGAGAAGACTACACAGGGAATAACTTGAGACATTACTTGTAAATCTCCTCCGCTTTCTCCCTCATCATCGCAGCATCGCCCCACCTCAGGTCTTCACATCCCTCCCAGAATGCCAAGTTCTCACCTAAGATGGTTCAGAACAGAATCGAAAATATTAGAAAACAAACACAATTACCACACTATTCTTAGCTCCTTCTAACGGCTCAAAGATGAATTAACCGTGCGACCAAAAGTGAATCTACTGTGCAGCAAGTTCGTGACGATAACACTTCTGTTATTAGTGCTGTTCAGCTTGTTTTTCTTTTCTTCTCTATTATCTAATTAAAATAACCACCATCGTACCGCTGAATTCTTTCTTCAGGAAGAGTCTGAAATCATCCCGTCCTCTAGGGTCTGAGAGCAGCTCTCCAAAGCTGAGCGTCCACCTCTCCACGCGCATTTTAGTCGGTATTTCCACACTGTTACACACACAGAGGAAGACATTCACCCAATTAAACAAAATGAACACGTTCCTCTAGATTACACTCCAACATTCAGGTGAATCTTAATAAATGCAACATAAATCATGCATCCTCCTCAGCTGACTCACTTGGGCATGTTCAGGGTCCAGTACGTGATATCGTCAGTGAGCCAGGGGTTGCTGGGAAGACACTTGGCGAGGAAAGGGTCGTGGTTGTTATAAGTGGTGCAGTACTTCACCAATCTGCAAGAACAGGGGACAAGAACTTTTAAGATTACAGACAATGATGCGGCCAAAGAGAATGCTGTCCTGCATATTATTTTTAAAAATAGCATCACATTACATCAATACACTCAGGTGTGTACCAGGAGTGAGTCACACCACTCAATGTCAGCCAAAGTGATCATTGGATTCCTGAACAACCAAGCTGCTGTAAATCGGTGAGCAGAGCAGCTTATCTGTTTGGCCAGATGTTAAAATATGTTACCTTCCCCGTGATGTTTATGTTTCAGATTTGATTCGACTGTCTCTTTGCTAAATAGCAGGATATCTTTAAAATGTGGCGATAGTTTTAATGAGGTTTAGCTGAAAGTTCACGCATGGCTCAAGGGATAAGTGATATTTTTGAGAGAGTCAGTCCAGGATTGTTTGACACTCTCTTCACTTTTTCAGGATGAAAAATATTCAGCGTACATGACGAGCTAGTGAGGAAGGTCCGCTCCATGTTTGCACTGGGAGTGGACAGTCTGGAGGCAGTGGCACAGAGGAGGATGATGGCCGAGATCAAAGCCACCCTGGATCACCCCTCTCAGACTGTACATCAGCAGTGGAGACCACACACTATGCCACTCTTAGGTATGCACTGTAAGTGCAAAAATAGCATGATAAGAAGTCACTGAACCATCTATCTGTATCTATATCACATTTTCTCATCAAATCTCATCCATGCATGACGTTCACCTCCCCTACAATTGCAGGCCAGCCAGTTGAGATACGGCGAAACATGTGTATGCCATTTTGAGACACACACTGTGCGATGCAACTAATCTAATGCGACTAGTTTGTCATAAATATAAGCAGAGCAGGAACATAATGGAATAGCTTACGCGCCAATGGATACAGATGACTTCACTCTGGGTCTCATGATGGACTGCTGGGTAAAGATCATCTACAGGAGGCAGAGAAGAAATTACAGCTTTAAAATGTCAGGAAAATAGACCTGTCTGTATGGATCAGCGCTAATGGTCAACACAACTGTTGGTTTTGAATGAAACGGGGCGAAAGGAAAGTAAAATCACACTCACGATTCTTTCATAGAAGTCAGGTGTTACTGTCTGTGGAAGAAATAGATGTTAAATGTTACATTACAGATTATATGTCATATTAGAATAAATCAAATACATTTATAAATCTACAAATCTACATCTTTAGAAATAAAGAGGGATATTGTGTCCTGGGCATTTGGTTGTTTATGTATCTTTGTGAGGACCATTTGAGGAGATTTACACCTTGAGAGTGAGGACATTTTGGATAATTCTTCCTTTCTTGAAGGACTGTTTGAGGGCTAACACTTAGTTTTAAGGTTAAAAGAGTACTCCACCAAAGCAGCATTGCTCTCCTATAATTCTGGCAGATTCAGAAGTAGAACAAAAGTACCAACATCAGAGATATTTTCTTTTTTATTCAATGTATTCATCTTCCTTGTCAAGGGAAGGAGGAAAGTTGTAATTGGTGGAGTTCCCCTCTAAAGTTGAAACTAAGTTTAAGTCCAGGTTAGATTAAGGGTTAAGTATGTAGTTGTGATTGTGTGTGTGTGTGTGTGTGTGTGCGTGTGTGTGTGAGTGTGTGTGTGTATATGTGTGGGCAGCTGTAACCAGTTTAAAAGTCTGTAGAAAAAAGTCTGTAGGAAAATGCCTGCAGAAGAGAAGAGAAGAGAAGAGAAGAGAAGAGTTTTAGTAAAAGTAATATGATTTAAAACAGCAGACAGGGAAGTGAAAGGGAAGATAAGCAGCCTTTACTGCAGCTGGATCCTATGTATTAATACAGCCTCTTAGCTACTATAAGCTGATTGACAGGAATTATGTTCATACAGGTCAAGCAGACACTCACCTGTTACCTCGGCTGTGTTAGGATCTGCTCGCCGTTCCAGTCCATAGTCCATAACACTCACAGTCCCTGGCTACACACACACACACACACAAATATACACACACACCAACAAAAAAAAGTGTTTACAAAAGGACTAATTATTTAAAGCAGATGGCTGTTTATGATGCTAATCGTAGGCTTCTAATGTGTCACACTTTTCCTGACCATCTGATACAACAAGAGGCTGTGATGCTGTGAATTCTCTGTTTGACGTTACAAACACAACTTGGAGAAATTTCTTTGTTTACAGCAGAGGCTTTAAATATTTATTGACTTGAAACCACATTTACCAGTATGCAGGACACGTCTGTCTCTGGATTATAATATTATCTTAGACAGGAAGCTGACTATGTGACTGTCTAGTGTGACTGTGTAACATACATCCTGATTTTTATGCAATTTGAATGCAGACACCCTTTGTATATATTTTATGCTGCCCTGAGCAAAAGAGGGTGCTTTTGTAATAAACAAAAGTTACATAAAAGTGTCCATAACTAATAATGCATGTGAAGAAAAATTGTCAACATTTTCAGTGGAAGAAAAAATGAAGTACTTCAAAGCACATTTCTGTAATTTCTTGTTACAGATGGGTTAAAGTTGAACATTTCGGGAAAGAAACTTGAACACTTTCGATGCTATGATGAGACAGTTTCTTAGCTCTGTACGTTTAGTACACAGAACAAGCCACAAGGCCACTAGCCTAGCTTAGCTTAGCATAAAGACTGAGAGCAAGGGGAAACGGCCATCCTTGTTGTCTGCAAAGTTAAAGAATACACCTGTCAGCACGTTGAAGCTCAGAAATTTAATCCATACACACACAACTCAACACAGGAGAGGGAGGATGGTTCCCTGCTGACCCCCTGTTCCTCCTGCTTTATAAGCATTGTGCATGAACCGGTTTTAAAGGGAGATTATGTAACTTTTAAAAGAAGAAATAACACAATCTTTCACTTGCAATGAAATGTATTAAAAAGAATCCTTGTTCAGTTTAATAAACTCAGGGGTTTTGCTGCTACGGCCTTAATTGGTCTGGTGTGACCACCTAGCTTATCGTGGCTAATGGTAATTTAAATATTATCATTACATTTACATATTATTATCATTATATATTATAACATTAACATGTTGCTGTATAATTGATTTCTCTGAAAACAACTTTATTTAGGAATGTGTAACATATTTACACAATATGGCGTGGAATAAAAGATTATGTAATAAAGCAGGACCTGCATTAATCTTTGATATTTGCTTTGGAGGCACATATTCCCAAACAAATTTGTACTTAATCAAATTGCATAAACCAAATGACCCACGGCGAACATGGGTCTTTTAGGGACCCTGGAGGTCTGGGGAGCCGTTTCACACTGAGCCTGATCAGTAATTCAGCCTCACGAAAAAAAGGGTGAAACTCAAGACTCACAATGTCGCAAGCAGAAGGTGCAAACCACTGCACCACATCTCCTACGCAGTGTGAAATATTAATCAGTCGTGCCCTTTTCCTCTGACTGGACATGTAATGGTAATGAGGCATCATGGGTAGAGATAATTAGATACCCTGGGAAGTATAGAGGTGGAGTGCAATTTATTTTCAGACTGCAGACTGATATGACTGCTGGCAATCCACTGATAACTACATGAAGCTGTGTGTGTGTGTCTGTGTGTGTGTGTGTGTGTGTGTGTGTGTGTGTGTGTGTGTGTGTGTGTGTGTGTGTGTGTGTGTATTCTCACCGGAGGTCTGTGAACCACCCAGTAGGCTCTCTCCTGGCACTCAAACACCACACGGTCCGGTTTCTTCCTCTCCTTTGCGGCCCTAAAAATCCCCCACAAACACACAGAATCATAACGCCGTCTTGGTCTTATATTTAAGTGAGGTCTTTGAGCATTCTCACACACCTACCTGTACTGTTCTTTAGCTTGCATCACTATGAAATCCCATTTATGATTCATCCACTTGTGAAGACGGTTGTACTGCTCCTGAGGACATAAAATAACACCTCAGTAAATGTCAGCAAACAAATTTTCTCTTGGGTCTCTCTGTCTCGTTCTCACCTGTTCATGCAGCTCCAGGATTCCCTTCTTACGTATGTTTCTTTTCGCCAGGTAGATTGCTTCAATGATGAAACAGAAAGGAGTGTTAAGAAAGTACTGGTAACAAAAACAGGAGATAAAGTATGTACAGCTCCAGTCACGCTCACCATAATCAGTATCCTCAACGGCCCACTGCTGTGCGGGCCAGAAATACGGTGTCTGGAGAGGATAAAACACATGTGAGTTGGATGTGGCTGTTACAGAGCAGAACCAATATTTAGGTTAATTCATCATGCTCACGAAACCAAAACCAGACCAAATGAGGTTAGTGAGAAAAAACAAGCATTTTTATTCTATCTAATGGTGAAATGTTTATACAGGCAGAGCAGTTCTGCAGAAATTTGCAAACATTAAGTTTAACAACCTCATGACTCTATGGCTGAATGAATAAGTGTTCCGCAAATATTAACCTTTTAAGTCATTTATCAAGATAAACGGCCAAACACTGGCTGGTTCCAGCTTCTCAAAAGTGTCTCTTTTTCTGTTTTATAACATCATAAAGTATCTTTAGGACACCACTTTATGCTTTGGGGAGTTGAGATGGGCATTTTTCAGAATTTCTTATACATTTTCTAAATTTAATCAAAAGAACTATTGACAGATAGATGAATAATGAAAATAATCCTCAGTTTCAACATTAATTATCTCAGTTTAAGTTACTATGTGCTTAAGCAAAGAAAGGTTAAGTTAAGAGGCGGCCTGTGGAGTTTTCTTTTTAACAAACAAAAGCAAAACGTGTTGCGTGTATCCTTGCAGTCTAACAAAAATGTGGAAACTCACTGTGGAATTTCCTTCCTCATAACACCATTTTAGTTACCAGCACAAACTGTTGTTTAACTGTTGTGCATCCTCTTGCAAATGCACAGCATGGACCCACTCAGAAAACTCCACAGGGCACCTTTGCAGTTCCCATATTATGGAAAATGCACTTTTTAATGCCTTTTGAGCATAAATATGTGTTCCCTCTCTGTTCCCTGTCCTTTTCCTCTGTTTCTATAGTTCTTCATCTTTCAGTAAATGTGAAAACACACCGTTTAGATTTGGTTCCCGTTATGATGTCATAAGGGGATCCGTTAATGGTGCGACCTCCTCCACCCCCTCAGCTGACTGATGGTCCCGCCCACTGAAAACCTGCTGAATAAACCTCTCTGTTCGCTGTTCTTCCTTCCCTAATGTCAGTTCCCAGTAACACGAAGATGTCAAAGGCGAAATTGTTTCTGTTCCTCTAAAATGGAGGGTTCAGACTGAGGCTGAAAACAGCTGCTGCAGCCATGTCTGAGAAATAACGTGTTTTTTGAACATGAAACCATGTAAACCTGCTCTAGTAGGACTGCCAAATTTAAGTACTGAACTTAAAAAAGAGAATAATATGGGACCTTTAAAGTTAAATCAGTCAATCAGTCTTTATCTATATAGCACTAATTCATAACAAATGCTATCTCAAGCATTTTCCATAAAGGTCTAGACCAAACTCTTTAATTAAAAGACAGACCCAACGATTCCAGAATTCAAGATTAAGGGTAAAAAGTCGAAGCTTCCTATGAGTCCTGTCGAAAGTGCTAAAACTTTATATTTACATCAGCCTGGTTAGACATAATTTTTCAGAAGATGGCCAAAATCTCAGAGGGAAGGTAAGTTTTGAAATGTGGCACGTTTACCTGGAAGCGATAGAGGGATGCATCTGGTTTGATCACTAAACGTTTGTGGTCCTGTAGAGGGTAGATGTATCCTAACGCCACCAGCGTAGAGCCGAAACTCTTCGCCTCTGAAGAGGAAACAGACAGGAATTTAAGAGCCTCCGTGGCATTTCTGGTGATATTCACTTCAAAGGAGGGTCACGACCAACTCTAATGACTTGAAAGGACTCACATAAGACCTCATGATAACATCATAAAAACAGGATTTCTGACAAACACCCTCTTCTCTCACCTTGTGCGTCTATTTGGAATCTGTCCACTAACCACGCAATTATGTCTTCACCTGAGGACAAAAGATGGAAGTCAGAGGTAATTTAATATGAAGCATCAAGAACATTGAGGAGTCAGTGCTGTGGTTTGCGTGTCGATGGGCAGGTGGGTGACCGGCTGTGCTGACAGCCCGTGAGCCCCCACAGCTAATGTGGGGAGACAGACAGCGGGAGAGAGAAGAGGGGGAGGAAGAGAGGGTCTGTGGAGGGAGCACAGCAGTGAACAAGGAGGAAAGGAAAAGAGGAAAAAGGGAAGAAGAGAAGAAGCAGTTTGCATGTTGGCATAGTTTTATTCATTCAGCTGTTTTCGAATCTCTCAGATGACGTAGAAGTCTAGGTTGCCGCTCTTCTTTTTCTTCCTCCTCCTCCTTCTCCTCCTCGCTGTCTGATCTCTCTTGTTTCTCCGTCTCTGTTTCTTGCTGTTTTCCTCTCGCCTGCTCAATCATCATCCTCCTCCTTCACCTCCTACTTTTTCCCTCTCCCTGACTCCAAGACTGTGGGGGTTGTCATGGAGATTAAATCTGTAGCTCTCCAGTTTGAGCCCAGAGCTCTGGTATCCTCCAGTGGCACAATCACTCATCCAGCTGCTGAATAACATCGAGTGTGTACTACTGTATATGTGCATTCATCAGTGTGTGTGTGTGTGTGTGTGTGTGTGTGTGTGTGTGTGTGTCGTCTTTACCAGTGAGAGCGTGCGGTATTGTTGTGATAACCAGTCTCTGAGGCTGCGACTTCACTCCTGTTTTGGGGTCCTGCATCTCCAGTATCACCTTCTCTGCCTGCAAAGGAATATTATGGGGGGTGAGACTAGGTTGCCATGCCAACAGATTGCTTTGACAACAGGTTGTAGGAGCAGGAAAACAGGGCTGCACATACTGTAATTTCTGGATTAGAAAAGGGTTGGATGGATTTGTTGGTTAAATCTGCACCAAAATAACTGGACATGATGGTGCCACCGTGCACAACATCCCTTTGGACCCCTTTTCTGGTTAATGGAAGATTTACAAAAATGGCATCAAATTGCTGCTCATAGATTTGAAAACTCTGAGGGAAAATTGTCCCCCCTGAGATATTAAGGCTCACTAACAAACCTCGTAATGAATACTTCCTATAAGACAAACGCTGGGTGATTTAGTGGCCGCGACTAGCCGACTCTCACAGCGCCACTCTTCCGCCCAAAAAAGATGCATGAGAATTAGATCTGAACCTTAACGCTGCATTCAAACATGTCGAGAGGTGAGATGAGAGGTTTGTTTCCTGACCTGAGCTCATGGCTTTTGTTTGGTCGTGTGGGAGGTTTTGCGGTGAGTCACTGCCCTCTAAACAGTTTTTTTCAGTAATCTGATCCCACAGCTCCCACAGCTCAGGTGTGCTCTTTCAAGAAATCATGCAGTGCATTAACTCAGTTTGTGTGTGTGTGTGTGTGTGTGTGTGTGTGTGTGTGTGTGTGTGTGTGTGTGTGTGTGTGTGTGTGTGTGTGTGTGTGTGTGTGTGTGAGAGAGAGAGAGACAGAGAGAGTGGCTGACTCCCGGGCCTGTTTGAAGTGGCTTTGTGCTTTGAAGTCGTCCTGGAGAGGCTATAAGCCCCAGGCAGAGCCGGACCAAAGTGGGCTTTCATGGACCAAAAGTTCTCCTGGAAATTAGCTCTCTGGGAGCATTCCCCTGGAGAGCAGGACATCCTGAGTGCTGGATCAAGAGACTCTGAAAATATTTTGCTAATGAAAGACCTTTTTGTCTTAACTATTTCCTGCACAATTTCTCTAATGCCAAATATTATTTCATTATGAATATCCAGCCCCTGGAGCGAGTGAATTTGAAATGGTGGATGGCGAGTCGAGCCCCACTCTGGCCACAGGACCAGGCTGCTGTTTTCCAATACACGGTGCCTGGATTAAGTTCTTCCCAGCGCCTGGTTGGTGTAGATGGAAGCACTGATACTGATCCAGGCTTAGTGCTTATTAAACTGAATGACCTTATCACTGTGAAAAGGTTGCAAGAAAACACGGTCTAACATTTAATGTGACAGACAGAAGCACACTGAAAGCAACATGGCATTTGTTGTTTGTTGTCTTGTCATGCTGTTAACCTACATGTATTTCTGAAAACTTATAAAATGGTATTTTTTACTCTAAAATTCAGATTTGCACTCATAATTAAAGCATGGTATATTTATCTGCTTTTGTTGTTGTTGTTGTTGTTGTTGTTGTTTTGCATTTGCATGCTTTGTTGCCTCACAAAAATGTCTAACCTGCACTAAAAGCATCAGGAAAACCAGGATTAGTCTGAGAACCTGTAGATAACGCATATAGTTTTAGAGGCTAACGCAGTTTCTAGGAGCAAACATTAACACAGACAGTGTTTATGAGGGTACAGCAGACCACTCCAGCCCAAGCATTGCGTTAGAGCATTCAAACCGAATAAGTGACCTATCTATAGGTGCGTCCGCAGGTATAGTCTCCAAGCCTGAGCAGGGCTGTGAAAACCATCCCTGATATAAAAGCAGAGCCTACCTTCTTGAGACAAGCCATCCGTGGTCGATACCTCTGTCCATGATCCCGGATTGCGTTTCTGATGGTCATTGTTTTTAATGATTTTCCGTCTCTCAGACACACACACACACACACACACAGTGATACTGCCGCCTGTGAGCCCTGTGTCGTGTGGGGATGCTGGAGGGGAAGTGCAGTGATAGATACTGATGCTGTCTTCACGTGTTCCCACTGAGCTCCTAGTCGGGAGGTAGGAAATCACAAACATGCTGTTACTTTCCCATTTTCCGCATTCACGTAGGCCTGATAATTAAATTAGCTTTAAGGCAGTATGTGATAGAATCCAACCATGCGAATCCACAATATGAATTACTTTCATCAAACTATAGAGAAAACTCAGAAAGAATAAAACTTTAAATAGCACTTTTTTCCATCAAATACCAACGACTATTCCGTGATTATCACCTCATCAATACTACAAAAACCTCAGAAAAGGCCGACTCATAGAATCTTGATCTAAATTTCCCATTTTATTACTCTTTTTAAAGTGCGTTCAAATGTAGTTGTCATATTTCCAACAATCCCTGAAGGTAACATATAATATGTTATGCAATTACTAAAGTGAACCAGCAGGGGGGGACATGGCACCGCCGGTTAGCTAAATCTGCTATTCCGATTTATTTTACAAACTTAGCTCAAATATATTACATTATTTTGTTAGATATAAACCCCACAGAGTGTTTAAGTTTACTTAAACCGAGCGCTTTGGTTGTAAACGGTCGTTAAGACCGTTAAAACTGACGGTTGCTTAAGCTAACTGACATTCTTCTACATGAACCTCTAAAGTTGTGTTTCTATGTGTCAAGGCAAACGTGGCTACAGGCAAAATGTGATGTTTGCGAGAGCCAACTAGACATAAACAAGTAAGTGTGGAGTGAGTTAAGGTTGGTGGTAAATAGCTGCACTACTTCCTGAGTTTAGGGAAGGGGCTTGGTCCCGTGCCCGCGCCCCGCGAACGCGCATCAAATTAGCATCGATGAAGTTTGTGCGAACATGGCGGATTTCCTGCCGACCAGGTCCGTGTTAAAAGTTTGTCTACCCGTCTGCCTGCTGAACAGCGGCGAGGTGGAGCAGCTCCGAAAGTCCAAGGAGATCGACAGATGCCTCTCCCGGGAGAAAACGTACGTGAAACGGCTGGTGAAGATCCTGCTGCTCGGCGCTGGCGAGAGCGGCAAGTCGACTTTCCTCAAACAAATGCGGATCATCCACGGCCAGGACTTCGACCAGCGAGCCCGAGAGGACTTCAGAGCCACGATTTACAGCAATGTTATCAAAGGTAACCTCGCTGCCGGCGGCGGGTGTGTTTGGAGAGGAAATAACCCGGTTTGCTGCCGCAGAAAGGCGCTTAAAATGGATGGGAAAGTTTCCACATCTGTGTAGCAGCGCTGGGCTGGCTGAGAGGACATTCATAAACAGTCTACATCTGCTGTCGGCACACCCTTATGATCCGTGTTTCTGCTGAAGTCTCCCCTTTTTAAGACTTGATATATTTACAGACTTGATGTGTATATACAGTTTTCAATGGCAATCATAGCCATTGGCCACAGGAAGGCGGTTTCAAACAGCCACGGGCAAGTTTTGTTGCTCAACAGCTCAGCCAGGGATGTAGCTAATGGAGGGCAAACCCACCAGAGCATTATGCTGCAAGGTGTTCCTGTTTGTCCACTCTTTGTATGTACAGGGAGGACACTAAACAACAGGGACTCTCTATACAATGCAGCTCAGAGCAATCTAAACCACCTGAAAGAGCACAGTTGAGTTCATCTCCAAGTGTCATCAAAATATTTTGAAATTTGATTTTAAAAAATGTAGCATTTGCTCTGTATGCAAGGTCAGGTGTTCCACCTCCTGTGCATGGTTATGAGGTTAATTATTACAGAGGCAGGTTCAAATGAGTGAATCAGAGGGAAATGTGGGCACCTTTTGATGGTCTTTTTATAGAAAGATTTGTGATAGAGGACTATGTTTGTCTTAAAATCATCATCCTGTTAGTTGTTAGTTACTAGTTTGCTGTTAACAAGAGGTTAACCAGCTCTTCTTGTCTCTCTTCCACATGTGGTCAGCTTGATTTTTAGGACACCATCAGTGGGCCTCTCTCACTTTGGTCTTTTCACTTCCTCTACAGGTGTTCGTGTGTTGGTGGACGCCCGGGAGAAGCTGCACATCCCGTGGGGTGACCCGGACAACCAGCGGCACGGAGACAGCCTGATGGCGTTCGACACCCGGTCGGCTAAGATGGCCAGCGGGCAGCTGGAGACGTCCGTCTTCTTGCACTACCTGTCTGCCATCAAAGCTCTGTGGGTGGACTCGGGCATACAGAACGCATATGATCGTCGCAGGGAGTTTCAGCTGGTAGGTGGCAGGACACACACACTGAAGTAGCTTTACTGAGAGGTGAGGGTGGCCACGTTGTTTTTGTAGCACAGTTTTTCTTGATGTGGCTCTCAGACACTGATCTCTATCACCAAATCCAATAAGAGGTTTTTTGGTGTTCTGAGTTGAGAGCTGGAGGGTTGAAAGGCGGGGAAGGCAGTGAAAACAGAAAGTGAAACTGATTTTATTCTCAATTCATCCCCCCTTTCCTCTCTCCCTGTATCTCTGGCGTGCTCTCTCTCCCTCGCTCTCTGTCTCTCTGTCTCCGTCTCTCTGTTGAGCGGTCAGACATGTGATTGAGTCAGCTTCCTGTTGACACCTCTCCCCGCTCCTTATGTCTTGGCTGTCAGCATGCATGTTTTAACAAACTAACGTTTACCCCAGAATAACATTTGTGGTCGACGGCACACTGAAATGGGACTTTCTGGTGGCCTTATTTTGCCAGGTATTACTTTCACAGCCTGTGCTTCCTTGTATTTGTTTAATTTTATGCGAGCTGTCAGGTCATGTGATGAAGTTCATACATTGTCCGGCAGTTGAGGAGAGAATAGGGGACGCACTTCTCCAAGTTGCCTTCAGGACTGAGACAAAAGCAGAAAATTGAAATGTTTCTGTCAGTTGCATAAGGCTCAACTGTTCTCAATGGCCTTTTCACACACACACACACACACACACACACACTCAGCTTGTTGTTGCGAGCCGGTTGTGCAGACAGAAAGGGGAATAAGAGTGATCAGAGCAGGAATGTTGATCTGTAGTTAAACAGCTTTATGCTTACAAACAGAGCTCTCCCACTTGGCAGTATTGGTTCTCACACCCAAAGTTACACACGTACACACATATATATTCATTCTCTGTGCATGTAGGGCTGCTACTAAACATTATGTTCATATATTTTGGCATATAAAATGTTAAAATAACACCTCATACAAGTTCCTACAGTGTAAGTTGGCATCTTCAGATTTGTGGTTTTGTCTGACCAACAATACAAAACCCAAAAATATTCAAGTTACTGTCCTAGAAATCAAAAAGGCAGCAGGTCTTCAGATTTTAGTAGCTTAACAAGTTTTTGTTTGTTTTTTTTCATGAAAAAGAACAAATGTTTAATCTGTTAATCAAAATTTGAAAATATATGCAGAAACAATATGTTGTTTAGTCCGTCAACAGAAAACGAATTGCGATAGTGACATTAAATGACTAATTTGATCATTTATGTTGCCCAACTACTAAACATTTGCTGGTTCAAGCCTCTCAGATGTGCCTTTTGTGCTTTTCTCCGTTTTTAATCATTTTAGAATAACTGTCATTAAGTTTTGGACTGTTGGATAGGAAAAAACAAACTGAACACATCACCTTTTCAAAGATGATGTGACATTTTATAGATATTCAGACATTTTATAGACTATTGATTAGAAAATGTTTAGACATTTCTAAGTTTTCATACTAAGTCATTGTTTTAATTGTGTATTTAATTCAATTCAATTTTATTTGTATAGCCCAATATCACAACAGAGTGTCTCATAGTGCTTTACAAAGTTCACTGAAATTTACAGTCGATGTAACTCATTACAGGACTACCTATACATGCATACCGACTACTGCACAGCAGAATATCAGATTAATTCACTCAATCAAGGAAATTAGTAACTATTTTGGTAGCTGTTTTTTATTTATCAAGCAAAATTGACTGAAGTTTCATGGTTTCAGCTTCTCAAGTGTGAGGATCTTTTTACTGTGTTAAATGAACTTGAACTCAAACTGAATATTTTGGGGTTTTGGATAAAAACAAGTCATTTGAAGTTGTCACTTTGGGTTTTGGAAAATTGTGATGGATTTCAAACCCTTTTCTGACTTTTAGGATTACAATTAGCCAAACAAATCTGCAGATTAATCTATAAAGAAAATGATTAAGAGTTGCAGCCTCTCTGTGATGTAGAAAACCTCGATATCAAATGTCAAACTTGAGGGCATCATCTCTCCAAAACACTAGCTTTCCCATTCAGACACGGACACACAAATGATAACTAGAAGCAGCAGCTGAAGAGTTGTTCTTTTGGGAGCTGTTTATATTTTCCCTGCTCTTGTTAGTGAGGGCTAATTTGTTTTTCTGCCAGCAGATACAGCCCATTGTGTTTGGACCATGCCCTTTAAGTATTTGCATCACAAATCACAAGCGCCTTCGGGCTTGCTCGTAATCATCATTAAAAACACATGTACAGACTGAAACCACACACGGATTCTGTCTCTTTGTGTCGCACAAAGTTCACACAGTTGGCCATAAATGTTCTGTCTCTCTCTTCTCACCTCAGCAACACAAGCTAAACGACAAGTGGCAGAAAGCCCCTGTAGATCTGCCACAGTTCAAATGACATGCTGTCATTGTTATCCGATGTTGCTGTTTTGCTTTTATGGGTCACTGATATTAAAGTGCAGGTGTTGTCATGCTTTATAATGAACGGAAAGAGCACGGAGTGAACGCTCCTCTTGTTTCTCTTCTCCTTTTTTAAAAAAAAAAAAAAAAATCGTTCTCTGATTTCAAAACCCCCAGTCCCCTCAGATTTGAGCTCCTTTACTCAAGTGAAGCCAGAATTGTGGCCAAAATTAAAAAATCAGCCAGAATAGTAGCTCCTGTTTCTCCAGGTTTAGCGTAGTGCCACGCCATGCTACGTATACACACACACACACACACACAGGTTTTTCAGGTCAGGTTAGTTTTTTAAAAGATCAAAAGGTGCTTTCAGTGAGAGGAAATGGATGGTACGTCGCTCTAGCCCTCAGAAATGCAACTCAAACAATCGCTACTATGGATAAAATTAGAATTTTCTGGCGAGTGTGATGCTTTACTGTGTCATCAATGCAAAATAATCCCCTGAAAAAGGCTTGGCGTGTCTTTGTAGAAGCACAGGAAAGATGACCGTCAAATCTGTTTTGCTTTTTACAGTCAGTTTTTGGTTTATGTCGAGTACAGGACACACACACACGCACAGATAAAGGAATGCATAGTCTTGAAAGCCTCATGTCTGGGCTTGCACTAATTGCACATGAACAGAGTCAGAACAAGCTAGAAAAACACCCCTACACACACACACACACATACGCGCATAGACACACTTACAAAGCTAGCCGCACTTCTGTATACATCAAAGGGACACAAACACGTGTCTGCTGCAACACCAAATACTTTGCATCCTGCTTCAGCTACTCAGAGCAGACTCAGCTCTCAGGCGGACACACAGTTTTGGAAGCGAAAGCAAACAGATTACCTGTGTGTGTGTCTGTGTGTGTGTGTCTGTGTGTGTTCCTGTGTGGCAGCAAATAAGAGATTTTGTCCCGTGGCGGCTCTGTGTCTCCACAGCAGCAACGAACCTATTCTACCAAATGCAATAATATCAGTTAGTCCGTGTGTATTGAATGCAAACTGTACTGTGTTTATGGTTAAATTGACTGAATGTAACGAATTGTGTAGAATTAACAGAAATTCCTGCTCTGTCCTGTCGCAGGGTGAGTCAGTGAAGTATTTCTTGGATAATCTGGATAAGCTTGGCGAGCCGGTAAGTTGTTTCTGCCTGCACTGATTGTTATAATCGGACGTGTACAAATTATAGTTAATATTGCAGCATGTCTAGACAATTTGAGGTTAGCTGACAAGCAACTAAAAATGGCTGATCACCAAAGATAATGCTGACATTTTGGCGGGGAAGCGGACCACTTTGTCATGAGAGAACTGGAAACTGCACCTCAGTCTTGGTGATGTGGGACGTTTGATAAAGTCCAGAGTAATTCAGTCAATATAACAGGTCAGCAAGTCTTAAAAGTCTCTAAAAGTATTTAATTCAGTTTCCTCGACAAAAAACGTCCGAAATCAAAAGTGAGATTGTGCTGCAGGAGCCCGTTCAATCCTTTTTAGTGCAGCATCATCAGATCACTGCTGCTAACTGTTATAAGGAATGAGTGTTGATTATAGTAAAAACCCAACAATATCACAAACTAAAGATTGTCATTAGGACTGCTGAGGAGGACAGAAAAAATGTGGTATTGTACTGATAAATAATTCAAGGCTGGTTTTTCAAGTTTCTATCCTTTGGATGATATGAGTGTAGGAAAGGCATCGAATTGCATTTTGGTGGCAATAAAAAGTCTTTAGATTTAATTTGGTGAACACTGCAGAAACAAATTATACATATGAGCAGAATTTATTTCATAAGAGCTGGAATTTTTCCTTGATTTCATCAAAGTACTGCCGAATATCCCCATTCTTTTGAATGATCTCTTTTTAATCTTTTTTTTCTTCATAATTTTCCCCCTCCCCTTTGTCTCACTTTTGCCAGACATTACAAAGATTGACCATATTAATAACCTCCTTCCAAAACGTTATTTTAATCAACAAACGGTGAAGGAGACTCTTCAAATATCTTAACAAAACAAGTATCAGGAATATTCCCATGATTTTCTGTCACTTAGTGTCGATTGTTTGTCTCTGAGCTTCCAATCTTCAGTAGAAATCTCCACCTTTAGATCCAACTTCTTAGCTTCCAGTTTAGACTGTGAGGTTTCAGTGGAACCAGATAGAAGCCAGTTATAAACTCATATTGTTGACCCTTTAGTACGGACTGTTTGAATGAAGTATTTCCCTAAATTGGACTAAAACAGCAGTTAAAACCTCCCCTATAATCATGTATTTCTTTCACCGATATCCAAAATTAAGTTTGGAACAAACCGTTTCGTGAGGATCTAAAGTAACCTGCTAATTCCATATGAAACAAACTCTCTGCTTTTAGCTGTAATATGTTGTTTCTCCTTTTTAATTCTCCGTGCACGCAGACACTCGCTCATTGTCTCTCCTTCTCTCCTCCAGAATTATCTTCCCAGTCAACAGGACATCCTGCTGGCCCGTAAACCCACCAAGGGCATCCACGAGTATGACTTTGAAATCAAGAACGTTCCCTTCAAGATGGTGGACGTGGGAGGGCAGCGGTCGGAGCGGAGGCGCTGGTTCGAGTGTTTCGACTCGGTCACCTCCATCCTCTTCCTCGTCTCCTCCTCTGAATACGACCAGGTAAAAAAAACAACAACACGTTGCTGTGGCAGACGCTGGCTATGGCATCTCATTTCCTCTCTCACACACACACACACACTCGTAATAGCCTGATAAGCGGCACATTAATCAGTTTGTTCTAGCAGATAATGTTTGGTGACTTTTTGATAAGTTTGCTGTGTCTATACACGCACACTTATTCTGTAGAGGCGTTGTTATTTATCTTGCAGCACGTGTAGATTAGCACAAATAAAACTTATTTTGCTCTGCTGTACCATTTAAAAAGTGATTTCCAAAGACACACTGTTGCAGAACTCTTTTTTATATTTAAATGGAAATCACCCATTGGCCTTAAGTCTGATTTAGTATAATACATCATCTTTACAGTACAATTCACACTTTGATACATACCTCAGTTTTGGGGTCATAGTTCAGTATGTTCAGAAGAAATAAACACAGTATAAGATTTTTTGTACAAAGATTGACCCAGACTACATTTTTGAGGGCGATATTGTTATTATAATATTTAAGTTAAAAAAAAAAATAAAAAAAAAACTGATGTATCATCTAAAGTAATTTTTTATTTTTTTTCAATATACACCAACATGTTGGATTCCCTAAATTCACTTATTATGTCATTATGACCAATACATTTAGCTGTGTAGGATATTTTTCAGTTGGAAAACAAAGCTGTCTGGCTGGTAAACTATGTAATAATGACACTCCTCCTTCCTAAATTACCTCAAACATATCTTTGCTGTTTCTTTGTTGCTGTGTCTCATTTTTAATATGATAATATCGGCCCAGCTGGCCGAATCCCATATTCTCTTCAGAGGAGTCTGGATCTCTCCATTTTTGTATTTCCTCAGACATACCCAAGTTCAGCATAGTTCTCTCCCAATCTATCACTCTGTGTCTCCTGTTGCTGTAACTCAGCTGGGAAACTATAATCAGGCTTCAAGTTGGGTTTTTTTTGTCCCCACTTGTCCAGTCAGGCAAGTTGGTCAGAAATCTACTTGCCTCAAGTCAATTTGTACTCATCCCTGTACAACTTGTTTCATTTATTAGCAGAGTTGTGTGAGCAGCAGCCCTAAAGCACACTAACATTAGCAGAATCATTTCACTGAGGTCGTCTTTAAGAAAAGAAACGTTTCAAATTGGATGTTGTATGGAAACAGAGATTTTATCTTTAGGCCTGATTTTTCTGTGCGTAGCTATACTTTACTTGCCTGATGTGGCGTTTTACTTACAAGCAGGCAATAATAATGCATAATGCCCCCAAACAGTGACTATAGATGACACAGGTGGCTCTTCCAACCCAGCTAACAGATGAGAACTGAGCCACTGCCAAAGCTTTCTGGCTGGAGCGCACATTTATGTTGTGCACATGCTAAGATATTACCAATTTAGAATGAAAATAGAATTGAATACCAAACTGAATATGTTGTAGCAAATGGTTTGGAACAAATACACACCCATATTTTATTAAAAGGCCAGCTCGATCGGACATGATGTACCAAGATTTTGAACTCTAGGTGACTCTGTTAATGTTAATTAATTTCTCTTTATTCTTATTTCTACTTTAATTACATCTAGTACACAGTACTAGTACTGGCAGTAATGACTGTGTTTAATTCCTTCATTGTCTTTAACAGGTGCTGATGGAGGACAGGCAGACCAACCGACTGCGTGAGTCGCTCAACATCTTCGAGACCATCGTCAACAACCGCGTCTTCGTCAACGTTTCGATCATCCTCTTCCTGAACAAGACAGACCTGCTGGAGGAGAAAGTGAAGAACGTTGCGCTCAAGGACTACTTTCCCGAGTACACCGGGCAGGAGCACAGCCTGTCGGACGTCCAGGCGTTCATGGTGGAGTGCTTCCGAACCAAGAGACGCGATGCCACCCAGAAGCCCCTCTACCACCACTTCACCACGGCTATCAACACGGAGAACATCAGGCTGGTGTTCCGGGACGTCAAGGACACCATCCTCCATGACAACCTCAAACAGCTCATGCTCCAATGACCCCTGTCGACCTGTGAAAATAGAGGACCTGAATGGGGACAAGCCACCCCCTCGCTCCTGACGAGGACGTGGGAGAGAGCAGCCTCAGAAGAATCCGATAGACGTCAGCATTCTTCTTCAGCCGTTTTTTATATTAGTTTTTACTCTCCTCTTCGAAGAGTTGGCCTTCTTGTTAGTTCAGGGTTTGGTAGGGGAACGAGTCAGTGGGACAGACTTTGGTTATAAAGAGGGACAGCAGGCGGTTTGGATGTTGGAGAACATCTGATCTTTGCTGCTTCGTCTTGAGACTCCTCCGGCCTGAGCGCTGCCTTACAGCACAAGACACACTGGGGCTTTTCTACTCACAAGGTGCTGGTGCTGGCTCCAACGCCAGTGCCTAGCTGTGGAAACCTGCAAAACCTTTTTACAAACCGGGCATATGGTCTCTAAACCAGATATACAACTTGCTAGGCAGCAAATACAGGAATGGTGAAATTAGTACATTTGTTTAAACAACATGCAGATAAGAGTTAGACGGTCAGAATGCTCCTAGATCATCGTTGATTTGCGAAGCTGTGTCCAAACACTGAATTAATTTAGGCCAAAATGGCTCCAGCACTGGCACCTTGTCTGTGGAAAAACACATGAAAAGGGCACAACCGAGAGACTGAACCTTTCCATATGATGTCTTATGGAGACCTGATCACTGTTTAAATCCTGCATTTGTGCCTGTGTCTCTAGTAGAGTTAAAGCCAATCATAGCTGCCTTTGAACAGATAATTGAGATGCAATTTTTCCATGTAACTTGTCCTATATTTGTTGTTCTAGAGGGCAAAATTACTGCAGTGAACATGCAGTCCACTGTTTTCTCAGGGTTGGATCAAAACCAGCGTTAATGTTGATGTCACTGTTGGTGAACTAACTGAATAATCTAATGTTCCTCTGGGTGGCGGCGCAGTGAGACTCAGCCAGGCCGCAGTACACTCAGCTGGGTGGTGTTCAGTGCTGTGTCCTCCTGGCTTTGACCCCTGAACGCTGACCCAGAATCCCCGTCTCTCTCTCACTTTGTTTTCTTCTCTGATTAGATGCCTTGTAAAGGGACAGACCTCCCCTGTTTGCCTGAATGATGAATGTCTGTTAATAGATGTACAGAGATTTTCACTAGATTTGTCTGAATATACTGTAACCAACATTATTATGGTAAGATGTAACCTGTCATGTGGATTATCTGTGTTGGCACTGAGTTATGACTCCAGGCGTGTCTGAAAGCACAATCTTGTGCTGTTTAGGAGCTCCCTTTAAAATACATTTTCAGTTTGCAGGAAAAAAATGTCGACAAAAAAAGCTACTGGAGTTGAATAGTTTTGGCAGCGACTGTATTCTGTGGGGGGCCAATCTTTGTTAGAGGACAACTTCCAGGCACTGTTAAAATCTGTTTCTCTGCCAAATCACCCCATGCTTTCTTGGAACTGCTCAGTTTATGCTTTTTCTCCAAAAAATGTAGCTCCTGTGTGCGTCAGTTTGCTTCCAGTCCTGGCTTTGTACATACTGTAATCTGTTGCCATGTAAATAATATTCAGGTTTATCTCCTTATATGTAAATGGTTGTAGAAATGGCATATTTTCCCTTTCTAAATGTTTCAAATCAGTGCTTTTTTTTCCAATGAAGATAACCCTTTGATGTAGATGTACTTTTATGTAATTTTTTTCATCACTTTATGCAATTCATTCCTGTGCCAAGTCTCATGCCACTCTAACCCTATCAATAAAATACACTTTTCTAATGAAAGTAGGCTCTTCTTTCCTTATTTTATGTATTATAATGTATATAACGCTACACTAAAAACACACCTTCACATACAGGGTCCAAAATATTTCAAATGAATGTAATTTAAAAATACAAATGGATGTGAGAAGCCTGTTTTTGCATGTTTTAAACTACTTCCCCTCTGAATTATTTTCATTTCATCCAAGAGTAAAATCTCCTTCCACGTGTTCCAATAAATCTATATACGTTTCGTTGTACACAGCTGAGGAAAGCCGTGAAGTGTGTCTGAAAGCCCAAGGAACAACTATGTGACTTTTGTGCTGAGAATTCTTTTGGGATAGTACTCTGCTTTCAGTTCCTACTAAACGAAACCGTCTTTTAAATCAACTAAATGTCGTGTTACGCCAGGTAATATCGTGACTACCACTGTGGGAAAATTTGAAGAAAAAAAACCCCCTGTGACAGAAATGTCAAAGGCTTTTGTGGGATTTTTGACCGATTACGTGTGAAAACGAACTGGTATGTTCGGGGATTCACGCGAAGCCGGAAGTGGGCAGGAGTGAATCATCTCAATTTACTACGTAGAGTTACGCACCACACCCACTACAGAGATTACTGTATGACCATACAGGCTTTTGATGAACTGACAGCCCCGTTACATCCCATCTCTTAAACACAGTTCCAAAATCCACCGTTATATTATTATACACCTATAATTTAAAGCTAATTGTGCGATTATTTTAATCATTTACACTCAGGCTCCTAACGCGCCACCTAAAGGGTCTTTCCTCACACAACAACAGTTACGAACCTGACTGCGAAAACGTGTCTAAACTGGAAGTATTTCCAAGTGACACCAGTGTGTATTAATGTGATAACTGGTGTCACTTTATAGTCACATTACTGCCGCCGCTGCTTTTTGGTTTCCTGTTCTAACTTTTGGGAACATGATTCACCCTGATTGGCTGTGTTTTTTACAGACGCGTGTAAAATGAGTTCTGGTAAGTGTCACAAATGTTTGTTTGTCATTCACAAGACACACGACGTCACCTAACCTCAACCGATATTAAAAGTGCGCTATTAATTGCACTGGGGTGTGCTGAATAATGACATACAGCAGAATCTGCTGCAAATTCTACTAAAAAAACTCTTCTTTCAGTGACAAGGTCAAATGTGCACGATGCAATAAATAGTACATAGTAGTTCAGTAACACATGTGGACACTTACTTTTAATCAGGATAAATAAATACCACTTCCTATCATGAAGTGATATTTGTCAGTGTTTGAAGTTTGTTCATATTTAAAGCTGAAAATAGTAGTTAAACTATCTCTTAAAACTTTTCAAGTGAAAGTGCAAAACATTTCATCTTCTTAAATGTGCCTGTATTTTGTTATATGTATTATTATAAAGTCAATTTCTTTTCATTTTAATTTCAATTTGGAGCATTATAACGTTTTATGGAAAAAGATCATCAGCTGATTAACTGATAATATAATTAATTGTGAGTTGCAGCCTTATACATGTTGGCCACATCTAAACATACATTTGTTGACACCACACTGTGCTTGTTTTAACCACACAGGAGCACTGCTCTGTCATTGTTTTTTCCCCCACAGAGGTGTGCCCATTCTGTGGTAAAACTTATAAAAGGTTGAAGAGTCACCTACCACACTGCAAAGCAGCAGCGAGCTCCAAAACACCTGCAACCAAAAATGAAAGAAAACAGAAAACATCTTCTCAGCTGGACGCAGCCCCGTCCGAACCAGCAGCAAAGGGAAAAACGTCCACACAGACGCCGTCGATGAGTACAGGTCAACAATCAAAGAGTAAAAAGTCTCCTGTGGTATTATCAGCACCACCGCAGTCGTCGTCACTGAGCTCTGCATTACCTTCACCATCAACTAAGAAGAAGAAACAGAGGCTGTCTGAAGAAATCAAGACAGCCAACATCCCCTCCTCACCCACATCTCTGTCTCCCACTATCTCTGAGCCCAAAAGGAAGAGTCTCCGTTCTTTGATAGAAGCTGCAAAGTCCAAACAGGTTCCTAAGGCATCACTGGAGGGGACCAGCTCTGCCTCAGATGACCAGCCTTCAGATTCAACTCCATTTGTGTCGGATCATCTAAGCTCCAACAGCACAGCGCAGAAAGAGACCAAAACTGATCCCGACAAAGACGCCCATCCTGCCTCCGCAGACACCAAACCCAAAGCTGCCTCTACAATGAAGTCAAAGAAAGACAAGACAAAGAAGGCAAAACCCCTCTCCACCAGCAGAGATGGCTCCAGCTCTCTGGACTCTAAAGTAAATAAGAGTAGTGCAAGACCCCGTGACTTCTGGATGGACGACGAGGGGGACAATGAGGATTTGTCTGCAAGTAAGATGCCCTTGAAATTAGGAAGTGGCCGCCAGGCGAGGATTACCCTCCAGGATGTTAAAGCCACATTAGGCCGAGCTAACTCCACCCGTCAGTCCGGCAGGCCGAGCATCCTGAGCCAGCTTCAAACCACCGATGATCTAAGCAGTAAAATACGACTAGGTACAAGCCTCAGTCCTGTTCCACTCCCAACAGGGAATCACAAAGATCTTGCTAGCTGCTTGGCAACAGCTAAACCTCTACAAGACCAGCTGCCCATTATCAGACCACAGCACACGCAGCTACAATCAGTTAGTGCAGTTAGTTCAAAGCCTAAACAAGCCTCTTTAATCCCCCGGCAACATGATGGTTCCCCTCAGCCTGCAGCTCCCCTCCTCTCAGGCCGTCTGTCGTCTCAGGTGAGCCAAACCACGACGCCTCCACGCACAGGCAGCGTGGACCAGGGGCTGAAGGTGGGCCATCACATGACAGGACTCCTCACAGTGTCCACATCGCCACTCATGCAGTTCTCTCATCTTGTTCCACAAACTCTGCCGGTGAGGGTGGAGACATTGGGAGGAGAAGATTGGTCAAAGCTCAAAGTCAGGAAACACAACACTGCTGATATCTCAACTAAAGGTCAGTATTTGAGAGTAAAAGAAGGGCTGGGTATCGAACCTCAAGAAAAGTACCAAAAAATGGTCAGATTCTTAGTTTTGTTTACTTAATCTTTAATTCTAGTTTCTGATGTAAATGTATTTTTACACAACATCTACCATTAAAGACCGTAAGATTCTTCAGTTAAAGATTAAAAAGGGTTGCATAAGATATTCATATTCCTCAAAACGATATTCCCCTAGTGATATGAAAGACGGTGTGTTTGTCTGTGTCAGTGCACTGATTCTTTATGGGTGTCATGAATTGCAGGCGCTCTGACACAAAGGAGTCTTGGACAGGTGAGACTGAAGGAGTTGCCTGAGTGGCTGGCCTGCAAAGCCCCCGGACATCCCAGAGACGTATTGGAAATGGTGCAAAGAGGTGAATTTCACACACATCTCACATAAATCCGAATATAATATATATCATGTATTGCTCATTAAACAGTAAACACAGCAGTAGGTTCACTGTTTGACAGACATGAGCATGATATCAGTCTGCTCATCTTACTCTGGGCATGACAGCAAATAATCCTTCATCCAAATTATTCCCTAAACTAACCTTCAAATCTTCTGCAGTGTTGAGTATGAAGTTTTACATTTTCCTCTCCTCTGCGTCTGTCAGGCTGGCAGTGGTATTACAGGAGGTATATTGACGTGAGGAAAGGTGGTGTTGGAGGACTGGCCATGTTGTTAGCAGGATACTGTGTGCTCAGCTACATCTGGAGTTACCCCCATATAAGTAAGTGTGTGAATCACTGTCAGTGTTGCTCTGTGTAAAGGGACACGCAGAGATAACTGAGCCTATTGATGGCTGTTTTTTCCAGAGCGTGATCGTTGGCGGAAGTACCACTGAGGCAGAGGGGAGATGGACAAGCCGGACTCTGTATGAGGAAACAGCAGCTTTGGCAGAAGGAGGGTTCAGGACTTTAAGGTTAATAATACACAGTATAACTAATCCAGATCCAAACATTTCCACAGGATTTATGTCTGGGAAATCAGTACTGATGAAGCTACAGCCAGCAGCTGCTTAACCCAGCTTAGCATAAAGACTGGAGACTCTGAAATGGTAACAAAAACCCACAGACAAGCGCCTTTAAAACTCATGAATTAACATCTTATATCTTGTTTGTTTAATCTATGAAATAACTTGCATGAAAAGACCAGCCGAGATGTTTCCATATTTCTAGACTTTATGCTAAGATAAGCAGCTGCAGGCTCAGATTTAATGGATGCACGTGTATATGAAAGTATAGTATTGATCATATCTCCCCCAGAAATTGAATAAGCAGTTTTCTGAAAATGTGGAACTATTCCTTTAACAACTGTAAGAGCTGTGTTTCTGATTTCTTTTGTTTTATTCTTGACTGATTTTGTTTTAGCTGCACAGAGGATCCAAACTGAACGCCTGTGGGCACCACAGTGACATAAATTACAGTATATGAATTATCTTTTATTAATTTCAAATTATTTATTTAACCTATCTATGTTCATCTCTGTTTGCCTTGTATCTTATTTTAGTTTGGGAAGGGAGTTATTCACAGGAGAATTCCTAAAAATGACTTTTGTAGTCACGGGTGGGGCTCCACTAGGTGTCGCTGTTGAGTTGTGTTACCAGACAGCAGAGGGGCTGGGCAGTCAAATGTTTGCTATGCAGAGTTTTCTTTGCTCCTTTGTGCAGAGGCATTGGTGCCGGGGTCCATGAGAGGATTAAAGGGAACCAACAGATTTTTAGCGTGATAAAGTCTAAGTCTGGCAGCCCAGATGTAGGGAAATGTGAAATTGAAAATGTCCTGACTTCAGTATCTGTGAACAGATCCGTATCTGTGTGGCAGAGGGTTGCAAATCTGTTTTCCTTTTACAAATGCTTCTCCTGTCGCATGATGTTATTATGCATGCTTAGTCCGTCGGTGCCAGTGTGTGAACACTCACAGAATAGTAATGGAGGGACGCTGAAGGAGGTTCTCAGCTGGACTGGACCAGTTTGTTATCGTATTCAAAATGAATTTATTGTTGACTCTTCCTTGCTGCTGTAGTGAACACACATTGGCTACAAATGAAGAAATTAAAGTATTTTTGTAACGATTTTTCCTGACGTCACTTCTTAGCCAACACAATAAAAAATAATTTCCATTTTCTTGTGGGTTTTTTTTTTGTTTGTTTTACATTCTTCTTTTTGTCTCCATACAAAAATTATAAATATTTGTGTTTCACTTTTCATTTTTATACAAAACAACAAACTATACAAATCAAGTGAGACAAAACAACAGTGAAAATGGAGGCAGAAAGAACACACAATTCTGCACTGGAAACGGGAGAGAAAAAGCACAGTATGTTCCTACCAGGCCCTCAGACACTGATATGCATCGAGATAACACAATGTTCTCCAGCAGTGGACACGTCCCTTACTTTGTGCAAGTCTACAACTAACTTTCTTGTGGATATAAGTGCTATAGAGGCACATAGTCTTGCAGCAACTACTTGAAGGAACAAATAACAAACCTCGCCTGACCCACACGTCATTAGAGATTTGCATTCAAAGCAGAGAGCCCAGTTTTCTCAGTGTGCACTGGTAGATATAAGAGGTCTATAGGCAGAGATGCAGGCGGGCTGCGATGGCCACTGGCACTCAAACACACAAATCTTCCACCCCGTAGAAAAGGCCTTCAGTCTGCTCCTGTAGCCTATTGGCAAGCATATTTCACAGACAAGTTTATAGGAGAAAGGTGACGTTGTCCAGAATCAACTCACAGAGCATTTAACACATTTAACCTAAGCTTTGGTCCTGTGTTGGCAGAAAATGCCCTTCCTTACTTATAACATAGTGCAGATTCATTAAAAGTGTCATTCCTAAAATAGAAATACAAGGCCAATATGTTGGATTATGTCTTATTCATTATGAAATATCACACTATGTTAGGTTTTGCCTCTAAAAGCTAAATGAAAATCAGAACACAGTGGGTGCCCAAGTCATTTTAAGGGAGCAGCTTCAGAGGAACCACGACAGCCACAGAGCTGTTGTCACCAGCACAAAGAAAAAAATCTGACAGTGATTCTGGACAAGATCACACACTCCCCTATCATGAATTTTGGTTGCGCTGCTGAAAAGAGACGAAATGTGAGAAATGCTTGAAAAGAAACACTGGAACGTGAGAAAAAACATCCTGGGGGACTGAACTAACGCTTGGGAATAAAGTCGAGAGGATGGAAATCAACATCTACATGAAAACAGTCATTGTGTATGTATGCAGATTTGACACATACACACCGATAGACGTGTCAAGGTTGTAAAGCATAGATAGATATGATCAATATATCGTTATACTGAATGCAGAAGGCAGACAAATATACATACAATCAATGACCCTCCAGAGTCATTCAAACTAATGACAATCTTGTCATGTTCACAAAGCCGGGGAACACATAACAGCAAACAAAAAGTCATATTTTAATGTCATTTCTAAAAATAAAAATAAAAAAAAGAGAGGGGAAATAAAAATCTCAATAAAAAAAGATAATGATATTGTAACATATGTTCCTCAATCTGAGGACTGAAGTCCCCTGACACAAACACACTGAAATGATAAAAGTGGTTCAGATCGAGATTTGTCCTGGTGTCTGTGCCGGGGCTTACATACCTTTAAGGTACAAAAGAAAAATGCCAAAGAAAATGTGACTTAAGCACAAGAAAAAAAGCATTGCAGAGTACAGTATCACTACTATATATGTCTATGTGACTAACTCGACTGGTATCTAGTGTGACTAAGAGGTTATCCTTGTTGCAGGCAGCTGAAAGCAGGCAATTGGATTTTGGTTCAGCTCCAAATATTCACATTCTGTTTATCCTAACGTACACCGACATACCGACCACAAGAGAGCCTCATACTCGTATAGTTCCTGAAATAAGCAACAGTACGTTTAGTGCAATTTGTCTATGTGAATGTATCTCTACTGAGCTCGCCTTAAGGGAAATCTACACCTCTGAACCGTGAATCTACCTGACGCATGTTGCTAAAGTGTGTGTGTGTGTGTGTGTGTCTTGTAACGCAGGAAGGATCTGAGGGAATGGATACTTTTGAATAGAGCTTCTTCATGTAAACACTTCAAAATAAAAACCTAGAATTAGGCACAGAGTCGTCATTTAGTCCCTCCTCCTCATCCCTGTTATCAGCATAGGTAGTGGGGGTTATCAACTGGCACAAAATATTACTGATGTGTGTGTTTGAGTGTGTATAAAGAGAGGGACACTCTTCTATAAGTCGCAGACTCTACCCCTTTAAAACATAATGTTAAAACAAACTAAACAAAAACATTTTCCATCAGTTAATCCATTGCATTGCACACATTCCCGGATCTTTATAGGTAATTTTAAGTGCTTGCGTTTACTCGGCACCTTGATGGAGTCTCTGACCCCTACTTGTGCCTCAACAACCCAAAAAATAAACCCAGAAGAACTTAATACATGCTACGTGGCCGGAGATGGTATCACAGAAATAACATCCTGAAAGAAGAGCTAACCTCTCCTCACGCGGGATTGCGGGGAAATACAACAAATTTTGCAAGCGGAGAATCTGACTAAACAAACAAGCACACACACACACACACACACACACACACACACACACACACACAAAAGAAGTCTAAACCATACATTGGGGATGATATGGAGCATCAGTCTTAACATTCCAGGATGCTGTTGACTGCCGCCTCCAGAGCAGAGTCTGTGTCGGGGTGAGCGGGCGAGGTGAGCTGAGAGGCGTACTGGGGCTGGATCAGCGGGGAGGACAGGTGGTGGGACACCTGGTAGTGCGTCTGTCCTCCTGACGTTGCTGCAAATGTTGAGGGGTTACCTTGGGGACAGCTGTTGGCAGCGGTGAGGCTGTTGTTGCTGGCGCTGCTGGGCCCGTAGTGTTGCTGGGATCTCTTCAGTTCCAGGACGCTCTTGTTTTCTGAGCGTGCAGGGTGGAGTCTATCTGCTGCACCTGGTCCTACAGCCCCACCCCCTCCCGGGTCTCCATACCCGGACTGGGAGTCTGTCCTGTACGCTGGCTCCGTAGAGCCTCTGTCCGACTGATTCCAACTACAGCTGGACAATGACGGAGAGGGGAGAGGATCTTGGAAAAGTTTTGATTTCGTCCCACAGCAGAAGTCATCCAAGAAGCTGTCTATAAAGCAGGCAAAGAGGAAGAGTTACATAAAATCTTTCCTGGGAAAATTATTTGCTCCAATTGCCTCTACTCTTTACCCTTTTTTTTTTTGTACCTGGATCCACTAGTACCATGCGTTTGTCTTGCGTCAGGTTGCTGCGCTCCTCTTGGTTGAAGGTCCTGTCAATCATCACCATTTCTGATGACGGACTGAAACGCTGCAGGGAAGGTGAAGGCAACCTGTCAGCCATGTGCATGTCACAACAGGAAGGACATGTATGCGTGCAACAATTTGCTCATGTGTGTGCCTACCTCAGCCTCCACCATTAGCAGCCGTCTGTATTTGTTCACCATGGCCTGGGTCCTCTTCAGCACCTGAGTTGCAACTACCTCAAATTCTTCATCCACTGCAAGCAAAACAACACAGAACTCAATGCAGATGAGGTTTACTTTGATTCTGCAAACATGATTTTACTTGCACATACAGGCATACACGTGCAGATTTCAGGTAAAGCTAATAGATTCAAAGCTGTACCTTGTGAGAACTCATCCTGGCTGGGTGGAGCCCCCTGGAACACATGGTAAGGGAGGAGTCTCTGCAGTGCATCCTCAATTGAAGTGAATTGACGTCGGTCTGGGGTCTGAACTCCAGCATGATCCTTCCTCAACTGCTGTAAAATCCTACAGAAGTGACAGATAAGCGAGACGAGCTCTGTCAGTGGATGAATGACGAGCTACGCAGACAAAAGACGACACTTCACAAATGGAAAACAAAAGCAAAATGGCCAAAAAACTCACATTCCTCCTTTTGTAAGTGGCAGAAGGGCAGGTCTCTTCTGAGCACTGACCTATAAAGGGAAAGTGTACATATCTGAATTATCATTATATCACTGATATCATCCCTATCAGCATAAACAACCTTGCATACACACCAAAATGAATGCAAAACAAATGGTGCAGAATGTGAGTCTGGAATGTACCTGAGAGTTTAGCGTTGAATCTTGAGTCATAGCTGAGAGAGATCGTACAAACAACAAAGCTCATTAGGTCAAAGTGTGGCAGATTACATTTAAATGCATCACTGACAAAAAACTAATTCAGCTGTTGTTACCGTGGATGCTGCTGAGCTGTGCCTGTCTGTCCTGTTTGAGGGCAGGTGATGACGAATTCTGAAAAATTAAGATCAAAGTGTCACTCAGACTACAGTTTTCAGGAAAGAGACACGAATGCGAAACACAGGGAACGTGAGATTATACCTGTCTGTAGTCTTGTTGTTCTTGTGTCACAGTACCAGGTAAAGGGGACAGAGAAGTGCAATTCTGAGTCTGAGTCACTAGAAGGCGCTGAACAGGGCTCGCCGCCGTCACTTGGCCTTGACTGCTGATCCCCGCCGTCGCTGGGCCAACCAGAGTCAGCCGCCCAGGAGCGCAGGAAGTCTGAACAGGGGCAGAGCTGGCACAAGAAACTCCTGTCCATGTTTGAGTTACAGCCCCTCCAACCTGACTCCCACCGACTACTCCCTGATTCAAAATTAGCTGGCCTCCTGGCGGTGCAGTGAAGTTCTGCCCCGCAACAATCTGCACTGCGCTCTGACTGGTAATTAGGGCATTTGAGTTGGGGTCAGCGGGGCCATTGTGGATGGTGCTGGCCGGAGTGAGCGCCAAAGAGCCGGGCAGCAAGAACTGTCCAGGTGGCATATTTGTCTGGGCCTGTCCCGCCTGTTGCTGCTCCAGCGGCGGCTGCACCACTATGGAGCCATTAGCTGTGTACTGTCCCCCCGCAGTAGCAGTGTTAGCATTAACTACATTGGCCATGGTGGAAGGAGTGGGCTGAAGACCAAGGCTGTAGACAGTCTGAGCCCCAGCTTGAAGGGGTTTAGGCTGGATAGGTCTGACAAGAGTCTGGGTCCCTCCCGGGCCTCTCTGGATGATGATGTTTTGAAGGGGGATGTTTTTGAAAGGTAAGCCAACTTGGCCCACCTGCCCTTGCGTAGGGGCAAAGACTTGCCCACTTGTTGCGCCTCCTGCTGCAGCTACAGGCGCCCCCTGCCTCAGCACAATCTGAGGAGTCCTCTCCAAGCTGCTCAGAGTCATCACACCACCGCCCGTCCCAAACGAGCCCAACACCTGGATGTGCTGGGCCGAGCCATTGGGCAGCGGGGACACCCCTTGCAGGAACTGGCCGGCGGGGAACGCAGCTGTCGCCGTGGTTACGACACCCACTCCCCCTCCATACCCCCCAGATACCAGCTGGGAGGGGAAGGGAACAGGAGCCTGCACTAAAGTGGGAGCGGGCTGGGAGTCTAGCAAGGCCTCCTGGGCCAACGTCTGCTCCGTGATGTCGGCCTCCATGAGAGACTTCTGTAGGATGTCAAAGGGCTGGTCCTCTCCGCCAAGATCCACCCCTCCAGGAGACGTCTCCGGCCCCAATTCATCCTCGATAAATGAAAGGCTGCTGGAGAGCTGGAGGCCTGCCCCTGCTGAATCCTCGCCAAATTCATCCATTGAAGAAGTGCCACCTTTGAGGCCGGCATTGGAACCGGCCTAAATGAGGCATTTGGTGAAAATGAGCAGAAAGTGGAAAACTGTTACAAGGCTGCTTTCTGTGTAGCTCATGAATCTGTGATGCTCTTCACCACCTGTACAAATAGGGAACTATACAATGAACTTTTTATAGTTTCTATCATGTAGTTTACCATTTTTGATTCCTTGCAGCATCCAATATTGTATTTCCCCAACTGGGTTCACGTATTCAGATATTTGTTCACTTACAACTTTCCTTGTCTGTTAAAATAGTGTTGGACAGATTGTCTCAATACAAAGCAAATCCTAATAATGGCGTTTCTGCTCAGATCTCAGTGAACACCTGAGAAAGCACTCTCTGTTGAGACCCTCAAGTTTTGTTGGATCAAAATAACGAGAGGCACACTCACCGTGTCACTAGAGAAGAAGGATCCATCTGAGCCATAAGCTGCATTTGTTACATCGTCCTCTTCAATCTGCAGACAGATAATAGAGTTAAACAGAGTTAAGTAACTGTTCAGACAAACTCTGTAAGGTGCGACTGTAAATACACTCTGAGACACTCACAGACTTGCTGTTGCTGCCATGGAGATAGTCATTCAGCGCATCCACATCTCTGTCAAGCGAACAGAGGAGATTTTTAGGTACAAACCCCAAAACAGGCTGAACATGACATCAATGTCTTTTCACTTATGTGCGGTTTAACACTAGCTTAACTCATCCAGAATAGATTGACATGAAATGCTTGGAGATAGATCTCCTGTGAATGGGCCACTAGATTATTAACTTCCTTAATTCAACTTAAGATGAAAAAAAATAAGTTTGCAGATAAGCGTGGCATTGATTTCAAAGAGGAACCGTAGTTATATTGCCCAACTATTTAAGCAGACGTGTGAAAATGTGTGGCAATATTGTGAATTGCCTGGTGAAGACAAATGTCAGTGCATCCATTCATAAAGTGCCTGTTTGTCCATGATGTAAATGTCACTTTTGAAGAGGGGGTTTTACCCTAAAATATCCAGAAGACGGCGATCGTCCTCATCATCCATGACACCTGAAAGATTACGGAGGGGTATAAGGATGGAATGAGGCAGGTGAGGAGATGGCAAATGTCTGATATGAACTAAGATTACATACTAGCCCACTTTATTACTTGTTTTTATCCTGAGCTGCAAAAGCTGTGTTATTATGATAGTAGTGTGGACATCTCACTCACAGATTTCCAGCAGGAAGCATGGATTCAGTCCCTTTGTTTCCGGGGCTGCAGAGTGAGAAACTGCATTTAGTCAAGATTACAAAATGATATGTGTGAGACAGTGAGGTAGGTGAGCCAGAAAGGAAGCGATGGGGGGGTTGGGGAGGAGGAAGAGGGGAACAATATGTCACTTAGTGCTGTGGGATATATGTATGCAAGGGCAGGATGGCCTTCATCCCCTCCTACAGATGTTTGTCTCTGACAACACCAACTCCCACCCATTACACTCCTCTGCTGTTCCACATCGGTCGTATTTCCAGTCTGCACAGTGAAGGCAACGTGTGCGTTTGAGGGTAAAACCACTCCACCCTGCTCCACATGTAGCTTGAATGGTTGCGTTTGCACACTGAGAGAGGCTTTATGTGGTGTCAGCCGGCTAAAGTATGCAGCTATCTTACTGCTAGTTAATAAAAGTGGAACAGAAACAAGCCCATGAGCACCAAAATGATCCAGCAGGGCAACTGACTATGAGTGTTTGGATATCTATCAAGTTAGTTGTATTAAAGCTATATTGATAGATATCAGAAACAGAGAATTCCTTTAGTCACTAATCCAACATTTAAGTAAAATTGTCTTTAGATACTAGGTCCTTTGGTTCTGTGTTACTGCCATGGAGAAATGTATGCTGCGTTCATGGGTCTGTGTGAACTGCAATGCTACAAAATGGCTGTTACCGTGACAAGCTGTCTTTACAGCTGAGCCACGTCCAGCCTCCATCTTTGGTTCAGGGAGAACAAAGACCGACAGCCCTTCTGAGCCAAACAGGCAGTCTGGAGTCACTTTAAACTGACTTTTAAACACCAAGAAACATGCCAGAGCAAGTTATATCACTGAACAGCGTGTTATCTTTTATATTTATACCAAAATAGACTTTATTTTCTCGATGGAGGTGACAGGGTACTAGAGGCAGTGAGGCTTCTTTGTTCTTCAAAAGTGGACAAAAATATGGAGGGGGCAAGCAATGTCGACAACGGAACCAAACGATTAATGCAGTGTCATTTTATTTCACAAAAAGCACCAAATTTGGGCTGTTTGTACGTAAAACATGATAATAAAAACGACCCTTGTTTGAAACGCCTAACAAACCAAAACTTAACCGTTGCTTCCAACGTGGAGGTTACAGATTAACGGTTTGATCAACGGAAATTTCGACTTTAGCTTCATTAAAAATGACGATAGAGCTGAAGTACCAATGCTGACAAAAATGAGCCTTAAAAGTAGCACAAAAACGCCCGACACGCAGACGAAGAGCCAGTTTTTAGTCAGGAATGTGAAAATAACGCCAGGTTTTCCAGAAAATTTGAACATTTTGCCTGATTTTAAGCTCTAAATGAGCCTCCGCAGTCCGCCCTAGCATGCTTCAGCGCGGACTAAGCTAGTCCCCGCCGTAGTCTAGCTACTGGCGCTGAGCTGCACCGCCGTTGGTTTTGTAAGCCAGCTAATGTACAGCTTGCAAGTTTTATTTCCAAAAATAGACTGAATCGACAGAATGATAATCGCATTCAAGCAGCACAAAACGCCCGTCGTCCAGCCTGTGACTGGTCGCCGCTGACGTGATCTTTCTTTCTCTGTCGGGGAGGCTTTCATTTGTCCTCCATGTGGCTCATCCGCAAGCTTGAAAAACGTCACATTTGTCTCGATTTGCCGAACCGACGCGTTTGAACCGGCGGGATAATGAGCTCCAGCCCGGGTACCGCTCGGGTATCTTCCCCGGGGTACGGACCGCTTCTCATTTTAACCACCAACACCGGCCTGGTCTGGTTAGCTAGCCGCGGTGTCGACGACGCCTGTTTTGAAAACGTCGGCTAGAATCGGTGGAAAATGCCACAGGACGAAACCGCGCCGAGCCCATACATATTAATCCCGATTAGCAAAACATAAAGACGACTCAAAGAGGCGAACCCTTTACTCCTGTCTCACTCCTCTTGAAACCCAATATCTCCATTTGGCAACTTTTAATTTGCTCCCCCCTCCTTCTCCTCCTCCTCCTTCTCCCTCTCCCACTCATATATTTTTCTCACTGTCCCTGTTCTGTCTCGGATAGATTTTTCTCTCCGCTCAAACTCTCTTCCCTCCCTGAAGGAAGGGAGGAAGGAGGTTGTGTGTGTTTTTTCCTTGAAATTTTTATCACAAAATTATAATACACTCAAAGGGAAACTCACCGTCATGAAAAAGCAGTGCCTTGTCAACGGGGTTTCCTCGCCATCACCGCACGGGTCGCCGGGGCAGCGCACAGAGCGGAGCAGCAGCCTGAGCGGCGGCATGCAGCCCATCACATCCACACAGGAAGCACACAAACAGAGAGAAAACACCGGCAAAAACACATTTCTGCAGCGATTTGGGTCATAATTACGGCTTTCACTGGCCTTTATAAATTACACATAAATGTTATTATATTCAGTCATCACCAGCAGTAGAGGGCGGGCCTCTGCTGCCACACCTTGACTCAGGTAGTTACCTGACAAATCCACTAATTTTTTTTATGCTCAGGCATCAGAAGTTTATATATTGTTTTGGCATAAATCGCTCTCATTGTGCACATTAGCTTTTTAATTATGACATCTTTGTGTTTTTCTTCCTCATATGCCACTACAGAGTATATTTAAATATAGATGTAATAATTTATATGATACTGTAATGCATCAGAGTTGTTGTTTTTTAAAGGGTTACCATAGTTCCCCTGACCCTATCTTAAGCAACAGGTTAAGAAAAAATATTTTTATTTGATTTTGCCATAAATGCACCCAACACACATGTCCAGATACAGGCGACACAAAAACAGGGGGAATTAAACAAACTATAAAACTATAAAGAACACACAAACAAACAGTGAAAAAACACCAATAAAAACACATTTCTACAACGATTTGGGTCATAATTACTGCTTTCACTGGCCTTTATAAATTACACATAAATGTTGTTATATTCAGCAGTAGAGGGGGCGGGCCTCTGATGCCACACCTTGACGTTGCTCAGGTAGTTACCTGGCAAATCCACACATTTTTTTATGCTCAGGCATTAAAAGTTTATATACTGTTTTGGCTTAAATCGCTCTCGTTGTGCTCATTAGCTTTTTAATTATGACATCTCACTTTGTGTCTTTCTCCCTCTTATGTGCCACTGCAGACTATATTTAAATATAGATATAACAATTCATATGATACAGTAATAAATCAAACAGAGTTGAAAAAAAATAAAGAAAAAAGGGTACCATAGTTCCCCAGACCGTATCTTAAGAGACAGGTTAAGAAAAAATATTTTTATTTGATTTTGCCATAAACCAAAATACACATAACACACATGTTCAGATGTAGGCGAGACAAAATCAGGGGGAAATACATACACTAATATCAGAATCAGAATTCCTTTAATAATCCCCTGGGGGAAATTGCTCCAAAAAGAATAAGAATAAACTTCAAACACAAAAGTAAAAATATAAATATATAAAAGTATGTATATTATAAGTAATATAATACCAGCAAAGATTTCTGTGCCTGTTCTCTCTCAGTAAAAGAAAGATGTGTCATGTCTCCATATGAATTACGCAAAATACAAATAGTAATCTGCACGATCAAAAACATTAAATGCATTCACTCATCTTTACCTGTTTGTTTGTTTTTTACTTTTAACATCATGTAATAAATTGTGCTCAATGTTGTCTTCCACTCATTAAAACGACCTTTATCCAAAACAGCACTATACTTAATATTACCCATAAAAACCTGCAAATATTCCAGCGCCTTGCTATGCATGCATTTATACATATGTGCTCCTGTTAAATAGGAATTGGTAGCATTTTAAATCTAACATATATTTGACTGTAGTGATAGAAATTGCAGTCAACTCTTGATTGTACATTTACTGCAACATTTAAAAAAAAACAAAAAACTTTCTCTTACAAAGTAAAGCTATCTCACCAATTTCTAGACGCAGTCTGATTAAGTAATTTATTTTCATTTGTTAGTTACGAGGGCCTGAATAAAAGTTGGTTTTTATTAGATTTTTACTATTAATTTACACTTTTTCACATTTCACTGTCCAGATGGTTTACTGCCATGACACTCCAGTACAATAGGTGGCGGTATGCAGCGTGAACTTAACTGACATGAACCACGAAGAAGAAAGCGTGACGTCACCACTTCCGCATTAGCCGGCACAGCAACAACATGGACGGGGCGGCTGAAATTAGCGAAGGAACCGGGTTTACCTGCGAAAGCGGCTCCACCAGGATACAAGAGCGACTTCAGAGGCGGCACCAGACGAGGATAGAGGACGCCGAGCGGAGGAAGGAAGCCAAAGAGAGCCAGTCTGTGGCGGAGGAAAAGGGCGAGTATTTCTTTGGCACTTTCAACACCGAGCGGGCGTCTATCGAGGAGCTGCTGTGCGGCTGCTCCGGAGCTGACCGGGCTGTGTTGACCCAAAAGCTGGAGGAGGCCACGGCCAAAACACTCCAGCTGCAAAAGTTTCTTAATGACAGCATGTTGTTTCTAACGCAGTACGACCTGAGACAGGCCCAGGCTGCTCTCCAGAAGCTCCAGACCTCCATCGCAGAGCTCAGAGAGGAGGGTCTGCCCAAGAAGAAGTTCGCCTTTCGAGCTCGCACTAAAGCAGCAGATAAAGCTTCAGCTGCACCGGTGTCAGACACGCCCTCACCCGCAGAGCCTGGCAGCATCAAGGTGGATGGAGCTGCAGCCTCCGAGCAGTGCGGCTTCTCCAATGTGAACAATGCGCGCCTGACAAAGACAGCAGAGGAGATCCACAAACAAGACGTGCTGTTGACTCACCTGACCAACTGCAAGGTCCGTCTGTTCGGCTCCCCCAGCACGCTGCACCTGAAACACATCGACAGCTGTGAGATCCTGTGCGGACCCGTGTCCAGCTCGGTATTCGTGGATCAGTGTAGAAACAGCACTCTGGCCTTCCCGTGTCAGCAGCTGCGGACACACAACACCGTGGACACACAGGTGTATGTGCACGTCACCAGCCGGGCCATCATAGAGGACTGTCATGGAGTGAGCTTCGCCCCTTTCTCCTGGTCTTATCCCACCCTGGAGGAGGACTTCACTGTGTCTGGCCTGGACCAGGATCGAAACAACTGGAGCCAGGTGGACGACTTCAACTGGCTGGCTGCAGGAACCCCTTCGCCTAACTGGACTGTCGTTCCAGAAGCAGACAGGAAAACTAACTGGGACCCTTAGAATTAATTAAATGCTTTCACGCCAAATACACATGTATAATCTTGCACTCACTGATTGTGCTGTGAAACAGGATGGTTTGTATGAGAGAGTTAAAGCCGCATCAAGATCTTAATATAAAAATCAACCTGTTTTATTGGCCCAAATCACAGAAGAGCATCACGTCTCAGCCCAGACGGTGCATCCACTCTGGTTTGCTTGTGCTAGCCAACAATTGAAAATAAAGGAAAACATGCAAAACTTCTAAAAGTAGTGGCTGGACGCTCCGACAAATTCAAATCAGCCTTATCACTTATCAGTGATATATTTACAGGATTTCAGCCACCTAGAAATCACAATAGAAAAACGCCACAGATGTTGCGTATGATAGGTAACTAGGGTTGCAACTAATAATAACTTTCAGCTTTTCTTAACTTGCAGATTAATTTCAACCAGTCACCAATAAAATGTTAATCTCATTCTCCTAAAGATATTTACTTTGATGTCATATAAGACAAAGAAAAGCAGGAAATCCTCCCAAATGAAGAGTTTAAACACAAGGTGATTGGTGTTTGGCTGAGATGATTTGCCTCATCAAAATAGTTTCAGAATAAGCTTCAGTCTCAAAAGTTCAGTATTGTTTGGGCTCTAATTCCTGATCAGTAATGTGCCTGTATGATCAAAATGTAAAAATACTCCATTTATCCGACATAAAGAATTTAGATGGAGGTATGACTGGAGTGATGGTGCATATGAAGGCATATTCACTCAATTACCTGTACACCCAAATCACCTTTATTGACAGGAACTAATAAAAGAAGGAAATATGAGTCATTGTTGCTGAGCACTTTTTACATTCAAAAGATCTTTTCACTAAGTAATATTTGTGATTTTCCTTTACCCAGGTATGTGCAGTGGTATAAAATCATGCTTCATTGTAGTGGATTTTGATAAATTGATAATTGGCTTGAGTAAAGGACAAGTAAAGAGCCCTGTGTTAACATTATGTGCCTTTTTGCTGCCTGCTGGTAACCATGAACAGCACCTAAAGTCTGCAGTGGCACTCTGATCGTACAGAATGTAACTGAATGTAGTCTGTAAACACAAAAAAAGCAACTTTCACTGACAAAAGAAATAAAGAGTCTTTTTTCTCAATAACACAGAGCCTTTGTTTCTTTAATTAATTTGAATTAATAAATTAATATAAAGTAGATCAAGAATGCACTTCACACAATTTTGAATAACACTACAAAAAGTAATGAATACCATTTAACATAAATGATTTAATCAATATAAAGACTGTTTAAATGTTCTACATGGAGTTAGTTAACTTCTTAACACTTTACAACTCTCCCTATTTAGCATTTAAAGGCAGTAGATAAACACTTAATGGTTGATAACATACTATACTATACTATATATATATACTATAACTCCTGTGACTATAAAAAGGTGCACACACAGTTCTAATAATACAAACTATGTCTTTAATAGGAAAAACTGTCATCGTGACATCAGACAAAAGAGACAAGACGAGGCAAGACTTTTACATGGCAATAAGGAAAGATAAGACAAAGCATTAGCAGTATTGGCATTAGTCTCTATTGTGTGATAGAAAAAAAACAAGGCAAGTATGTGAGGACAGGCAGCATGATTTTAGCAATAAATAGCATGATTTTAAAGACATGCAAACAGGTATAAAAGGTCATTAAAATACAGAGACGGTCTGTATAAAAGATGTATTGAAAGAGGCACAAGGAGGCTGTGCATTCAATACTCTTAATAGCATTTGGCAGGAACAACAACTGTCTGACTGAGAGGTTGCAGCAAGCAAAACAACAGCTCTTGAGTCCAGTCACAGTGAAGTTCGAGTTAGAAAAGGAGCCATTCAGGGAGTAGTCTGTCTTTGGCCAGCATAAGTATCTGGCTCATGTTCCTTCCAAACACAGTGTTGACTCGAACTGTTAAGACAGCAAGTGACAATAAGACAACAAGACAAGTGAGAGTATTTAAATTAATTAATTAGCTTGCAAGATGAAGGTTTTTCCGACTATCTTATGTCCATATTTATTGACGTGTGACCATATGTTTTATACACCCAGTTTGTTTTTGTTTTTATTCAGTCATACTAGAGGGATGGTATGTGACCCTGAAGCCCTTTGTTTTCTTTGAATGGGTTACTGGGGCTTGAGTAGCAAGGCCTATTTTCTCCCCTGTTAACACATCCTGTTTGGTGTGAACTTGTGGACCCCTACCTGTCAATGGGCATACTCCATTATTAGCTTGTCACGTCCATGGTCGTTGTCAGCCTTCAGGTGATGCCATTACAGCTCCTGGTGTGTTCGATCAAGGCGACCATGACCACGTGAACGCTCAAACCAATTATGGCCCCTGACAGCGGCTTACGATCAGGCTCATCTTGTGTAGAGGGATTTCTGCAAATTGGATCAGGCTGCTTACAGGGGCTTAGCATGACGTACTGCAACTTTGAGTTTAATCATGAGGATCCTCGGCAATCCTCCACCTCTCCAGGAGAACGGGACATCACGATTAGCCTCACCTGAGTGTTAAGGAAGAAAAAACGGGGAAATAAAGCCTTATGAAATTTGAAGTTTCTGCCACAATGGGAGAAGAGATAGTTTTGGAGAAATAACGCTCCTGTGCTGCTTCCGTTTCCTCCTGGGTTCTTCATTTCTACTCTTTTGCTGTGGGATGGATTACAGGCTGAGCTGACTCTCCTGTCCTGTTGGACCAGCCAGAGGAGACCCTGATAGGAAAGAGACAGGGAACTGAAGGCTTAAGAACACTTACCTGAACTAAGGGGTTCCTGCTGTTGTCGTTTATCATTTGATTCTCCTCTCCACAGGCAAGGAAATACCACAGGTTGAACGATGGCTTTGATGTTGGTCAAGTTTGATCTGAAGAAGCGAGTGAAGCTCGCTCAGACGGTCTGGTTCATGTACTGGTTCGCTGTGATGGCCGGCGTGCTGGTCTTCAGCATGGGCCTGTTCTTTAAGATCGAGCTGCGAAAGCGCTCAGAACTTATGGACAACAACGAGAGCCACTTCTTACCCAACCTGCTCATATTAATGGGTCTAATAACCTGCGGCATCAACGCCTTTGGAGGCAAAGTCTGCTACGACTCGCTGGACCCTGCCAAGTTTGTAAAGTGGAAGCCCATGTTGAAGACCTTCCTGGTGTTCTGTGTGGTTTTCAACGCCCTGCTGCTGCTGACGGCTCTGCTGTGCTTCCTGATGAGGATCCCCCTGCAGTTCACCCTAGCCGAGGGGCTGAGGAACGGCATGAAGTTCTACAAGGACACGGACACACCGGGACGCTGCTACATGAAGAGGACCCTGGATCTGATGCAGATGGAGTTTCGTTGCTGTGGAAATGACAACTACAGAGATTGGTTTGAGATACAGTGGGTTAGCAACCGCTACCTGGACTTCAGCGCAAAGGAAGTCAAAGAGTAAGTGACAATGTTACAAACTAAATCCCTCATGATGACCTTTAAAAGATAGAGATCGTTATTGTGTGACGTGGCAGTGAATTGGCTCAAAGTGATTGTCACTGAATCTGAGTGCATCAAGGTGGAGGCCCGTCCTTTAGGGGTTGCCAGGTAGAGTTCAGTGTAAGTGGTTTTCAGGTGAAGGTAGGTCAGAGCAGGTGTATTATTCACTTTCATCCACTAAGGACCCTGAGGATTACCATCAGAGAAATTGTGACAGAAATAGGTTGCAATGGGGACGTAGCACTGGGGGCTTCGAGGGCGGAGGAGGTTACTAGGCAGTTTTATGGATAAAGTTGGGAGGAGGGGCTTTGGAGATTAGGTACTGAAAAAGATACACAAGGTCAAAAAGATATGAGGGGTTAAAAGTACACTGGTTCAGTCCAGTGATATGTGTTGTTTTTGAGACAACTTGTTTATATCTTCACAGACTTTGAGCAAGAAGTGCTGGTTAGCTTTGTGCAGAAGGTAGTTTTGAGCATTGGTGCATAATTAGTGTTTAATCTCGAGGATTACAGCGTCCATGTCCTTCAAGAATCAGTGTCCTTTCCAATCAGCAGACGACCTGGCAACACTCCAGGGACACCTTCCAGTAAAACAATTTGTAGCTGGAGTTTTAAAATCAGCGTAAACAGAGGCGGCCTGATTACAAAATAGTAACATAGAGATGAAAACTCTTACGGTTCCATCACAGGCCTATGATAGTAATCATGGAAGAGGCCTCTAGTGATGGCTTAATTTAAAGATTCCTTTTAAAAGTTTTTCCAAGTCCTTCCTTTAATATCCTTAAAAATGAGAACAACCATCAGACTAATCGATAATACCTTGATAAGTTTTCAGAACTTTCCTTTATAGAGTAGTTTTTCCTGTATGTTCAGTAGAACTGACCAATGTGTTATCTGGGACAACATTTTGGTCTTTATTAGGCGCTTCTAGGAATCACTGATCCATATCTGACCCTCTCAGATCGTAAATGATCCGATCAAACATATCTTTCCACTGACCTACTACTATCAATCACGGCCAAACACTAACACAAATATGCAGTTTCATCTCATTAACTTGCAAACATTCAGGTTTCATGTGTATTGTACTGTTGTGATGTGTAGGCCTGTGTAATAGGGATGGTATCAATAAGAACAATCACTGGTGTTTTGCTGCTTTTCTCTATTACAGAGACATTGATTTAACACTTTTTATTGTTGAGTTAACAGCTTATGGTGTTGTATTAGAGTGCCAAACAGTGTTAAGTACAATACCAAGAACACGAAGGCCTCAAAAACTTTCCTTCTGTGCTTATTAGCCAAATTCAATTAGATTGTATTCAGTAATAAAAGGATGAAATGCCCAGTGTACAACAATAAATATCACACCTAATAGTTATTTTGGTAGAAGATTAGCCCACATATACTACAAATGTTGCGTGGAAAGTTCCTGACCTTTAATCTCACCTAACTTTCACCTCCAACCCATCATAACATGACACTAACGTGACAAAATCCTCTTAGCCGCATTGGGAGCAACGTGGATAGCCAGTACCTGATGGATGGAGTCCCGTTCAGCTGCTGTAACCCCAGCTCCCCCAGACCCTGCATCCAGTACCAGATGACCAACAACTCTGCCCACTACAGCTACGACCACTACACAGAGGAGCTCAACGTGTGGAAGCGCGGCTGCAATGAAGCCTTGCTGTCCTACTATGGAGGCATGATGAACACCATCGGAATCCTGGTGGTGCTGGTCACTATGCTGGAGGTCAGGGCCAGTGACACATCAACACAAATACTCACACAAATGTGATGATTCGCCACTTCAGTTCACCTCATGTTTTTATTTTTAAAAAATGTTAAGTTTTGTTACAAAACATATACCATAACTTAGTCATGATCAGGACTGTCTCATCCACTGTGTGGGAGACAAACCTGCTGCACTTTAATGGAGGTGGGGACGTTAACCAGACAGGATTTGGCAAAATCAACCACTAATTCTTCATCTTTAAAGTGTTTTTTCTGGTAAAAATAGAGTTAGAAAACACTGCTGATAAAGCACAAATCTCAAATCTGTATCACCTGTCTGAGTAAGTTTTCTAGTGTGGAATCTTCTTCACTCCACTGCATGAAGTCATAACGGGCACATTACTGCCCCCTGAGGCCAGAGGGTGGAAAACACCCTCTGTTACTTCGGTCTGTTGGTGAATTGGTGTAGTGGGTGTTTCTCCCCCTAACTGCCACAATGAGCCCCTTTCACACTTAAATATAAAAATATATGCATTATTGGAAGTGCTTTCAACAGTAATTTTTGATTTTACAAAAAGCCTTCAAGGGTGAGGACTTCCTGATTGACCTGGTACATGTATGTCTGTTTAACTTCCTCACCTTTTCCAAACCAGCTTTTCTACACAAACACCTGAAACTGTCCCATCATTTTACTACGAAATGTGACATTTAAAGGTTGTGTTAAGACATCTAAGACACATAGATACTTTTATACCCAGCTTTAAATAATAACTTTTCCTTATATGGTTTTCGGATGAAAAAGCTCAACTACCTTATATGTATATATGTGCTGGAGGTTTCAAGTTTCCTCATCAAGGAAAGTTACGTAATGCGCTATGATTGGCTTCCAAACTATTTGTGATGTTACTAAATTATCTCATGCATGCATGTGTTAAACTGAGAAGCTTTCCTCCTTCAGCAGACGAATGTGATAACAGCCTTTTTAGTGTCAAACTCTGCTCGTACATCGTTCTGCACGGTGAAGCTCAAACATCCAAGTGAAGTAACAATTAGCGAATACATTTGTAAGTGGCTTTCATGATTAAATACATTCAGGAGTCAGGTGAATGGCCTAGCAACAAGAAGTGAGGTGAAGAGTGTATAAACATCCAAAGCTCTGACCCAGTTGGCACCTTTCCACCCGCTACCTCCGCTATCATCTATTTACACTTACTGCATCTCCTTCCCAAACAACACCGTCCTATTTTCCTAAATAAAGACTCTGCACCACCTTTGGCTTGTATGTACGAGCAGCTTACCTACAACATCTCACCTGCTACTTTCTAATCAAATGCAAATCCTTTAGCGGCCAAAGGGCATCTCTCCTTTCCCGAACTCTCTCTGGGGCCTCCACTGCCAACAGTCATTGTTGTTATTGTTGAGACCCAAGAATCTTCCCACCAGAACAGGGACAAACATGCACAGACAAATCCTTTAAATCAGTGACAGCAGGGAAGATACCAGCGGTTCAAGTTCCTTTATCACCTCAGGCAGACAGTGCGTAGATAACACCTCTGTTCCAGAAGTCCAATCAGTTGCTCTAAAAACTTGGATTTACACTGGAAGCTGATCAGACGCGCAGTCGGAGGAATCCCAGATTTAGGAGTTGTTATGTAAGCGTCTCTATGCTGACACAGATAGTGGGCTCAGAGATGGAGTAATGGGTTAATCTAGGGGAGGTGACAAGGACAGACCCACTTCCTGGAGCTTGAGCTCTCAAGCAGATCTAAAGACAAGATTCAGTCTTACTTTGCTTCTTACATCTCTAATTACAGAGTAGATACATTTTTTATTTTTGTCTTCTTTTTCCAATTCTTTGCACATACCCACACATTTCCCTTTAATCACATGCATATACACACTGTACCAACAATACACATTTTAACACATGCACAGAAACACAACTACAATAGACTAACATGTAGTTCTCCTACCAAAACTTACATCTCAGCTCTCTGATTTTGTTGTTGTCTGTCACATTGCTCTACCAAAAAAAGTTGATATTTTGATCCACAAACTCAGTTAACTAACAGTTATCAACAGATCAACTAATCAATTGATTGATTAATCTACTAATTGGTGGATCTCAAAGTCAAAACTTTTATCATTTGAAATAATGATGATAATACAGCTTTCACGTACTTGAGCCCTGATTTTAATAATAGTACGTCCCTTAAGTCAAACAACATTTGATTCATTTAAATGCAGTTTAGACAGTGGCTATAGGGAGTTCCATTCGTCTTATGACAACATAAGCAGTTAATCATTTGGTGAGTCCTGGAGTTTTCTTCTTCAGTTCTTATGTAGTAAGGTTAAAAAATGAAGACTTTATAAGTCTGTCTGACACGTGCTCTGTCTGTTGCAGTTTGCTGTGACCATCGGCCTGCAGTACGTGGACACCTCCCTGTCCACCCTGGCTAACCCAGAGGACCCGGAGAGCGAGAGCGAGGGCTGGATCCTGGAGAAGACGGTGAAGGAGACGTTCACCGACATCATGGACAAAATGAAGGCCATGGGCAAAGGCAGCAAGGTGGAGGAGGGGGATGAAGCAGCGGTGGCCACGGTGAGCTGAGTTAACCCCGCCTGCAAAAACTGACACAACTCCCACCTGAAGAGGAGAGGAAGGGGGCGTGTGAGATTACTATGTTTTTCTACCTGCCCACACACACACACACACACACATCCACACATATATATTTGGCTATGAACTCCTTTTAAATGTTTTAAATGGACTTCTTTCAAAGGGACTCCCTGCACAAATAATTAAAAACTGTATATTCATACATAGAGAGAGATAATGAATAGGATGTTATGGTTTTTCATCTTGGTTTCCCCCAACCTAACAAATCCATCTCAGGCTCCAAAGAGATTTACTCTTCTGGTGTCCAACACTCTGTGGGTCTGGATCTTTGTTATTTCCAAGAAAAATGCAAGATGGTGAATGAAGTAAATGTGATACGTATTGATAAATGTCAGATGCTTTGCAATCACAGGTAAATATGTAATTTTTCCTTTGTAATGTTGTCAGATAGTTTGGTGGGGACGGTGGTTGCTATGCAAACCCCCCCTCTAATTGAAGCAAGAGGTGCAGATGAAAGATATTTACAGCCCAAGTTTTATTTTTGTTGACCTGTATATAGTGCTTTGGCTTGTAGCTGATATTATATATAGACAAAGCAAACAAATCAAACCCCCCTCTCAGCTCTTTTTATACTCCAGTCCACCTTTGTCCACAATGAGGACTAGGTAGCTCCTGAGATGGAGTGAAATTACGAATCGAATGACTCGGTATGAATTATGCATGAATGTTGCGGCACATGGTCGAAGAGCGAGGCATGGGAACTGGGATGCGAGCCCTGGAAAGAAGCTGGGCCAACTCTAAACCTGTGGAGGACGACTGAAATTGGCAGCTAAGTCTTGGCTCCTGACCCCTGTACTGTAATCTCAGATCCTCTTTGATGTCCTCCTTTTGCATTCAGTATCTGTATATGGACACATATGTATGTATACTCTAACAACTGGGTTACTGTATTTGTACATAGTGTAGAAATGATGAAATTATTTAACTTTTTTAAAGAAATATATAATGTAATTAAGCTAAATCTTTTATTCAAATCCATGTAAAGTTTGTTTTTCCATATGATTTCTTTTTTTGGCTTTGCGTGTCTGTGTAGAGGAAGAGATTATGTGGTTGTACTCACGAATAAAGGACTTTAGAGATGTGATTCGACAATGAAATGAGGACGTTGTTGTCTCGACCTTCAGTCGCACAGACCTGAGATCAAGAGATGCTGCATGCTGTGAGTGCCGCAGGGTTCCTGATTAAGTCAATAGGATGAGAGCAATTATGGCATTACTGCTTTCACATGGACATGGGATGACTCTTCACATGTCCAATGTGAGGACATGAGTGGGCAGGGGGAGTGCACCAGATGCATTCAGGAGTAAAATAGTGTACGCACATGTATTTGTAGGTGACTTTTCTAGGTGAAAGTTTTTCACTTGCATTTTTTTTTATTGATTTCTTAAACAACTTGACATCTTTAAGCCTTAGATCAGATGTAGAATGAGTTTTGACTTCAGAGAGTGCAAGTGGCAAATTCTTCAATACCTTCAGCCCATATATCGATAAGTAATGTATCTAATATGAGTCGGTGCATCTGCATGTGAATTGAAATTCATATATTCTGCAAAGCCCAGACATGAAGAATAAGGAGACACAATATGACAGCCAGCATGGCTTAGTTAGAGCAGATGGGGGGCAGAGGGGCTGTGAAGAGTCAGCAGGAATGGTAAAGAGGCCAACTCTGAGCGGTATTTTTGTTGGCCCAAAGCACATAACCAGCACTGAGTAGATAAGAAGCCTAATCAGCTTTAGATTAGCATGAGCCCCTCAACCAGGTGAGCAGGTGATGTCCCGCAGCATGACTCACGTCACGGAGGCACAGAGAGCCAGAAAGAGAAAGGCAAACAGGAGAAAGTAACGATCAGAGCAGAAGAATGAAAATGTATGTCAAGGAACACGAAACAGGCTGGTTTCATGTAAAATAAGGATTTTCCACAGAAAATGATGTGTGATACGTACAGTGGTGGAAGAAGTACTCAGATTCTTCATCTAGAAGTAAAAGCATCAATACCACAGTGGAAATGAACTCCATAACAAGTGAAAGTCCGGCACAAAAGCAAAATAAACTTTAAGCATCAAAAATGAATGACTTCTTACGATGCAGCAGAACGGCTCCTTATAGTGCTGCGTCACACTGATATTATATCTATGATATAATATTATATCTATATCTATCTATCTTTTTTACTGGTTGTAAAACAGCATTCTAATGTTGTAACTATGAATATCTTAAATACCAGCCTTTCATATATGTATGTAGTTTGATCTGTAATGATGTATCTTAAATGTTTATAGGTTGTGTTAATATTGACTTAAGTTTTTAAATAAGTACAGTCAAGTGCAATATTTACCTTTGAGAGGCAGCAAGTAGAAAGCATTAAGTAGCATAAAGTAATTAAAGGTTGTACTTAAGTGCTATGCTTTAAGAACCACTGAATAGAAGGTTAACAAGATATTTTTAATACTTTTTACATGTTTCTGAATTCCCTGGCTTTTCACACATGTGAAATACAATTTGTGGAAAACACTGAGTCATTTTTTAAAAAGAAAAATAGATATTAAATATCAGCTCAAAATGTCAGCTACTGTCAAAAAGATCATCCTGTTTTAATAAAAGCAAATACATGTAGTGGAGTAAAAGTAAAACCTTCTCCTGGATGTATAAAGTCAAATAAAAGCCACTTGTTTTATGACCAAAGAGCTCTTATTGATCTCGGCTACTGTCTGGCTACTTTTATTTGATAGTAAAACATTTGTAGAAGAAACTAACTTTGAAATACAGATTTGGCCAAAGAAAACCTTCGATCTTCCTTCCAAACAATCCTTACTCGTTAAAACCATTATACTGTAGCTGCTCACACATCTATTAACCATCCTCTAAGAGACACAAAGAAGCACCGACAGCAGGCTGTGTGTCCTCTGGATTCTGCTGCTCTCTTTTGGTGACTGCAGGTAATAAAATCATCCTGACTGAGTGTGACTCAAATCCATTAATGATCTCCGACAGTAATCAGCTATGTAGTTTGGCTTCCAGCTGATTCACTCTCTTTCCCACCACAGTCTTGTCTGTGATTTCACCGACACTCACACTGTTTTGCTCCACGTTTGCAGTCAGTTTTGACACTCTGCCTCTTCAGATGTGATTTATTCATTTACTCCAAATGTCTTCCAAACTTCCACTGTGTCTTTGACAAATTTGCTGGCATGAATCAACACTCTGGCCTCTCAATGTGAAAAGTTTCAGTTGCATTAATAGTCCACAAGAGGGTGTCTTTCCATCAGTGATAATGTCACCACGGTGGCCTCCCCACTGCTGGAAAACCTTTCAGGTGAGGAAAATGTTCTAGTTTGGCTTGAGGCTAATAAACATGAAACCATTGCAGTAAAGTCATTTTATATGTACTGATGTAAACACCTTAATATGACCCATTTCATTGATGGGATCAAACCCTAGACAATACCTCACTTAAAGTAGCAAACATTTTGGAGAAAAACTAAATGAACCAAGGATGGAAATAATGATTATTTCCACCTTTAATCAATCTGTTAATAACCTCTTTGATTAATCAATTATATGTTTACTGTTTAAAATGTCAGAAAAGAGTGAAAAATGACCATCACATGCTTCCAGAGCTCAAGGTGACGTGTTCAGTTTGGTCTTTTTGTGCGACCAAAACCCAAAGACATTCTGTTTGTAATCATGCAAATCATGTGTAAAGCAATAAAAGATAACAGGATTTTATCATTATTTATCTCTCCGTGTGAAATCCAGATGAATGAATAAATCATATTGAGCACAACATATAAGATCTAAACTAATGGAGTCTTAGTTGTCTAAAGCATTATATTAACATTAGGACTTCAGCTATTGTTTTCATTTTTCATTAATTATTCATTCATATAATTGTTTATTCTATAAAATGTCAGAAAACAGTGACAAATGTCAATTCATATTCCCCAGAATCCAAAATATTTAGTTTACAATGATACAAGACGAAGAAAAGCAACAAACAGTCAAGTAATCAGTGAAACGACTACTTGTCTCCCAACTACAATAATTTCTAAACTGTATATAGGAGATTGATTTTTTTAAAAACAGCTACGCATCCAAAATGTGACTAATTAATTAATGTGAACTATTAATTATACATAGATGGATCCACAGTGGTGAATATATGCAACATTTGAGGCATTTATTAATTATTCAAAGTGATAATGAACATGCGAGGTGTGATGTCTTTACAGTGAAGCCATGACTGACATGTGCTCCAGCGCTGACCACGGTTACTGGTCGACCTTGGCGCTCCAGGCAAAGGTCAGGAACGGTGCTACGTATCACATCTCACTCTGCACTTCACTATGGGCTGAATAAATATGGCAGACAGAAAGAAAAGCAGAGACAGAGGCACAGAGAGAGAGAGAGAGAGGCCCGTGACTGGTAGATGTGTGGCCTGCTCAGAGGGGCATTGTTGGAGCTATGAGAGGACAATGCACTGCCCCCGCCCTGAATACTCGCCATACCAGCTGACCAGCCATTACCAACACTGCTGCCCCATTACAATTCCTGCTGGCCTGACATGCACGCACACACAGACACACACAACCACACACACACAAACACACACAGCCTCAATCATAAGTTTAGTCTTACAAGGCAAAATCACTCGGCATATAACAGTAGACAGAGGACAGAAACCAGGTGGGAGGCCAACAGCGCCTGACAAAAGGCTTAAGTCAAGGCATGCATGGGCACACATATTGTCTCGCCTATGTGTGTGTGTGTGTGTGTGTGTGCGCGCACGTGTGTGATTTACAGCAAGTTAAGTTTAGACCATCGCACCTATCTGTTCCTTCAGCAGTAACATTTCAGCTGCAGCAGCCACCCAGAGAGAAGCAACGCACACATCACACCTTCTTATTATTTCAGGATGCTTGACAAAAGTCCTGAGGCTGCAGGGTGTGAACGGGAGAGTTTAGTGTTGTGTGAGGGGCTGAGGTGGAAAACACATTCAGATCATTTGCTTTTGTTAAATTAGCAATGCCACACGGTAAAGTCATGTCGGAGGTAATTCTTACTGCTCCTGACTGTTGCATGGTTTAATCTACTGGAACAGTTTGGTGATCAATTGATTAGTAAAAAAGCAGAAAATTACTCGTCCACATATCTCTTTTATATCATTGTCAATGATGTGAAGTATATTTGATCAAATCAGGTACAACTTTGAGGTGAGTGTATCTTTATTAGATGCTACTTTTCTGACAGCTACAGTTACTTTACAGATTAAGATTTCACATAAAAAAAACCAAAGTTTATAAAAATATAAAGATTAAAGTGGTAGTTCTCTACCTCTTTGGCTTGTGACCCCTCAGTTAGACCGTGTTGTTTTACTGTAGAGATCCTCCCTGCTAAACTTCTCAGGTGGTTTTATTTAATAACTGTATGAGGCCCAAAGGGGCAAAAGTATCCAATATTTCAAAATAAAAGCACAGATTAGAGAAAAAGTAACATAAGTAAGATCAAATAAAAATGGAGACACATTTTTGTTGCATTGCTTTTTGTTTTCTTTATTGTCTTCTTTTCTTTCCTGTTAGTCATATCTGAAATTGGATGTATCTAGTGACCCTGAGGAGCCACACCCTTAGTGCTATTACTTTTGATACTTTAGTGTACATTCTTAATACTTCACTTCACTTCACTCACTTCCGCAGGATTTTGAATGCAGGACTCTTGGCTATTTTGTCATTGTTGTTCTGGTACTCGTACTGAAATCGAAACACTTGCTCCATCGCTGGTAATGAGTGGTTGCTGCTGCATACTAAGAGTGGAGTAAAAAGTACAATATTTCCTTGTGAAATCTATTAAAGTAGAAGTAGAGGATGAAACATCAACATGCAAATACTCAAATGAAGAACAAGTACTTCAAAACTGACCTTATGGGCACCTGGACACACACACACACACACACTTCACAGGACAAGTGATGGACAGGAGCTGCTGCAGAACAGGTGTGCATACCTATGCAGAGCTGTTATATTGTTATTCTGTTAGTGTGTGTGTGTGTGTGTGTGTGTGTGTGTGCGTGAGCCAAAGGCGGGGGCTTTGAGGGGCTGCAGAGGGGACGAGCACGAGCCTCCTCCCCTCCGACGGCGGCGACGCGCCGCGCGCTCCCGACAGGCCACTCGTGCTGCTGCGATACAGTAATCATATGATAGGGAGCCGATCCCCGCTGCTGAATACCGACACACCGGGCGGACGCCAGCGGAGGAGCCGGGGCGGAGGACACCATCTGACGGTAGCTTCGTAGCGGTCGAAGAAGTGCGTGGAGTCGGTTTAAGTGACAAACAGAGCAAGTCCCCCTGCAAAAAGGAACTTTTTCAAACTCTGGGGAGAGTCGGACGCAGCGGGGGACCGCCTGCAAGAGGACAGGGCGCACACACACACGAAACGGTAACCGAAAGAGAGTCGATTTAACCGGGCTGAGGTTTGAGTTTGAGCGGCGGTCAGCGGGTCGGTGGCCGCGGTATCCCCTGGGGTCCTCGCATCGCTTGTCGGGGCGTGTCTTCCTAAATTTCCCCCATAAGTTTTTTCCGACTTGCTAGGTCACTTTATTGTTGAAGCATAAGCCATGGTCGGGGAGACAGAGGTGAAGGAGAGACCCAAGTCCAACCCGGACTACCTAATGCAGCTGATGAACGACCGGAAGGTGATGAGCTCCCTGCCCAACTTCAGCGGCATCTTCACGCATCTGGAGCGGCTTCTGGATGAAGGTAACTCGGTCTCTGATTTGGGGGTCCAGCCCCCCCCCCCTCCGTCACTTAGAGGCTGTGGCCACTTGTCACACCATAGAGGAAGTCAGGCCATCTTTCATCGACTGGGCACGTTGAGTTTAATGATCAGCCTTCATAGAAATAACAGTTATTGGCCCACTTTATTGAACAGTCATTGCCTGCAGGAATGTCATCCCATCCAGCTCTGAAAGATGCTAATGATGAAGAACACAGGCTACTTTTCACTGAGTGCCTTCATAAAGCTGCGATTGAAAACTCCCAATAATCCTAAATCAAAGACTCCCATAAAACTAAATAAGATGAATAAGATGTGTGCTTTGACTTAAGTCACATTTTTAATTTGTGGAGTGCAGCAGATGAGCACTCTGTCTCTCACACACACTCACACACACACATGCACGGGCAGTTGGTGATGGGAACAAACAGACAGTTGTTAGTCTTTCCCAGTGACCTAATGCGCAGGCTTATGTGAATGCTGCAGCCCATCCCTGAGCAGGAGCGAGAGCGTGTCACTGTGTAAAATATTTGATTTGAGGCTGCTCGCAGACCAGGAGACATGCTGTCTGTAGGCCTGCTAAACCAATGCACTTCACTTGCTGGTGTTTAACACTTTTGCAGAACAGTGAGCAGCATTAAAATACAATATTGCAACAGATGTCCAGTCTTTAAAAGTGCCACTATTTCTTATTTTCTAAATTTGGGTCCCCAAATTGCTCCAAGCTGCCAAGACCTGTTGTTGGACATCAGGATGTCCTGACTTTGTGCCTCTGTGACAAGTCTCATGACGCAGCAAGGTTGTTCTCATACCAGACGACCTCTACAGCCTGACAAATAGGTCAGCGTCACATCTCTAGTTGTTTTCATGTTGCAGACTGACAGCCAAGTAGATTCATCCCTCACACATGATAATGTGACACCCACGGTTAGAATGAAAGGCATTGTACCGTGCCCGTTTTCAGCCTGGCTGTATCTTCTGCCTGAGTTATGTGGACAAGGGCACAGTACCAAAACGTTTGTGCAGGGAAATAAGAAAGCCTGCCAGTCGCACACTTGTCAGAGTGCATGTTTATGGCATATTTGGAAGCACTGCTGTTGTGTCCGGTCTAAATATAAACCAATGACAGGTTGAAGTGTTAAGATATGGGCTGCTACAGCTTCCCTCTTTATCTGTCTCTCCTTCAGCTCTGTCGTGCTTCTTTCACTTCTCGTTTTCCTCCAGCAAGTTGCCCCCTTGTTTCAACTAAAGTGTGACAAAAGCCCTGCTTGTCTGTGCAGATTTGTTTGTTTATGTGTGTGCTTTGTAATAGACACTTTTGGTCTGTAACAGGTCAGAATGGGTTATTAGAGGATCATCATTGTCGCTGTAGCTGTGGCTGTAATTATAGTGCCCTACTGTAGTTATTATGGTCAGACTTATCACACTCGGAGCAGGGAGACATGCCTGTCAGCCTGCTTAGGTCAGACGATATTTGTGCCTCAAGGCAGTTATTCTGCCGTGTGTCTGTGAGCTCAAGCCGGGGGCCTGTGTGTATGTGTTGCATATGTGTTTGTGTGGTGCAGTAGTCAGTTATTATTGTGCTAGCGTGTCATTACAAAGGTATCAGAGGCTGGCATCAGTCATTGAGACAACACTGAACAAGCAGACAGGCAGACAAACATAGTCTCATTTATGATGGTGCTTCTGTACCAAACCTAAGGCAGAAATGTGACCGTTTAAGTCATTTTAAAGCAAAAGAAAAACTTCACATTCTCTGGTTGTGTGATAATTTGCTGCTTTTCTCTGTTTTATATGATTGTAAACTTGAAATTTGTGATGTCAACAAGGGCATTTTATGCTATTTTTGACAGATTCATTGATTAATTGAGGAAATGAGTTATAGGTCTGTTGTTTTCTTAGAATTTGGTTGTTGAATAACTAACCTTCATAAACAGATTAGAATGTCACCGTGTTCCCTGCTAACATGTATGTTTGTTCCTTGCATTATTTACAGAGTGAAAGGGGGAGCAGTGTCTGTGTCTGTGTGCATGTGTGTCTGTGTCTGTGTGCATGTGTGTGTGTGTGTGTGTGTGTGTGTGTGTGTGTGTGTGTGTGTGTGTGTGTGTGTGTGTGTGTGTTTAACACTGTTGGAGAAAGAAATGGAAAGAGAGAAAATGTCTGTAACAGAGGAGCCTGATTGCAAAGCATTCAGTGTTCAGATTCTACATTGTGGTGCTGAATGCCTGTGACGGTCTCCCTGCTCCCCCGTCTGTCAGTCTGATTGTCTAACTGTCTGCTGTCACACTCAGAGCCGCCTGTAATTCTGGTGACAGTGAGTCATCGTCTTAAGAAACGGACGCTGTGAAGAAACGTGACACTTATTGTCCCTCAGTGACATTTTCATGGACTTCCTCGGTTAAATGTACTCAACTTTACGCCCTCTCTCTGTCTCTTGTCTCCCCCTGTCTCCCAGAGATCGGCAGGGTACGCAAGGACATGTACAATGACACAGTGAACGGTGGCATGTTCAACGGGCGGGACATGGAGGAGCTTCCTGAAGCTATCGGCCCCGTGGCTCAGCTGCAGGAGAAGCTCTACGTGCCTGTCAAAGAGTACCCTGACGTGAGTGGACAAACCCATGACCTTTGACCTTCTCAAAGAGTTTGTATTTACTTTTCTCTGCTGTCACTTTATCTCTTCTTAGTAACAGAGAGGCTGCTGGACAGTCAGCCAGGCGTCTATTCACAAGGGGAGCTTTAATTTACATTTTATCTAAAACCTGATTTCATTCTGAGATCATCTCTGCTCACACCCAATGATGTAATCTAGACTTGAAATAGATCAATAATGAACCCTGACCAGTGTTTCCAATAAGATAAAAATGGATCATTTTGAATAAAAGGTTTTGTTAACCCATAAAGGCAGATAGTTCCCTCACTGCGATGCAATTTTCAGCCATAAGTTTACACCATAAATATTTAGAAGAGCTTAAAAAGGTGGATTAAGTCTTCCCCAAAATATAAAGAGAAGTCCCTGCTCACGCCAAGTACAGTTAAGCACCGCAATATGAGTTGCGTTGATGTGAGATTGAATTGCTCACATGATTTTCTCCATGCATCAGCTCGCCAATCACCGAATACAATGACAGGCTGTCCACACTCACATGACAGAAGACTAACAGGACACACACACACACACACACACACAGGAGTGCACTGGAAAACGGTTGAGATCAAGGTTAAATTTAGAGAGCAGTTCCTCTATCTGAATTTCTTTGCATTTGTGTGTGTGTGTGTGTTGGTGGGAGTCAAGGGTCATCGTAGAGGCCGGAGCGGATATGTTGCAACTGTCACTGAAGTGAACATTAGGTTAAAAGTGGGAAGAGGCTGGAGAAATGTTATTAGAGAAGAAGAGAGAGACAGAGGAATAGTGGCAAAGAAACGCACACACACACACACACACACACACACAGAGGGGCAGCTGTCTAGTTAATCACTCAGTCTTAGTGACAGATAAGGTTAAGAGAACGGCGCTGTCCTGTCATGCCACCAGCACCAGCCAGCACCCATATAATGAGCTATTTTTGTCTCTCTTAGTAACACAAACACATCACAGACCTCGAAATCACCCTCACTCACAACACATGCGAATACACACACACAGTATAAAAAGATACTTATGGAGTCTGTGATGTAAAAATGTGTCTGACTTCCCTCGGGCCTGTTTCGTTATCAGTGTGTTTTGCTCTTTTGTGTAGTTTAACTTTGTTGGGAGGATCCTGGGCCCACGTGGACTGACGGCCAAACAACTGGAGGCAGAGACCGGCTGCAAGATTATGGTGCGAGGAAAGGGCTCCATGAGGGACAAGAAGAAGGTATACACACTCAGACACACTCACAAAACACTCATACATACGTTCACTCACTTGAACGGCTCTGTGATAGAACACAGGAATGTGTTTGCATGTTCACATCACATTATTTTAAAGGAGTAGTTTGAAGCTGGATGAAATACGCTTATTTGCTTTCTTGCGGAGAGTCAGATGGGAAGACTGATAGCACTCTTGTGTCTGTATGCTAATTAAGAAGCTAGAGCCAGTAGACAGTTAGCTTAGCTTAGCATAAAGGCTGGAAACAGGGCAGGATTTGTTAACTTCATACAGAGCCTAGCTAGCTGTTTCCAGCTGCCTTTAAGCTAAGCTAACCAGCCGCTCGCTGTAGGTTTATATTAACTGTACGGATATGAGAGTGGCGTCAGTCTTCACATCAAAAAAATATAATCAAACAAAACTACGTGTTTAAATAGCTTTTGTAGTTTTCCAAATATTGAGGCAGCCATTGGTTTCTCTTCATTGTGACATAGTCACACTGAGACACTAAACATTATTTGCTCCTTCATTTTTGTTCAAGTTTCATTCTTGATGTCCCTCAAATTTATCTCACATAACCACTGAGCGATAACAAAACTGACAAAAAATAATCGAGGACATGATGTTCACATGCTTTTTAGGGGCTTTTTGTCAGTTTTGACATGAATGGAATCCAATAGTATCCCGCAGACTGGAAAATAAAATAACATAATAAAACTTTCTGAACTTTAAAATAACCATGATTTGCTTTGGAAATGTTTCAGCAGCAATAGGGAGTCTGTGTGATGTGTAGAAGAGTGCTAAAACATGCAAAAACCTGTTACAGCCTGTGGTCCTGTTAACAAAAACACATCCATCAATCTATCTATCTGTCTGTCTGTCTGTCTGTCTGTCTATCTATCTATCTGTCTGTCTGTCTGTCTGTCTGTCTGTCTGTTAATCTATCTATCTATCTATCTATCTGTCTATCTATCTGTCTGTCTGTCTGTCAATCTATCTATCTATCTATCTATCTATCTACCTGTCTATCTATCTATCTGTCTGTATGTCTGTCTGTCTATCTATCTATCTGTCTATCTGTCTGTCTATCTATCTATCTGTCTGTCTGTCTGCCTGTCTATCTATCTGTCTATCTGTCTGTCTGTCTGTCTGTCTAACTATCTATCTATCTATCTATCTATCTATCTATCTATCTATCTGTCTATCTATCTGTCTATCTGTCTGTCTGTCTGTCTGTCTAACTATCTATCTATCTATCTATCTATCTATCTATCTATCTATCTATCTATCTATCTATCTATCTGTCTATCTATCTGTCTGTCTATCTGTCTATCTGTCTACCTGTCTGTCTGTCTATCTGTCTATCTGTCTATCTATCTGTCTGTCTGTCTGTCTGTCTGTCTGTCTGTCTGTCTGTCTGTCTGTCTGTCCACCCTTCTCTCACAATGAGTTGTTGGTGTTCAGTTTCTCTCTCCTGTCCTGGTGTTCGGTCCATCTGTTCTCCCTTCCTCTCCCCTGGTGTTTTCTGTTGGACGGACTCGGCTCAAGCTTTCCAAACGGCAGGTGGAGCAAGTCCAGCATTCCAGCCCACCCTCTCTCTCCAGAACATTCCCTACCCCGCACGCCCCTCAGAGAGAGAGGGAGACACACACAGACACACACAGAGACAGAGAGGAAGGAAAACAGAGACACAGTGGGAGGCAACAGGGGGAGAGGAGAGAAAGATGTTGACTTTTGGTGTTTTTCAAGATGATACATCTCACTTGACAAAACATCTACAGAGTATCCTCAGCAGTCCCAGCACACAAGACCGAGACAGAAGACTTCATGATTTCAGTTTTAGCTGGGGCTGCGACCAACACTAATTTTCATTTTATAGATTACTATATTAAGATTATTAGATTAATTGATAAATCGGGCTATAACATGTAAAGACACCACAGCCATTTTAGCAGCTGTGTGAAGCTGTTCTCAAAGGAGTAGTTTGGCATTTGGGGAAATACGTGTATTTAGCTTTATGCCAAGAGTTTGAGGAGATCAATACCACTCTAATGTCCTAAATATAAAGCGACAGCCAAGAGATGGTGAGCTTAGTTTAGCATAAAGACTGGAAGCAGGGGGAAACAGCTAGCCTGGCCAGGAAGTGCCTGCACCCCGGCCAAGAAAAGTTCCAGCATAGAAAGGTCACATTCAACAGAACTAGTTCATAAAAAGTCTTATACCACCTCTATGGAAATTAAAAGTGTTTCTAGTATTTCTGAACGGCCAAGCTGGAAGGTGGAGCGAAAAACTAGCTGCCAGGAGATGCAATGTTGTCCAAAGGTGGAGATACTGATGCACATTTTCAAACACTCTCTCCTGGAAGACTTCATAGTCTTGCACTCTGTGTTTATGTGAGAAGGGACAGAAATAGATGTTAAAAATGGAAAAAGAAAAGCTAGAGAGAGACGTCCAAGTCCAGCTTACTGTCTCACCTCCACAGAGCTGATCAATCATGTGAGAAGTTGGTGTGATTGATGGACTGAACCACAGAATGACATTTCCATCACAGAGCCTCCAGAGTTTGCATGGCCAGAAATAATAACTAATGGCTGTCACAGGTTCCTAGAGGGGTAAAAAAAAATCTATTAATTTGTCTGATGAATTTGAAACAAAACCAATATTACAGTGATCTAAAACAGAGAAAAGAAACCGGTCCAGCTTGTGTTTGGTATTTTTAATAACTATGTGGGGCACAAAGTAATCCAAAACAGAGCTGCAAGAGTAACAATGTGCACCTGTTTTGTTATATGAACAACAGGGAAAGAGCAACAAATACATTTGACATTTTTACTTGATAATAACTTACTAAAAGATTATTCTGCCATTGAATCAACATCTGAACATGATTAATCGTTTCAGCATAAAGTGGCAGATAAAGAGGGGAATAGAAAAGATTTTTTAAAAATCAGTGGCAAAGAATGGTGTGGTTTGGAAATGTTACTTCAATAAAATGCAACACCAAACTTGTGCAACCACTGAAAACAACATGAGTTCGATAACACTTTCGGAGCTGCATTACACAACCTTGAGCCTTGTGTGTTTTTGTGTGTAGTTTGAGGCCGATCCAAAAACGGAGCCAAAGACGAAGAAAAGCGAAATCCTGTTCCCTCGCTGCAGTAATGGACCGGGCTTTTGTGGTGCATTCAAACGGAGCTTTTAAAATGTTTTTGTGCTTCAGGAGGAGATGAACCGAGGGAAGCCCAACTGGGAGCACCTCAGCGAGGACCTCCACGTCCTGATCACCGTGGAGGACACACACAACCGCGCCAAGATCAAACTCCAGCGGGCCATCAACGAGGTCAAGAAACTTCTTGTGCCCGCTGTGAGTATCAGTCCGAACCCCGCAGCATCGAATGCTATGGACTGAACTGATGGAAAAACTGTGTGTGACTGGATGAGAGTTCACTGTGTTGGTATGCATGGAAGGGGGAAGGGGCTTGTCAGTCCAAATAGTGTGTGTTTGTGTCTTTTTTGTGTTTTTGTGTGTGTGTCTGTGTGTATGAGAGAGTATGTGTAAGGGGTTAGGGTAATTAGGGAACACGCATAAAGGGGTTTCCATGGTAACCCCGGGTTGTTTGAAAGGCTGAGGGAATGAATGGAGAGTCTGTTCACTTGTTCTCCCCACTCCATCACTCCTTTCACTCGTTCACAACTCACTTCATTCCCAACCACTGGCTACAGTATTCCTTTTTCCTCCATGAGTTTTTTTTTTTGTTGTTGTCCACACAAGAGGACATTTTGATTGCACTCTTCAACATTTCTCACATTCTTCAGCCCACCTACTTACCTCCTACAGGCACACATACGTGCATAAACGTCCTCAAACATGACATAAAGTAAGAAACACACTGGAACCTTGCACAGAAATGTGCATATAGTCACATGGACACACTATAAAAAGGTTGGCACAAAATAACAAAAGCACATAAATTTTGAAATCAAAAGTCCCCTTCCTTTTTTTCTGTCCACTTTATTTGCAACAATAGAAACAGGCTGAAAAGACCAGCAGGGGGATTTCTATTGCAGCAATCAGCCATCACTTCCGCTTCAATCACAGCACGGCATCGACCAACCTTAAAAGTAAAAGGATGTAAGAAATGTGGAAAGGCAATCAGGGGCTGAACACCTGTTAATTATGTGTGTGTGTGTGTGTGTGTGTGTGTGTGGAGGGTAAAGTTAATGATACTTGTTAGTTTGACCCTGTGGTCCTTGCTGTCTGACTGTAAATCAGTCAAGCTTTTCACCAAGCTGTAACTGGAGCTAAGAAGCTAGCGTGTTTGACACTGAATATGTCCTGTGTGGTGCCGCGGCTGTGTTCAAAGTCTGGTCCACTGCCTCTCCTACCAAAAAAGGACACGCTTTCTCCTTCCAGAAAATATTCAAGATGAATCATGTCATTTCATTTAGTTTCAGCATACTGTAACATTTGCTGACTTGTTGACCGAGCTCTCACAAAAGTTAATTAATTCACTTGTCAGATGGCTGAATGACCAAGTGATTGTGTTGTTGCAGGCTGAGGGGGAGGACAACCTGAAGAAAATGCAGTTGATGGAGTTGGCCATTCTCAATGGGACCTACAGAGACGCCAATGTCAAGACGCGTAAGGATGACATCATAGTTAACATGTGGAGGAGGGTTGGTGGGTGACAAAGGAAGGGTCTTGGTACAGGAGTCCACTGTATATATGAACGATGCCTCTGTTTCCCCTGTTAAATAGTCTGTTTGTCCTCTCCTCTTCTTCCCTGTCTATTGTATTTGTGCACTTTGTGTGTGCTCGCATGTGGGTGTGTGCATACTTGCATTATTGTATGTTTGTGTGCCGTGCAGCCACCGCTGCCTTCCCTCTAGGGACCCCTCAGGCGCCTCGGATCATCACAGGCCCGACGCCCGTCCTGCCTCCCGCCCTGCGCAACCCAGCCCCCGTCACCACGCCGACCATCATGCCTCTGATTCGTCAGATCCAGAGCTCCACCCTCGTGCCGGGAGGCAATCCACACCCGGCACTTGTGCAGCAAGGGCCCGAATCTGGAATCATCTACACGCCCTACGAGTATCCCTACACACTCACGCCCTCCATATTGGAATACCCAATTGACTCAACTGGAGTTTTAGGTATTTAAAAATGAGAAGTTCATCACTTTCATACATGGTCAATGGATGTATTATGGGAACTGGATACTGGACTCCAATGAAAGCTGCTCACCAATCGCATGAGCCAAAAAACCTTTCCGTTAGTGTCGCTGGCCCCGCCCACTTGTCACATAGACTTTACATTGAGGCGACGTCGCCATAGAAATTAACAAAAAAGGAAGATTTAAGAATATTAAATCTGCATAATCTAAAGAAATCATAATACAAAGAGTCATAATGAGACATGTTTGCTGACCGTGACGAGCTGCCAACAGTTTTACAGACATGTTTTGTAATGGAGTTGGATTGTAACCAGTCTGCCAGTTGCGAATTTGACCACTTGACCGTTTTCTGCAGTTCATACCAAACAGCTAGCGCACCAACTGGACAGACATTAGCTGTAAGTTAGCTAGCCACAGACACACTGACCGTGTGTGTGTGTGTCTTTCTGTTCAGCTCAGCTTCTGACTGAACTCGTCTCCGTATGAAGCACTGATGGTGCTTTATGACTTTGGTGTACAGTCTATGCACCAAACCCGTGTGGAATTGCCAAATTTTAGGAAATTAAGTCCATGTGTTGCTCCAGCTTGCCAGCAACACATGGACTACCCTCTCTTCCCCCTTTATTCATTCCACTTCTATACGTTATCTCTTTTATTAAAGAGGCCTAGACAGATTGGCAGCGTGGGGGGGAAGTTAACAGTCACAAAAAATTACATATAAATAAAATAACCAAAACAACCAAAACTGAAGCTTCTACGCAAATTGACAGCACAAAGGCGACTCCTGAAATCCAGATATTTTGTGTTACTGTCGGGTTGGGCGGTAGAACGCGAGGCAGCAGGGGAACGTTTTCCTGCAGTACCACGGTTTGCCACTCGGTTAAATTGGCAGCCATATCCAGCTCTTGTAATACATCCGAGACGTATACTGATGCGTGCATGAAGCTCATTGCTGGGCTAACAGTCCCTTCTCCCTGTGTTTTTGCAGGTATGGCTTTCCCAACCAAAGGCTAAGCGATAGCAACCCTTCCTAGTACACACACGGACTGGCTTGCAGAGACCCCCCCCTCCCTCCCTCCCCTCCCTCCCTTCCCTCTCCCACCCAACCCCAAACACATACTTGTCCCACAGAGCAAACAGTCCAAGTTTGCTCATACTTTAGGATGACAGATTCCTCGACAGTCATTCTGTAGTCAAGTGTCCATTCCTGTTAATTTCCTCTTTGTATTAGCAGACTAGCGTTGTGGTGTGACAGCTATTTAACTTTTTATAATAGTTCAGCTTCCGCTTGTAATTTTAACACATTTTAGTGAACACATAGATATTTTAGAGCCGCTGTTTGTGATTTAATATATGTTAAAGCTTATTTTAATCACAGAGCTATAGAGTGACTTTGCTTACAGCTGAATCTACTAGTGAAGCTTAGTGAGAAATTAGTGGTTTGGATTAATATTTTCTTTAGAGAACAGAAGACCACAAAACAACAACAATTCTGTCTCTTAGAAGCGAGATGTTTTTACTTATTTTCACCCTCAGCCTTGAACACCTTGTAAATTCCTGGTTTCACTGATGTTGGTGCCATGGGTGGACTGTTTGATGTCTTTCTGATGAGTAACCTTTTGTGTTCTGTTTTGGCGATGTCAATGGCTGTTAGCAGGTGCCATGACCACTAAGGTACGACGCCACGACAAGAGAATCCATCCTTACCAAAGGGTAGTGACCACAGACAGAGGTTAGTTAGCTCACCAGCCACTTTATGTGTATGTGTGTGTGTGCGTGTTTGTGTGTGTGTGTTAGTGTGCGTGCATGCAGACCAATGGACCAATTTCAGTTTACATGTGTCTGTAATACGGCATGCCTAAAAGAGAAATAACTGTATCAGGCGAAGTAAGGTCACAGGCTGAAGCAGCTTCAGTGTAAAATGTGAAACAGTATTTGTCGCAATGAAAGTGAAGTAAGTGAGCAGATTGGGAGGAACCATGTTAGGGGTGACAGCTGCAGCGGTTATCTTTGCTCGCCTGTTAGATAAACTGGACGGCTTGCAGGCCGGGACCCTCTCAATTAGAATGGATCGCTCCGTTCATGTGACTCGGTCCTTGTGACTCTGGATTTGGAGTCCGCTCTCAGAACCTTTTTTTTTTTGTTGTTGTGTATCTCTTCACTACTACTTTTGACCCTGCAAATACTGTGGGAAGTTTTATTTATACCCAACTTCATTCCAGTAGATTTCCACAAATGTTTTTTATTATTAATTAAATCCTGTGTCGTGCCCTATATGACTATATGACATTTAAAGTAACAGTGATTGTCTTTTTCTGAAGGTCATTCAATCCAATATGATCTTTGGTCTTTACTACTAAAACACAGCGTGTGATAACTACTGAAGTCTGTGTTTCAAGCTCTTTTGTATGAAATACTGTTGTTTGTGGTCTTATCAGTCGCCCACTGGACTTTATCATTGGGGCTGTTTACATCTTTCATATATTTCCTAGCCAGAGTGGTGCTGTTACCATGTATTTAGCTGCAAAATAAATTTGTATATAGGGATTTTAAGGATTTAAGTGCTTATATAAAGCTTATGGAACAAGATCGCTTGGAAATACTTGTAGATTTTTTTTTTTTAGGTTTTTTTAGTTTGTAAATTTTTATTTTTGTTTTTACGGTATGCTTTTTATAGATGAAGTGTCTCCATGTAAACTTCCAACTTTATTCAAGGTGTGTAGCTACTACTGTTTTAGTCACCACGAAGGTGGCAATGAAGGCAGTGTTTTGCTCTGTCTATTTAAGATGAGGTGACCTTCTCGATTCACAGGCCTCGTGACTGTTTTATGCAATAGAAATGGACTAGCTAGCTACAATATATGTGTGTATGTGAGCGGTGGTGCTCTTGTTGTACACGATGGACAAAAAACACTAAAAGGCAATAAAGATGACTATTGAAAAAAATCTCTAAAGAATACCAAAGCCTCTAAATTCTTGTAGTTAGTCTGTCTATTGTTAAATTGTTTCTTAAGTCCCTCTAAAATCACCATCTCTTAACCTCTCATCACTATCTCTTATGGTGCCTCTTTGCTTACCGTAGTCATTAGGTGCTCTTCTAATACTTCATAGCAAATAGATCAAACCATAATCAATAATCAGTTAATCACAACTGTTAATCATCAAGATCTTATGCCTGCTGCTAAACAATAGCTCTACTTGCCAGTAAGTGAAAGTATTTGTGAGGCCCAGACTCTTTTCTTTGGACATAAAGGTCACTCTCTCACCCACATGAAACCATGCTGTCTCCCTCTCTGTCCATGGTTTCACTGTCTGTCTTTGCTAGACGTAGCCCAGCTAGCATGAGTAGTATCACTATAGCAGCGGTCACACAACAGGAGGGGTATCTCCTAAAACCTAACCCTGCTAGCACCTTCATGAGCACGTGAGCATCGCTAACCGGCCATTCCTTATGTCACCACCTGGTGGTTGATGTAAGTCATTCTGAATGGTTATGCAGGGCTCATGAAGGTGTTGTGCAGCTCTTCTGTAGTTCCCCTCATGCTGTGTGACTGCAGTAGATCTGCCTTGTTGTCATCCTGACGCCACTAGCTGACACTAATCTCTCTTCTATCTTTTTTTCTTTTTATGTCCCCTTTTATGTGCCCTTTTTGTTTCCTTTCCACGTCTGTCCGTCTCTGTCTGTCTAACTCTAGCTGCCACGGCAACTAACCCATGACCCCTTGACCTTCTGACCTTTCCGCCCACTGATGAACCACCCATCTCTGCCTGCTGGCGTGCTCATTGGCCCACGGCCCCGCCACTCCCCCAGCTCAGCCAACCAGACGAGCACATTGGGAACAACCCGGCTGCTTCTGTCTAACCAACCAACCAGACGACAGCGATCATGGGAATAAACCTCAGGACCCCGCCCATCACCAAGTCCTAACCTAAACTTTACCAAACGTGCCTTCCTTCCAAAACTCCAAACTGAGAATGTTTTAGATCATCCAACAGTTGAAATCCCAATCTGCTGCCATACATAACCAATAGACTTGACTGGGGACGGTCCCCCGAACTGGTGAAGGGCTCCTAAACCAATCCTGGCTGTGCCAAACTGTCTCTGTGAGCTACCCTTCCCTCAGTCCATGTGATGCAATAATAATGACTCTGTTAATAACATGGTAACGATACTGATAATGATGGTAACTGTACTTATACAGCACAGAAACCCTCCATGAACACTAAACTAAAGGGGATATGTTGATATTTTGAAGCATTTTTCCTCATCGGGCACCTCTGACTTATTGTGCCAAACCTTTCCACAAAGGGATAGCTTCTTTTTTTGGGCCAACGTACACTAATTCCATTATAACACATAATAATTGGTGTTCAAGTGTTCATACATTAACACGCTTCCCCGTGAGATGTAACACAAACGTGTGGTTCCAGTGCCGTGTGAAAAATGTTATGTAGCGTACTATTATTATGTGCTTCATTTCCTTAAGATATGACCCGGTAAAGTGATTTCCATTTTTCCTCTACATATTTGAATGAGGGTTATTAAAAAAAAGCCATTTAAGTAGAGAAGTTTTTCACCATAAAGCAACAGGTGCTCAGTGAGGAAAACGATCAAACTGGAATCCAAAATGCCAAAGTATCTCTGAGTTTTCTTAATGGGTAAAGCATGCTAATCTGAGTCAACATGTCCAGTATAAATGCCAAGCCTGTACAGTGCAGATACACGCAAAGAGGGAAGGTTGCACTTCTTTTGTCTAAATCTAAAGGACTTACACAATGATGCCTTTGCCTTTCTACACTACAGTATTGTACAAGCTTGAACAGCAGTGCCTTTATTTATTGGGAGCGATTGAACAATGTTACACCTAAATCTTTTATGACTACATTGTGGGTTTGTGCCCAGCATGAAATTATGTCATTTTGGATTTATGCAGATTAATTAGGACTGCAGAAAACGCGTCATCATCAAAGTTTTATGACTTTACATCCGTAACTCTTCGCAATTCAGATTTTAGTGCAAAAAAAAAACTAAGTGGCTCATTTGAATTGGAAGTGCAATGCAGTACTGAAACAGCAGCTACAATGTCTGACATGTTTATGTGAGGTTCGGATACCTCAGGAGAACAGTGTTATATTTCATCTTTTGTTTGTTTGTTTGTTTGTTTGTTTTGTTGGAGATGAAGTCGTCCATACGTATATATATTTTTTTTGCATGTGAATCCAATTTCTCAGAGGGCGTGGTGCAGTTTTACATCCACACACAAACCGACTGATGCCTTGACATGAGAAAAAAAAAACAAAAACATGGAGTCGTAACATCTGTAACAAGTTTATAATGTATTTTTATATTCTATTTTGTACGTGAAATAACATTAAATGACCTTTTCAGATAAGAACATTATGCCTTACTACGGAGAATAATTTGGTGAACATAACTATCCTTCATGTGTCATTAGTAATCATGTCACAGTCTCAATGTCCTGAAATACTGGAGTCTCTGATGTTCTCTGTTTTAACTTGAGCCTTTGAGATCAGCATTGCTTGCCTTCTGTGCCTTTTGTATTCTATGAGTGTGATAATTAACAGTGTAGTACAACATTAATCTACTCTTCAGAGCCAAGTGTAGGTTACTAACTGTTACCACTTTTGTGATTATTAACCACTTAAATGGTATCTGTCTCTGCTTTGGATTCCTTTTAAAAAACAAAATTACATGTCTGTCTAAAAAATGTAAAACAAAAAACGATATGTGTTGAACAATTTTAACTTTCAACGTATACTGAGCAGGAATAACTCTTTGTACACTATTAAACTCATAGTTGTAAAACTAACAAACTTTGTTGCTTTTTCTCTGTAGCACTTAATTATGCAAATCAGCTTCCTTTCTGCATACTAATCACCAAACACTCCTTAGATACCGAGGGGTGGGGGGGCGGATGGTAATGCGGCGGATACTTAAGACAAAATGTGGGGTAGAGGCCACCACACGGTTTTTCCCACTTCTCCTTTTGTGTGTTCTTTCTCTTCTTCTCTATCTTCTCCTGCTATTTAAGTGGACATTACACACATCGATGTGTGTAATAAGAGAGAGCAAAACACACCCAGCTCACCATGGTTTCTCAGAGGCATGCACATGTATAACAGGAAAAAAAAAAGACGGAAGGGGGGGTTCAGTTTTGGGAGACTAGATGTCAGGGGAATTAAAGGGAAATTGATTGTGCAAGCTCGCCCTCAAACATCTGCAGAGTAAATATTACACAGGATCACAGTTTGTCCCTGAAGTCTCTGAAACCCTCCCGCTAATAACCTACACATGTCATGGTAGCCACATTTGTTTAATTGGTCTCTATTTTTCTCTCTCTAAGGGTGCTATTATTAAAATACAAATACAAAGAGGGGAGAAAAAAACAGGATAATGTGAAGTTTTGCCACTTGAAGTTAAAAGTAACCCCTCAAACCACACATTTAAGGTTTCACACGCTGAAAAAGAAGAGAATCACGTGGGGGTTTTCCGTGGTGAATGCAGCAGTGGGTGGCTCATTCGTCCTCTCCCTGCCCTTCCTGCTTTCATTGTGGAGTTTGGGGGTGATATTGAACTTCAGGCTTGGAGTTGAGCCTGCTCTGTGGCTGCAACCCCAGCCCCCTGATCACAGAGTGAGACAGGACACAGTGTGACCGCCGCTGACAATCCTCTGGACAGGAAGAAGCAGAGTGGAAGCACTGAGGGGAGATAGCAAGAGAGAGAAAATAAAACACACCAGTGTGTGTGTGTGTGTGTGTGTGTGCGTGTGCGTGTGTGTGTGGATGGGTGGGGGTGCATGAGTGTTTGGATGGGTGTGTGCTCTTTTCTCTGTTTTTCCTGTTTTCAGTCAAGTTTCGTGCTGTGTTTTTTTTGTGTGTGTTGTTCCTCTAGTCTGCTATGAAACACTCTTCAAGCATCTGGTAATGTATTCTGCAGTCAGCTCTCACCATTGCCAACACTGGGGCCCAGAGCTCCCAGCGCTTACAATCAAAGCAGGGCTGTGTGTGTGTGTGTGTGTGTGTGTGGATGGGTGTGTGTGGGAGAAGAAAGAGAGAAAGTGAGAGGAAAAGACAGGTTGATTTACATTACTATGTATGCACATATTCCCCACATAATGAACAGCTCCAGATTTCCTCTGCTTGGTAAATATTTGATGACCGAGCGGTGGGATGATTTTAAGTGAATAACAGTGGAGTCCCATAAGCTGCAGGGAAACGGCTCAAAAGTTGTATTTCAAACCCCTCTCTCCCTTGTCCTCTTCCCATGTAAATAAGGCCAACTCCCCCTAACTCCACACACCCCTCTGAGGCAGTTTAAAGACCCAACACTGTCTCCTTGTCTCCTTGACAACCAGCATACACTGGGGTCCTGTCGTGGCCTCTCTGTCTTTTGTGTTTGGGAGCTCAGAGAGACAGAAAGAAAGAGAGAGAGAGAGAGAGAGAGAGAGAGAGAGAGAGAGAGAGGGTGGGGGGCTGAAGAAGTTGATGAAAAAAGGAGTTGAAAAAGATAACAAAGATGACATCACAGCAAAATTTGGTTTGTAGCCCAACGACAAGGATGATGAGGATGAGGATGATGATGATGATGATGGTGATGATGATGATGATTAGCCTGAGGCACAAAATGGGTGGCAGCTCAGTCTGAGACCGTGAGCAGGGAGAGAGAGAGAGAGGGAGAGAGAGAGGCCCAGGGCTGAATGGGGCATTGTGGGAAAGACAGTGGGCACACTGGGCAGTAACACAGAGAACACTAACTCACAGATCATGCCAGAGAGTCTGAAAACACCCACACTGGGCGACAATGGCAAACTTCATCGCTCCACTTGGCCCCTTCTGAATACACACATACAATGGCAGAATCCAAATAAGATGCTCTGTTATTCGTGAAATTCAGCACACTACATTCCTTCAGTGCCTCCGTCCCTTTGACCGGCAGCAGATGGCCGCGGCTGCGCTGCATAAATGTGCACGTACGTGTGCATGTGTGTGGTCTCTCTGTTGCATCATGGGTAAGTACCCACAAGGCTTGAAAGGTGGGAAAATCATACATTTACAGGCCTGACAGGAATCATATGGAAGTGATTTAACCCAGCTGTGTCTCTCTACTTTAAGTAACGCAAACAGCATCATGCAAATCCAACTTTGGACGTTGTGACTTGGAGCAAATTTAATTAAATCGGTCAATTAAATCAGGCCTAATTAGAATGAGAGTGAGGAGTGGGAGAGCCAGCAGGTTTGACCTTTCTTTAGCTGGTCCGCTCTTACTGTCAGCTCTCTGCTGCCTCCCTGTGTTGCATGAGAGAAACTCCATCATCATTTCTTCTGACAAGATTTACAATAAACTGAAACAAGTCAGCAACAAAAAGTAAAAGTATTTAGATCTTTTACTCAAGTAAAAGTAGCCTCTTACCACAGAGTAGAAATACTCTGTAACTAGTCAAAGTCCTGCATTCAAAATCTTAGTAAAGTGAAAATATGTCACCATCAAAATTTACTTTAGGTACCAAAAGAAAGAGTATTCATGAATTCATTAACAGAATTAGCCATGTCGTAATCATAGATATAATATCACTGGATTATAATAAGTGTTGCATTAAAGTGTAATGAGCATCACTAATGTTGCAGCTGGTGACAGTGGAGCTTATTCCAACTACTTTATATACTGCTGGCCGATTAGCTTCATCCATAATAAAACATTTATTGATTGATTTATATTTTGTATTAATAATGTATTAAGTAGTTTCTACTAGTAAATTGCTAGTAATTACTAGTAAAAGGCACAATTTAGGGTTAAAAAATGTAACATAGAAGAAGGATAAAATGGAAATACTTAAGTAGGAGTGCTTAAAAATGTACTTAGCACAATACTTGAGTAAATGTACTGAGTTACATTTCACCACTGAATAACAGTGGGTGACAACAGAGCTGAAACAATTATAAAGTTAACACAGAATCGTGTGTTTTCTGAGTTGTTAAGTATTTTGTGAGTTCATCATAGAAGAGACTCAGAAAAGGAGGAAAAACAATGTAACAAAGGTCCTCAGCTGGACTTTTCCCTTTATGGTCGATGACTTTGGTGTTTTTTTTAGCTGTTGTCATTATCAGAAATAATGTAAGCAAATTGAAAAAAAAGGTTTTTGTGTATTTTAATTTAAATCTAACTTTGGTGTTGATATTTGCTCTTTCGATCCAGTGATAACAGCCTCTCTTCTCCTGGCCTGAGGTCAGTTGTGGTTTGTTCTGGCAGCTTCACAAACTTTGACCTCCGGTTAAATAAACAGATCCCAGATCTGTGGAGGTGTCGTAAAGTCATATGACTCGCTAAGTTTATCAACACGGGTTTGTCACTTTATATATCACATTTAAATTAGTTATGGTCTACAAATTAGATGTTAAATGGATGTTTGTGATACTATTGTGCGTTTTCTTCCACCTTTCATGGCCGGTTTTTGTTGACGTAACGACAGCTCAGCATCAGTCGTCGCTTTACGGCAGAGAGAGCGTGTTGCTGGAGGTCAGGTAGCTACATGAGACGGAGTCGAGCTCAGTAATCTGAAACGAAAATCCGGTGTTTTCACCCGGAAAAACAAACTCAGGATTCAACAAACGCAAAAACAGCACAACTTATATTGGTGGCGGAGACTCCAGGTGCGCGTCATTGGCCAACTTGTCCAAGGTTTTGAGTTTTACGACACAGCTAGCGCTTGCTAACGTTAGCCGGCTCGGCTAGCAGCTCACACCTTCCTGGCTCCAGGTGACCCCTCGGATCTTCTACAGCCATGGACAACAACTCACAAGGGTCGAGAGGAGTGAAAGCAGGTCTCGGGGGTATTTTCGGAGGCGGTGCGCCTGAATACTCCAACACAGAGCTCGCCGGTGTTCCCCGTAAGCCTCGTGTCGTTATACCGCAATGCTAACCTGCTTCATGGCTCGATGAATGTCATGTAACTAATATTTGTGTTGTAATGTTACTTCAGTGACCGGCATGAGTCCTCTGTCCCCGTACCTGAATGTCGACCCTCGTTACCTGGTTCAGGTAAGCTGCAGCTAAACCCAGTGTGGTACATGAATGTGGTCGGTGTGTTTTCCTGACTGTAAAAGGAGCCGATGTTGTGTTTCAGGACACAGATGAGTTCATCCTGCCTACAGGTGCAAACAAAACAAGAGGAAGGTTTGAACTGGCTTTCTTCACCATCGGAGGCTCCTGCATGACTGGTAGGAGATCATTGACAGGGTGTCACAGAACTTCTTATACTTACTTGTGCAATAGTTCTAATTGTGATATTATTTATTCTATGCAATAGGATTTTGAGAGGGGCTATAGTTTGTGAATATTATGTATGTCAGAAGTATGTGGACACTCCTGCTCACTGAGTTTTCTGTAGTGTTGGATTTCTGACATGTTGGATTGATTAAGTTGAACTAGCATATTTAGACAATAGTGTCCCTCCAGCTTTGTGACTTTAGTTGTGGGACGATCCGTTCCTGTCTACTGTCTCACTGAATGTGACAGTCCCCTGTGCACAAAGCCTGGTCTATAAAGAAGTGGTTTCATTCAGTATGGTGTGGAGTAATGTGACAGTACCTCTGGGATGCCGACTGTGAGCCAGGCCTTATCACTCACTAATGATCGTGTGGAAAAGAGGGATCAGATCCCTGCAACCTGGTTCCTAAAATCTTGTAGAAACTCTGCCCCAAAGAGTGGAGGCCATCACAAGGTCAACAAGTTACATGTTGGCAGTCCACATACTTTTGGCGTGTAAAGAGAGCTGAAAGCTGAAGGTTTTCAATTTCCCTTGTTATTTTTATTTCCTGAATGTGAGTTAACCTAATGCCTCGTTCAGCCTCTCTGTCTCCTTGTTTTGGCCTCAGGAGCAGCACTTGGAGCTGTAAATGGTCTCAGGATGGGCCTGAAGGAGACTAGAGACATGGCATGGTCCAAACCTCGTAATGTACAGTGAGTATAGAGACAGTTTACCAGCAGTATCACCTGTAATGGTACACCTGGATCACTTCACCTGTCCTCTAAATGTTTTTTTTCCCTCTACCCCCAGGTTAATAAACATGGTGACCAGACAGGGTGCTTCATGGGCCAACTCTCTGGGCTCTGTTGGTGAGACCATTATAATGTAACTCAAAAAGTAGTCCAAAGTAGTCTCACTATGGAATCAGGCATTTAATATAATATCATGGATGATCATCATCATGCAACATCATTGCTACATCCTATAAAGCTCTGTCCATTTTTCTTTGCCATTGCAGCCTTGTTGTATAGTGTTTTTGGTGTGGTAATAGAGAAGGCCAGAGGAGCAGAAGATGACATCAACACAGTGGCTGCTGGGACGCTAACCGGGATGCTCTTTAAATCAGGCAGTAGGTGTCATTCCTGCCATATATGTTTGCCAATAATATGTAATTTACCTCCATGTGTTATTGACTTTAACAGTATTTCGAGATGTGTTTTTCATTTCATTTCAACATTCATTTTTTTTTGTCTCTCCAAATCCTCCTGTTGAAATATTGTGGTCTCACAAGTTCTCATCTAAATGAATAATGACTTTAATCTTACTGAACGATCACAGCGTGCAGCATCTTGAACGCTTAGATTAGCTAATACATCATATGGAAATTAGGCTGCAACTTATGATCATCGTCATTATTTATTAATCTGAGGGTTGTAAATCTCCCCGTCATGGAACTAATGAAAGAATATCTCGTCTTATTTTTAAAATTATTTTCCAAAGATAATTTACAGTGATATGACACAGTAAAGCATCAAATCTTCACATTTGAAAAGCTGAAACCAGCTATTGTTTGGCATTACTGCTCAATAAACACCTTCTTTTTTCAGATGTTTTTTTGATTTAATTTAATTTTTCTCATTTTAGCATTAATAACCATTTGATTTAATGGAAAGCACATTGCTTTGCTTGAATAAAGTATAGTGTTTAGTGCTGAGAACGTGAGGAGTGAGGAGTGCTCTGAAATAGTACTCGCAAATGCATCATTTCAGCTTTGGATAGATTAATATAACAAATATTATTTGCTGAAGTTACTGTGATTCAAATTTATTTTATGTTCATGCACAGCTTTATCTCTCATTCTGTTGATGCTTTGTGTTTGCAGGTGGTCTAAAGGGTGTAGCCAGAGGAGGTCTGGCCGGTTTAGCCTTGTCTGGTGCCTACGCTCTCTACAACAACTGGGACCACATCAGCGGCTCCTCCTCATCCTCCTCCAGGCTGTACTAACCTCTCCCACACACATCTACTTCCACTATAGGGCCAAATATCTCTCCAGGACACAGCCTTTAACCACAGCGCTAAGAAGAGTTAGACTCTGGTCAAAAGCAGTGTGCTATTCTGGGAAGTGTGCGTTGGTCCCATTTCACTGGTCCTCCTTCCGCCGTAGCCACTTCCCTCCCCAGGAGCATTCTGGGAATCAAAAGATGTGTTTGAAAAAGAAGATGTGAACACGTGGACTAAATTCCACATGAAATCCAGATGTAGACCGTCCTTTAACACCCCTCTCTTCGTTTGTCTTTATCCTCTGAGGTGTTCCTGTCACTGATCTGATCAGTAATGAGAAGACCCTGTGAGGATGTGTCATCTGTAATATCAATGTTTATGGGAGGCTTATTTTTTCCTCTTTGATCCAAGTTTTGAGATCAGTGAACCCATGATCTTTGGGTTAAATGGTGTGTGTGGTTCACCAGATGAACTGCAGTGGATCCACGTTCTGATTTTGGACTGAAAGACTCTTCTGATGTAGAAGAGCAAAGAGATCGACAGACACAGAACTAAGCCTTACAGTCAGTTCTACTCTTGTATTTATTGAAGCGAATCCGCAGTGTTTTCTGTTTTACTGTGTGAGAAGAAATCACTGTAAAGCTCTGCTGAAAGTGCGTGCTGTTAATGTGTCTCCATCAAACCCACTGCATCAAAAACAATAATAAAAAAATTGGAAATGTTCTCAAAAACTTGCTTTTAACCAATTTTATTGAGCAAATGTGACTGGGTGTAAAAAGTCGTGAGTTGTGTATACTACGCAGTGCTCTGTTACAACTGTCTGCAGTTCAAAACTAGAGTAGTGCATAGTGTAGACTTTAAAATATGGTGTTAGAAAACAATTATTGCACATTGAGAACATGTATTTACATCTTGGATTGGTTGTAAGTTCCAGAAATTGTGAACTTGATGAGCTGTGGCTATGAGACTTTTAGAAAAAACAGTTTGTAGGCGTCTGTAGACATCAGACATAAAACAGAGCAGAGCTTATGTTTGCTGTCAGCGTTGAGTCAGGTGGCTCGCTTAGTGCAGGAAGAAGTCCCTGATGCGTGTTGCCTCGATCCAGGGGATGTAGGCGGCGGTGCGGGTGAAGACGCTGGGTTTGTTTTCTACGGTGCAGCCAATAGGGCCGAAGCTCACCACGCCGTGCACCTCCCAGCGGTCCTGCCCCAGCTGGCACAGCAGCGGACCACCAGAGTCACCCTGGGAGAGGCAAAGATATGGGTTTAGGAGGTGGGCACGTTACATGGCAAAACTTCACGCTCACTTTTGTTGTCTATAAATCTCAGACCTACCTGGCAGGCAGCGGGTGGGTCCTCCTTGTCCCTGAACCCGGCACAGATCATGGAGTCTCGGACACGATCGCCCCAGAATTTCTTCTGCCGGCAGGTCTTGAAGTCAATGATGGGCAGGCGGGCTTGATTCAGGGCTTCTGCCAGAGACACATTCTCCTTCCCACCTGAAATGTGTGTAAGAAGACGAATTCAAGCAGCTTGAACTGCATTTTGACTTCTGAAATATCCTCAACTACTGGACAGATGGCTATGACATTTTATACAGACATTCATGATCCCCAGAGGATGAATCTCACTGACTATGATGATCCTCTGACTTTTCCTCTTGTGCCACCAGTGAGTTGATTTTAAGATTTATAATTCTGAGTGAAATGTCTTCAATACTGGATGGATTGAATTTTGGTCACAGACATTCACAATCCCCTCGGGATAGATTGTATTTATTTTCTCTGACTTTTCATCATCAGGTCAAATTTTCTACTCGTCAAATACTTTGGTTTATAACCAAATATCTGCTAAATTTATGATATTTTCACCAGCCTCAGCTGTACATTGTGTTTATCAGCAAATGTTCAAAAATTTGTATACCAACTAAACATCTGCATAACATTGCCAGCCAAGGCCATAATACTTTGAATATTGAAATAAACTGAAAATTAAATGGTGAACGTTAACCACCACTGAATAGAAATATTTGGCTGTGCAAACCATCTGAATTTATGTCATTTTATTTCCTGCTCTTAACATTTACTGACGTCCATTTAAAGTTTCCTCTGGAGCCTCGATGAGCAAGTTTGATCTTTTTTTCTCTTTCTTCGATTTTAGCTTCTGAAATTCTCCAATCCAGTTTGAGGAAACTTGTTTTTTGACTCGGCTGGAATTTTTTTCATTTAATTATAATTGAGTAAGTACTTAAAAGTACACAACCTGAAAAGACCTTTCAAAGAGGGTATTTGAGCCACATGAGTGCAGATGGATGCTGCAGAACTGTTGTCATGACTGAATGTTCAGTCTTGTTTGCCATTAGTTGGTCAGTGGACCAAATGGCTTCCTCCAGAGCTTTCCCCCCTCTCCTTTGTATTTTTATATTCCCTTTCTTGCACTCACCCCGGGTGTCCCCCCAGCCTGTGACCCAGCAGTAGTGTCCCGGGTTGAGGCCGGTCTGCTTGCGCGGCAGGCAGGCGTAGCGGATGAAGTTTGAGGGGACGATATCTGTGGCAGCCTTCACCAGGGCGATGTCATAGTCCAGCTCGCTGTGAGCGGGGTAGCGGAAGTTCTCGTGCCGGTAGATTCTCTTCACAGGGAAAATCCTCTCTGCCATCTCTGAACGTCTCAGTTGGTGCTTCCCCAGGACGATCCTCCAGCTCCCAGCATCCTCTGCTTTACCCCTGAGAAGCCAAAAATAGTTAAAGAAAGGCCCTAGTGGTTCTCATTGAGTTTTCTTTTTTTAACAACTTCCTTTTTGTGAGTCAGTGGATGGGTTTCTTACTTTTGGAAGCAGTGAGCTGCAGTCAGGACCCAGTTCTTGTGGATCAGAGTTCCTCCACAGACATGAATGTAATGTTTACTTCCCCTGGGTCGAACCTATGAGAGACAGCCAGACATTCTTCTCAGTGGTGTGAGATTATTTTGCTGACCAACTCAGAGATGGTCATTGTAATTTTCCTCACACCTCTCACAGAAATCTGCCCATGCTGCCCCATAAATAGCACTTATACATATTGCAGTGCCCTGAATGTTAAGAAAAGAAACTGCATGGCATTTACTGTAGAGTACACAAGCAACTTATTCTAAAAAGATTTAAGCCACCAACATATCCACAGAATACTAAAGATTAAAGCCCAACCAATGAATGAACCAAGCCACTATACTGACAGACATTAGCTCATCTCAGATATATAGGTGCTGCCGTGTAGCCCTGCTGAAAAGTAAGACACCTCACTCCCCTAAATACTGAACCACATCAATGCAAGGACAGATGTACCTGCAGAGAGACCTGCCAGGGCCAGGAGTGAGGTCTGGCCTCGTTCCCGGACACAATCCTCTCAGCCATGTTGGGCTTGAAGTGTGCCATACCACAATCCTTAGGCCAGTCTAAGAGGAGAAAAATACCACAGAAAAACACGATAAAGTCCCAATAAACAAGTGTTGTTTTAACAGGAGCCTCCACGTTTGTAGCCGAAGTGTGTGTTTCTGCGTGTATTTGCTCTCACCCAGGTGGAGGAGCTTGTGCTGTTGCTGCCGTCCAGGCGTGAGTGTGTATGCAGCTGCAGGCAGGGATGCCTTGCTCAACAGCATTGGCAGCAGCAGAGACAGAAGGAGGAGCAGAGGAGGTCCAGGTACAGCCATCTTCTTCGACAGAATCACCGGCCGGCACACATCCCACGCTATTTATACCAGGCAGCAAGCGCACGCAGATGTGCATACACAGGTACACATACAGTACACACACACACACAACAGCACACCTCCAGGGACAATGAACTGTGGCACAACAAAGGCCGAACGCTGGATTGTTCTCCTGTAGCTATGAGTTTCCACTGCCGCTGAGAAAAAGGGGAATTCGGTGAGTCCCATCAGCACTTTCACATACATATAGTATGCTCACAGTACACCAACATGCACACAGCACAAAGGCAATACAGCACTGTACACAAACAAACATCATGTCACATGACTTATAGCAGTGACATAGTGACCTGCAAATGACCTTTATCTCTGATATCCCCAAATCTCTGCTATAGCTCATCCTGTGCAAACATGACTCAGTAGGAAAGATGTCGTCACTGCCGTGTTTACCTGCCTAAAGATGTTCTCCTCGTAGGAGGAGGAGTCAAATGAAGGAGGAAAGACCAGAAATTCAATGTGAAGTTTTAGAGTTCTAGAGTTAGGACAATAAATCAGCCAGACTGTTGGCTGATAAATAAGAAATTGCAGCACAGAAAAACCAAAGATGTGTTTCATGAGAGTGCACTGATAATTTTATTTTTTAGCCGTGCTAGCAGCATGGCTCTATGGACCGCATTGTCTGTCTGTTGGTCGGTCCACTTCTTTAATCCAGAAAGAAATATCTTAGCAACTATTGGATGGCTTGGCACAAAAGTTTAGTGCCACCAAGAGGTTGACGTTTGTGGTGTCTCAACAACTTTTTCGACATTTAGGTCAAGCCTCACAAAGCCGCTAGCATAGCTGTAGACTGTTAGTAAAAACATGAGTAAAAAAAAAAATATATATATATATATATATTTTAAGGTATCTGTATCAAAATGTTATGTTTAGCCAATATATTGTTAGCACATTTTTCAAACTTACTCATCAAAATTAATACCAGTCTCAAAAGTCCAGTCAGGATCTGTCAGGCTATAGCTGTTGTCATACAAGTGACAAAAAACACATTTCATTACTATTTTTAATATTCTTTATGATCTGTGCTGGAACTTAATTACAGTTTTCAGTTGTTGACAGTTGTCAGCGGAAGCACTCACTACAGAAAAAATAGTCCCAATCAAAACTGCTGAAAGTGTATTTTCTGGCTTATTTAGAGTGACAGGCACTGATTTTGTAAATTAAATTCAGTTCCCCTGTATTGTTGCTGTCGAGGAAGAAATCTTAAAGACAGAGGCTTTAAAGCCAAAGTAGATGAAGCTAAAACTACCTGCATGGCTTGATACCAGAGGAGGTCAATGGAAAAAGATATATCCTTATGTAATGTGAGATTAGAATAAATAAATGAAAAGCAACAGAGACTCTTCTGCCTGCTGTACACACATCTGTGAAAATATGACAACAATAACTGCAGTGGAAGCCACTAGTGAGCTGAGCTTTTTTCTGTGGTGAATGAGAGAGAATGTGCCCGCTCATCTGAATGGCAGCGCCTGAATGGTCAAACCTCACCACTGTGGTTCACCAAGTTTACATACAACTCAACTTTGTGTATGTTTTCCACAGTGAATGAGTGGAGCAAGTGTGGGAAGAGAAGGAGGGAGAGTGTAGAGTCGTTTTTTATCCTTTAACATATTTCATCCAAGTCACCTCCATTATCTGTGTGAATATTTGACAAACTGACATTTGCTTCCACTACACTTCCCTCATTCGTCAGCTGTAAAGGGTCGAGATCTTGCCTGGGCTTCTATTCTTATGTTAAACATGTTTACAGTGTGTTTAGTTATGCGTCTTTTTTATCCAAAAGCATGTCGAGGAGGTGGAGGTATTGTTTGCAGGTGTTCACTTCAGCCATGACAACTTCAACCAACATGTAAGGGCAGGCTGTACACAGCCTGAAAGGCAAAATCCAGGGGAAAAAGTCAGTATAGCGCTCACTGCACCACATTAAGCGCATGATTAACGCATGATAACAAATGAACTCACATGAAAATATCAACGATCCTCTCTGATCTGCACTATGGTCTCTGGACAGTAAGAGGACAGTGCTCAGAGAAATTATAGTAAGAAAATCAACCAAATGATCAAAGTGAGAGGGAAAGAAATAGGGTTTTGAAAACTGCGTGGGGGGATTTGGTCCTTGCTAAAAAGTGGATCCTAATGAGTGCAGGAACACATTTTCTAACATTGCATCTACACCCTTTTATGAAATGAGGAAAAGAAAGTCTGGATAAACCCACATGAAAGTGTCTCTCTGATCTTCATTCAGAGTTAAGTATCAGTTCTTTAGTGCAAACTGGAGACCGGATCAGATATGGATAATCAATATGCTAATCAAAGTCGTCTCCAGTAGTCTCCAGTCGTCTTAGTCATCTGTCTCTTTGGAGCCTCCACACCACCCAGGCCTCCTCAGTGACCTGATTACACCCTTCTTGCGGCCGTGTCCACTCCCATGTGAGGGTGACTTATGGCTGGTGCCTTCCTCTCTGGTGTACACCTCATCCTCTTCTCTTGCGTTATCTGCCTCTGCTCTGCTTATTCTGCGAGCAGATTCTACTGTTTCCTCCTTTTTGCCTGCTCCTTCCTTCACCACCTCCCCCCCTCCATCTTCCCCTGGTGTCCCCTCACTCTCACCCTCCACCTTACACGTCAATGCAACTTTCATTACAGGTGGGTTAAGTTCTGGGGCCGTGGCTTTTACCACGATGGACATGAGAGGAGGCTTCGGTGCTTTCTTCTTCTTTGAGGAGCGTCTTGCTGGTTGGGGGCTGTTCTGGAGCTCCAGGTGCTTCCTTATGGCTGTGCTCAACACTTCCGGGTCCACAGATGCTCCATGAACGTCCCATGTCATCCCGTCCTCATCCCACTGCACCTGCTTCATGCTGCTCCTCCTCCCCCGCTCATCCCGGTCCTCCCCCTGAATCTTCAGACACGACCTCCTCGTCTCCAGATCATGAGAGGAGACAGAGTTCACCTCCCATGTGCAGCCATCTCCTTGTCTTTCCTCCTCCTCTCCGCTGCTGACTGGGAACATGCTGGAGGACGGGGACACCAGATTAGAGTTTGAGCCCATTGAGGACTTCAAGTTCAGTCTTGATCCAGGTGGTGAGCCCAAGATGGAGTGGGAGTCCATGTTGGAGGCAGATATGTTCATCCTGAGGCCCCACCAGGAGCTGGAAGGAGAGATCGTCTGCACCGCTGCGTCTACCAGCTCCAGCTGTGAAGTCATTGTACCCTCCTCCCTGGGCACCCCAAACCTTGGAGCCTTTGTGAAGCCCTCTCTAGAGGTCAAGTTGCACCTGCAGCAGCCACCCAATTGCGAGTCGCTGAAGGAAGGAACCAGGGGTGACCTCCAACTTCGGCCTTGCCCCAGCTGGTGTGGTAGCTCAAGATGATAAACTGAGGCTCCTCTCCCTGATTCCTGTTCCTGTGCTGAAAAATTAGGCATCGGGTCACAAAAAACTGGGCTCCTCAGCCCTCCACCCTCTGATGACCGTATGCCTCCAGGACTGTGCAGCTCCTCAATCATGTCATCAGCAAGGCATTCAGGATCTGATGACATACACGCTTCTGCTAAGCTAGCAGACGATGGGATCGGAGAAGGGAATGTAAAGGAAGGCAAGTTTTTCTCCAGGATTATCTCACGCTTACCCTGCAGGGGTGACGGCAATGGAGAAGTCATGGGTGAGGACACAAGGAAGTCTCTCTGCTGATGACGTTGACTCAACATTAGCATTGAAGAAGTTAAAAGGTCCTCAGGTGGTAGAGTTGGTGTCTGCAGGGGGGAGATGAAGGGAGAGGGTGTGGTTGGTGAAGATGTTAGTTTGGACATGGGAGAGTCCGGCACAGCAGAAAAAGGGGGTTCCTGGGTTAAACTCGAGGGGCGTGAGATCCCATCTTTCCATACAACTGTATCTGGAGTGCTGCTGCGGCTGTGGGTGCTGCCGCTACACCCACTCCAGCGCTGCACGTTGGCAACCCAGCACTCGCCGAGGGCAGGAGGGTTCTGCATGTCCAAGTTTTGGGCTGTGAGTGACAACTGGTGGCTGTTGGGCATGTTGATGCGCTGCCTCGTGTGAGGGTGCAGCTGCTGGAGAGCCGATGAGTTCGGCTCAGCATCTGTGTTGGTGCTGAAGCTGCGTCTCAGGTCGATTTTGGTCCAAGCCGGGTCACGCTTGTGTGGCGGCGCCATGACCACATCCATGGAGCTCTTAGAGAGGGAGAAAATGGGGGTGCAATCATCTTCATCCTCCAGTCCCACCATCCCAGCTTGACTGGAGAAAGAGGCCGACTGATTGCCTGAATACCTGACCGGCTGGTAGCTCTCAGACGCAGGGCGACTAGGCCTCGCCATGACATCAGCGCCAAACTGTGAAGAAAGACACGTCTTTGAGTGCTTGCTTGCTCTTTATCCTTAAACCTGCAATAACTGGTTTTTTAGTCACTTGGAGGCAGCAGAAACAAGGTGTGAACACAATATTGACTTATTATCACCTTTTAAGCTGCTATGCCAAATTTGCTAAATTACACACCCAGCAACATTATAAATCATTTGGAGTCTTTTTTTCTTGCCACATGGTGAATGTAAGTCCAATATTCTCTCCTTTTAACTCTGCTTTGGCCTCTTTGGGAAATGCCTGGCTCGCTCTTCAGCTGCTAAATACTACACACAGGTTCGCCAGCTAGTCTCTTGCTTTGTTTTCCTTTCCAGGGCAGATAGAGGACAAAATGTTTTAAAAGCTATATTCCTGAAAACAGCTACCTGCGGTGGCTGAAAAAAACCCAAAGAAAATCCTGAATACTCCAGAAAGTCCCAGCCAAGAAATAGTCCCTCATAGTTTTATTACTCTTCAGTTTGTGAACAGATTAAACAAACATATAACGTATAACATGTTGATATGTGAGCTTTAAAGAGGGTTAGGTGGATTTTGTTACCTTTGCACAGAGCCAGACTAGCTGTTTCCCCCTCTTTTTAGTCTTTATGGTAAAATGAGCTAACTGGCTGGTGGCTCAAGCTACAGATACAAGTACAGACTGGTATCAGTCTTCAAAAAAATGATTTGTTTAATTTGTTTTCTGTCTTTCTGACTCTAAAACAAGCCCTCAACCCAGTCAGTGCACGCACACACACGCCCACACACCCATAGGCACTCCCAGATTAGCCTAATGGGATTACACAATCCAGATTATTTGATTATTGAGACAAAATTTAGATTGATTGAGACAGTTTAAGAGAGCATTTGGCCTTCGACTGATAGAAGAAGAAGAAAAGGAAGCAAACTCTTTTCCCTAGAAAAGGAGAAACGGTGAGAATGGACGGTAGAGGTTATAAGAAATCAAAATGAACTTTTATTTCTAAACTTCCATCAGAGCCAGTGCACATTTTGTGCCTGATTTTATTCTTGTGAGTTAATTCTTTTAAAAAGGGGATTACACCAGTTCTTCATTCCCTCACTTAGAAAAAAAAAATGAATCAATGCTGCTCTGCCTGATCGTGGTAGTACAAACACACAAAGATATTTTTATGATAAAACTAAGTGCCAAACTGTCAAATCTGGATTTATTAGTGTCTGACCACAGTTGGCCTCCAGATATTCAGAGTACCTTTTAACTGGGTGTCTATTCTTCTCTACTGGAAGAATAAACATCCAGTTAGGCCACATACATGACTGCCTGTGTGAACAAAAATACATTATGATGTAAGATAAAAAGACAAAAGAGAAAAATAACCTCTTACCTTAAAGTTCACACCTTGTGTCCTGTTTTGCCCTCCGTCCCACCACAGAACAGGTGGTGCTAAATGTCCCTCCCTCCTCCCCTCATTCCTTCTACTCTTCCTCCCTCACTTCTTCAGAAAGTCTTTTTCAGCTGCTGTCACTGCCTCAAACACACCCTCAGTTTTTCTCTGCTGTGATTTTTCCTCGGCTTGATCTTCCCCTCTGTCTCTTCTCTCATTTGTCATCAAAGTGAATATGAGGATTTCTCATTGTGTGTGTTGTCTGATGTTTGCGTGTGTGTGTGTGTGTGTTAGAGGGAGAGAGAGAGAGCCATTACTCTACCTTTAGCTCTGAGGATTAGCTCAGTCATCTCATTAGCTCGCGTCCAATCTCTGAACAAAGTGTGTATGCATGTGTGTGTGAGTGAAACGACGGTGGGCAGATGAGCGGCTAATTAGCATTTTGATTTGAGAGTTAAGATCACATCAGCTGCCAGGGCAGCCACATTACATGTATATTATTTAGTTATCTACATGCACATTGTTTGTGAGGGCGATTAGATGCATAAGATAATTAGTTTATTAGAGTCCATTAGATTGGTGGGAATGTCATTAGTTTTGCATGTATTTGGTCATATTGACATTTTGAGCTGATGAGGCTGGATCCAAAGTCTTGAGATCACCAAAATTATTACACTCTACCCAGTGGAAGACATCAATCCTTCAAATAGTCAGATATTACAGATATTTCAGATTAGAGCAAAGTAGTGGGGTTTACATTGCCACTGTTAGAGCCGTGCCTGCTAGCTTGGCTTTAAATGAAATAAAGTGAAAAGACAAGACCTTACAGTACTTTATCAGTATTTTTCCTCACATATGAATCATGTATTTACTGACTTTATGCATTAGAGTCTCAGATTATTCATGCATTCATGCTACTGGTGATACTGCACCTATAAATGCAGCTTGATTTGAAAACATTTTGCCTGTCATTATGATTTGTTTATGTTTATGTAACTGCAGACTTGATGGCTTAAACAGCTGTCAGTCCTGTGGTCACCATCCCCCATCCCTCTCCCTGTGTGGCCCGTGTACGTATACAGCTGCCTCAAAGTTTGTAACAACAGACCACACAGCAGACGACATGACGCCCAAAGGCCAGACACCAGTACATGTGCCCCCAAGTTTGCTTTGTGTAAATTTGTTTTTTTTGGTAAATTGATTTAAACAGTATTAATTAAAATAATAAACTTGGGACACCGTTAGAAGACAGGGCCACACCAGGACCTGCTTTAGCTTGATTTGAAGGGGTTACAGTATATTCTGCACATATATGAGGTGTCATATGCGAGATGATGACTCACAAGTACACATTTTATTTGACTTTATTTTATTTTGAAAACAGCCAAATTACAAAACTCCAGCAAGTTATAAGAGTCTGCTACCTGATTTTTATATCTTAAAGGAGTATTCCAGTGATTTTTGTATTGCAGTTTCATAAAGTTGACGCACTCAGTAGAGACTCTGCCCTGAAGGTCAAAATACAACAATCCAAAACACACGACATATGACTTTGTTAATGGGCTAAAACATCCTAAATCAGTGGTATGGTCCTTTAAAGGGAATGAGCGTAGTCGCCAACCAAAAAGCCAGATAACAGCATGAAATGGTGAGAATCAGCCATCTGTGTCGCACTCTCAGTACACACTTCACACACCACTGCTTCAGACAGCCAGTGTGAGTGAGAGTCGATAGCAGGAAAAGACGAGGAGAGTTCCCTTCTGTTAAATGGCAGGTAGGCAGGTAGATTAGACCCAATGTCTGCAATCTATGTTTGTTCTTATGTTCCTTGTTAACGCGTTTGTTTGTTCAGACCAGGTGTTGCTGCTGGCTGTAGGTCTGTCTGTGGGGCTCGTGTTGCTGCTGCTGCTGGGTCTGATGGTGTGCTGTCTGAGGAGGAAGACGAAGGGTCAGAGTCAATACGAGGAGCTGCTCTCTACTGTGCCTGCAGTACCAGCGTGCTCTGCTCCGGTGATCCTGGTGTCTCAGGCATCCTGGGCCACGTTAGTACCATGAACAAGACAACAGCAAATCGAACAAGACATGCGCATAGTCCTACATAGTGCTTTTCTCTCACTGTTATTGAGTGTTTTCTCACTTTATATGAGAAAAATGCTGAATTTATTTAAGGCACACAAATATAAAACTAGCATCTGATTTTAAACAAAAACAGCACTAAAGCAATAAAAAAAAGTAAAAATCCATCTAATAAAAGTGCAAATTTGTCACTAAAGAACAGCATCGTTTACTTTTATGGGGTTTATGGGATGTGAAGTCTTGATTTTACTTAAGTTATCACAATTAAGTTTAAATCACTTTGTTGTTGATGTTTTTTTTCTCTCTGTGTGTGAAAGGCCGAATGAGATCCCTTTCACATTGCCTCCTCGCTTCATGACACAAAACCAAGGTGACATGAAAAACAAGGAGGAGGAGGAAATGAAGACGGAGGCCCGGAGGGACATACTGGCCCATCGTGGGTCACTGTCAGTAAGCAGTAGGTCAATATTATCTTTATTCAACAGCACGTCTACATGGTTATTGTCCTTGTCTTTTTAAAGTGAAATTCAGCCATGTGGAACCTAAATTAAAGTACAATACTAAACCTATGGAGAAAAGTGAACTGCTTATTACTGTGGAGTTGTTACATTTCATTCTCGCTGTGACCTTGACCATATACCACCCAATACAGAAAAAACTCTGAAGCACAGACTTTTACGTGCTGGTGGCGCTAAAGGAAAAGTCAGAGGATCACCATCATCAGTAGGATTAATCCTCTGGTGACCATGAATGTCTGTAAAAAATGTCATGGCAACACATCCAATAGACGTGGAGATACTTCAATCTGAGCCAAACTTCCCCACACACACACACACCTACACCCTGTCTCCATCAGGATGGTACCCGGTGGGGACGGTGCTGGCTGGTCTCTACTCCGGTCCTCCTCTGAACGAGGTGGTGGCCCCTCCACCCGGCATGGCCACCCGTCTCTGCTTCTCTGTGGAGTATCGACACAGCAGCGAGCAGCTCATGGTCTCCTTGCTCCGCCTCGGCAACCTCCCTCCCCGTTTCCACGGCAACGTCACGCTGGTGGAGCTCAGGCTTCTCCCTGATGACAGGAGGCCCCGCCAGGCCAAGGCCCGGGGCACGGGGCCCGACCCGGAGTTCAACGACTGCTTGGTTTTCCAGGTGAAGACACGAAAGTTTCCAGAAGTTTTGAATGTGCTGAGCTGATGCAACCTTAGAGACAAAAGTACAAACAACAGATGACGTGTGGATGCTTGATGTGCAGTACTGGAAGAAGTATTCAGATGTTTTATAATACCACACAGTAAAAATACTCAAGTCCTGCACTGGAAATGTTACTTAGATAGAACTACGTAGGCATAATACAACAAAACATATTTTATAATCTATAATCTAAAAATAGTAGAGTAAAAAAGTAAAATATTTCCCTCTGAACTGCAGTGGAGTAAACGTATAAAGTGGCATGAACAGAAAAGGCTCATGTAAAGTACCTCAAATTTGTACTTAATAAATGTACTTAGTTACATTCGACCACTGGTGATTTGCATCTGCTCTCACACACTTCCTGTGTGTTTCCTCCTCAGGTGTCGGGAGTGTGTGTGCCTCAGAGCACCCTGAGCGTGTGTGTGCTGAGTGTAGAGCAAGGCCGCAAACGCCACGCGGTGGGCAGGGTGCTCTTCCCTCTGGAGGGGGAGCTCGGTCAGGCCGGCAGGGTGCTCTGGAGGGACCTGGAGACGGAGGACGACACCCAGGTACACACAGAAAAACACACACACACACACAGGTCTGTATGTGTCACAAACGCTCACTGTCATTGTGCCGTGTGTGTCAGTGTTCAGAGCTGGGTGATGTGCAGATTTCTCTCAGCTACAGTCCGGCTCTGCAGCGCCTCTCTGTGGTGGTTCTGAGGGCTCGAGGCCTGCAGCTGCTCACAGGCGCAGGTACGTCAGGTCTGATCAGTCACTGGGGGAACCTTACAGGTACCGGTTATACAGCATCTGTGTGTTTCCCAGGTGTGTGTGTCCAGGTCAGCTTACAGATACACACTCAGCTGGTGAAGATCAAACGCAGCTGCGTGGTGGAAGTGGACAACAACCCCTATTTCAACCACAGGATGACCTTTAAACTCCGCTCGCAGCACCTGGACGAGGCCTGTCTGAGGTTTGAGCTGCAGCAGCCAAACGACGCCCGCTCAGGTGAGAGGGGCAACCTGATGTGCACGTTGTCTTATTTCAGTTTTAATTCCAGTGTAAAATTAACAAACCCCACTTTTATTTTGACTTCTTTGATGGCTCTGACTTTTCTTTCTTCTTCTGTCCTTCTTTCTTTAATTATACTACGTAACTTTTTCTCTGTAATCACCTGACATCTGATAACTAATCATGGAGTCATGGAGCTCCTTCAAAGACATGTTAGGTCAGATCCTAATAAGAGGCAGGTGCACTGAAAAGGTCAAATCCTACAGTATATTTGTTAAAATTACACTGGTAGCATTAGATGTAAAACATTTCCATCAAAATAAAATATCAATATTTTCTTCTTTTAGACTCTTTTGTACTGTATCTTTAAATGTCTGTTGTTAGCCTCATAAATTCATTTTGGAAATCTATATAGACATAATTTTAGAAAGTATTGCACAAAGTACACATTTGTGGTGGTTTTAAAATCTGTTTTTAGCCACAATATTTTCAGCTTTTTGGCTCTACTAAGAGTGAGGGCAGAGTGACACAGTGCTTTATGTGCTAGTTTGGTTTCCTCCATGTTTTATCTGTTGTCCTCTTTATGTGATATCAAGGGGCTGACTGACATGATTTTTTTTGTCTTTAGTGGGTTGATTTTGGACTTATATTCATAATATAAGCCTCAGATGTATATGATAATTCTAAAATCACTTGTAATCTCATAAATAGATGGTGGCAAAGCCAAAGTAACAGTGGTTGTGATGTTGTAATGATTTTACAAATTATCATAGGTCAGCTGTATGTTCACCTCGGCTCTGCTCCGTCTTTATTTTGCTCCCAGAGCCTCCGGCCCTGCTGGGAGTGCTGGTGTTGGGTCCCTTCATGTACGCCAGAGGCCTGCAGCTGCAGCACTGGATGGACATGGTCAACACGCCACAGGAGCCGGTCAAACTGTGGCACAGCCTGGGCAGGCCCACCTGACACCCAAATCACACTCCAATTATATATATATATATATATATATATATATATATATATATATATATATATATATATATATATATATATATATATATATATATATGAAGATTTGACATTAAAGAAAGTACTAAAAGTGAAGTATTTTGCATCTTAAAATTAGAAGACAATTTAGATTTTACACCACTGAAACAATTTCACAGGATCATGCTAAATAGGAATAAAAGGTTTACTGGGAATGTAGGTGGAGTAAAGTGTAAAGGGGGATTATCTAGGATATATTTATGCAAATGGTAAAAAGCCAGACAGGAGAAAAATACATCTACAATTTCACAAGGCAGGTCGAATGTATTTATATAGCACCATTCAGACACAAGGCAATTCAAAGTGCTTCACAGGGACATAAAACACAATAAAAACAAGACACAGAAACATCAGATTGCATGTAAAAGATAAAAATAAATAGCTAATGCTTAAGTTTACGACCAAAGCTTACGACCAAATAAGCATATGGTCGTAAGTTGAACAATAATTTTTTGAAGAATATTTTTATTTTGCTTTATTTTTTAAGATATATGTGTCTATATCTACACCTAAAGCTGAATTTCATTAAAGAAGTTTGCCTGATATCCACCAGCTCCTCAGTACTTCCTGATGTTGTCCAGCAGGTGGCGACTTCCTCCTTCCTCCTTCATGTCGCTGTGCGCAGGCGCAGTTTGAAGCACCGCGAGTGAACCAGGAAGTGAACGAGGAGTGGACACCATGGGCGTAAACGTGAAGCTGTATTAAAGTTATCATCTGTCAAAGTGGTGGTTTAATTGCGGGTTTGGCACCATGAAGATAAATGAGAACACTTTGCTGGAGGGACACAAAGTCGTTTTGGTTCCGTACAATGCAGAGCACGTGCCCAGGTAAAACTAACAGGTGCTGTTAAACACGTGAGGGCATCACTGCTGGTATCTTTAATAATTCATTTAGCCTCATTCTGCCTCTTTTATTCTCCTTTTTAGTGTGTGTTTATAGCAAACATGGATCATAACTCAGTACCACAGTGTAGAAATACACTATAAATAAATTTTACAGCAGACTGGCCCAAATTCAAAATTATTGGATCATAATTGTTGATGCATGAATGTGTGCATCACTTTAATGCTGAAGCTGGTATCAGTGGGGTTCATTTTAACTACTTTATATGTTTTAACTATGAAATCACCCTTTTTAAAAAATAAATACTATCACAAAGTGTCTTTTTTAGGCTGCTTATACAAGATACAGGAGCTATTTGCTATGTTACAATAAAGGGTTGCACAAAAAGGTTTTGTTTAAAGTCCCCATTTCTGCTACTAGAAAACAATATGTATATTTGATGGTGGAGAGCAGAGGATGATTTTCACTATCAGTCTAACAGCCTGAGGAAAGAAGCTGTTCTGTAGTCTGGCCGTGAGTCGGGACACTTTCCACATGGCAGCAGGTTGAGCAAGTCTGGGCTTGGGATGGATTTTATATTCCTCACTTATATCACTGACGCTCAGTAGATGGTACCAATGATGTCCTGGGTTGTTTTAATCACCCGTTGCAGAAGTTTCTTGTCCTGTGCCGAACACTTGCCATAACAAGTCCTAACAATTTGTGATATTTCCAGTCCGGATGCTTTCTATTGTTCCTCTAGAGGAGTTAAAAGAATTTAGCATTGGATATTTAATCCGTGCCAGTTTGTCATGGTGTCATAATCATCTGAAAAAATCTTTTCCTTTGTGTTTCTCTCTAATGGTCAAATCAGACCCTTGGTCCTTTCCCTGTCTTTTATCCACCTGTTTCAGGTATCATGAGTGGATGAAGTCTCCTGAGCTGCAGCAGCTGACCGCCTCAGAGCCGCTGACCCTGGAACAGGAGTACGACATGCAGAGGAGCTGGAGGGAAGATGATGACAGTAAGGGGTCATCTACCTGCAGTGTCCACACAGGAAACAACATGTCAGCCTTTACAAAGGCTCATTGCTCATTCAGTAGTTTCTCAATTCAGTAATCCATTTTCCAGAGTGCACGTTCATCATCTTGGACAAGCAGCGGTGGGCGGACACCAGTGTAGAGGAGGAGCAGTGCATGGTGGGAGATGTGAACATCTTCCTGACGGACCCCACAGACCCATCTTTGGCTGAGCTGGAGATCATGATAGCAGGTGACAACCAACACGTTAATATCTTATTCAAAAATTCTCTTATTTTGGCATTATTTTCCTGCAGTTGTTGCTTTTTTCATTCCATAATACTTAAGTAGTTTCTTGTTTTTAATAGAGCCCAGTCACAGAGGCAAGGGCATCGGGAAAGAGGTGACACGCATGATGATGTGCTACGGTGAGCAGATTAAGTTAAAGGCACTGCCTAAAACTGGAACATTTCTGGCATTGGGGTGTTCTTGAATAGTAAGTAGGTCTTGTGTTCTGCTTGTTGTCTGCCTTAACTGTAAACCGTGAAAAGAGCAAATTTGTGCAAAAATGAACATTCATTACTATTTACACTGCCATTTCTGCATCACCTTGTCTTACCTTTAATAGATAAACTAGCTATTTTGAAGAGATACACGTTTAATAAGTCATAACTTTCTTTTATGCACACAGTATATAAAACATAAAGACTATAAAAGAGACCAAATAAATGCAGAGCTAACAGGCTACCATTATTTTTATTTTCTGTCATCAGCAAAACAAAGCACATTTTAAAGACTTGAGACAGTGAGACAAATTAAGTGCATTCAGTTTGCAGAGTGTCAGCTGCAGAAATCTGGAAGTTTAACATTAATAGAAATACCAACAAGTTTGAATGCTGAATCACACAGTGGCAGAGAGCTGCTGCTGCTGCAACACCCAGTAGTTCATAAAACCGTACGCATGTTTCACATAACTCTGGTTATAGTTTGTGAATAGTAGTTTGTGAATGGCTGTGATCAGTGTGTTTATCTTCCAACAGGAGTCACCAAACTCGGGGTCAAAAAGTTTCAAGCGAAAATTGGGTTGGACAACCAGGTCAGCATCGCCATGTTCAAGAACATCCACTTCCAGGAGGTAAACAGGTCACGTAACCTCGTTGTGTGAGATGCCTGGCAGGCCCCAAAATATGAGAGGTTCCTAAGTGAATCCAAGCATCATCCTCGCGTCTGTTGCAGGTGTCGGTGTGTCAGGTGTTCAAAGAGGTGACCCTGCAGATGACGGTGGACGAGGCCGTTCGGAGGAGCCTGCTGGACGACACGGCCAACATGGAGGAGAGAGACTACAGACAGGCCTGCAGCAACAGACAGGAACAGGTTTCACAGTGAAGTGTTGTGCTGAACTGCATTCACACTTCCTTAAAGACTGCCAGCTGTGGAGGGGATCGTTCTGCACACAGATGACAGACAGCTGAGACATCAAGCTGAAAACTGGTGTGTGGTTCAGACTTCACACACGAGCAGCACAGTCCCCCTATTCACCTTTATGTACTTGTTCATTGTATCCCTGCACAGATGGGAAGTCACTGAGTGCATTTACGCAATTACAGATTTAAGCTCTTTATGCAAGTATTTTAATTTGGGGATATATTCTACATTTCCACCACTACACTACATTGCAGGAATAAATATAGTACTTTTCACCTTAATATATTAATCTGATAGCTGGAGTTACTAGCTGTGCTGTGTGGCCAAAAGTCTGTGGACACCTGAACATTACGCTTGTATGTGAACGTGCTAAACATGTCACTCAGATTTTACTGTCAACATGAGATGAATGAACTCACTTCAGATAACAAGCCCTTTAAAGGAATAGTTTGATATTATGGGAAATGCAGTTATTTTAAATGAAGCTATAGTCAGCAGGCAATTTGCTTAGCTTAGTTGAGCCAGGCTTCTGTTTTCAGTCTACGCTAAGCTAAACAGCTGCTAGCTGTAGCTTCAAGTTTAATGTGGAGATACTAGAGTGGTTTCAATCTGCTTTCTTCCATTTCCTCTTTCACACTACCACATTAAAAGTCCACATGATTCCATAAAATTGTTTTTTTTCTCCTCTGACAGTTTTAAAGTTGAACAAAAGCCTTTTTTTCCCATATATATCTAGTGGTTTCTATTGGAAGTGGTTAATTCTATTTGGCTTTAATCACGATTAAATAATTTTGTGCACAGTGTAGAAATTGACACCAAATAGGAAACAAAAGAGGCATTTCCATTTTCTGGTGCACAGATGATGAAGACTGAGGCCTAATCAGAGTGATTACACACATCTTGTACATTACAAGTAACATATTTGTCTCATGTTCCTCCTAATTGCCACATTAGTCTGCTGCGTTTCTCATAATTTTGTCGTTCAAAACCGGAAAGCTGGTGGTCAACTGTGGGAGCCTTATTTAATGTCTTTCTTATTGTTGTCAGCATTAGAGGGGACAAAACACAAGACCACAAAACCTCCTCTCTATGTTTTTTTTTTAACATAAATCAAAGATGAGGCAGTGAAGGACAGTGTTGTTTTTATTGATCGAAATACAACATTGTTTATTAAGTATGAGGTCTCAAGGACACTGAATGTTGCATCAGTGCATTAAAGCTGTGGTGGGTAGTTCTCCAAAAAGGCAAGAGATGAGCCACAATTTGTAAAACACAGCTCTCATGCTGCAGCTCTCTCCTCTCTGTCCAAAGCTCCTCCTACCAGATGAGCTACAGACACATGCAGCACTTTCTATTCACGGGAAATCCTGAGCATGACTGTGATCCCGATCCTGTCGCAGCAGCAGTTCTGTGAGAGGTACCATCCTGTTTTCTTTGCAAACATGTGGACCACTGAGATGATGTGCTGTGATTTGCAACTTAGTTAGCTACATAAACATGAACTGGAATTAGCCAGGTCACCGCAACACATTTAGATATTGCAGGAAATTAAGTTAGCAGCTTCATCGCAAAGTTCTCCCCGTCTCTGAAGCGCTTTGCTAATATCAATTTATTGCGTTGATCAGCCTCTCTTTTAGACTGTTTGATAAGTCCGTCTTTCTTCTTTTGACAGCTTTGCAGTTGTTGGAATAGCAACTTTTTGTAATTTTTCTGCATTTCTTGCTTCAGTTTTTCACCGACATTTAAAGGGACGTGCATACGTATCTGCGTAGACCAGCCAATAGGAACGCTGTCTGAGGATCTGTGATTGGCCAACGTCTCAGCGACGGAGCCTAGAGGAGGTGCAGAGGTCTAGTTCTCTTTCAGACCACTTAAATCATATTATGCTGAAAGCATATAATGGACTTTTGCCCAATGACACCAAACACAAAATGCGGCTTTAATAGTGCAGTGATTTGCACAGTATTTATGATTTTCAGTCATGCTTACGATGTGGCTCCACTGGATGGATTGAATCGATCGTGAGATTTCATACAGACGTCCACAGCGTCCAGGCGATGAGCCCCAGTGACTTTAGTGATCTCCTCCAGCATCACCGTGTGGTCGACATTTAAAGATAGATAGAAATACTTTATTGCCACGAAATTTAGTACAAACATTCATGCTCCCCAAAAGGTTGAATTGTAATAACTTCAGTGGTCTAGTGACTTTCCATCTGGTGCCATCAGCTGGTCACAAATTAATTTGTCCAGTACTTCAACTGGTGCTTTTCATCACTTCAGGGAAGCATGAATCAGCTTTCACAACATCCATCCATTATCTTCCACTTATCTGAGGTCGGGTCACGGTGGCAACAGGTCAAGCAGGGCACTCCAGACGCCCTTCTCCTGAGCAACGTTTTCCAGCTCCCCCTGGGGGATCCCAAGGCGTTCCCAGGCCAGCCGAGAGATGTAATCCCTCCAGCAGGTTCTGGGTCTGCCCCGGGGTCTCCTCCCGGAGGGACATGCCCGGAAAACCTCTGGGGGAGGCCCCCAGGAGGCATCCTGAGCAGATGCCCAAACTACCTCAACTGGCTCCTTTCGATGTGAAGAAGCAGCTGCTCTACTCCGAGCCCCTCTCGGATGTCCGAGCTCTTCACCCTATCTCTAAGGCTGAGCCCAGACACCCTACGGAGGAAACTCATTTCAGCCGCTTGTATCCGCGATCTCATTCTTTCGGTCAGTACCCAGAGCTCATGACCGTAGGAGAGTGTCGGAACGTAGATCGACTGGTAAATCAGCTCCCTCTTCACCACAACAATTTCCTGCTAATTTGTTTATGACTTTCTTTGTTGCGGTTACCCAGATTTCACTGAGCCAGCAAGGAGGCTTTAATATTTCTCTGTAGTTGTTTGTCATCACTTTAACATCCCTCTGTTTCAGTTTCCCAGCTTCAGTGGAATTATACATATGTATCAGAGGACGGTTTCATCAGGCTAATGGTGACTGTGGTCGCTGGCTTTCACAGACTGCTCTCTGAGTCAAATTAGTGGTCATATGAGCTCATTCACATCAGTGTTTGAGGTATTGACCACGGAAGTCAAACATGAAGTTATAGTGATAATCAGGAAATGGATATTATCCATCGAGCTAAGCTAACCAGTGGCCGGCATTAGCTTCATATTGGGTATACAGACATAAGAGCGGTATTAATCTTTTCATGTAACGTATAGTAAGAATGCCATTAAATGTTTGTGAAATATTTAACTTGTCCTGTAAGTGTGTCGAGCCTCTTATCTGTGTAGAAATGTTCTGCATGTAATAGCTCCTCCTCATTAGGTCGTCAAACTTCAATTTGTTTGGGAACCGACCAAACTGTGTCTCCGTCAAATATTGAAAATTGTCAAGTACCAAAAGTTAACATTGAATAATTGATCATATTCTCAGTTTTATTTCCCTTTTCTTTCATCAAATATTTCCTGATTTAAGTAATATTTTGGCTACATTGTGTTGTTCGACAAAGTCCTTCTTCTGTTTGAAGAAAAAAATGATTTAATAATGAAACACATAGTATTAAATTAAATAAAATGTGCAAAACTTTAGTATTCATTTTAATCACTGCCAGTTCATCCATTTTGGTTTCCAAGTCTTGACTCTCATCAAGACAATTTTTCAGTAGGTAAATTGTGTTCACCAGAATTGTTCCTCTGTTACAAAGACACGATGCTCATTATTTCGTGCAGTGCATAGCCATTTATTAACGCTGACGAGGTTTGAGCACGGACAAAGCTGTACAGGAAACACAGCACCAAAGGCAGCTTTTTGCATGAAAATGCCCAACAAATAAAATTCGGTTGCATCTCAAAAGTCACCAGTTAAATCGATAGAACAGTAAAATAATCTGCCAGGATTTCAAGACAAAAGGAATCAGATTTTAGACCAGTGGTTCAGTATTATTCACCAGGTGATTTAGAGAGTCGGAGCTACAGTGAAGTTAAATATTGTACCCACCACACTCCATATAAAAAGGACCATACCACTGTTTTTACAAGCGATATCCCACGTACTGCTTATACTACTGCGAACCTCTTGGCAAATTTTTCTGGTGTGTTTTTGTATTTTTTTCTACCTTCCATGCAGCCACTGGTTTCCATTTTGTCTGTGCAGTATTAAAAATAAATTTGCAGTGTTAATAAATATTTCAGATGTATAATCCATCCATCACAGTGAACAGCAAGATATTTGTGTTAAAAATCTATTATTTTATGCCATTTTGTTTAATAATTGCATCATTCCATTATAGTAATTTCACTTATTGATGCAAACTGCAGATGGATTTTATCAAGTTTCGTGAGTCTGCCCTGAAATGAATAGAAACCAATTAGTGTAGGTAGGTAGGTAATATGTAATATGGATGTCTGATATAGAAAAGATTATTAGCAAAAGGGCTGCTGCATGCAAAATTGTTAGCAAAATTGTTATGGTCCTTTTACGCAGTTTGTGCACCGGGAAGAGAGTACATTAGAGCCTGACTGATACCAGATTATTAAAGCCAATACAGATATCAATGTGTGAGAGTTTAAATAAAATATGATTATTTATCGGCCAATATTCTTTTTTTTGTTGTTTTTAACATTGCTACACCTGAAATGATTAGTGAATTGATTCCAACAGAAAAGTAATAAGTCATTACAGTGATGTACTGTTTCTAAATTGCCTCAAACATATCTTTGGCTTTTCTTTACTGCAATTTCCTTTTATTTAGTGGCAGATATATGCGCCCGATACTGTTATTTATAGCGGTGATAAGATAAAAATCCACTCATGTATCAGTTGGGCTCTGCTTTGCATGCCAGAGGGTGTTTTAGCTGTGAGATTTAGCTGGTTCGACTGATGTAAGACTATAAAGATAGAGGAGGTCACAGACGAGTGAGCTCTACATTCACACAGCCTTCACTGCACATGCTCAGACTGGCACATCTAACGCTGGCCGATGCATGACTCTGACAGGCAGTTAACGTGTGACTCGACACTCCAGTGCAGCACAGACAGGGCCACCTGACATTTCACTGAACATCTCTCAAACACAACCCACGCTCCGTGAAATGCACCGAAACAACTGTCAAAGTGCAAAACATGGTCGGCAGGGAGACATTTAAGACGATGAGTTTAGTTTTTTTTTTCTTTAAAAAAAAAACAAAAAAAAAAACAGGCTTTAGTACAAAGAGGGTACAAGAGCGACAACAATTCCATAGGAATTTAAGATGATTTGAACACATCTGTCCATCCCCCTTTGTCTATCTGTACAGACTCTTCACCTCCCAGCACCTCAAACAGGGCGAGGGGATGCAGGGTTGCCCATCTTAATGAGATTCATGAATTCAGCATATATAAAAAAAAAAATCCCAGGATTCACAGGTAGGAGTGGAAACCCTCTGGACCTCTGGAAGTTGATGGAGGCAGATGATAGTTTAGTTCTTAGACGCTTGTGTGGATTCAAGAAACTCCTTCGCTGCGGACGACAGATTTTGCACCAGCTGCCTGACCACGCCCTCCTGCTCTTTGGCCCAGGATAGGCCGTTGTCCACGGCGACGTTGACCGGCAGGCACATGGCTTCCTTCTGCAGATCAGTCAGCCGGCAGGCCGCGGCAACTCCGGCCAATCCCAGAAGCAGCAGGAGGAGGAGCTTGAACAACAGGCCAACGAGGGAGCGTCGAGGTTTAGGCGCAGATTCCACAGCGACCTTTTTATCTGCTGAGGTGAAGAGAATGGTGACATTAATTTGTTTTTAAACCATTAAAAACAAACAGCACACTACCTAAGAATCACCAACACTAATTAATTACAGAAGACAGCTCCTGGGATGCAAGAAATAACAAAAGTATCACTAATGCTTCAAATATTTACATGTTCACTGTGGTCAAACAAGTCTTAGGTTTTTTTTAATAACACACAAACAACTTGAAGCCAACAGCTTTCTCAAAGGAAAATCATCCAAAAAGCTGAATCATCCTAAACTACTGATGAAGTTACTCAACTGGCAGCATTATGCCCTTAATTCTTACGGCTAATATCAAACTGGTGTAAAGAAGAACTTTCTGCCTCATATAAATTAGATTTTAGAAAGTCTAGTACATGTTGTGTTGGAAATACTACAAGAAGTTGTCTCTTACCAAAAGGCAAATCCATGTCGCGGAAAAGTCTTTGTAAAACCACGTTTTTCTTGTAATGAGAAATTTGTGTTTTCTAAACTGATGTTTGTACAACGCAAATCCATCAAGATCTCTGATAAACCATGCTCCATTCACTAAACGTTGTGTTTTTCTGTCTTCAAAAGGGCGGTGCTTGAGATCGTTTCTGGTTCCTTTATATATAGTCCTTTAACTACTCATGTGACTGATATTCCCATAAACAACTAGTGAATAAAGCTCCGTATACCGGAGAAATCTGATGGCCTCCCAGTGTGTTCGTTCTTAGAATAAAAAAATATTCTCATGACTTTGTGAATTGTAGATTTCAATGAGAGAGGTGCATTATACAGATCTTTAGTCCCACCTGCTGCCTGTCCGTTGTTCTTCTTCTTCTTCTCCTCGTTCTTCTTCTTCTGTTGTTCCCGTGCAGCTGCAGCGGCCATTTGAGCATTGTACTCTTTCCTCCTCCTCTCCTTCTCCTCCGCCTTCTCCCGTTTACGGGCTTCCTTCTCTCTGGCCTCCCGCTCCCTCTGCTTCGCCTCCCTCTTCTTCTCCAGCTCTGATGGAGGGATGAAGAAAAACATGTTTAGAAGAGATGCAGTCATTTCACCATCACATTGGTTCATAACAGGACATTAACATAACTGCATTTCAGGAGGCTTGTTTCCGGCCTTCTCTCAAATTAAACACACTTTATCCTCTAAACCTCAGCAGATGAAACTCCTTTGAGGCTAGAAAAGTGCAGTCAACAAACAATTTTTTCTACACTATTATTCACCTCACGACCTGTTTAGAGGCCAGATTCCTGCGTTGAGAGCAACTGGACTCATAATGTCTCATAATGTCATATGTAATAATTTATCAGTCATGGGGCCACTTTTCTATACAAGACGTACTTTTACTTTTGATACTTTAAGTTAATTTTACTGATGTTATTTCTAGGATTTTTAATGGAGGACTTTTACTTTCACACTGATGTATTGGTACGTCTGAGTACTTCTTCCAAAACTAGTGAATTGCACTAGTTAGAGACAGTTTTCTACAATGAGATACATATTGGTGCTATTTTGAAGCTCAGATAAAGCTCTGATACTCACCTTTTTCCTTCAAAAGGCGTTTCTCTCGTGCTCGATCAACATCATCCTGGATAGCTTTCATATGCTGCAGGACCTGGAAGAAAATGATCTTTAGTTTTAGATACCGTCTACTGCTTTGTTGATCACTTCTCAAACACTTTTCTCTCTGTCTCACCTTGATGGCACATTGTTTGCACTGCTTCTCATCCAGACAGTCTCCTGCTGCCTTGGCCAGGTTGGCCTCCAGCGGGTTATCCTTCAGATCCAACCACTTCAGACTCTGAGAACAAACACACACTGCGTAAAATAGCTGCAGTTACAGACAATATTTCTTCAATAAGATTAATATCAATCTGATAAAAGATTCTAACTCAACTGTTACATGAATGCCAAATACAATGATAAAAACATTTAATCAGAATATAACTTTTTTGACGTGCAAAGTGGCTCCGACTGCTGTGAAGCGTCTAATCTGCTGGAAATATCACAGAAGAGGAAGAAGACGCCGCTGTGACCCCCATGTGGGGAAAACATATGCTTCTGCAAGAATACATTTATTCCAACCACAGAGAAAAGACTGGAATAAGTTGGGTGGTTGTCGGGCACTAATATTTTCCTACTGAACAGATCAAAAGGTTTACAGCACGCCGCTCAACCCGACTATAAATTACTTCTGATCAGGCTCTTCTAATTGAGGTGGTTACATGTGGTATTTTTATTCCGATTATGAGTGGACTATTAGAGTCCATGTAAACGCAGCTAGTGACAGTCAGCACTAGTCTAAATATATCAGAAAGAATTCACCATCAAAGGAATACGTTGTTTAGATTGATTACGCCGTCATGTCTGTATGCTGAATATGAAGCTCAGACTGTTAAAATTAGCCAAGCTCGGCAAACAAATGAACAGTTAACAGTCTGTCATTAACAACAAGTGTACAAATGTAACATGATCGAACAGTGTTTGTGTCTGGCGCCCACCCTGAGCTGAGAGAAGCTGACAGGCAGGACAGTCAGCTTGTTGTTGTACAGGTCCAGATGTTGAAGGCTGGTCAGGTTCCCCACGTCATCTGGCAGAGACGTCAGCTGGTTTTTGCTCAGATCCACCTTCACCAGGTGGGTCAGGTTGCAGAACTCAGGCTACATGACAGAAACCAAAGAACAACTAACATAAGCCTTTAAGTTCCTGCTTTTGTTGGTGTTGGTAAATCTACATGTTAAGTTTGATGTTAGCAGGCTAAGTGACAGGCAGCTTTAAAGAGGGTTAAGACCCATGTAAATACAGGATGTTCCTCCTTGGAGAGTCTTTTCTCACTGATTCAGGTTAAGAAAATGTAACAAAATATTCCTTTAACGGGGGAAAACAGTGAGAAAGCTCAGGAAGCGCTACGAAGGACGGATCAAAAGACAAAATAACCTTAGATTCACATTAACCCCGACTACATTTGGGCTAAACCCCTTTCACTTAATGTTATACACGTAGGAGGCTAGATATTTAATGTAACTCACCCTTTTAACATCCACAATACGAAGCCTTACCTCCTAAGTATTATGTCTGTTTAAGACAGTGGGGTCAGTGGATACAAAACAATGAAAAAAGGGACACATTTACCACTTCAGGCCTCTAAAGACTCCTAATATGAGACAGTCAGAGAAGGTGATATCACTATGTTTGACCACAACATGTGATGAGGGATCATAAGTACACACTGCTTCATTTTCAGGGGTCGCAAACCAAAAAACAGGCTGAGAAAATAGAGATTTAACAAGTAGAAAGGCGTGTTTTAGTGCACCATGACTGTGTTTGGACTTACAGGAAGGGAGGTGATGTTGTTGCAGGACAAGTCAACAACAGTTGCTTTGGTGAATAGAGCCTGTGGGAGAAAGCACAGCATGGCTCATACACTTAATTAGCATTTTAACCAAGAAACATGCAACCACGGCATGGCAGCCTTACGGTTAAAGTTACATCAATGCAGTGAATGTTTAATTTTACAGTATTTTCACACTCAAACTGAGGGAGAGGCATTATGAGTAACTCACCAGCTCTCTGACTGGCACCTCAGTGAGGTTACACAGGCTCAGGTCCACCTCATTACCACTGATTTTATCCTTCAGGTTCAACACTTTGCTGTTTTTACTCATTCTGGAGTCTGTGGGAACAGTTAAAGTGAAGAATAAACACACACGAGAGGGAATTTTGAGCCATTTCCCCCCAGAGTTTGTACTACAGATACACTTCAGACTAGCAGACACACTGTAACGTTGCTGTTTTACATGACTTCCGCTCACCTGAAGTGAGAGCTGAGACGAGGCTGCGCTCAGGTTTGGCAAACGAAGGAGAGGAAACGAGTGGTCCAACTTCTAAATGTGGGTGAAGTTGCTGGAAAGGCTGTGAGGTGCTGGTGAGTCTGTGAATTTGGCAGCACTGACTGCCTCAATGAAAATCCACGTCACTGATTGACCCACAGCGTTGAAGCGTCGGAGCGAGCAGCGCCACCTGCAGCCCCGGAGGACAAAACACACACTACAAACTAGAACTACTGGGAAATAAGGACTTACATCTTCAAGCTCAGTGCTGAAAACTAACCAGGTAGCAATACCACTGTATCGCATGTATGTCCATCCTGGAAGAGAGATCCCTCCTCTGTTCTCCTCCTCTTCCATTTTAAAGAGTTTTCCTTATCTGAACCAGGGGTCTAATGATAGAGGGTATCTATAAAGCCCTGTGATTTATGCTATTGGGATGTATACATAAAACCAACTTGACTTCTTAAGACTTTCTTTCCTTTGTATTTGTACAATCGAGGGTAACGCCATGGACGTCTTCTAGGAGAGACAGTCTGAAAGCATGATCTCTGTGATCCCCATTTGTATGATTCTTCAGTTTTAAACCACAAAAAAGCTGAGAGCATTCTCCACTGCGGATTTATTTAAAGCGGCTGTAATCAATATTGTTATATTAACAATGGATCTCATGACTCTGTTTATGTGAAAGGGGTCACTCTTAGATTTGAACCCCTTCAGCTCTGAGGAACACTTCAGCATCTTTAAGCTCATTGATTTGGTTTCATGGCTGAAACTTTACAGCTCACTCTCACAGACACACACACACACAAAGAAATAACTATAAGATAATAGCTTTTGTTTTATTGTTTATTTCTGCATGACAAAGAGACTGATACACGTCTTCAGAGCCAGTATAGACAGCAGACATGCAGATTGTTGCTCCATTATGAATCCATAAAGCAGAGTAATGCAGATGTGAAATAACACCACAGAGAGACAACCGTTTTATCTTCAGACTATCACAGATGTGCTGCAAATTGTTAAAGGGGCACTGGACCAGTCTTCCCTGCCAAAGTCACTTAACTCATCACAGGAAGTTTAAGATCACTCAAATCCTTGACTGACAGCCTGCATTACAAACTGGAGACTTGATGCATACTAGTTACTTAAAAAGTGAGGATGGATATTTGATTTTTTTTTGGTTACATTATCGCCTTGGAACAATATATAGCAATGTCAGTTAACAGAGCTTAAATCAGATTCCTGCAGGAGCCAAACAAAGCTGAGAGAGCATGTCTGATATGAATTTTCTTTAACTACATGCAGTATTTTTACATTTACTCTCTTACATATTTAAATGTGAAATGTTGCAAACGCGTGCATGCTCAATTGTCTAAAAATATTTGTATTGGTCTAACACTTGATGACATGATAGCGTACTGAAACATTATAATACAAGAAACCACTGTCTGAAGCATGCAAATGGCAGATGTGTGTGGTCACAATAAAACTGACAGATTAAATATTATCTGTGTTTATATCAGCTTTGCTCAAGCAGCAGAAGATGTGAAAAGGAGATTAGATGTCTATGCTATGTGGAAGTAAGTGTAAAGTTAGTCTTTGTAATCATCATGACTTCACCTCTGCGCAAACTGAACTTCACTTATCATGCTAATGCTAACTTCTGGGAACTTTAAGTTAACCATACAGTCTGTTTCATTTCAGTTTAGCACTATTGTTAGTCTGCAATAATCCAGCTGAAAGACATAGAGACTAAAAACACGCTGGTAACTATGATGTAGGAAATGAAGTAAACTTTGTTGATTGTTTTAGTTATTCCAGTCCAGTAGCCGGGCTTCCTCTCTTCCTTCTTTTTTTTCACCACCTCCTTCAGCTCATACGAGAGCTTTTCAGAGTCACAGAAGTCCTCCATCAGCTGCCTGCTGCTTCCCTGAAAAAATAGTTTAAAAACTGTGGTTAAAAAAACTGGATTATGCTGCTACATTTGACAATTATATTTTTCTGTGTCAGCTGTTATTTTTGTGTGTGGAACTGCACAAATGGTAAAAGTAATAAAGTACAAACACCAGAATTAAGTTGTGCAGCCTCAGCAATTTCATGAATTTCGTGCAACATTGCAAACCCTAATTTTATGGTTTCTTGCAAGTTGATTTATTTCTAAATACAAAAAAAAATCTGTGTATAACCTATCATGACAATAGGTGCTATTCCATCTACCTGCTTTTAGGGGTTTGAATTGAATTTGAATTAGAATTGAACTTAATTTGGGTTCAGTTTTCAAAAGTGTAACTTAATTCTTACCTCTTTGGACACTAGCAGCAGTTCAGATGATTTTTCACCAGGAGACAAATCACAGACAGAGGCACATTGAATCAACTTATGAACATCTTAGCAGATGCATTAGACACAGACAAGGTTCATGCATATTCTAAATTACACAATTACTCATTTTGTATTATCAGTTTAACATGTTCCTGGTTCAGATAATCCATTTACAACATTAAATTGTTGTATTTTGTAACTATTCTAAATTCATTGTTTACTTTTCAAAAGACATGACCAATCGTATTATTTTGTCTCTGTGCTTATTATCTCTCATATTATATTGTGGGCTTTACTCTGTGATTCACAAGCTACTGGACAAAAAAAAACATGTAATCAAGCTAGATAAAGTTATGAAAAGTCAGAGTAAATCAGAAAAGGACAACGTAGACCAGAGCTAATTTGGTACAGAAAACCAAGGCTTCCTCCTCTGGTGATAAATCTCACTCCTGTTTGCATATGGTTATTTATGGTGGAGGGATGGTCAAGGGAAACTATGTGTAGCTCTGGGGACGATCAAGATATAATAAAAAAAGCAAACAAACAAAAAAAATGTAAACACAATCACACCCCAGCCACTCTCTCTCTGATGAATGATGAACAGTCCCTTATGAAAGGTTTGTTTGTCCCCACGTTACTCACTCAGGCTTTGGTCTTCAAGTGGCTCGTTGTCCTGGGAGTCTTTGCTTATCAGATGCATCACCAGAATCGTCTCCAGGAGGCTCAGCATCATCAAACCAAAGCTCCCGATGCAGTAGATAGCTGAAGACAGAAGGCAGCATCATTAATGTGGACAAATAACCACACTCTGACTCAGTATATGTGCTTTTACTGCTCGTATGAAGTACTGTCTGATAAACTACCAATGAGTGGAATCCTGTCTGAAGAGAAAGGCAGAATATCATTGAGAATAAGCTGCATCACAGTGACAGCGAGCAGCACAGTGACCTTGAAGCCGAGCTTCTCTCCTCCGCTGTCTGACATCAGGAAGGAGGCCAAGTCCAGACACAAGAAGAACAGGACGGGCAGCATTAAGTTGACAACGTAGAGGGCAGACCTCCTCTTCATGTTGATCTGTGAAATTATGTTCATGGGTCAGGTTGTTAACTCATACATTTGACACAGGCTAAACGGAAAGAGCTACAGGTATCATGGGTATGTGGCACACAGGTTGCAGGAACAAGGTCATTTGTCCCAAACAGCTCATGTTTGGTACAACAGTGGTGCAAGAAGCACTCAAATCATTTACTTAAATACAAATAATAATGAGGAAGAATAGATTCTGCTAGTCAGTAGCAGTGAAATATACTGCAGTATCTAAACTAACAGTACTTATTGGAAGAGGAATAATGTCAGGAGAAACCATCTTTAAAATTATATTTTCATATTTTCTGATCGATTATAGCAACAAAAGATAGTAAGAACAAAGGAGAGGGATGAAGGAGATGAGGAGGATGAGGAGTTACTAAACAAATTAAAGAAATATAGAAAGAATACACAGTAAAATGATGGACTGAATGAAAGGAGAGAGGTGAAGGTAAACAAAGAAAGAAGGAAGGGAGGCAGAAAGTAAGGAAAGAAAGACACTTTCTATTTTTGTGGCAGAGCCACGACCAGCACAAGCAACCCTCCACTAGTTTATTCTCCTGACCTTGAAATGTGCTTTGCTGTGTGGTCATAGAGCACTGATGGGAAAAAGCAGTAAGTGTTTTATTTAAATGAGTCAGCTGATGCTAGTTTGGTGAAAGATTGGATGTTATAGCACCAGGCATCATGTCTAAAATGTAAATAAACTTCCAAATTTCCAAACAGTAGATGCATTTAAAACAGCATAAAAACATTAACTTACACATTAATTAATTTCCTTCTCCTTATTAAGCACCCCTTCAAGAATTACCTCATTTTTTTATTTAATCATATAACCAACATGTTTTCCTCACGCCTATGTGATAATGGGACGGGCATGTCCATGTCTGTCCAGTGCAGCTATTGGTCCAGGGTGTGTGTTATATTCTATATGCTCCTAGTGCCTTGCATTATTTTTGTAAATTGCTGCTGTCAGAGATCTTTTATGGAGTAACAAAAGATGTTTCACTCTGGCATACAGTGAAAGAAAATAGAAAGAGTCACAAAATGGAAACTTGTAATTTTATTTTCCACTTCTGTGTGTCTGTATGCAGAAATACTTACAATGTAAACTAGCACGCTTTGGTTAAAGTCGAAGTTTTGGACGGTTGTGTGGGATACTGTTATGTCCATGAACAGCCACTCGTACTGTGTCCGCATCAGCTTTCGAGACAAGTCCGTGATCATTGAAGAGTTGAGATACTCAACAAGGTGTATTTCCTTGTCTAATGGGGGAGATAAAAAAATAAATATGAGGTTTCGTTGCAGGTTAGCAAACACTTAACATATAGTATGTGTGTTAAGGTGACTATAGCTTAAATGTCATCACAGCACTATGTATTATTAGAACCACGTAAGTGCAAACAACATATAAGGCCATTAAAGCACACACATGCATTCAAACTCAAACAACTATGAGAACACGCAAATAACTTCTAAACCTCTTAAACACAAAGGTTTACAGGCTCACCAGAGTGTATGACAGACTTGAAGGAGAGGTTGCAGCTCTGAATGTCAAAGGGGAATTTGAAAACGCGCATCCTGCAGGCGCTGACCACCACGTGATTGTTTGTTAATTCAATGTAACTACTGTTGTGAAGGATGAGATAAGAAATTGGAGGATTTTTGTCCTTCTCTGTCCTGAATGAGGACAAACACACACATGTATGTTTTAGACAGCATCTCACAGATCTATTATACTGAACAAAGTAAGTAAGTAACATGCAAAATACATTGAAAGTGAGCAATGAATTATGACGCAAACCATATAACCACAAGACTCTCTTACATTTCCTGTCTGAATCTTTATAATCACTATCAAATACTGCGTCTGAAGTCACTCACCACTCACTGTATAATAAACAGAACCGATGCTTTAAGCTGCTCTATTTCAGCTTGTAAAATCTCCATCTCACGGCGAGAGGGAGCTGGTTCCTTTGCTTTTTTGTGGTCTGGGCTACTGTGCTCGGTATGTGACCTGTCTTTGTGCTTCTCCTGCTATCTGCAGGAACCAGACCTTCAATGAGCAAGCACAGAGGATGAAAGGTCATCCCCAAACAGGAGGCCTTCCACCTGGTGCAGCCTGTACTGTCTCCCTGAGAGTACCAAATGCTACAGTTGATATATGGGTCATACAGGGTGTCCCTAACACACCCAGACACTATGGGCTCCACATATCAGCATCATTTGAAGTCAAACAAGAGGTCAGGCTGGGAAATCTGAGCGAGAACTGTGACGAGGCAACAGGATGTGAATCTGAACCTCTAGCACACAAACACATGGCTAGCCAGCCTAAAACAACCTGCTTGTCCGTTAACACTGATTGCAATTGTAGCAGGTAATCTGAGCAACTCTTTCTTTTTTAAAGATAACAGATATATTCAGCATGGATGCAAGAATTTGTTGAGCAGGTTTGAACAATTAGTTAACACAGCAGGAGTTATGGAGGGTGGAGCCACTAGTTGGTGTTGCATCAGTTTAATCTTGTTTGGCTTTGATAAGTAAAAATACAATACATATGTGCAATAAACATTTCTGTGAATAAATATGCCTGAATGCTGTTGCTAAACTGTCACGTCTGGGCCTTTAAATGCTTAATTTCATAACTGTAACGTGATCCTCCATTGTTAGTTATGAGTGTAAGTGGATTTGTGGGTGCGAAAGCACGACCATTCTTTCAGACTTACATCTCCAAAATAGTAATATCTGGTTTCCACAACACTTCGGCAGGAAGAGAAAATTTCTCAATACCACAGAATTCATTAGGATCCCATGAAACAGGCTCACTCTTCCACCACTACAAAGGCAAAAGGAGAAAAATCACATTCAGCAAAATAAATTTGAGTTACCCAGCAGAGTGACAGGTGGGGATTCATTCAATCAAAAGATCTTTCTCACCATATCAATCCAAATGTAAGTGACCAATTGCTGGTTCTTTTCCCTCTATGACCAAAGAAATATAAGCAAAAATCTTTAGAAATTCAGTGTTGCAAGTTACAATACAAGTTTGCAAACATGAGGGTTCATATGACACAGTTTTAAAACTACGAATAAACAAAAATCACTTTAGTTAACAGTCAGATTTACACTAGAAAGCACTCAGTGAGCACAAACCTGCACCGAGGCTGAACAAAATATATCAATATCTGCTATTTTATTAAAGTAGCAGCATTTAGACATTGTTAAACTGCATTTCGCTACCAATCAGCCAATCAGCATGATTGCATTACCATGATTTTTGAATAATATCTTCTGTTCTGGAATATTTGGATTTGAAACAAATGTGTAACTGTGGAAAATGTCATCAAAAAACTATTAAGTAGCCCATGGTCAAACATTTCTGAAGATACAATATGATTATGAGATAACCTGTTACAGCGCAGACGAACAAGGAAATGGAATCTATATAACCTCCTTGACAGAAGATATAATAGTCATTTAAAACTAGAAGCAAACCACTTACCACATCTAGAATGGCAAAGAGTAGCACATCCACGTATACCTCCGTGGGTTGCATGTAGTTTTTAACAGGCCGGGTCATGAAGAACAGGTCTTTGTTTTTGGTCAAATTCAAGTGCTCTAAAACTTCAACATAACTGCAGTTACGCTCGAAGGACTCCCCACCTACAGCAAAGACATCAAGACACACTTTCTATGAGACAGTTTACTGTTAAAAGGAAAGAAATCATGATATTACTAGCATGTCCCCAATTGTCCATTTAAACTAGAACTTCAGAGCAGCAATGTTTGAGTTTATCTTCACTCAGTAAGTTATATCTGTATCTGCTTCTGAATTAATCACTGTGAGAGACAGGAGAAGCCTTACCGATGAGGAGGAGCAGAAAGAGGAAGCCAGCAAGCATCGTGAGTGCAGGACCACTGAGAATCGAAAGGCTGTGAGAGGTCTGTACAGCATCAGTACATCCCTGTCAGCTCTGAGCTGTTCACATAGATTACCTCACACGGGAAGAGGGCTGGGCAAACTGAATGACCAACTCTTAAATAAATAGTTGTTGTGGACATTTTCATGTCTTCAGAAAATGAACAGTTATTATATATTGTATATCTTTAGTATAATGAGCAAACAAAACATTCAAACAGTATACATTAACCACATTGCATTTCCACAGAGGACTTCACGATGAATCTTAAAGGAGCCACACTTAAGTTAGTTTATTATGTATTTGATAGACTCTCTGAACATTGTGCATATTATATATCATGGGCATATATATTACTAGACCTTTACAATACAACCAAATTGGTATCATAGGCTGATACAGAATATATGTGTTAGATATGTAACAATGTACAGAACATGCAAACACTGAGCGCCATAAAACAATGTGCAAGGCAAGAGTCATGTGACATGAAGAAGATGGTGGCAGGGTTTTCTTTGTCAGCCTAGCTGGCTTGTGTGCTTGTTTTGTCCGAAGGTAATGAGTGAAGAAGAATGTCAAAAATCAAAAATCATCTGCTGTGTTCTTCCACCACTATTTAGTTCTGATAAAGCAGAACAGTCATGTTAGTTAGCAAAACTTTTCAATGAAAAGATTATGAGACAAACTACCTTTAATGAACCCTTCAATAAAAGTTACTTTCAAATTCATCACAGAATTTTCCTATAAAATATGCCAACTAATATCAAATTTCATATTTTTTTTCCTGCATATATATCTGGCTTACAAATCATATGTTCTGTGTTCTCATTTGAGAAACCATACAGGACCCTGTATGGTGCAAACCCTCCAGTCGCCATTAAACCGTAGAAAAGGGCCCAACACGACGTAATTAAACAAACGGCTGTCAGACCTCAAATGAACAACAATGACGTGGAAATATGGTGGAAATACAAGGGGATGACTGAATGCAATTTAAGGTGAACCTTTTCATCTTACATCAACACACTATAACTTAAAAAAGAAAACACACATGCAAGTTGACAAAAAGCGAGTTAATTCAGCGAACACTCACTTTTTAGCACTACTTATCTGCTGCATAACGCCACAGTAAAAAGAGAACACCTAGAAACAGACTGACCACTGTGACATAGAAAATGAAGAAAACTCTGTTGATTGTTTTAATCACTCTGGGCCAGTAGAGAGGCTTCCTTTCTTCCTTCCTGCTGTTGAGGATCAGAGACAGAATTTTCTCCACCTCCCTCAGCTCATCTGAGACCTTCTCCAAACTGTGGGACTCCTCCATCAGGTGGCTGCTGCTACCCTGCAGACGTGGTGCAGTGGACCGGAAATCAATGTGATTATGGAACATACAACGCTACAAGCTTTTACATTAGACTTAGCATTTGTGCCCATTGTGATGAGAAAAAAACGGTCGGTTCATCCAAATCACTAATAAACAAATAAACTATCCCCTCGTGGCATCTTGTCATGTGGTTAGGTTTTGGATTGATTTTGAAATATCCATCTCTGCCTCTTTCCCAATACAATGGAGGTGAATGGAATTGTTCATCATGCTCAAAGAATTGAAAAAATCTCATGTAAAAAATCGAAGACCAACATCTCTTCCCAGAAACAGAATCCTTGTTACTCTGAACGATACAAAAAAGAACTGTTACTTAAATACCGTGTATTCTTTGCTTTTGTTTTTTAATTTGGATGGACAAACCCCGGTAAACCAATCCTAACCTCTTTGGCCACCGACAGCATTTCAGATGGAGTTTCAGCAGCAGACACATCAAAGACACAAGCACAGTGAGTCCGTTTCTTCACCTCTGAAAGGACTAAAAAGACGGTTGTAGCATTTTAAAAATTAAGCAGAAGTTCAGTCAGGAAGACTATCGTCATACATTCATATACATTCTCTCTCTCTTTCCAACTCAATCAGCTGACCGAGGGCGTTCACTCTTTCAGTTAAACCAGTCTGATTTTCGACTACACTCTCAACCCCAGCACCCTCCTCTCCATCCTTGTCTACCGAGCTTGCCCACCGGACGCCCCCGACTTTCTCTCTGGACCCATCATCGGACTGCATATTACCTGGTCTACTCCTCTCTCCTGTTCCCACTTCCCTCATCAGCCACTCACCAATCAGCCCTCTTCCATTGTTCTCTGTGAGATTATTTATGTTACCATGTGCTTCATGCGCTTGCTTTCTAGCTTCTGTGGTCGGTACTCTGTCAGTCTTGAAATGTAAACTTAATCTTGACCTCGCCTGTTTTGACTTTTTGCCTGTTTATTAGACTTTGGATTTCTGCCTGCTCCCATTTGGTAATGTTTCTGGACTGCTTTTCCTGGTTTTGGCCCTCAGCTCTCTCACTTACTCCGCAAGTCTATATACGTACCTTTTTTTTAGTTAGTAGCTCTGACTTGTTTCACTGTGCTACAAGTTTGCTAACTGAGTGCCTATTCTCGCCTCTAAAACACTTAATAACTGGTAACACTTGATTAACCAGTTGATTTAGCCTTGTTTGTCCCCACGTTACTCACTCAGGCTTTGGTCTTCAAGTGGCTCGTTGTCCTGGGAGTCTTTGCTTATCAGATACATCACCAAAATCGTCTCCAGGAGGCTCAGCATCATCAAACTAAAGCTCCCGATGCAGTAGATAGCTGAAGACAGAAGGCAGCATCATTAATGTGGACAAATAACCACACTCTGACTCAGTATATGTGCCGTTCCTGCTAATATGAAGTAAAGTCCGATAAAGACAAGCTTCTGTACCTATGAGTGGAATCCTGTCTGACGACGACGGCAGGATTTCATTGAGAAGAAGCTGCATCACAGTGACAGCGAGCAGCACAGTGACCTTGAAGCTGAGTTTCTCTCCTCCGCTGTCTGAGATCAGGAAGGAGGCCAAGTCCAGACACAAGAAGAACAGGACAGGCAGCAAGAAGTTCACAATGTAGAGGGCAGACCTCCTCCTCATGGAGATCTGTTTTTATTTTGATAGGGTCAGGTGGTTGATGTGACTCTTATATACTTTTGACAAAGGAGAAAGTCAATTCATTCAAATTATTTACTTAAAGTTCCTACAATCAATATAAAACAAAACAATGCATGAAATGATAATGTAAAAAAACAGTGTGACAATGTTAACAGGGCTGCTCACAGTGATGAACCTACAGAGCGCTCTACAGCTCATAGTTTCACCCTAAAACTTTACTGTTTTGGGTGTGATGCCAGAGGTTGTGTATGTTGTCTTTCAGGGTTTGTGTTGTGTTGTTGTGTTCAAAACTTATTCCCTCTCGACCCAATCAAACAAAACAAAAGTCAGTTATTGCAGAAGTAGAAAGTCTACATCTGGATTTTTGTTGAAAGAAACAAGTGTTAGTAATAATACTGACTTAATACTCACAGTGTAAACAATCAAGCTTTGGTTGTAGTCAAAGCTTTTTACAGTTTTGTGATTGACTGTCAAGTTGATGAACAACCACTCGGACTGGGTCCGCATTGCATCATAAGACCACTCTGTGATCTTTGACTCGTCAAGGATGGCTTCAAACTTTATTTCATCATCTGAAGTGCAAAATAAAAATAACAGCAGGTCAACAAAGATGGAATTTCTGTGGTTGTATCTGCTGGTCTTGATAATGGCACAAACACATGCATTCAAGCACAAAACAAACACATTTTAGATTCATCAACTTCTGAGCACAACGGACTCACCAGAGTACACAGCAGACTTGAAGGAGAGGGTGCATCTCTGAATGTCGAAGGGGAATTTGTAAACTTGCATCTTGCAGGTGCTGACTAACACCTGATCATTCCTATATTCGACCTCCCCGTTTTCTAAAATGGTGAGATAAGGACTCGGAGGAGCCTTATCCTTCTCTGTCCTGTCGGACAAGAAACACACATACACACATTATGTGTTACATGTTATTCCTTGTTGTCATACGGTATATGACATATTCCTATTATCAGTAATATAGTTACTATTGTTATTATAGTTATTGCTTACTTTCAACACCCCCTCCTCTATCTGTCCCACCCACAACCAACATGGCCCCCGACAGAAAGCCGCCCACCTCTGAGCCCAGTTCTGTCCGAGGTTTCTTCCCGCTAAAGGGGAGTTTTTCCTCGCCATTGTAGCCTGATGCTTGCTCATGTGGGGATTCTGAAATCCTTCATTTTGAATTCTTGAATCATTGAGTCTCTCTTAATTAAAGAGTTTGGCCTGGACCTGCTCTTTTATGGAAAGCATCTTGAGAAGTTTGTTATGAATTGGCGCTATATGAATAAAGATTGACTGACAAAGAAATTAATAAAGCATTTAAATGGAAAATGAGCTGAAACATATTGAAAGGAGATTAACTTTCGTTTGACCAGTAAGCAGTGAAAAGAGTGGCTGAGGGAACGTTAGCTGCCTTAGTTAGCTTAGAGTAGTTTTTTCATTTGGTGTCTTTTCTGTCATTTCCAAAGAGTAACATGGTGATTTGTGAGTGTGACAACATGCACATACATTCAAACTTACATCTCTTCAATAGTTAGATCTGGCGTCCACAGTGTAGCAAGAGGAACCACTACCTTATCAAGGCCACAAAAATCTTCTGATTTCCACATAATGTGCTGATTTTGCCAGCTCTACACAGGAAAACAAGGGAGGGAGGAGATCAGGAAGCAAGGGAAGAAAGAAAGGATGAAAATATTCAGTTTAAAGTAAATTATTTGGGTTTGCACTAATGATGAAAAGGAGATAATGATCAAAGAGTGCTGGCCACTCACAGAACCAACTCACCATATAAATCCAAACGTAAGAAATGAAAATCTGGTCAAGCTCTCTCTATGAAAAGAAATACAGCACGTGTGAAAATCTTTCCAGCAGCACAATAAACATGATCATAATCAATATGGCTGAGCACACACAACTTCAGTGTCAAAAATAAAATGTCTACTTTAGTAACTGAATGTTTATACATTTGCATCTAGATTTTCCATCAGCCAATCAGCAGGTATACATTAACCTGATGAGACGATAAAGCTGCATTTATACCATACCAACACAGCCACGTTTTCCATTATACACCGTTCAGGCCAACAGAGAGCAGGTCACAGTGATGTGTGGTCAGTCAGTCTCAGTAAAGCAATAAGCTCCATTACTCTCCCAAATTATTAAGCTGTTGGTAACATAAACCTCCAGAAATGTTTTACTTGAGTTGATGGTACGTGTGTATTATTTTCACAGTGATAACAAATGACCTGGAATAAAAGTGTTTAAATCAAAATGCAAAACAATAATTATCACTAACAGGCAATAAAACTGCAGCAGCAAGTCTTGGCAAAGTCTTGACAAGGGCAGTGAGGATGTACAAGAGCCGGTATCAACAGCACCGGCTTTGAGTAGATGAGTGTTTCCCGTTCCTGGTCCTGGACGGCCACTGCCCTGCAAGTTTCCCAACCACTTGATCCAAATGATCAGCATGTCAGCTCTGCAGAGGCCTGATGATGACCCATTCTTTTGAATCAGGAGTGTTTGAGCAGGGAAACATCTACGACATGCAGGACAGTGGGACTCCAGGACCAGGACAGGGGGAACATTTGAGTCTACAGGTTTGTATTACTGACCGGCCTCAGCAGGGAGTGAGTACCAAAGTGAAAACATCATTCATCAGTCACCAACCCCCTGCTTGAAGGAAGCTACTCACGTGAGTTTGTAAGATGACTTAAGCTTCCGTTTTTATGGCAGACAGTCCATTAGTGAGATAGAAAAGCCAAGTAGACTGGAGAAGGTGAGAGCTTTTGTCAATATTTAAGTGCTAGCATGTGGTATGTGCTAGCGAAGTATCAGCTAAAAAGAATTGTTTGTTTATCTTTCCCTAGCCGTGCGATACACAGCAAAACGTAATCACTTGTTCCTGGGCACATGGGCTTGGTTTCCACAGAATGTCCTTAAACTCTCTGAACAAGAGAGTTCAGCGAAAGAAAAAGAAAAAAACTTCCATGGCAGAGGGAATAATCATTATCATTAAAAAGAAAAAAAATAAAAGACAGAAAATGTAAAGCTTAACTTGAAAACTTACCACATCTAGGATGGCATAGATTGCCATTTGGAGGTACACCCATGTAGTCATTTTGTAGTGTTTAACAGGTCGGGTCATGGTGTACAGCTCCTTATTTTTGGTCAGCTTCAGGTGGTTTAAAACAGCCTGAAAACTGCATCTGCTCTGAGAGAACTCCTTGTCCACTGAAAAAATATCAAGACACGTTCTCTGTTTTGAGTTTATCCTCAAAAGGAAGAAAATAAAGAAATGCCGACTGCCATGCTTTTATTTTTGTTTTCAAATCAGAACTTCAGAACCCTGGTGTTTGTCTGAGCGTCATTTACCATTATCATTAATTATGTGTAATGTAGAAGAAATGTCAAACAATCTCTGTGGGTATCCACTGCCTCTGAATATATTATCAAACTGTGAAATACACCAGCTCACAAATATCTGCAATAATATTTGATGATTGTGGTCACTGAAAGGCCATTATGAGATGGGCGTTGTCATGACTGCATCAGTCCACTAATGATTTTTATATGAGAGCGTTTTTTTGCAGTCATCATCTGGGTTTAAACGAGGCTCCGCATCCGAGATCCATCCACTATGTGTTGTTCAAATTCATGTGGTTCAAATCGAGGTTTGTTTCCTGTACATACCCTCCTCATAGCTCTGATTGAAGTTCTGTTGATCATCAAGAAGCTCTGGTTGCTCTGAGTCAGTGGAGGTACTTCCACCTGACAGTGGAGAGGACGCAGGTCTTAGTTTTCAATATTATTTCCACACACACATCTTCAGCTGTCAATACAGCATGATTGAGTGTTGATGGCATGCATTAGGTCATAAAAGCTGAGGGCAGCCCCATTAGTATTTGTATATAAACATATTTTTAACAAAAAAAAACGGATCCTTGCTCATAAACATAATTGTAGCTTTGCAGCATCTAGCGGCACTTTCCTCTTCTCTTTAACACACTTGATGTTAGCGCCACTTTTTCTCTTTCCCTGCTTCTGTCTTTCTCCTGTGCAGTCCGTCTTGTTAACCATCGGGCCATCAGACAGTTCTGAGTTTTTAAACGCTGGCCTATCTTAAAACAATGAAGGTGAATGGGATTTTGTGAATGACAATTAAAAAAATCACCCACAACATGTCTTTACAGGAACAGTGTCCCTGTTAATGTGGACTATCCACACACCACACTTTGGAGAGATATTGCCGGTATTATTATTATCATTTTTAGTTTCATTGTGTCAAACATCACAAATAAATCTCCATTCACCTCCATTGTCTCGGAGTGGCAAAAAAATTTTCACTTCAAGTCAAAAGTCAAAACCAAAACTATCTGCATGGCTTGACACCAGTAGAGTTTGTTTTTTAATTATATTGTACTATTTATACTATAATTGTCATATTCATTTTCAATTTTTTACACTTGCTATCTTGATACACTCTGAAAACCCTGGAATGTAAGTTTTTTTTAACAGGACACACTTCACACTGGCCGCCTGTGGGGGCTACTGGCTTGTGACCATTACAGAGGAGAAACCAGCCAACATTTCCAGTTCCATTTGCTAAAGACAAACAATGTTGTTTAATCATCAATTATCAAACAGCAGGAAAGATCAAGAAGACATAACTAGTGCGTCTGCATGCATCATACAGGATCATCCCAGCTTACCTGTGAGGAGGAGCAGAAAGAGGAAACCAGCATGCACCATGACTGTGAGAGGTCTGCACAGTTCATGAGCTTCTCTCTGTCGACTGGAAATGTTTGTTGCAGTGAAATGTCACTGCTTTGTTCTGAAAGAGGGCCGGGTCACTTTAGTGTCCAACCCTTCCTTTTTAAAAAAAAAAAATAAAATCTCATCAGTCTAACGATAATTAGATCCAACCTTATTAGATTAGATTCAATTTTGTTGTCTTTGTTGAGTACTGAGGCAACGAAATGCAGTTTAGCATCCAAACCAAAGTGTAAAAAGCAGATTAATGAGCATATGTATTTTACAATAGTCTATATGGATAACAAAGGGGTAGGTGGGGTTGATATTATTATTTGAAGATATACAGAATGAACAGTATTACATGAATAAATCAAGATATGTACATTATGAGCATGTGCAGCAGTTTAAGATACATAGTGCATAGTTAAGCACAAGTAATGCTAATAATAGACATTATATACAAGATAAACAGCTGGGGGTATGTTATGGGTATACAGACTGTATAAAAGAGGCGGTTCTGAAAACTGTCTGAAAAGTGAAGCCAATGCTGAAGTGTCTTAAACCTGTATTCTTTCTATTGTTCCATAGGGGGCGACTCCAAAAAGAAGTGTGATCGTATATAGGTCTATTAGAAAATGACCCTACCTCAAACTTGATTTATTACCTCAGAAAACACTTTCCAAATGAGCCAACCGTCTCAATCGCTACTTTCAGATCACCAAGAGGTGTGAAAATATCAGGCCCCAAGCACCAAGAGGTGTGAGGACCCCATGGGGTCTGAGCACCAAGGGGTCGAAAACATAATTGAAATGCAAAGAATTATTCTTATCTTCTTATTATTCTCTCAAATTAATTGCATTTTTGGGGGCCTAAACATGCACAAACACTCATAAAAGTTTGCACAAAAATCAGTCGTGGTGAAAAATTACGTGTTTTAGGTTTCGCAAATGGGTGTGGCAAAATGGCTCTATAGCGCCACCAAAACTCAGCCCCGGAACTGCGTTTCATGTACGTGTACGAAATTTGGTGGGTTTAAGTATCTCTTCAAGATGTGCAAAAAACTCTCTTGGAGCGATTACCTAAACCCAACAGGAAGTCGGCCATATTGGATTTTTCATGCATTTTTGGCGATTTACAGGGGACGTAAGTGAACGAACTAGTCCGGTCAGCTGGTAGAGAAGGCATCAACGATGAAAAGTTATTAAAGGTCTCTACAAAACTTTAACGGTTTGGGCGTGACGAGCTGTCAAAGTTCAGTGTCTCGCCATGACTTGCAGTCAAACAGGAAGTTGTTAATAACTTGACTGTACATGATCCAATCAGCACCAAACTTGACATGTTTGATAAGAGTCCCGCCCTGAAGGCGTCTACATGTCAATATTCATTCACAGTCATAGCGCCACCTAGTGGCGACAGGAAATGCTATGTTTTACACTATGATGTCTCAAGACCAGCCAGTTGATCAGATCCACTTCAAATTTGGTCAGGAAAGACTCAAGACGTTGATGTTGGTCTGTAGTGAGAACTGTGAGTCTCCATCAAAAGCTGTTGCCGTGACGACGCGGCGAATTTCGATAATACATTTTCCTTCGCCATGAGCATTAAAAGTGCTGTAACTCCACTGTACAAGGTCCTATCTTCACCAAACTTATACCATTTGATGACTGTCCGGCTCTGAACACACGTATATGCCAATTTTGAACCATAGTCATAGCGCCACCTAGTGGCGAGAGGAAGTGCATGTTTTATTCTCGGACGTTTCTCTCTCAGCAGGTTAATCACAGTCATCTCAAATTTGATCAGTGGAGAGAAGAGGGTCTGCTGAACACGTACATGTAGTTTGAGGTCTCTAACTTGTGAAATGAGAAAACTGGAGCAGGTTAGAAAAGTCTTAGTTTCTGCCTCCCTCCTCAACTTTGGGCTCTCAGTTAACATGGCAGGCAATGAGGCAGTTGGTCGGCACTCCCGTCGCTCCGAGACTTGTAGCGGGAGCTGCGTATGTTTCAGTCACGAATCACTTCACGAAGGAGGTTGAATGATGGACTGAAAGAGGACAAGATGGTGAACTTTTTAAAGCTTGATTGGAGTTTCTAGCTAAGAGTATGAAGAAGCTATGAGTGCTTGAAGTTGGTTGAAGAAATGGAAATGTGTGCTGTAACTTGACTGTCCAAGGTCCCAACAGACTGAACACAGTCCCAGTGTGAAGACGTCTACACACTCATTCTGAACTACACTCATTAAATCTCATCCAAATGCTGCAAAAAAGCTTTCAATGCATGTAAGTATTTTTCCTGGTCAACACTGACATAAAGTGTCCATCAGCTCAGTTTAGTGTTAGCATGCTAATAGATCTGAGGGGATGTACAGATGAGGGGAATAACATTACTTTTGCAGGTAGTTGGTCTAAAACAGGGGTTTAAATGGGATTTGTAATGTGGGGGAGCACACCGACCCACCCGTCCCTCAGTGTAATGCACGTCTGAGCCCCAGACCTATTTAATGTTAAGATACTGGAGTGGAGTAATCTTTTGTTATATTGAATATTAAGTACTTGTTGTAATCATACAGCAGCAGGAACAACTGGTGCGTCTCCAAATTCTGAATGAGCAATTTTATTCACAGTGGTCCAGCAGAATAAATTCTTTAAATAATTGTTGGTTATCCCATCAGGTCAACAGGATCAGTCAGGATCTAATGGCAAGTGACAGTCTCTACTTTTACAAGTTTATCAAACTAAGCAGTGGCTCTATTACTACTAACCCTGACCCTTATTTTATTATAAATATGAACTCCAACATGCCAACTGCCCACATGTTCCAGTAATCAGTGAAACAAAGCATGTTAGTTGGAAACATCAGTAATATGATCAGCTCTGCAAGCATCCAGACAGCATTAAGGTGCTGGAACGCCATTTCAGATCGTTCTGGCCAAGAGACAAGACTTTTATTCCATCATGTGAATACATAATCGATGCAGATGCAGATGCAGATGTAGTATAACCCCATAAAAAGACAACATGAAACTACTGAAAACATAGGGGAAATACACATTTTCATGTCTTCAGAAAATGAACAGTTATTATATATTATACATGCTTAGTATAATGGATGAGTAAACAAAACACTTGAACAGCAGACATTAATCACATTGCATTTCCATAGTAAATAAAGTATTAAGTATTTGATAGACTGTCTGGACATTGTGCATATTACATATCGTATTACTAGATATTTATAATACAACCAGAGTGGTGTCATAGGCTGATCCAGAATAAACTGTATGTGTTACATATGTAGCAGTGTACAGAACATGCAAACACTACTTACTTATTTATTATGGTTGTATTATCACAGAATTTTACATTAAATGAACAGAAATTAATTATGTTTTTTTTCTGCTATGGCATTATGTATCTTCTCTGCAAATCATGTGCTCTGTGTTCTCTATTAAATCATCTCTTCATTGCAAAATTACAAAAGAACATTGTCAGACCAATGGCCGGGTGTGCTCTATAAACACAGACAGAGGCTGATTAATCGCCTAAACAATCATTGATCTGGCTGTTGGACAACTAGTTTGATTTCCGGGTGGTAAAAAATGTGGGTTTTTTGTGTACTTAGTGTACTTCAGATAACATTGATAGAAATAGTAATATTTTGATTGTGGTTATGTTCTGAACACAATGAACAGCAGCATAATTTGCAGTTAGTCATCAGAAAGAAGTCATTTTTGATTTTCCCCCGTGGCTCCACGGGTGCCAAGTCAGTGCAAACCCTGTTGAAATTATTTCTTTGGCCCAAATGATACGAACTACAGATGTGAGCACAGACAACAGGTGTGTTAACGCTCATGTTAAATGGTGGCAGTGTCATGTTTTTAGACTTTAGCATTACTCACCTTCTGCATAACGCCACAGGAAAAAGAGAACAGTTAGAAACACAGTGGCCACTGAGACATAGAAAATAAAGAAAACTTTGTTGATTGTTTTAACCACTCCGGCCCAGTAGAGAGGCTTCCTTTCTTCATTCCTGGTGTTGAGGATCAGAGACAGAGTTTTCTCCACCTCCCTCAGCTCATCTGAGACCTTCTCCAAACTGTGCGACTCCTCCATCAGGTGGCTGCTGCTACCCTGCAGACGTGGTGCAGTGGACCGGAAATCAATGTGATTATGGGACACACAACAATGCAAGCTTTTACATTTGACATTACGATTCTTCTGTCCGTTGTAATGAGAACAAAATGGTTGGTTCATCTGAATTACAAAAATACATATTTTCTCACTTAAGTCTCGTGGCATCTTCTTGTGCAGATAGTTTTAGGTTTATTTTTGAGATATGTTCCTGCTTTCCAATACAACAGGGGTGAATGGAAATGTTTCTTCACAGAAGCTACTGATTTTATACTATCTTATTGTTTTGTTTGTTTGTTTTTCAATTGGGTGAACCGACCCTTTGCAGTGTAACCCAGTCCTAACCTCTTTGGTCACTGACGGCTCTTCAGGTGCAGTTTCTTCTGCAGACACGTCACAGACACAAGCAAAGTCAGTCCATTTCTTCTCATCTGACAGGACATGTTTGAGACAAAGACGGTTGTAGCATGTTTAAAATGATACAATTAGCCAGAATGTATCATTAGTTTTAAATGAGTCAGTGAATATTCAAATCTTAATTAAAGGTGTACGGCACACCATCATATCAGTGAAATAGTATGTGATATTTTGCCTTGTTTGTCCCCACATTACTCACTCAGGCTTTGGTCTTCAAGTGGCTCGTTGTCCTGGGAGTCTTTCCTTATCAGATACATCACCAAAATCGTCTCCAGGAGGCTCAGCATCATCAAACCAAAGCTCCCGATGCAGTAGATAGCTGAAGACAGAAGACAGCATAATTAATGTGGACAAATAACCACACTCTGACTCAGTATATGTGCCGTTCCTGCTCATATGAAGTACAGTCCGATAAAGACAAGCTTCTTTACCTATGAGTGGAATCCTGTCTGACGACGACGGCAGGATTTCATTGAGAATAAGCTGCATCACAGTGACAGCGAGCAGCACAGTGACCTTGAAGCCGAGCTTCTCTCCTCCGCTGTCTGAGATCAGGAAGGAGGCCAAGTCCAGACACAAGAAGAACAGGACGGGCAGCATGAAGTTGGCAATGTAGAGGGCAGACCTCCTCTTCATGGTGACCTATGAATTTTTTCAAAGGTCAGGTGGTTGATGTGACCACCATATACTTTTGACAAAGAAAACTACGTCATATCCAGGCTGCATAAACAAGGTAATCTGCTCACATCTGCACCAAACGGCAGACAGACACAGTCATAGACTAGCTTGTGAACATAGCGGAGTATTTAGCAGCTAAAGAACCAGAAATTTCACTCAGGAGTTGGTTGAGGCCAAGAACAGAGCTAAAAGGACAGTGAATGTTCTTCAACCAAACACTTGAATGATAGTTGAACAGTAGAAAGTCTACATGTAGGTTTTTGGTGAAAGAAACAAGTACTAGGAGTAGAATTACATGTACTTATTTATTTGTACTTAGTTTACACCTATTTGTGTCTGTATCCAGAAATACTTACAGAGTAAATCAGCATGCTTTGATTGAAGCCAAGATAGTCGACAGTTTTTTTGCTGACGTTCACGTGCATGAACAGCCACTCGGACTGGGTCCGCATCACCTCGCGAGACCACTCTGTGGTTGCTGAAGAGTTGGAGTACTCCTCTAGAAGAATTTCTTTGACTAAAGAGGGGAACACAAATAAAACTGGGAGGTTTGTTATCAGGACAATAAAGAAAGACTGTATGTGGTGTTATCTGCTTGTGTATGTTAGGACAATACAAACGGTTAAAGTGAGTACAGCACACATATGCATTTGAACACAAAACATACACATTTTAGATGAATGTCTAGAAACTTTTAAACACAACAGGTTACTGACTCACCAGAGTACACAGCAGACTTGAAGGAGAGGGTGCAAGTCTGAATGTCAAAAGGGAATTTGTAAACTTCCATTTTGCAAGTGCTGATCAGCACCAGGTTGTCCCTCAGATGGACGAAGCCATAATATGAAATGGTGAGATAAGGAGTTGGAGGAGCCTTATCTTTCTCTATCCTGTATGACAATAAACGTGTGTAATACAAGGGCACACGCACGCACGCACGCACACACACACACACACACACACACACACACACACACACACAGAAAGTATGTTTCTATCTTTGTGGGGACTTCCCATAGACACAATGTATTCTCTAAAAACACTAACCTTTCCCTGACCCTGATGCTCACCCTCACCTTAACCATCACCAACAAATATTCTGGTATTAGTTTTGTCAGTAATAACAACATAGTTCAGAAAAACATCATTCTCCCAGTGGGGTCCATCCAAATGGCATTACAAAACACTATTCAAAGTGTAGTCTATGAAAAGATTCGCAAAACACAAACACAAACACAACAGCTGAAAGTTACCATATTCACAGTTCAAAGGAAAAGAAAGAGTTCCCAACCATGTTCCAAGATGGTGCCCCGTTATTCAAATTTAGGTTGCTCACTTGGCACATACACAGGAAACATTTTTTTCTCAAGCTTCCTCAAGCTTTTCTTTCGTCATCCAAATGCTTCTGTTTTTGTCTCATTTTTCTAAAACACAATGCTCACCAGTTATTGTTGTGAGTGTATCTGGATTCATGAGTGTGACAATATGAACATTGCACTTACAATTAAACTTACATTTCTTCAATAATTAGATCTGGCCTCCACAACGCTTCACTTGGAACCACTATCTGATAAATGTTACAAAACTCATATGGATTCCACCAAATATGTGCATTGTACCAGACCTACACAGGAAAACAGGGGAGGAGATCAGTAAGCAATGAAGGAGAGGAAGAATAAGAAATGATGAAAATTTACAATTTAAAGGAAATAATTTGTAAATAATAAGTGAGAATGACCAAAACATGCTGTCTATCTCACCACATAGAACTCACCACATAAAGCCAAGTGTAAGAAATGAAAGTCTGGTCAATCTCTCTCTATGAGCAAAAGAAATAATGTGTGAAAATCTTTCCAGCAACACGATTTACAAACACCAGAGGAAACAAACATCATACAGTTGCACTGTATTGTATTGTGTTAAATTAGGAGGAACCACCTGTAATATTGTTGTTGTTGTTGTGTTGAACTATTTAAATTGTTCTTCTTTGAGTTGTTCATTGAACACAGCTGAAAGTTCATACATTTTGCAATGGGGGTTGAATAATTTTGAGTGCAACTGTACCTACACAGGTACATTTTCCAATATTAGGAGTTGTGCACCTTTTAAGCCAAAAGAGTGAAGGGCACACTAATATGCAGGTATTGAGTGTCAGTAAAGGAATAGGCTTCATCATCATCATTTATCTCAAAATATTAAGCTACATAAAGAAGATACCATATGATTTAAAGAAATCTATTATTTTTCTTTCTGTAATAATTGTTAGTGCTACATGTGTAGTATTTTCAAAGTAAATAAACAGAAATCCACTAACTCATATTTATGTTGTTTTATGATAGAAGCAGAAAACAGACAGTTTCCACAGGCTAACAAATACTGCGTAAATGAATCTGGTTTTCACAGAATGTCTTTAAAGTCTCTGAACAGGACAAAAATATATAATTAAAAAGAAAAAAACGACAGGGAATATAAAGGTTAATTCATAACTTACCACATCGAGGATGGCGTAGATCACCATTTGGATCTCCACCCATGTAACTGTTTCGTGGTGTTGAACAGGGCGGACCATCGTATACAGGTCCTTTTTTTGGGTCAGTTTCAGATGGTTTAAAATGGCCTCATAACTGCATTTCCCTGGGGTGAATTCATCATGTGTAAAATGATAAAGACGCATTCTCTACCAGAGGGTTCATAAATACAGAAATGCCCACTCTATGGGCATTTGGGATTATGTGTATCAATCCAATCTCCACATTGTCCACCTGCATGTTGTTGAAATCAAGGCCAGGAGCACAATTTTCTACTCCACTCAGCAGATAGTTGTGATATTATGACGTGCTGAGGGCGGCGCCACTAGTAATTTTACAGAGTATATTGTATAACACTAAATTTGCTCCTTGCTCATGAACGTATCTGTAATTTTTTTCCTCCAAGGCTTTTCTCCTTCGAATGTGCTCCCTTTAAGCTTCACTTTGGCTTCTGTCTTTAAAATCAGCCAGATGTGATTATAGCATTTAAAGGTGTTGTTAAATGTCATGATCCGCTTCCTTTTAAGACTCTTCTAAATGACTTTGGACAAGTCGTTTGGGTTCTCATTTCCCCTGTTTTTGGACTGCACAGATTTGTTGGTCATTCATTGTTTCCTGTTTTAATCAAAAAAAATATTGCATTAAAGGCCAAGAGATCCATTTTCTTGGGATAGTAATTCAGACTGGCAATCTTAACACCGGCCTCAACCAATCCTCTTCTATTCACAACAGACCAACATACTAGGTACTAAGTACTCTTTACTGTTTATACCAGTAAAAACTACAACAAGAAACAGCAAACATTGTTAAAAAAGATATGAGGACACTTCCATTATTAAGGCGACAGGAATAAGTATTCATACTTATAATTACTAAGCACTTTTGGGGTGTTTGTTTCCCGTACATACCTTCATCAAAGTTCTCTTGATAATCATGAAGTTGTGGTTGCTCTATGTAAATGGAAGCATTTCCACCTGACAGGAGAGAGTATGCAGGTCTTTATTTTCAATATTTCTTCCATCAATCAGTAGGGTGGGATTTGCAGCAAATGCAGTGGAAAAAAATAACACAGAGGAGACCAGCTCTAAAATATCTGTGATATATTATAGTGGGCACTGAAAGGTCATTTACAGATGATGGGCACTGGCAGCAGGGTTTTATTTAATCAGTCCACTAATGATTTCTACCTTCAAGAAACATCCAAAATAGTTCAAACAGATGAGGACACTTGCATAATCAAGGCGACAGGAATTAATATTCATGCATATAATAACAGAGCACTTTTGTAGTGTTTATTTCCTGTACATACCTTCCTCAGAGCTCAGATTGAAGTTCTGTTGATCATCATGAAGCTGTGGTTGCTCTAAGTAAGTGGAGGCAGTTCCACCTGACACGAGAGAGTATGCAGGTCTTTATTTTCAATATTACTTCCACACAAACACGCACACACACTCACACATCTCCTGCTATCCTTAACAGCAAGTGTTGTAGATATTTATTAGCTTTTTAAACTTAAAATCCACTCAGGAAGTTGTGATATTATGACGTGCTGAGGGCAGCCTTGCTAGTATTTGTGTGTATTTTTAACATTAAAAATAGATTTGCAGCATTTAACTGCACTTCCAAGACATTTTTCCTTTTAACACGCTCTCTCTTAGCTCCGTCTTTTCTCTCTCTATGTCTATCTCTCCTGCGCTGTCTATCTTTTTAACAAGCAGGTAAAAACAGGCAGAGGGGCTGATGATCCTAAAAGTTCTCCATAACTGTAGCTACATACCTTCATCATAGCTCTGATTGAAGTTCTGTTGATCATCAAGAAGATCTGGCTGCTCTGAGTAACTGGAGGTACTTCCACCTAACAGAGGAGAATATACAGGTCTTTATTTTCAATATTATTTAAATGCACATATCTCCTGCTTTCCTCAACAACACCATTAAGTATTGATGACAGGTATTAGTTTTTTAAACATAAAATCAAGTTGGGAAGGGCAGTTGTGATATTATAATGTGCTGAGGGAAGCCTCGCTAGTGTTTGTATATATATTTTTAACCAAAAATTTTAAAGCCAGTCCTTTCTCTTACATATATCTGTAATTTGAGCATTTAGCATCAGCATTTTCCCTCTCAGCTCCACCTTTTTCTTTTTCTCTAATTCTTTTATTAATAATCATGGGGGGGGGGGGGGGGGGGGGGGGGCGCTTGACAGTTCTGAATGACTGTAGCTGCCCTGTGTTGTTCTCACATTGATTTACCAATTTCATTTAGCATTTTTATAACGCTTATACGTCTATAACGCTTATCTGTCAGGGTCGTGGGGGAGCTGGAGTCTATCCCAGCTGACTTCGGGCGAGAGACGGGGTACACTCAGGACTGGTCACCAGCCAATCACAGGGCCAACACATAGAGACAGACAAACACTCACTCTCACACTCACATTTACGGGAAATTTAGAGTCACCAATTAACCTAATGTGCATGTCTTTGGATTGTGGGAGGAAGCCGGAGTATCCGGAGAGAGCCCACGCTAGCATGGGGAGAACATGCAAGCTCCACACAGAAAGACCCTGGGTCCAAACCGGGATTCGGCCTGGAACCTTCTTGCTGTGAGGCAACAGTGCTAACCACCGCACCACTGGTTTTGATCTAAAATAAACAAGCAGCATGAATGACCAGAAAATAATTTTAGCAAAACTGCAGAACATTTCTTAGAGTACACCTGCATGCATCATAAAGAATCGTACCAGCTTACCTGTGAGGAGGAGCAGAAAGAAGAAAGCAGCAAGCATCATGAGTGTGAGAGGTGCCTGTCCTCTCTCTGCTGGCTGGAAATGTTTGTGGCAGCAATAACATCACTGTACTTATACCGAAAGGCTGGGCAACTTAAATGACCAATCCAGGAAGTGCCAGCATCCTCGACACTTAGCTGCGTGATGGGCAGATCAATTGACCTTCAAACCGAAGCTACTCCCCTTCCACTTTAGTGATAAGTTTCCCAATAAAAGTTGTTCAATGAAGTTCAAAGGAGCTGCATTTGACAGGAGTCTTATGTCTAGCATAAACTAAACTACTACTACAAACTAAAATTTACTTTTACTTTTCCGTAATAGGAAAAAGGACAGCCATTTTAACAGCTCTGTGAGTTTGTGCTTTAGTTGTCATGAACTGGCTCACATTTCAGACATTTCAGTCCCCCCAGCAGAAGCAAATACGTTGTCAGCTACTACGTTAAGGCAAAACAATCTGGGTTTATGCACAGTGCATAGAAATTTGAACTAGGGGACAAGGTCGCATAATCAAAATAGGGCTTCATCAGATTGAAGTGGCATAAAGACTATCAGGCATGTTTTGAGGCAGTTCAGATGACTGACTGGTGCCTGTAATTATACAGGGTGCCAGAGTTGTGGTTTGACTGGGCTTGATGGTCACTTGACGCCTTTTAATGAAGGCAGAGATATCATGTTTTAGATGTGACCAAAAGCAATTACACAATAAAATTTTACTGTCAAGCACAACAGATATTGGCACAGTAACATTCAGTTGTGTCCATGTGAAATAGGTGGTCCTCACAAGTGATCAAAAATACTGTGGTCCCCACAACTGACAAAAACAAGAACATTTTTGCCGGTATGTGTGTGTCCTTAGTAATTTATTTGTGCAATACAAGTCTGATACGTGTTTTCAAAACCAGTACTGTACAAACAACAGATCACAGAACTGTTATTACCTCAAATTAATGCATCATGACACAGTGTTAAGCTGAAGTATACAACATTAAATACATGACATTACATTTCCTCAGAAGAAGTAAAACTTGATAAAATTGCTACGTTTCCTGCAAGAGTGTAGACATCCTGTGAGAGCATGTACAATACATAAAGACTGCGCATATTACGTGGCAAAGACATAAATATTAGAAGTCATATTAGTGTACTAAAATTTTACATTACAATCAGTCCAGTGTCATAAGTTCATACTGTGTTTGCGTGTTAAATGTGAATGTAGAACTGTGTAGAACATCCAAGCAGCCCTTCAGTAGTTGCAATCTACTGTAGGGCTATATATCTGAACAGCCATATAGACGTTTCCTCATCAACTCTGCTAAAAGCACTGTGTGGATAACAAGGCTTTTATGAGTGTCTTCTGGTGAAAAACAAAACCACTGTTAAGTGCTCAGAGCTCTAACAGCTGAACAGCAGCAGTTATGATAGGATCAAACAGGAGCAGTGTGTGAAAATTCCTGACAGTGGAGGATCTGAAATCAGCACAGTGCATGCAGAATAACTTATTTAGATGATATAAAATTTGTTTTGACTCTCCCGGGTGGGTCCATGTAGTGCACAATGCTCATGACTTCATGCTTGTAATGCTTGGGTCATTTGCCACTTAAAATGTGCTGTAACATGGCACCAAGCCCTAACCCTAACCCTAACAGATAGGGTTAAGTACCAAATCTAGATCTTATATCGTAGATCATTCCTTGTCCAAACCTTGTCTTTGACATGTTAACATGTTGTGCTGGTATTGAGAGGAAGATATTATACTTCGTCATCACCTTAGACTTCATCAGACACAGTGAAATGAAAAATACATTTTCAGGTTGTACTGATGTTCTTGTATTAATTGTTCATTTACCTCATAAATAAACTTAGAAAAGAGGCATTTTTACTTCACAAATATGTTTCTCTCATACTGCAACTCAATAAGCATCTCATTCATGCCGTTTCCTTTTCCCCTCTAAAAAAAAACATCTGACCCTTTCATAAACAGGCTTTTTCATCTGTTGTTTGTTGAGAAAAAAAATGCAATTAGGAGCTAAATGTAAGAGTGAAAAAGGTAAGATAGTGTTGGCAATTTTCAAATGGGGCTTGTGACACAAATGCACAACATGAGTTTAATCAAAGACTGATTTTAGAAAACATTTGTGTAGCCTACACTGAAACATATTAACTGTAACACAGATACAGATTGGTGAATCTCACTTGCCCTATCCTGAAAACAAACCAGGTACATGCTAAGCAAAAAAAAATCAGCTGTTTGTATAGTTCGTCACAACAAAGAAAACTCAAATGTTTTTGTTGTGTAGCATTATGATCATTTCTATGCATCGTTCCATTTTATAAAGATAAAAACTAAAAACAGAAAGACCACTGTTACATAGAAGATAAAGAAAACTCTATTGACTCTCTTAGCCACTCTGGTCCAGTAGGCAGGCTTCTCCTTTTCCTTCATGTTGCCGAGGAGCAGGGACAGTGTTTTCTCCATTTCCCTCAGCTCGTCTGAGAGCTTCTCCAAGGCATGGTACTCCTCTATCAGCTTGCCACTGTTGCCCTGCAAACGTGGTTTAGCAGACTGGTTTATAAGATTATGGATTATATTTTGGATTTTGTATCAGTTGTGATGAAAATTAAAGTTCAAATTCTAACCTCATTGGTCACAGGCAGCAGTTCAGATGGAGTTTCACTAGTTGACACGTCATAGATACACTGATTCCATTTGTGCACCTCTGAAAGGATACGTTTAACATAAAGATGGTTTCAAAATAATACAATTAATGTATATTATGTATTATTTAGAAAAACAAGTGAAATACATCATAACAGCAATAAGAGAAGTAGAAGAGCAGTTCCTCTGCCTCTGGATTTGTTTCCCTTTCAGTATTTCTAAGTTCCTTCCTAACAACATTGTTTGGTTATGTTGTCAAAAGTTCTTGGCTTGACATTTTGTTTGCATCATTTTTAAACATATTAGCTACCTCTTATACTCTTAAACCTTAGGACACTTAGGTTATATGCAGCTTGGCCAATTTTAAACTTACAAACAGCTGATGCAACCAGCTCCAGGTCTCACCTCCATGACTGTTGTGGAGGTTGGCTTTGCCTGGTTTGTTACAGTCCTCACTCTGGCTTCTGTCTCTGTCTGCTTTGATGTCTTGGGGTGCAGAGTCTTTCTCCATCAGATACATGACAAAAATTGTCTCCAGGAGGCTGAGCAGCATCAGAGCAAAGATCCCAATACAGTAGACCGCTAGGAGGGGCAGACGACATTATTAATGCAGACAAATAACTACTTACTGAGTCAGTAATTGCTATTCCTGCTCATGTTAAGTCTAGTCCAATAAAGGGAGGACTCTGAGCTTGTTTACCTATAAGTGGAATTCTGTTTGACGACGCTGGTAAAATGTCATTCAGAATAAGTTGTAACACAGTGACAGCGAGCAGCACAGTGACCTTGAAGCTCAGCTTCTCGCCCCCGTTGTCTGAGATCAGGAAGGAGGTCAGATCCAGACACAGGAAGAACAGGACGGGCAGCAAGAAGTTGACAATGTAGAGGAGAGGCCGCCTCTTCATGGTGATCTGTGGAATGATGTCATGTTAGTACTGCTGCACATATGAAAATAGCAACTGGGAAGTAGTAAAGAAGCAACCAAGTTGTTCAGTAAAATGAATGTCCTATTGTGGAACAGTAGAGGCTAAGTGCAGCAAAATGTATTCAAGAAAAATTACCCAACAGTTACTGGCAGCTTTTTATATTTTCAGATCATTTAAAGATGGAAAAGAAGAGAGGAAATAAGGAAAGGTTAATTAGACAGGATGGGAAAACATAGGTGAAGATAGAAAGACAAAGGGATAGAAAGAAGGAATAAAAGAAAAGAAAAGGAAGAACGGGCAGGACAGAAAAAGCAAGGCAGACAAGAGGAAATGGAAATAATTTTAAGTTTATCTCATGCTGTATCTCACAAAGACAGCTCCCAGATAAATATGATGTTGCTTAAACATTACAGTATTTCCATTAATAAGGAAAAAAATAAGTCTTTATACTTTAACTTGCACTCAACTTAAATAAAGTGCTGGATTATAGAGTTACTGTTTACCTACGTACATCTGTATCTGGTCATACATACAGTGTAAATAATGATGTCTTGGCCAATCAGCTCAGTGGCGTTGTTGGTAGTAACTGTCATGCTGATGAACAGCCATTCGTACTGGGATCGCATCACCTCACGAGACCACTCTGTGGCCTCTGAGGAGTTGTCGCTGGCCTGGAGCCGAATGTCCTTGGCTGAGGTGGGAGACAAAAGAACTGTACTGCAGGTTGAAATAAGCTCATCACTTTCTCATTTTCAGTAACACACTGAAAAAAGCCATTCCCACTGCTAACTTTCTACTCTTTGTTACTCCGCTTTGTGTCACATTAAATAACATAAATACTATACAAAACCAATTGTGAAACCTTCCCAGTGTTGCTTGTAGTGAATGTAAACACAGTTGCTGTGGTGAATCCATTTGAAGTGAGATACAGCCTGATCATGACATATCCGTCCAGTGTTGTGGTGATGATAACAGCTCAGACAGAAGGTACCGTAAGTATCTACAGCAGGAATATCATTGACCCCCTGCATTGTCCATAAATCCACCATAAGTAAGTGTCAATGTCAGCTAATGATGGCACAGTTATTTTACTAATTCATGCAAAATGAAATGGCCATGTGAAAAAATTCTTTTTTATTTATGTAGACAGAAAATCAACAGTATTGTGATTGGTTACACACAGGCAAGGGGTGTCATTGTGAAACCAAAAATAATTCTTTTGATAATCTTCTCTCAAACAAGACTACAGGAAGCATTATTTACAAAGCTCATCTGTATGCTTTAGAGAAAAAAATCCAACTTAATTTCAACTTGTTTCAACCAACCTGTTTTCTACAATTACATACGACACTTTTCCTCTGACTCAACCAACAACCAGAAACTTGAGACACCAGTATGTTTTCCTCTTGACGTTAACACTGTCACACACCAGGAATCAACCCTAAACATTGGTTCCCTCTTACTTGGCACCAAATTCACACTCATGTCACAATAGATTTATGAATGAAATCTCTCTCTCACCCGTGTGTATGACAGACTTGAAGGAGAGGTTACAGCGCTGTATGTCGAACGGGAATTTGAAAATGTGCATTCTGCAGGTGCTGACCAGCACCTGGTCGTTCTGGACTTCAACGTCACCTTTATTATTGATGGTGAGATATGGACTCGGAGGGGCTTTGTCCTTCTCTGTCCTGTATGTGAACACAGAAACATACTTGGTGCCAGTTGCTTCAGGACACTTTAAAAGAGTGTTTAAAAGAGATGAATCCCAATACCAGTGTTCTGTTTTTCCCAAATTCAAAATCTGGATACCTCACTGTGTGGCACGCACTGCAATCATTTTAATGTAAAGTAACTTGAGACCAGGCATTGCTTTGATGCTTAAAACTAAGTTGGCAGCTCAGTGTGATTAAACGAATATAACTGATAATGTAAACAATGAATTTTATGATAACATCGACAAAAAAAACTATTAAATGTGAACCAGTCACATTATTAGTGACACCTGATCCGTGTAGAGAGCCTTTGTGTTTGTCTAGACATCAAAATTACATAGTCTCAGTTATTATTTTAAAACATATATGCACTGTGTGTGTGTATGTGTGTCTGTGTCACACTTACATCTCTTCAATAGTGAGATCTGGTTTCCACAAAACTTCAGTAGGAAGAGAAACATTATCAATTCCACAAAACTGATTTGGATCCCACGAAATGTACTCATTGCGCCACCTCTACAGAGGAAAACAACAGGTCAAAAACAGGAATATAAACAGTGCAGGAAAGGGAGACAGAGGGACGCAAATCATAGAATCTGAGGAAAGAATTTAACGAAACACTTAAGTTTCCCAACAGGGGGATGTGGGAGATTTGTCTCAGAACTCACCATGACAGTCCAAACATAAGGAATGAATTTCTGGTCTTTCTCAACCTGCAAACAAAGAACTACGTGTGAGCCTCTTCACAGGCTGAACAATTCACCGTATTAATAGATACTGAAGTAAAACTGGATGGAATATCTAAAATGGATGTGGCCTATTCTTAAGAGAAATTAGAGCAACATCATCTTTTATCAAAGGACATAATTGTCATTTGAACCTGTGACGAATAAAGCTGTAACCACTTACCACATCTAGAATGGCATAGAGCAATACTTCCATGGAGATCCAGGTGGGGTGTTTGTAGTTTTTAACAGGCCGGGTCATGGTGTACAGGTCTTTGTTTTTGGTCAGGCTCAGGTGGTTTAAAACCTCCTGGTAACTGCAGTTACGGTCAGTGTTCACCCCATCTACAGCCAACACATCAACACATACTCTCTATGACAGAAAACTACTGCTAAAAGGAGATATGTGCAGATTTCTGTACTCTCATTAACTTCTAGATCAGAAATTCAGCGCTCTAACATTTGCCTCACCATCAGATTTAAACTGCAAAATGCGCCCTTAATTACTCAGAATTTAGAAGTAATGGCAAGCATTAGTCTCTGTGGGTAAGTAACCTCTACCTCTGATAATATTGTCAAACCAAAAACATCAGCTCACATATATCTGCACATGATTGTGGTCACTGAAAGGCCATTATAAGATGGGTGTGGGAAGGATTGCAGGGTTTTATCTCATCAGTCCACTAATGATTTTTAAATGTGAGCATTGTTGCTTAAATGTCGGTTTTCATCCAGCTATTTGGTGCCCAATTGCATGTTTTACAAATTAAGCACAATTTTCAGATCAAAACTGGGTTTTAATACCTAATATGTCAGGTGTATGCAATCATTGATCCTTTTAATTGTTTGCAAATAATGATAAAGCAAATTAGCATACGGACATGCATCTCTTGGTATTACTCTGGAAATCCTTTACATTTATCAATGGGAAACACTTAACTTCAGTCTGAAAGCATTGCGGTTAGTGCTGGTTCACTGTAAACGCCAGGCAGACACATTAAAATTACAAAGAGCAAAAGTCAGAATCGCTGTCCAGTCAAGTTAAGCCTTTATCCAAGCTTACCTATGAGGAGGAGCAGAAGGAGGAAACCAGAAAACATCATGACTGCAGCAACTGAAGGAATCCCAAGAAGTCTGTGAGAGGTTTGTATAGTTAATGTGTATTCCTGTCTGCTCGGTGTTGTCTGGAAATGTCACAAAGTCGGTTGCAGTAATAATACCACTGCCTCACAGTAGGAGAGGGCTGGGCAGACTGAATGACTGACAGCCATCTGGAGGTGGTGGTCACACCCAGCACAGCATCTTCTGATGGTCTTTTAAGGGAGGAACAGGAGGCAGAAACGCCCCTTGTGACTGTAATGACATTTTAATGGTAAAAGTATTAATACAGCAACATAAACATTTTCCACACAATGCCTACAGAGCCAGGTGAAAAATAAATTAGACTCAATGACAGCTGAGACTCTCCTGCACAACAATGCTGGTATGCTGTTATTCAGATAAGATATTCAGGTGTTACAGCAGCATAACGACAGAAATCAGTGTAGATAAATAGAGAAAGCAGTAATTAGAAGCATATATAATATAAAAATAGGAATAGAAATGGATTTTAAACTCAAATTTACAATAAAAAGCAGTCCAACAACTTCGCTGGATAACACATGACACAGAGTTCATACCTGCTAAACTAGACAATAGATTTAAATACTGGAAAAACTCAGGAATTACTTCATTTTCAATAATAACAAATAATAAAGGATTAATGACCTTCCAACAAATTAGAAGTGCCTTTAACCTGGAGAAGTATGATTTCTTCAGATACCTTCAACTGAGACATTACTATAACAAAAACATTAAGTGGACAACAGAGAGAGGATTAAACGTGATTAAAATATTTATGGAGGTACAGAAAGGTAATCCCATCAGAAAACCGCTCTCCAAAATGTACACGTCTCTGCAGCTAGAAAGAGGTCACTCCTCAACTTATGTTAAAAAAAGATGGGAAAGAGAAACTAATGTAAAGATAACTGAGGAGGACTGGCTCAACATTTGTAGAACACAGTCAACAAGTTCAAGCTCAGGTCTGTGGAGAGAATTTACTTGGAAAAATATCCTAAGATTTTTTATTACTCCCAAGATCAAAAGTTCCCAGACTAACAGACCTGAGCTTGGTTACTGCTGGAGGATGTGTGGCAATACATCTGCGGGACATTTCCATATTTTTTGGGAGTGTCCTGCGCTTTCACTGTTTTGGGGAAATGTGATAATGTGTCTTATGTATCTAGGGAATTTACCAACAAACATGAAGAAACAAGATAGGTACTTAATACAAATTCTACAAGCTAGTTGCAAAAAAGCAATAACTAGAAAATGGCTCAGTAAGGAGCCTCCGACTATTTCAGAATGGAAAGAGATCATTGGGGAGATTTATATTATGGAGCGTCTGAGATATGCCAGTGCTACGTTTGAGAGGTACTGGGAACCTTGGAAATCTCACATGAATCTAAGATAGTGAAAATACTTGTTCTGTCCTGTACAGATGTTTTATTCTATAACTTTGTAAAACTGATATATTTTTTTCTGCGACTGCCAAGGATGTTGATGAATACGACGGACACATTAATGTGTCCCTGAGGCTCAGCTTTTGATTACACTTTAGAAATGACCAAATTCATGAAGTAATATATGTTGAACCTGTACCGACCCTGTCTGCTATCCCCACTGTTATATTCCTGTTTGTTGTTTGTTCCATGTAAAAATAAGTAATAATAAAAAGAAAGTTGGAAAAAAAAAAAAGCAGTCCAACAGAGAGACAGTTGTAAGTTAAAGCTGAGATTGGTGGCTTGTTTTTTGTGTCAGTGGACAAATAACCTTCCATAATAACCTTCAACATATTGTAACTGGACTGACAGGCCAGCACTGCCATCCATGACGCCCCACCCGCAAGCATGGCAAAAAAACATTACTCAACTGTTATTCCTTGTAGTGAAACAGTAAAACATTTGAGAGTCCTGAGGGGGCTTTTATAGGCTCTGTAGCAGCCTGACGGATGAGTGTGCACGTGTCTTTGTCTCCTCGTGTTACCGATTGTACCCACTGCAATAACGCCAGATCAACCAGCCTCCTCATTCATGATGTGTTTGCAACATCGGGCTGGTGAGGACGGACGTGATTGGTTTAAAGTCTGAGCAACGGATGAGCTGTGAGCTGAAAGTTGACTGAAACAGGACAGGAGGGACAGATCTGTTTGTCGGAGTGGAGAGATAATGTGAAATATTACAGTGAAAGAAATATGATATCAGTGAGGTCAGTGAGTCTGTGCGCTTCACACACACACACACACACACACACACACACACTAAGACTCTTGTCAAAGTGAATGATTTGAACTGAAAGCCGTAAAGTTTCCTCTTCTGCATCGATTGTCCTGATTGGATAACATTAGATTACATTTATCTCTGTTTGTCTCATATTGCACACAACATTTTGGGAGATGAACACATCCAGATGCAGGATAAATATCAATCTCCTACATCATAAACCACCAAACACAGCTGCACCACCAAATATATACGATTACATCAACTTTTTGTGGGGGCTTTTACATCAGTGCAGCTTTTGATGTATCTGTTGCTTTTTAAAGGCTGATTTTAAAACTTAGCAGTGAATGTGAAGTGCATTAATTTATCTAGAAACATTTGAGGTCCATCTATTCATTTATTTTAGCTTTTGGCAAATTGATCATTAATTGGCATTTACTGTCAAAGATCCCAGTAACTTTAAAGCAGCCATTCAACATTTAGCTTTTTATTATGCGTTACACATTTTTACACAATCGTAGTCAAAGGCAATGCATTAAATTGGCCTCTAAACTGAAGTTTTCTTAATTGCAAAAACGAACAAAGTTTTCACTGACTGTAATCTCAGCAGCACACACAAGATTGTGTAACCAACCAAACGACATAAAACAGATTCGCGGGAAAATGTTGCAAATACAGAGCATCACACAATACTTTACAATTTCACAATACTTTTACAGCTAAAGTTTTACATTACAAGTTCACATAAAGGTATTATTATTATTATTATTATCATTACAAGGCATTATTTTACATGTCTAACTGTTCCATTCCATGAAGATGAGGGGCAGAAACAGTGACACAGTGGTGACGTAGAACATGAAGAAAGTATTGTTGATTCTCGTGGCCCACTGCACGAACTTCCCTCCTTCCTCTCTGCAGCCGAGGTACAGATTCAGAGTTTTCTGCAGCTCCTTCAGCTGCTCCAGGATCAACAGTAAGAGATGAGGCTCCCCTGACTGAATGCCGTCATTAACCTGCACACACCAGGAGCCATGGAGTCGTGTTAGAGAGGGACTGATAGACTGATAATGAATTACAGACAAGACAAAAAGACAAAAATCAACATCTGTCTTGTGCATGTCACAGGATATTTATGTCTTGACAGGCCAAATTATTGCTTTTTAACAGGTTGAATCAGGCATCTTAAGTTGTTAAAAGCATGTTAGTTTATTAGTTGTCAAATATTAAATTACACTCCAACGATTTTGATAAATCAATTAATTGGTTTGAGCGATGAAATTCATTGCAGACCTAATGTAAACAGGTTAAATGTTACCATGTTGTTGACTGCTGCTCCTATATCCACTGAGGGAAGATAAATCTGCAGCCTAAATGTAGGTATGGAGTGTAACATTATGCCCTTAAGTGATGGATCACGTACTGTAAACCTTCCATATTCATATTCTTTTGATTGATATAGCAACTTTTTCCACCCCAGAGTAAAATCTTTTTTGCAATATTCCAACAACTCAACACATTTCCAGCACTTTCACTCAGGTTTTTAATGTGCACAAAAACAGGTGAATGGAAACCGACTTCTAAGCTTTCGTGGTTTAATAGAATTGATGTTCGTAGGTCAATTCTATCAAACAGTTTTGAACACATTAAGAAGTTGAAAATGAATGTGTTAACATCCTTTAAATTACTCAAGATCCCAGCTTTTAACCTGTTAGTGTGTAACAACATACAGATCCTTGTGATAATAATGCTGTATATGAACCTATAAGTCTGTACCTCCTCAGCCACAGGCAGCAGCTCGTGCTGTTTCTCACCATCAGGGATTTTACAGACGCATGAACAGCAGGTCTGTCTTTCCTTCTCTGAAAACACACAGTAACGGGATTTAAAACTATGCTGCATACAAAAAAAGCCCTAGAAACTCTATAGAAGCTCTATTCAACTTCTGTGAATGAAAGCAGGTACAGACAGTAAAAAAAAACACAAGTTCGAATTAGAACTTATCTCCTTCCTGACAGCGTGGGTGTGGTTTGATCAGATATGATGCTTCTCCTCGGCAACATAAGCAAACAAACCTACTGTCATCAGATTTGGATTGTAATGCTGTTAAATAGTGACATTCTGCATAGAAACAGCACATTAGGTTTTAAGCCCTTTAAGCCCATGATTATAGAGTTAAACTAGAACCAGTAGCCAGAAAAGTCTCTGAACCTTTTCCATTCATGGAGCATTTGATTAGCTTCTATGAAAGCTGTTTGTCCCTAATCTGGATCTCACCTCTGTTACAGTTATCCATTTTGACCTTTTCCTGTTTGTCCTCCCTCTCACCCTTCAGCCTGAGCTTCTCCTGGGATGCAGCGTCTTTTTCCATAAGATACGTAACCAAGATTGTCTCCAGCAGACTGAGCAGCATCAGAGCAAATATCACAATGCAGTAGGTCGCTGAGGAGAAAAGAGGCAATAACTACTTCTTGTTTTGGTTTCTGGTGCTTCTGACTGTGTGAATCATAGTCCAGTCATGAACTGGCCCTTTAAACGGGGGTTTGTACCTATGAGTGGAGTCTTGTTGGACATAGCGGGCAGGATGTCATTCAGGATGAGCAGCAGCACAGAGATGGCCAGGAGCACGGTGACTTTGAAGCCCAGCTTCTCTCCACGATGGTCTGCGATGAAGAAGGAGGCGAGGTCCAGACTCAGGAAGAACAGGATGGGCAACAGGAAGTTGATGACGTGGAGGAGGGGTCTCCTCCTGATGGTGAACTAGGAAAACAGGTTCCAGGGTTACAGGAGGTCGACCAGAACAACATAAATTATGACGTTTCTGGAGTTGGAAATGTACTCCGGATGTCAGAGTACATTCTTTTTAACATTATTTTTTATTTGTGTGTACAGGAGTGTAAGTCACTCTTGAATTACTTAATTTGAAACAAACAAGAAACAAGCCAGTAATTCATAAAACATTTAAACACTACTAACATGAGACCTCCAGTTATTTGATTCCAGAGCAGAAATTAAGGAATTTTTGTAAAAGGTGACAATTTGTTAAAATTATTTTCTTTTAATTTGCGCACATAATTTATATTGTTGTTTATCAATGCAAGAGATTCAAGTGATTCAAGATCACAAATGAAGGAACTTGAAAGCATGAATTAAGTCATTTGAGTCCACAAATTATGTAATGTGTAAAACTGTACACACAGAATTTGTATCTCAAGAGCACAAATTGAGTAACGTGGATTATGTGAGACGCTCTGGTCCTTTTGTGACTTGGAGTTGACTTTACTGAACTCTACTGGATGAACACCATGAACACCAAGATATCCCCTCATTTGGTGTTTTTATGACACAGAGCGCTGTCTAAAAACTCTCTAAAACCCCCCACAAATCTTCACCTATTCACATGATTTCCATTCAAATCAAACCATCCAGTGAACCCCGGCGCGCTGAGAGAAAACATCTGCACCACTCATACATTCGGGTTTTCCCTGTAATTAGGCGCCCATGCGTATCGGCCCCCGTGTTGCGTACAGTGTATATGAGCTGCTCCCACTGTCTATTGTGGAAGGTGAAGTTGGAGCTGGTGACGGACAGTTGGAGGAACTCCCACTCTCCCTGCGTCTTCATCACCTCTCGAGAAAACTGCGTGGCCCGAGACGAGTTGGAGGAAGGAAGGAGCCGAATTTCATCAACTGAGGTGAGAGGAGGAAATTTCAGTGAGAACAGGTGGAAAAAACATGGTGGTCACAACACTGACTTCAGCACAGACGGTCAAGCTATACACACGCCCTCCCTCACTGTAGTGTATCGCCGATCCAATGGTGATGTTGCATCTCTGTGTGTCGAAGGGGAACTTGTGGACGTCCATTTTGCAGGTGCTGACCACCTTCATGTCCTCTTCAGAAGTGATCATCCCATCGTGGGACACGTACATGTAGGGGTTCAGAGGGGAGTCGTCCTTCTCTATCCTGAAACAACACACATTTGCAAACATAACTGCATTTTATGTTTGTACAGCATTTAAACCTCACGCTTTTTGCCATTAATCAAAAACAGAGGAGCTCCTCGTGTCACCACGTCGGGATAACGCGTTGTCTTATTATTACCCCAAACAATAGTATAAAAACTGTTGTGTGTACTTTAATAAATTTGAACACACAGTGAAGTCATTTACCTTCTAAGCAAGTACAGGGTGTGTGGCATCAGCAAATATCAAGATACTAAATGACTTGATGCTGAATACCCACAAAGTGCATGTTTGTTACGTAAGAAACACCTCCCATTCCCATTCAACAATTACTTGGCTCTTTTGAACTCCCATCCAATTCAATTCCCCTTAATTTATCTTTCATTCATTTCTATCAGATGTCTCGTCAATGATACTTTTGGTAAATACGCTTATTCGCTTTCTTGCCATGAGTTAGATGAGAAGATTGATACCACTGTGCTGCCCTGTAAGAGGGTCATTCCCTAGAAATTCTTTGATATTAACAAACTCTGTTTTTAAAGACTGAAATGCACACTTCAAGAACTGAAGAATTGTGATGTTTAAAGTATTAGTAGCTGTTATTACTTTTAGTACTGAGTGGAAACAGAATACTTAACTGCTATCATCAAACATTTAGTAGCTAGAGCTGGAAAAAGATAAATGTATTTATGTTAACCTCAATTTATTCTTTCACACACACACAGTTTTTACATGCATTGTTGTGCAGGCGCAGTTCATCTGTCTGTCATCTGCTTCTTTCTCTGTCTCCATGATGAAACTACTTTTTAATGGAAATTTGACTCATTTATGAGGAAAAGCCTGCTAAAGGAAAGTGTGCCGTGCGAGGAGACGAGTATGGCCCGCCAGCTCACCAACAGCACCTACACTCATGATGAATAGAAATGTTTTTCATATCATAAATCAATAGGCAATTTTCTAATTATTGAAATGCTTAAGGCTTACTACTTACTTGTTTTTTTCCACCTGGACCTGTATGATCAGACACACCTGCTGCCTCTTATACATACAAAACGGTGAAGTTGTCAGTGTGGCAGTAGCCTACGTCTACATTTAAAATTATATTCAGGGCTGCACTCAAACTGTTCAGAGCTTAAGCTTTACACCAATAAAATGACCTGGTGACGCCGGTTAGCTTAGCATGCGTAAAGACTACGCTAGGAAAAGTTACTGCACATAAGCCTTTGGAAATCCACATTTTGACAAATATTTAAAGGTGCTTGTAGGCAAGCTTTTTACCACTGTTTCAAGTCCTTGTTCTAAACTAAGCTAACGGGCTGCACTTCTCTCGTTTACAGACAAATGTGAGAGTCGTATCAATATTCTAACTCTAGGCAAGGAAGCACGCAAGCATATTTCCTAAAGTGTCTATCTATCCTTTTAAAATCAGGTTTTGTGTTTGTGTTTGCAAATGTTTTCATAAACTACACTGTGTGTGTGTGTGTGTGTGTGTGTGTGTGTGTTTGTGTGTGTGCGTACTGCAGGCTCACATCTCGTAGAGGAAGAGGTCTGGTCTCCAGAGCATGTCTCTAGGAATTGAAATGTGACTGATTCCACAAAACTGAGCAGGGTCCCATGAGATGCGCTCATTGCTCCATATCTGCAGCAAATTAAAGGTGAATTACCAAAAATGTTTACAGACAAATTGGAAATAAGTGACCAACCAAAGCGTTAGCTGAGATTCACAGACAGAATGATGCATTTACTGATATAGGAAGACAGTTTTTATTTAAATAATCAAAATAAAGATGTATAAAGATTCACTCAGTCAACTCACCATTGTTGCCCAGAGGAAAGGAATGAAAGTTTGTGTTTTCTCAATCTGGGAATAAACACACACAAATATTAGAACTTATGGCAGCATTTCTTAGGTGAATCTCACACCAACACCTCACAGCAGCTCCTACCACAGCCAGGATGGCATAGAGGAAGATGTCCAGCTGGACTACGGTGGGGTGTGTGTAGTCCAGGATGGGCCGGGTCAGTTTAAACACGCTGTTATCTGTGGTCAGGTTCAGGTGGTCCAGAACATCCTGGTAACTGCACACTTTCTTACAGGACGTCACCTCTGCGTTAACACAGTTATCAGAGAGGAGGAAACATGTTGATGTGCCTTAAAAACAATGATTCGTGTAGCTCAGCGTTTTGTAAAACAATCGTCTTAGTTTGCTTTACTTTAGTTTTATTTTTGGTTTGCGTTGGGTTTTTAATCTACTGTAGGTATATATTTTGTGTATTTTATTGTAATTTAACTTGATTTATTATATTTTCCTATGAAAAAGACTTTTAATGCTTAAAGTTGCTATATTTTTTGCAGATTTATAATAAGAGCACATTTTTCTGTATTAGCCTTGCTGACTCTTGGCTGTCAGCGAGCAATTAGACTAATCTTCTGTGTATAGATGGCATGATAAGAGGACTCCTTCTGGATTGGTCATCCATTTCACTTTTTTCTCCCTCTTTTCATTGAAATATTCTTTTCTCCTTTACCGTACCAAGAACTGTCGAAAGAAAGAAGTCATGGCTTTGAGTTTGATGAAACATTTGACCTATTTTGTTCAGTTTTGTGAAAATAGCTCTGTGGAAACACCAACACATCCCCTAACAGTTTATACATCAGAAATAAACACTTCAAGTATGATGGAAAATACTGTTGCAACAAAAGTTACAACAAATACTTTGATCTCTCTGACTCTGAAAATGAAATGAGGAAAACACTAAGAATTACAACACGTTTCTGAGGTTCAAACACACAAACACACCTCAAACATGCTCACACAGAACCAAGTCTTACCTGTGAACACGATCAGGAGGAGAAAAGCAACAAGTATCATATCTGCACCTGTAAGTGTGTGTTAGAGCGGCTTAAATCGAGTGTGTGTGTCCCGCTGTAAGACCAGTCCCTCTGTGGGATGCTGTGCATGGATGTGGGCTGGGCAGAACAGCTGAAGTGATAAACCCCTCCCACGGTGGGCAGCATGGACTCATGCTGTAATTGGCTGACAGAGGAGGGGGACATACAGTGTGTATCATATCAGGCCCTGGTTTGACTCTTAAGGCAGGTGAGATTGAAGATGATCGCTTTTTAAGGCGGAGTAACAAATAATAAAAGTGCAGGAAAGGCGAGTGGAGAGGATTTATCCCTCTGAGAGGAGAGATCATGTGAATTTAGTGCTTGCTCACAACTTGCTTGACTCTGGCGACAAAAGGATAGTGAGTGTGAGTCAGCACATGTATGAGCAAATAGCACACGACAAATGAGAAGGTGAAATTCAATTAGGTTGTAATGTGGTAATGTGGTAATGACATTATGAACACTGGTGCCATTTAAACCCACTCATTGTCCTCCCCTGCCAGGCTCACAGAGCATCAAAGCTGATTTATTATTCATGTAAAAAACCAAAAAAAATTCAAAATTAGGTCTCTTTTTGTACAATAAGTGACTTCATTGATAGAGTTTTAATTCATCGAATGATTTGCATTTTAATGGTGTTTATGAACAGTCAGGGATTGGGTGGGGCTGCAACTAATGATTATTTCCATTACAGATTAGTCTTTTGTTTATTATCAGTTAATCTTTAGTCGTAAAATACTGAAAAATGTCCGAGGTGACTTCTTCAAATAGCTTTTGTCCAAGCCAATGTCTGGCAAATCATTTTTAAATGTTTTTGTTTTTCTTATTTATGACTTAAAACCTTGCTCAACCATTCTATGACTACTATACTATATGTATTGTGTTTATCTGCGTCTCTCTCTACTTCTCACTTATCAAAAGAGTGCAACATTCATTTGTTTATTGCAAGCAACCCTGCTAACTGCCCCAAACTGGATCATATGCCTGACTTTGGCCCTCAGACTTAAACTGGCACAATGTGTTGGAATGAGAAAAATATGGGTGTCTATAAAGAAATCTGGATTTAACCATTTAAGTACCTAAGATGTGATTATTGGGAACTGTTTCATGAGTGAAGACCTGAGTCATGATTAAAGCTGTCTTAAGTTGTTTTTTGGCCACTTGGGGGCAGTGTGACACAATACAAACACAACATCAACATATTATCACAATATAAAGTTAATATGGCAAACATGTTTGTAAATCATTTTTAGATTTCTATTCAAAGTTCAAAGGGTTAATGTAATACAGTCTTCACTGTCTTTTAGCTCTGGTTTGGTCTCCTGAAAAAATATCTTAACATACCTGCCTCTTTCGCTGCTTTTTTTCCGTTGTTCTTTTGTTTTGTTTTTTTTACACAAAACAGTTGCCAACCAACCACATTAAAGTTGATGCTGTGAAACCAAAACACAAGAAAAACAGCTGAAAGACGCCAAAACATCAATTGATCTGTTGTTGACAGAAATATATTGAATAGTGCAGTTATAAACCTTTTAAGAAGTGAAATTGGGTTCTTTTTCCTGTTTTGCTTTTGTTTCCTTTACATAAATTGTTGATGATTGAAACAGTGAATATAGTGAATATAATGAAAAATAAAGTTTAAAGATGTATTTACAGTTGTATGTTTATGATTTGGAGCCATGAGAAGTTATTTTTTCCAACTTGAGCTCTGTGGTGGGAAAAAGCTGCAAACCAGAGTTTGAAAAAACAAAAGAGTTTCAGTGACTGTGTGACCATGTTAGGAAACATCTCAGAGCAGTGTTTCATGAGCCTGCACTGATTAATGAAACTCACCCATTGAAATAAACATCACTCAGTGACTGTTTAGATGCAAAAACTTTATTGTCCGTTTGATGTTTTCTTTGACATTTTCACTCGTAATTCTAGAAAAGTGGGGTCGGGATCCATTCCTTTGATGTCATACTGCGACTGGTGCCAGAGAGCGGCTTCATCTACACATTCGGACTGTGATCACATGACTGTTTGCAGCTTGGATATAGTAGTGCAGTATTCTTGACCTGAAGAGTTCGGGCCAAGGGAATAGGGAGCCAGCAACCGATATATATAACACTGCAGAAGGATATGATACGGCTGTTTGTGTGTGCAGTGATCGATCCATCATCAAGTACTCTACAGGAGGGTGCAGGCTGACCTAGACTAACATGCTTACTCTACTATCACCTCATGCACTGCAAAGTGTGTCGTCTAGGAAACAGCTAATAGTGCATTAAATGTTGATATTGTCCCTTTTCAGTTATTCGTAATGTGAGCACGAGTGTGTGCGAAAGTGTGTAAACCTTTACAAATTTTTCACATATTTTCATCCACATTCTAATAAACGACACAGTGTTTAGCAACAAATTAAAACACAGAAACGGAGAACATCAACAACAGGTGAGCTATACATCAAAGTTATACAAAACCAAAACAACTAAAAGCTTCACAAATGAGGAGAAAAGGGCTCATCGGGATGATAATAACAGGAGAATATGAGGAGGAACAAAATGCCAGCTACCCACAGCGGGGCCTAAATCTCACTTTTAGGTTTTGAAAATCACTGTATGATATTTTTCTCACAATAAATCCCTTTACAATGGCAAAATTAAAATTAAAAAATAACAATTTAACATATTGAAATTTGTTCAAACTGCAAATGAGCGGCAAAGGAGGCGATGCAGTGTCGGCATCTTTATTGCTTGGTGGTACTTGTTGAATCCCAGTTGCACTACAATAATACTGACATGCTAAGATGGAGCTGCAGAAGGAGAGGATGGCATGGTGGGCGCGTGTGTGTGTGTGTGACTGACGAACCCGTTTACAGTTCAGAGTTCATGTTTAATTCCAGTTTAGGCGAAGGTGAAAATGTCACGTACATTCCCCTTCAAAGAGATCCACTTTTATCGTCCTACATTCGTGTCTCTCTATTTTTCCAGTCCATTTCTGTTCGTTTTGGCCGCCACTTCTTGGCTCATCTGCCACCTCACAAGTCCGTCCGATTCTGTGTTCACATTCAGCGGAGGTGTTTGAAAACCGTGGCGGGAATGAGAGGAAAAACACATCAGCGGAAGTCGAAAGCTGCATGCGAAGTTGAGACAGGAACTCCCTGATCCGAGGAGAGGAGTCAGCATGTTTTTAGTTCGCTAAGGTAAGGTAGTCCGGTGTGAGCTGACTTTTATTTAGTCTCTGATCACTCATTCAACATACAGTTTATAACAGAGAAGAAGAACTACATTAGTAATAAATCCGATTGCCGATCACAGTAGCCCCTGACTGTTTGGCTGGTTATAGAGGGGAGGAAAGGAGAGGAGAGGAGCAGCATGTATTTTTCTAGAGATAGTGTCACAGATACATAGCTCTCATTGGTTAGACCTACAGGTAATAAATAATAACGTAGCAGTAGGCTAGGCTTCCCACAATAGACAAAAAAAACAAAGAAACTCCTGTGGGATAAAAGTGCACAGACGACAGACAGGTGATGTCGCTCTGTTCCTCTTCCCTCCTCTTTTCACTTGAGAGGAGTTTCAGCGCCAGCAACAACAATCAATCCAGGAAATGTTCAGACAGATTGGGAGGGGGGGTCCCTGTTAAGTAAGGACAGTATCCAGCGATGCAGCACTATGGCAGGATAAGAGGAGCTGACTCTGGACGGAGAAGTCTGTGTGTTTTTGTGTGTGCGTGCGTTTGTTTGAGTGTGTTACACAATGAGTGGTCCGCGGCGGGGAAGTTTCGGACTCTGGCCGTCCCTGTTCTCTGCCCCCTGCTCCTCCAGGTTGATATTGCTGGTGGAGGTGTGGTGGGGGAGGGGCTCCAAAACAGGCCTGTAGCCCCCGAGGTACATCAGACCTGAATGAGTGAAGACGACAAAGAGCAGAGAGAACAAGGTTATGTTGCACAGTCGTCACTCAGAGGAAATGTCCCCAAATCTCCAAAGGTCACAGTTGTAGTTCATCGGTATACATTCATGTCCCAACACCAGGACACAGCCATAAGATAGATGCCATCTCGCTCACTTTCTACTAATTTCTCGACTCATTTTAATGAGCGTGTGGCGGGACAATCTACTACTTTATCAGGTGTGGTACATCGTAGTGTCGGACAATTGTGTCTGATTTTTTTTTTTTGCCTTCTTGTGCCCGAGTTTGACAATAAGTGCTTTTCCATACACCTGTTCTGGGCATTTTCAACTTGTGCACTAAAAAAACAACAGTTTATGCTTGGCTAAGGTGGAAAACTTGGTGTATCAATAAAAATAAGGTGCGACAAAGTGCAATGAAAACAGGCTTAGCGAATGAATCGTAACATACATGAGCATGAGGAAGACATTTAATGTCAGTTTTCAGTGAGAAAACATCAGATCTGTGTGGAGCAATAAAAAAAACACTGTAACCTTCCTCATATTAAAAAAAATGCCATATTTGCATCATGCTTTCAATGTTGCTTGTTTATTGTTTGATGTAAGTCAAAATATGCCTCATAAGAAGCATTTATTCAGTGCTTCTATATCACAATCCCTCTTGTCTCATCCTTTAAAACATTCACTGGGTTGGACACTGACATGAGAGACCAGCTCGGACACTTAAGAGGCAGCTTACTTAAAACGACTTAAATAAACTAAAATTATAGAGAAAATTACCTTAGATTTAGTAATTTTTCATGGATATGAAATCTATCTTCCAATTCTTTAGGTGTGTCAGCTTTACGCCAGCTGTTGGCGCCATCTCGCAACACGGTCTGTGACATCAGGCCACATCTGGCATCATGACGGCAGTGTAAAACTCCGGGAAAAGCACCAGAATCGCACAAAAAACTAAAACTAGTAAAAGCTAAACTAAAATTAAGAATTTTCCAAAAATAAAAACTAATCTAAACTGGCAAACCCCTTTTAAAAGCTGACATTTAAGTCCTCCTGGGCTGTAATAACTGTCACTTCAGTTAGAAGCAACTCGAATGCCACAATGGTCCTGACTCACAGTGAATAACAATAAATATCAGCCAGGAAATTTAATTATTGATAGTTTTAGGACTCGACCACAGAGAATATGAATAATGAATAACTTCAGCAATGAAAGCCACCTCACCTCAACTGCTACTGTACGTCTAAGCATGTAAATACTTAAAAAATGATTTTAGATCAAATCGAATCATAATAGATGGATAAAACAAATCAGCAATTAAGAAAAGAAAGGTGATTGTTATGGTGCATAGAAATAAAGGACAAAGCAAATTAAAATATATGACCCTAGCATCTGATCTACCATCTAGCCGCAACTCCATACCTAGTCCTCAATGTGCACTGGGCACGACTCCTCATCTGTCCATCCGAAAGACGGCGAAAGAAGGAAAGGAAGAGCGTCAAAGGAGAGAAAGAGAGATAAAGAAGAGAGAGGTAGCAAGGAAAACGTCCAGGAAAAGACAGCAGAAGACGTGAAGAATGATGGAGGGGAAAAAGGAGAGAAACAGAGAGATAACAGAACACTTTTACGACACGGAAAGAGAAAACATGTCACACCATTCACCATAAAAGACCAAAGGGTTGATGTAGGTTCAAAGGAATGAAGGTTAATGAGGGGAAGAGGCTGAGAGCTACGAGAAGGATGCAGAGCTAAAGAGTGTGAAGGAAGCTTGAACCCATCTGTTTGGCTTATTAGCTACATTTAACAACCACAACTTAAAGATATAATAAATCAAGAACAAAACTGACACCTTTAGCTCTCATCACAGTCACCCACGGAGTGTTGAGAAGCGGGGAAGAGGATTAGGAGCGGACAGGAGGGGGGTGAGAATGAGCTGCAAATGTTTGGCAAAGCGGCTCGGAGCTGGCAGACGCTGAACATGAACTTCAACTCTGGGATGGACCAGACTCTTTCTGTCTCTCTCTCACACTCACAGAAACGGAAAACACAGCATGCAGAAAGCACTGTTCAAACACACACACACACTCGCACACTCGCACACAAACACACACACACACACACACCAGGGCTTCAGCTTAAAAGGGGGAGGAGGGAGAGAGTGCACAGCTAACCAGTACTGAAAAAGCAATGAGGCACCACAACACCAAAGGGTAGGGATGAAGAGAAGAAGGAAGGCTCCAGATCCTCATGCTGGGCAAAGATGCGACAAAACCTCCTCTCATTTGTTTTTCTAGTTTACTTTGTTTAATTTACATTAGCATGTTAGCATAGCAAGCTAATGTGTCAGAAATCCTTTATTCTTCTGACTGGGAACCCATGCACTCTTTCTCCGTTACTCCCCCTCATCTTCCTCACTTTTCCTCCTCAGTTTTCCTCCCCCACCCTCCCCTCCTCCCCTCACTCTCGTGCCCAGTCCTCAGCTCTCATCGGTCCATGTTCGAGAGGTTGCCACTCACCGGCGAATCGGCTGTCGGGAGCCTGCTCATTATCCAACCCCAAAGAGGGCGTGTCACAGAGGGCGACGCCCTGATTGTTATTGGCCAACTCTGGACACCTGCTCCGCCCACCTGCAAGCGAGGGCAAAGGTCAAACAAGAGCAGCCAGGCACAGCAGGGGGGGGAGTGGGACAGGCGGGGTGAGGAGGGGAGAGGGGAGGCTGTCAGAGGTGGAGGGGTGAGGTTGGCCATGCTGGAACGACATTGATAAAAATAATAAATTATCATATATTTCCGCATTTTTACCACCATGAATCTGACTTAAACGTGAGATTTAAAAGAACAAGTGTGTGTTAAGTTTTTCTTGGTGACACCAAAATCAGAGTTCACTACAGGCTCATTTGCTCTGATCCTCAGTGTCTTTAGCAGATTCTCTCCGAAGCAATCATTGTATATGGACATAGAAAGTGCTTATATTTATATTATTTGGCCTGTAGCCTAATATTAGAAATATTACTATTATAATCCAGTGGTTCTCAAACTGGGTGGGCGCACATGACCAGGGTGAGGAAGTTAAAAGAATCTGACTCATCAAGGAACAATAATCAAACAAGTGTCCTCTGGCGCTTGTAAGGCTTTCCCTGAAAGATTTAATCAGTGGGACAAATGGTTTACAAGTCAGAAACATGTCAGCCTGTATTGTGCTCTACTTTACTACCAATACAACAGCATTTGCATATTGATTTACTGGTTTTTGACCTACAAAAAGGTGCGACAGAACAGGTTTGAAAACCAATCAAATATAATAAGATATATCAAATGCAGCAGTTGTGACACTGTACTTTCCAAATAAAGTTTCTTAAAAGTTTTATTATTACCATACTGTACTGTATAGGGTCAGGTGATTCGACTGTATATATCACAAGATGAATCAGAAACTGCTGCTATGATGTTGCGGTTAATATTGTTTCTGTCGTGAGCAGAAAAGCTTTATGAAAGTAATTAATTCTTACGTGATCTTTACATCAGTGTGATGAATTACTTTGATTTGCGGTGCACTTAATTCACTGGACAGCTGCCTTTTCTTATCCACAAAAAACTATGTCTTAATGTCTTTGATTTTACAGAAATTGTATTGCATCATGGCACAAAGTAAGTATACAGACACCTTGATAATAACATATATCATAATTGAGGTTTTTATACATATTGCCATCTTGTTTTTTATCTTTTGTATTGTAACATAAGCAACACATTTTAAATTTAAATCTAGCTTTGGTTTCCCACCATGTTCACTTTCTCTGGAAACAAAACTATCCACACTGATATAACACAATGTTCTATAAATGGAAATAATATACAAAGTTTGAACAGATATGTTATAATATTTACATAAAACCTCCAACTTGTATCATCTAAAATTACAATTTCTCAAATTACCTACTATTTTGCCTGACAGATGCCCCTCTGTTCTCATACACTCAATTTCTTGGCTGTCACTCAACACAGCGTTTGCTGATACACACCGAAGCGAACGGTCTGCTGATTTTCGGGTCTCTTTTCTCATTAACTAGGCTAACTGACAAATGAGACAGAATTATTCAAAAAATAACTCTATGGGTAAGTTTGCCTTTTCCAGCATGGCCAGATAACAGATATTGACATGTTTAATTAGTGCCTCATGCCTGCAGCAAGCCTGTGTGTGTGCAGCATGTGTGTGTCTGTGTGTGTGTGTGTGTGTGTGCACTAATGAGGAGAAACTGGCAGAGATGACTGAATGATTGGCAGCTCAGCACAGAGACACAGACAGGGCACATACAGAAGCCGTCTGGCAGCGCTGGTGCAGATGCACACACATGTGCGTGCAAACATACATCCTACAGTGCGTGTGCACATTCACAGTCTGTCAGGCAGCACAGGTCCGCTCGTCTCCTAAAGAACTGAAAGGTCATTCAGTAACTCACAGGTACTCAGAGATTGTTTAAGTCTGGCCCAAGGTGTCCAAACACACACACACACACAGGATCCACAGAGAAACTAATTTACATAAACAAGTTTCAAAGGTTGTCTGATGGAGGTGACCTTGTCATTTTCGCTTCAAACCCTACTGGTCAATGGCTCACATTCTCCGTTCACCACAACACCTTATTTAGCACCCCATTACTCTTTCTCTCCTTCTCTCTCTCTCAAAACACACACACACTGACAAACACACACACATTTACACATACACACACATATACACATACAAATATACACACACACACAGATGGAGCATGAAGAAGCGTTCACTTCATGATGCAGAAGCTACAAAAAGCAAAAGCACAATGCAGAGCTTTTGTTTCATGAGCAAAAACATAAATGATGTACGTCATGCACACACAGTAAATACACAGGCACACATACACATGTACACACAGACATTTACACAGACATGCAAATCATGCAGATTCAAGTCAGTAGCCTGGTGTGCAGCAGAACCTCATCTAAACAACAAAGGATGCCTGTGCACGCTCATTTCCTGCTGTGAATGAAAGGACACTCTGATCGATTGGAATCAGTCCATATTTATTGCTAATTACTTGATTACGCGTCATTAGATCCACCGTTATGGAAACACTGATGCGGCATGTAAATAAAAGTCAGTCAAAAAGGCTTTTGACTGCCTGATCTGTCAGCTGTGAAACAGTTCAGGGGCTGGATTCTACGAAGGACGCAGGGCTGAAGATGAAAGAGCTTTAATTTTTCACATGTGAAGTTGTTCAAACGCAGCTTTGACAGAGCTGTGCGTGTGTGAGAGTGATTTAACTAATAACTGTTGCTGTTAGCCCTGCAGTAACTATTTATTTGATACACAGTAACTGGCTCCATGTATGAAGTAACTTGCTTAACACTGATGGTCTTCTCACAATTATGTGAATATCAATGAGTGAGTAGTCGTCACCTGAATGTAAAAACCTGGTAAACACGAAGCAGGTTACATACTACCTCAAAACTCTAATGAACTGATTGTGGATAATTGAGGGCTGTAGGGGATACACCAGTTGCAAGTTTGGTCAAAATAAAACTTGTTTTTCTCTGTGAGATTTGGAGGGGCCTTTGAAATAGAACAGTTCTTGCTGGCAAATTTGGTCTAAAGATACAGAGTTTTAAGGATCCAGTCCCTGACTTGCTGAACAGCCTGAGGCTTTCAATGTTCCCGTCTATTCTTTCACAAATTCAAGACAAGGGCTGTTGCTTGTGGTGGGACTCCCTCAGGCACTTTTTTTGAGCTGCGGGTCTCTTACAGGTACTGCGATCACATTCGATGAGATAATGGAGACAACTGAAAACTTCCTTTTCTCAACTAAAACAGGAGGAGTTAGTTCTTGCCACATTCAGTCCAGATTTATGACCACAAAAGACGACTAAACTGGAACCATCACTGACAATAGTCACTACATTTTGGTCTGGAATTAATTTCAGTCATTTCAGTATTTTAATTAAGTCTAAAGAGCTCAGCCTTAACTACAGAGAAGACAAGGGTCCTGGTGCACACATACTGTATGAGAAGCCATTCACTTCAGAACAGATTCTGCATGTTGTGGTGGTTTCAGCCAACGAAACGTGCATTTTGAACGGGACTGCCCCATCTAGAGGACGCTAAAGGTTGTCAATACTCAGCCATGATTCAAAAAGATTTACTGACAAAAACAATATATTAATTCGACCACTCAGTCCATAATATATCGTTTGTGTGAAAAGGGTCTTTTTCACATGGCCTGAGAGCAACACATGCAAAGGGAGGTGAGAGGTCAGGGGTGACAGGTGAGGGATGGTTACCATAGTTACCTTTCCCATTAGACGGAGAGGAGCAATCCTCTTCAGTGACATCGTTTCCCTGGAGAAAACCAAATACAACCTTTAAGACTATCAAAGTTAGATAAATGCATAAAATGAGCATTAATCACACTCAGCAAATATCTATATTAAATACTGTATATATACACACATATAGCATAATAAGTATATTGAAGTTACCTCTGAGTCTTGCTCTTCAACAACCACTGAGTAGTTTTGTTCCTTTGGCTCCTGGGAAAACTCCTGAATGAAATAATCATATAATTATATATGAATTATAAATTTCAGGATCTTGCCCCAAATTTCTCATCACTGGATTCCTCACCCCGTCCTGCTGTGATGGTCCTCTGCTCTCCATGGGGGCGTCCTGGTTCTCCTCGCCCTCCACGTCTCCCCCATCGTCCCCTCCGGGCTCGCCTTCGGCCCCGGCCAGGTAGGACCCTGACATGGAGGACATGGTGTCAGTGCTGATGTGGGAGTGCTGCGAGTGGGACGAGGCCATGGACATCACTGACTGGACCAGGCTGGTGCTCACTGGGTCTGGCAGACAGACGGAGACACAGATCACGGTCGGGCTCACGGCCGCAAGCTTTTTTTCTTCTTTGGTTGGTGGGTGAAATTTTTACTATTTATAAAAACAAAATGTGATCCGTACTCTCAGGGATTTACCAACAGCAATACATTTATACAGCAGATTACTGTCCTTTCTGAAGAACAATGATATTTATAAAGATTTGTTGTGATATTAATCGAAAAGTTCCACATTTGGGTAAATATTCACATTAACTTTCTTTTCAAAAATTCTATAGAAATACTCCCACGTCTGTGCACTAAGTATGGAGCTAGAGTCTGGAGGTTGACTAGCATAGCTTAGCATAAAGGCTAGCAAGGGGAAACAGCTAGCAGCTAGCCTTTATTATTGCTCAGCTAATGACTGTGGCAGCTTCGTAACATCATAATATTATTGTCAAAGTGACTTTACTATGTTCGATAACATTATGCCTGAACAGGAACATGTATCTCGCAACCCAAACTATAGCTGGAGACGCTGCACAGAAGTATTAGGCGGACGGATAAACTGTTCATCAAGAAATAGTTAGTGTCTAACTTACTGCATTTCTGTGTATGTACAATATTAACAACCAAGATATGTTGTGTTAATTAGTGAGTTTAAAAGCTTCTGGTAGGCATGATTTTTTTTTTTTTTACTTTGCTAGGCTAAGCTAATCTCTTTCTGACTCCAGCTTTGTATTTAACGCACAAATATGAGAATGGTGTTCATTTTGATATCTAACTCTGAAAGAAAAGGAAGGTTTTCTTTTTCTTCTAAAACTCTGAGTACGCCAGTTTTTTTTTTACTAAATTTACCCCAGACCTCTGTCAGCAACACAAGCTGGGAGTCTGGCTACACAAGGATTAGCTTTGAAGAAGAGGATAAACATGTTGTCTTTCATTCCAGCTGGAATAACAGTCCTCTCTTCCTGTTTTATGCCGAAGAGCCATCCAGCAGACTTCCCATAAAATCGGATCCAGTGGCACCAATATAAAACGCTGAGATGGTGCAAGCTTATGATTTATTTATGTTAAAATGCTCCAGCGCCTAGAGCTCTTTGCTTTTAGCTTTCTTGCTAAATTTCTGAGATACTGAACACCGCTGAATGGACACTACTGCCTGACAATCTGACATCTTATATTTATTTAACAAAGATACTGGAACATGGAGAAACAAACAGTGTGTAAGCTGCGGTCTCAAAGTTAAGATAAACTGTATTAAACCCTTGCAAAAAATTTGCATCTCACACACAAAACAAAGTACAAGCTGCATAGACGGCCTTAAAAATGAGAACACTAAATCCCATTTTCAGACATGGAATAAATTGCAACATTGCTGGCTTCATAAAACTCATTCAGACTGCATCATGAGGGAAAAAAGATTTTAATTACTGATCTGATATGAGACGAATTTCCTTAACACTAGGAATAAATACGTTCGCTTGAAGGTTTGTGCTGCGTTACATTTACCTCTGAGCTTGGAAGAACTGCGAATGGTGTCACACCCGAGTTGACCGTGTTCCAGTACAAGAAGCCAGAAAAAACAGGTCTGGCCAGGCTAGCCATTGTTAGCAATACCGGCTGATAACAGTGCACTATGCTGTATTTTGAGCATACAATCACTGGAGCGACATGTCCACAGACAGAAGTTGGACATTACTGTGTGTGTGACTGATTTGATAAGACACAGATAAGACAAAAGTGCCAATAAATAGTATATTATTTCCCAGTTCAAATGGAAGATAACTGATTTTAAGTTTAGGATTAGGTTTAGAGTTAGATATTTAGCTGTGATGGTTAAGGTTAGCATTAGGGCTAGGGAGTGCATTACGGCCACTAGGGTCCTCACAACTGTAGCCAGTGTACCTTCAGGGGAGGTGATGGTGGAGGAGAGTGGGGTCCCGGTGCAGGATGACTGGTCAATGGCCCCAGACGAGGACAGAGTCAAGTTCTCGCTGTCTGGAGTCACTCCGCTCTGTAAAAACAACGAGAGCAGCAGTAAGAGAGGAGCTCACAACAGCACATGATCCTCCAAACGCAAACACAAACAGATGTGTACACAACCATAGCCTGCGGAGATACTGACACTGAGATAAACAAAAATGGATTTTCTCTACTTTTTTCTTCGTTTTATTTTTTTTTTTCTGTTTCTCTCTCTCTCTCAAATACACACAGAGTCACACACACACACACCTCCTGCTGGTCTGCCGCGAGTTTGTGGCGACAGGCCTCCGATTCACTGCAAGACTTCTCATCCTCCTCTTCGGGAAGCACAGAGGAATTCTGGGAAAGTGACCTAAAACAAACGGCATAATGGACTAGCTTCAGACAAAAAAACAGTAACAGTCAGACACAATAAAACTACACAGAATTACTTTAAAAAATATGTGATCTCAGCGGGATGTGGTTATAATGAGGATTATTGTAAGATGACTCTGTATATTTGAGCCAGGCTGCACACTCACTTTGAACCACTCTTCTTGAGTTTGAGTCCCTGACTGGAGTTGGAGTGGTCTAGAGGGGAGAGGGAGCGGGCCGGTGCTGGGTGAGGCTCACTGCTGTATGGGGGGAGCGCTCCAGAGACGTGGCTGGGTCCAGAGTGGAGAGGAGGTGGAACCACTGAGGAAGTGTTGAGGGGACCGTTCAACGCCTCCAGGAGAGACACCACCTCATAGCCTGGAGGGATGTGCTCCGACGCCTGTAAACGAGGAGAAGACATTGGAATGGTGAGTTTACTGGGACTGGAAATTATCATAATTTGATATGTATATACATGTATGTATATACTTTTTGACGATTTGTGTCTCACCGAGTGCTCCTCTGAGTCAGAAGTCTGTGAAGTGATGACGGGGTTAAAGCTGGTGGGTGACAGAGGACTGAGTTTCTTCCTCATGGCTCGGATCTGCAGCAGAGCTCTGAATGCTACAAGAAAAATATGATAATAAAAGACATTTAAGAGATTTACATAAACCCTGCCTAATATATACCACTGGTCTCTTCATCGTAATACAGTGCACTGGAGTTGCTGCAAGACATTAAATGTCAGAAAAAATAAACAGGCCATTTTTTCCTTACTCTTTTCATTCACTATCAGCTATTGTCTCTCTGTTGTGATAAATAACGTGTTGTGGGTGTCATAAAACGCCATAAAATGCATATTACATGAAACCATGGCAACCAAAATTTTCAATGGTACCCCCTTAGTTTTTATTGTACGTTGCAATACACTAGTGCTGCACTTTAGTGAATAAAGACAAGCGCAATTTAAAAACTAAAACTCACCCTCAGTGTGCAAAATACTCTAAATACTCTAATAGTCTAAAAACTGTAACTGTGACATCTAAGCAGATGCTATTAAAGAGCCAATCTGAGCATGAAACATCGCTCTTGTTCTACTGTAAAAAAAACAGTGTTGGGAACAGTCCTTGGGAAGCATCTTTTTTCTGCAGCAGACACCACTTTTCCAACAGTGTGTGTCTCATTTATTATTAAATTATTAATTACTGATGGGAACTCACGCAGTCTGCAGATGGGGCAGCAGTTGGCCTGGTAACGCAGAGTGTCTGCGCAGGCGTTGCAGAGACACAGGTGTCTGCAAGGCAGGATGAGTGTGTCTCGCACATCCGACAAACACACCACACACTCAGCACTGTTGTCACTGATTTCATCGTCAGCAACCTGGAGATAAAATACATTCAGATGTTAGGAAGAAAGACATTTCAAGTCACTGATATACTTTACTACGCTGCCAAGTCACATCTGATGCACTCAAAGAGGAGCAGACAGATATTTACCTTTGATTCCTGACTGTTGTATTTGTTCTCTATCCCATAGATCTCCTGCAGCAGATAACTCACTCCATCCACCTAGAGAAGAGATCCAGAGTGAGGAATAAAGACAGCAGGTCTCATGGGCCAGGCGTAATGTTCAAGAGGGAAATAAAGCTTTGGTGTATCTTTGTCTTTCAAAAGGCATAAAAACCTTTAAAATCTTAAAATCTTGCATAAAATGTTACACAAAAGGAGGAAGCAGGAAAGAGAAGAAAAGAAGGTCTACTTACAACTTGTTTCTGCTTCAGAGGCTTCACGCAGTAGCTCCCATCCATGTGCTGCCAAAGAAAGCAACAGTTGTATATTAACTTAGACTGCATGGACCGCTGTTTGTCTTTGTTAACTCATACACAATACCCCTTCATATTTATTTTTGGTGTGAGGAAGGCCCTTAATGTTTTATTCTTTTGCATTGTGTATATTTATCCAACAGTGCTGTGTAGAGGACTTGAGGTCAGAGAGCAGTTTTGCCTCTGCTGCCGCCTCCTTAAAGATACAACAGATTAGAGTCCTTGTTAACGAGCACCAAGAATGCTTTACTAGACCAACATTTTTCAATTATTAATCATTCTCTAGTCAGCAGGGGATGGGCTGAGGCAGAGATGTGAGGCATGAATACTGTGTGAGGTGAAAGGAACAGCCGGTGTCAAAACTGTTCGCAGTGTGAACCCAGACTTAGCACCGAACTTTTTAACATGAAGTTAATTATTGTAGTTGTCTCTCAGATTTGGCCTGTTCACCGACGCAGTCAGCAGCTGTAGCAGCTGCTATACACAGTTCATAGAGGCAATTAAGGTACTTTAAAGCTCTAAGCACCCGAATGATGTGACCGAGACTGAATATCTACTGTATATCTCTGAATTATATCTAAAGTCAATTGCATTATGGGACTTGTAATTTCAAAACTTGGCATGATTATTCCCAAAACAAAATGATGCCTTTTTGTGCTTAAAAAGCTAAAAAGTTAGGCATTTCAAATGATTTTTTTGAAAGGTTTTTCCTGTGCAGCTGCCACAGTCTCAAGCCTTTCAAATGTTTCACAGTTAATAATAAATATCTCCTGAAAGTAATCAATTCTGTTTACATGATTATAATTGTTTCACCATCACACAGCAGTAAAAGTCTTCACACTGTTAGCAGTTATGCAAAGCTTACAGATAATACATTTACAATGAAATAAAAAAGCAGAAAATAGTCATATTTTGGAAGCTGGTAGAAGCAAATGTTAGGCTGGAAAAGTGACTCAAACGATTAATCAATATTCAAAATAGTTACTGCAAAAAGTTAATCAGTTCACTTTTAATAGGCAACGTCTGTGTAGCAGCGAATTCCTGGAAGCATACTGTGCCTGCCAGTGTTTGTCTCTGCCTCTGAGTCTAATAAAGAGCGTCTCTCTTACCTTTTCAAATGTAGCCAGCAGTATGTGAGAGTGGCCTAAATGCTCTGCAGAGATAAAAGATAGTGGACACACCTGTAGTTAAAATTCTGCAGCTCTACTTTCACATCAGACCATCAGTGTGATAAACACACAGTAGCTCACCTTCCCCCTCGTCTACAACGGCCTGCACCACCATGGGGAAAATCTCTTTGTCCATATCAAACAGCAGCTGAGGAGAGAAATAAAGAAGATTTCTATCTATCCGAGTGTATGAAAGGGCTTTACACCACAGCCTCATAAAGGTGTTTTAGTATTCAGCCTACCTCCTCATCTGCCCACTCGCTGAGGTTGACGGTGTGTGAGGGCAGACAGAACTGCTGGCACACACCCCTCTTGAAGTGCACTGTCTCAGACTGCAGAGAGCTGTCCTGGGGCAAGTACCTGCAGGAAACAGTGTGTCAATGCACAAAACTGCACAAAATGTATGCTGGGAGGTGAACAATAGATCAGTCATCTTCAGTATCAGTATCATTTGATCACTTCGCGTTATATATCTGCTGCAGTTTGACAATAGTGCATTTTAATTTTACATTTTCTGTGTAGTAAACTAGAGAAAGATACTTTTTTAAAGACGTTTTATTCTATGTGAAGTAAGAGAGAGGCAGCGTCAGTTTGCATCCTGTTTGGACAAAGACAGAATCACAGACAGCTCTTTATGCAAAATATGCAAATACTGATATGAAATGAAAGATATGCATAAGATATGCACAACCATATTGGTATAACTTCTGAGCATCTGCATGAATATTTATGGATGGTATGTTTTGTCCTCCATACCTGCCTGTATTACTATTTCTATTCTTTAAATGATGACTCGAGGTATTGGATGTCCGTAGTTTGATATTTACTTGGGATGCAAGAATTTCATTTTTTCTCCACCAATATTCAGGAATGATGCTCTCTTTACCTGAAATTTAAGATATCACAATGCCTACAGCGCATCCAGATCATTTTTATACAACATAACCTGGGGCCAGGGAATGCTGTGGCACGAAAAATTGCCTGCTGTGTCTGAATGAATGCAACTGATAGCATAAAAACAGGATCTTATGACACTGACGAAGAAATTATGATGTGTATTTAATGTGAATCTGTTATGTCTGCCTGATACCAAATCAGCTGAAACTGGTGGAGCTCCCTTTGACATGGTCAGTATCAGTCGACCCTAGCAGCTTCTTGGGGAAACAGAACCTGCTGTAGACAAACTGCTAGTGCAAGAATATTTGAAAATAATATGTGAGTCGCAGTAAATTGTGCTCATCTCGAGTGAGTGCAGACTCTTGATTACAGACAGCACAGGCATTAATGAAGCCGTGACCTTACGGGTCTACACATCCTTCACTGATACAGTCTAACAGGCAAGTATTTATCAGTAAAATTAAAAACCATCGATAGCAATGCCAGTGATTGGTCATTCAAATGTATCAAATATGTGAGCATCATGCATCCAGTGTAATTTGCTCCTCAAAGGCATTTTTCACTTACACTGGCACTCCGTTGTGAAACTCCTCTATGGCCTGGTAGTAGATGGTTATGGCCACCTGTGTGTCGGCGTCGAAGGTGAACTCAATGTTGTAACAGGCTCTGTTCTTCCCCGCTGCCTCGTCACCCGGCAGCTTCAGGTCCTCGCTGCACCTATGGGTGGCAGGGAGAGAAGAAGGGAAGATTCGGGGGGGGGGGGGGGAGACAAATACGAGAAAGAATGTTTTTCAAGTAGAGAAATCTGAGCACGATCCAAACTCTGTTTACTAGTGTTTACTACAGTCATGGAGAGTGTGCGTGAAATGTAATTATAGAGTGCTTTAAGGGTCAGTAGTCATACAGAAATGATCTGCAGCAGGTGGATTAATTTATTTTTTAACATATCTAAAGTCAATAATTAATATGGGGATTTCTTGAGGTCTTAGAATCACTTCTTTGTTTCATACAGCATGATCCATGTGTATATTAGTATTTGTTTTCAGGAATAAGGGATACTTTGTGCTTTTATTTTTGGCTTCAATTTCTATAATTGGATGTTATATTGTTTCAAGTTTTAATTACTAGAAAAAAAAACTATCATGATTTGACACTATCCCTTAAATTAGCTGTTGTGGTCTGTCCCTTAAAAATAGCTAAGTGGACATAAAATTAGACAACAGTGGTATAATGAGGGGTTACGTATATGTTTAGGTGGATAAAGGTGCATACCGTACGAGCCGCAGCGTGTCTTTACGGATGTTTATAAGGCTTCGTAACGTCTTTACTGGTTCCTGAGGTGGAGGGGCTGCGTACGGGAACTGAAAACAAAAAGAAAACAAATTATAGATGTAAAATACATGTTATGAGACTGAAGAAAAGTAGCATTCAGCTTCCCTCAACCGCCCCAACATTCCTCTCTTTACCACGGGGAATTCAGGGTTGCACGATGACCGCGGCTGCTCCTGGTTTAACCTTAACGCAGGAGTGTTTCGGCTGGTCAGCACCAGCGAGATGTGTGCTGACAAGTGCTGAGACGGAGCAAAAATCTGCTCAGACTGTGTCTTTCCATGGACGAGGCTGACACTTCAGACAGCGATTGGCACATTTTTGCACACACAGGAGTGTAAAAACAGTCCAGGGTCAAACAGTCTTTATTTTAAGCTGGGTCAAGCGCCAGATGGGTGAAGTGTACCGCATCACAGATAAGGCTGCGAAGTACCTTCAGTGATTGGCTTTTTCAGTAGTTTCATTTGTGACCAACCCCATCTTTAATGATAAAACAACAACATTAAAAACCCTGGCTTAACCGACATATAACCTTTAAACTGGACCCAATCTGTGGCTCTCTTCTCAGCACTGTTTTGTTGTGCGTCTGAAGCCAGAAGTTGCTGACTGGGTGTAAGAGGAGAGCCGAGGTGGTTTGAGGATCACTGGAGGAGAAACATGCAGGATGTGGTCAGATACCTCCACACTACAACCCTTCATCTGTCTGTGTGTGTGTATAAGTGTTTGTGTGGCTATGAACTGGCACCGTATTCAGAGCTATTACACATCTGTGCTCGGCAGGAGTCACGCCTGTAAACTACACAAACAAACACACACGGAGTAACAGATGCTGAAAAGGACCATTCATTAGGAAACTCACAGACAACACTGTAGGTCTTATAACGCATTAAAAATCCTGAAACATCAGAGCGACAGTCATCACACACGCTCAGACTAAAATAAAAAGTTCAACTGTTTTGCTTTTCAAACACAGGTAAGTATTTTCCCAAGGATTTACAAGTCAATTTTTCAAAAATGGTACATTTGTACAGAGAAGCTTTAGGAAGTAGATGTTCTCTGAAAACATAATTTCAAGGACTGAGTCTACAGCCACGCTCGCAGCTCTGAGCGGCTGTACTGAAAGACACTGCAGCTGGCTGTACGGTACTGTACACAAATGTAGACTCTGTAGCATTCTAATAAGCTCACAAGTTGTCAAGATAAATATTCTTTCATGCATTGTGTTAGTTGTAAAAAATTTGTTACATAGAGTGCAGGCGATGTTGGCCAGTTGGAGAAGCTAACATTTATGTTAGCCCCATAAAATCCTGTGAAGCAGACTGTAACATATTTATAGAATAAAACTGAAAATATATATATGGCTCATGTTGTTAGTGTCAGTTTTTGATTTTAGTGAATTCGGTGTACTTAAAATCATACTGCCTTCAAAATAAAATATAGAAGTTTAAAACATATTTATTCTAGCACACCTTCCCGCTCAGGAAAAGGGTAATGGTGCTGTTACTTCACTGACAGACACACAATCACAGTAGTATCAAAATCACAGAGTACAACAAGCTGATCTTAAATAGCACATTAGCTGACTTCTGTTCAATGTTAGCATTAAGTTTATCAGTTATATTTGCCAAGAAATACTTGCACATTTCACTCTTTGTGTGGCTTTCTTGGATTTTTATTTCACTTAGGATTTTTTCCACAGAATTTACAGTAGTTACTCTCTCTTTCTGAGTGAAAAAAGGTTAAATTAAGCATAAAAAGTAGGCTTGTTTGCTTTTATATTGTTGTGGCAGAAAAGGGAGAGTTAATCTTCATGCCCGAGGACCCTCCTGCAGGGATAAAATTTTGATTTTTTTTAAGTTAACCAATCTCCATAGCTACTACAATTCACTCTAAGGGGAATGTATGTACCAAATATTTGTCAAGACCTTTCATCAGGGGGCTCTGCGAAAATGTCTGTGCAAAATTTCATGGCAATCTATCACCCAGTTGTTGGGACATTTCAGTCTGGATTATAGCCATGCCACTAGCATGGTTAGAATCCATTTTGTATATTTACGTGCTTCAGGCAGGAGTTTCTGAAAATCCCTAAATATAGCTCTGACCATTATCATATTTGTAGCGCGGGAGCAGGAGACCGAGAACACAACAACTGTGGTCGGTTTTTTGATTCCACGGCACCATCTGCTTAGAAACCACCAAACATTATATAATGCTGGTAAAGCTTCAGTCACACATACAAGAAAAAAAAACACACCATCACCAGCTAAATTCTGAGCCCACAGAAGGATTATAGGCACCCACATAATCGGGAGAAAACCTGCATTCCTAAATTTAGCCCCAGTCTAGACAGAAACAGCAGTGCGACTGAGATTAGTACGCAGTCTCTCTCCATATCAGCTTCACTTAGTCAAATACTTTAATTCTCCAAGCCTTTTGGTCTGTGTCAAATTCTGTCTTTCCTCTCCGGACTTGAGCTCTTTTTGATCTGCAACTCTCATTAGTTTGACCTTCAGGTTCACGATTAGGTTGAACGAACCCTCTGGAGGAACCGTCGCTTATCAGCCTCTCTGTACGGGGAGCCGGTAGACTGTCATTTCATTTTCAATTAGTCTGACAGGATGAGACACTGAAATAAATTTCAGCCACATCAGTCACAGCCTGAAAGCCTGTTAACTGCCACTGCAGGAGTCACGGCTGCTTAAATGTATCTGCTCCTCTTTAATGAGACTGAGACTGCAACACCTTTTGATGCTGAAACGAGTGGTCGATTAATCCAGTAGTTGATTAACTCAAATTATTTTGATAACTGCCTAAATGTGAGGAATTGCTGCTGTTTTCGGTTTTATATCACTGTAAATTTAATATATTTGGTATTGGACTGCTGGTAAAATAAAACAAGCAAATTTGGACTTAAAAATAGAAAAACAAGATGGATTAGCCTATATGAAAATACTTGGTTACTGTTGTTTATGTCTTTTACGTATATTATACATACTTTTCTAATCGTCATACAGTCTTGTTTAAATTTGGAGGTTGAAAGTTCATTCTTGCCCTCAGAGACAACGGTTCACAAAAACTTTCATTATAAGCTTTAAGGCCAACATGGACAAAAAGTCTTTCTTAAAATGCTCATTAAAAAATGTAAATTGAAACATCTAAAACTCCTCGACAACTGCATCCACTGAGGAAGCTGTAGAACAGCCACTAGGACAACCTCATGGAGAGACTTTTTGAGTTTTCAATATCTAATATAGCGGTTAGTGCGTGAGAATACCTACCGCCACAGGTCTGGTCCCCAGGAAGTTAAGGTCTGTGTTTTCCCCAAACAGGTAACCCTCCGGATGGGTGGAGTCAAACTTCTCTCCCCCCATGATGAAGTGGCTGGCGAAGTAACTCCCTGCACACAGAGGAACTCACTTTTAAACACAACCAAAACACATCACATCATCTGAGATTACACAAAGCATATTAATAGACAAAGACCTTAGCGGTGAGCACATCATGGCTATGCTACAGCAGAGTGATAAATTGGTGTATTTAAAGTAGTATATAGGAATTAGGGGGATCTATTGGGAGAGATTGAATATAATATTCCTTGTTATGTTTTCACTAGTGTATAATCACCTGAAACTAAAAATTATTGTGCTTTTGTGCCCTATATATCAACACAAGGAGAGGGTCGTTTCTTAGAATGGCAAAGCCAAACCTCGACCCTACTCCTGATATTCTTACACTAACTGTGTCACTTTACATGCCTAAACATAACCAATCAAGAGTCACATTGCTTAAACCTAACCAATCAAGGATCCCTATGTGCGTAAATCTAACCAATCAAAGGTTTGATGGGCAGAACTTGTCCTCGCCATCCTAGGAAAACAAACTGCGAGCAGCTCCTCGTCCTCAGGTCCTCTGTTCCTACAGTAGCCCAGAACAAATAGGCCCTTTTGTGTTTTTTACATTTAAGTGGCAGCTTGAATTTAGTCCTATTAGCTTTAAAGACTTATTTTTAGCCTTAAACAAATAAAAGCTCTGTGGCTAGAAAGCTTAAAACACGACAAAATTAGGCAGATCTCTGCACTGTAGTGTCATGTATATGACACTTGATTCTAGTAAGTATCTTTATAAATTGATTTTTAAGTTCCAAACACAATTTTTTCAGCTACATGAATAGCCAAGTAAAAATGAAATACAGCCTTGTTATCCAGGTTCATTTTTACAGGAAAGTTAAATAAATGGAAACATTTTCACTTAAAATAAGTGAAAGTAAGTAAGATTAGATTAGAGCCCAATATCAGACAAAAAGTCATTTTTTGCTGTTAATACAACCAACGTGATACTTCACTGGCATAAAACTTTAACATGAATTTAGCTGGTTCCATTATCAGACAGATGCCAACACTGCAGTCATTGCAACAGCCAAATAATCTCAAACTTGTTTGATCTCAAATACCAAAAGCAACAACTGGTGAGCTTCACAGGACTGTAAAGTACAAGAGGCAGGTAAGACTAGAAGTGACAGGAAAGAGGTAGAGTTGTTCTTCTTTTCTTAATCTAAGAAGACAAACAAAGGGCATTCTGGCTGAAGTTGGGTTGTTATTGGCCTGAAGCTTGTCCACCTGTTTACCAAGACTTTGGGTTGACGACAGCAACACTAAATAGATGTTCTGCCTTTAAATCATAGGGTGAGTTAATATCATAAGACTGTAATGGTGGTTTGGAGTTGGAGTCTTTAAATACATGCTGGACAGTCATGAATCAGCTGGGAGGACATCTAGTCTGGAATCTCTGATCTGAATCAGGCTCCTATGCTGGAGAGGAAGAACGGCTGGGATGCTCTGATCTAAAAGTCATTCACACTGTAGAAAAACCCACAACACGACAAAACATGAACTAAAAAAAGGCACAATGACGTCCATCTCTCTCTCTCTCTCTCTCTCTCTCTCTCTCTCTCTCTCTCTCTAACACCTTATTATTATTTACTGCAGGTGGGAGAGGCGAGCTGGGCAGAGGCGTTGTCACCAGATCCCAGGAACAGGAACTGGGGCTGACAGATCTGTTTCACCAGCAGCCGTCGCCAACACTTTCCTCGCCTCCCACCACCACCGACGCCACCACTACCTTCCTTTAAGGACTGTTACATCAGGAACTCATACTGCCTCATACTACAGGAACTCATACTGCCTGTAACTAACTCAGCTAAATCACGCTGAGAGGGCCACCAATGGCAGCCACAAGTCAAACATTTTTATCCCCTTCCATCCTTTCTTCAGTACATAATATCACTAAAAATCGAAGATATCACTATGATATCAGAATAAAGCCTAACACATCACGTCTGAGTTTAATAAAACCCTGTTTCATATTCTGCAACTCTGTTCTCACTGTGAGAGAGATTTTAGTTTTCTTTATATCTTTGCTTACGATAGAATTGCAAAGCAATAACATTATTTCTTCACAATACTATTTTATTGATGGTAATATTGGATTACTGCTGAACCCTAGTAGGGAGCTGGAGGCAGCGCTGCTATCAGAAAAACATCACATAGAAGAAGAATAACAAGACAGACTGAAACCGCACAGGTCAGTTTGAGGTCCAAAGGACAGTTTGTGAGTCAGGTGAACCGGTGAGAGGGAGTGAGGTTTGGTGTTGTTTGAAATCTGCCAACATGATCTGTGAAATTTAGTATCAATGTGAACCTCTGAATCATTTTAAAGAGTAAGGAAACCCTCTCGAATGTGTCTGCATTTCTGTTGACTTAGAGCAAACAGAGGTACAGGAACCTTGCCTGAATAATACATGATGTAAATGTAGAAAATATTGGATTTTTGTGAGGAAATTACTGATTAAAGAAAAAGCAAACATGACTAAGAATCTGACCAAGCTATCTGTATTAGATGGGTTCGATAATTAATTTGTTTCTCAATTCACAGGTTTTGGCTTCATTTCTGGTTCCAAATGTGAATATTTTACTGCTTTTCATTATCTTCACTGATAATAAACTGGATATTTTTCTATATTGAACTGTTGGTCGGATAAAAAAAACAGTTTGAAGATGTCTCATTGGGCTCTGGCAAGTTGTGGTCAATCAATTTGGGAAAATAACTGATAGATTGATTGATTGTAAAAAGGTGCATTAGTTAGTTAGTCAATAGTTGGCCTAATTCTAACATTGAAAACAAAATGACGTTTGATGTCTGAAACAGAGATTACAGTCGATTACAATTGAGATTATTTGTATCTAAATTAGTGTTGAATTATCTGCAGATTAGTCTTTTAGTTTGACGACACGAAATGAATGAAAATTAACCAAATTATGGCCAATGTTCTCTAATCCCAGCTTCTAAAATGTGAAGATTGTCTGCTTGTCTTTAATATTATTAGAAACTGAATATCATTGAACGTCTCTGAAGATGTCAACCCTGGTTTGGGCAAATTGTGAAAGGCATTTTTCACCATTTTGACATTTTATATTAAAGGATGATGAAAATAATAATTTGTTGCAGCTCTAATTCAAATAAAAAAAAAACCTTATTTACACTAAACACAGCAGTATCTTCCATATATGACACTTTCCTACTGCTGATGGTGATTTTTTTTTTTTTTTTTAATTCTCATTCTCTTGGGATCCATCATGACTTATTTATTCAGACACACTGAGGCAGTCATGATGCCATAAACACAAGTCCGGCTCACTGCTTGTCGATGCACCAAGGTTGGAGCCAAATCCAGCAATAAATTAAATAAAAATATAAGGTTAAAATAAGGGTATAAATATGTGGATAGTCAGGGGAGGGGGCTCACAATGCAACACCACAATGCTGCAGTGCCAGAAATAAATTAGAATACATGATAAAACGTAATAAATAAATAAACATGATGGGAAAGGCAAAGTGTGATGTGAAGCTGTTGAAATGAAGTTGAAAGGAGGCTTAGAAAAAGCAGGAATTGGTCTCCCATCTCTCTTTCTCTCCACAGGTAGATACTCCAGATTCAAATGCCCTGCAGACCTGCCAGCTACAAGGTGGGATGGAGATGGTTGAGATGGGGATGGGTTTTTTTTTTTTATTTATTTTTTATTTATTCATTAGCAGAAAATAAACCATCTGCAGTGAGCCTCGGAGCATGTGGCTGATACCCGCCCCCAGTCTGACCTGTTGTCCGGACACTCACCAGATTTAGGCGGATAGCGGTACACCGAATTGGACGGGATGTCCACTTCCTCCACGCCGATGTTTTGTCTGCTCGTTAAAGCCCCCATTTCCAGTCAAATAAAGACCGCTAACGGGCATAACACTGGAGGCTCGCTTTGTTCGCCGCGTCTCTTTTATTCCCTTTCATTTAATCCAGTTCGTGCTGCCCTGTCCATTTCTGTCGGGTCCGAGCCCCGCCGTGAATGTGACCGTCCCGGGGATTAGTAAAGCTGGTTGTTCTCCGGCTGTTTATCCCTCTCCGCAGCTCGTTTCTTGAGGCAGAAATCAGCCGCCGGAGTCCCTTTAATAGCGGATAAGCGCTCTCATGGTGCAGAATGGGGCGACGCGAAATCTCCGTGCCTTGGCTTCACTTAGCGGGCGAGTTTGGGGCACAAAACAGCGATGTGCTCGTCGACATCTCCACAATAATAATGTATCCTCGGTGGTTTTCGTCGCTGGATCCTGTCAAAGAGCTCCGTGGCTGCACATGACGTAAGGCAGGCACAAATCCGGGCCGTGCTTTTTGCGCAGTCCTCCTCTCCTCCAGCGGCAGCTAGCGCCGACCCGCTTAGTAACGTGACCTTCCTACGCCAAATGTGCCAGTGAGCGCTGACTGCAGTGCAGAGACAGCACGGAAACAAGCGTTACCCTCCGCACAGGAGTGGAAATGGCTCCACAATTTAGCCCGACAACCGGAAACAGCCTAAAAAAAGCTAACTGAGGCTTTTTTTTTTTTAAATTGCAACAAGTAGCCGCATAGAAATCAAACTGTGAGAGTTGTAGCGACACATGAGCCAAAGCAGCAGAGCATAGAGTTGATAACTTATATTACAACGCCTTTAATGGTGAGAAACGACCAATATGGCGTTTTTTATTTTAATTAAACTAAGCAGAACAAAGGCAGAATAGTGGTACTACTTTACCGTTGCTAGTGACTCCCCGTCGGCAGGGGGCGCTGTGACGTTCAGCGACCAGGAAGGAACCCAGGCAGCCAATCAGAGGAGGCCAGCGGGGGCGCAAAGAGAGGGGGAGAGGAAGCTTGATTGCCGCCATTTCACGTGAAAGCAGCGCGGTAGGAGCGACGTCCAGGGGCCAAACAATTGAGAAAGAATCCGCCAGATTTAGTGTTAAATATACAAGTTGGAGATTTGTGAGCTAATTGTAGTCGTTATTAAAAGCTAGGGCCTTAGGGTTTTCGTTTTAATTGGCCTGCTCTGTTGACTGGAGACGAAGAAGATGAGCTACGGAAGGCCGCCGCCAGACGTTGAGGGGATGACCTCTCTCAAAGTGGACAACCTGACTTACCGAACTTCGCCGGAGACCCTGCGACGAGTTTTCGAGAAGTATGGCCGTGTTGGGGATGTCTATATCCCCCGGGACAGGTACACCAAGGAGAGCCGCGGGTTCGCCTTCGTGCGGTTCCTCGACAAGCGCGACGCCGAGGACGCCATGGACGCGATGGACGGCGCGCTGCTCGACGGGCGGGAGCTTCGAGTGCAGATGGCCCGCTATGGACGTCCCCCGGACTCGATGTACAGCCGGAGAGGGGCTCCGCCACGCAGATATGGAGGGTACGGGCGAAGAAGCAGGAGGTAATGCTGGTGTCTTTAGGCCCAGCTGATAATCTCCTTTGTAGTCTTGTAATAACGTTAGAGAAGACGAGCACATGGTGTATGCTGCTAATAGACTGAAGTAGTAGGAAGTCAGTTCCCACGCTTTCCTAAATATTAGGTAAACAATAATTACCTCGTTTTGTAATGGTACATGTAACTCATGATCCAGCAAGTTATTTTTTTTGAAATAAATTAACTTAAGCTAATTTTGAATAGGCTAATGTAATGTAATATAATAATAATTCCCAAATAGATCCAGCCGACTATTATCAGTAAATAAAAAACATTTGTCAAGATGAAACTTGTTTTGTCATTTGCTAAAGTGTAGTATTGTTGAAATAACTGCAGAGTAAGGGATTAGGTTATCAATAGGAATGTGTTGAGTTTCTTGCTGTTTTCATTGAAGTACTTCTTTCCACAACAACAGCCGATCAGCCAGCCCTCGTCGCCGCAGACGTAGCCGCAGCCGCTCCAGGAGCAGAAGCCGTTCCCGATCCAGGAGCCGCCACCACTACAGCCGCTCCAGGTCCCGCTCCTACTCCAGGTCCCGTTCCAGGTCCAAGTCTAAGTCCAAGTCCAGAACCCCCAGGCGGAGCAAGTCAAAGTCTCCTTCCAGGTCCAGATCCCGCTCCAGGTCCAAATCAAGGAGTCGAACCCCGCCTTCCAATAGAGGGTCCAAGTCCAGGTCCAGGTCCAGGTCCAAATCCAAGAGTAGGCCTAAATCTCCAGAGGACAACGGAGAAGAGTCTTAACCAAAACTTGGACACAATATGACGGTATTCAGGGGAAAGGGTGGATTGTATATTATTTGCTTCAAATATTTTACCTGAGGTGGCTGTTTTGTCATCACTTGGGTCAGTATTCTGCAGTCTTGGTGCTGGTCACTTGCACACAAGCAACAAAGCCTGCAGAATCCTGAATGTTTTTAGAACTTAAAATAAGATTGGGACCGATGTAGCCAACAGTCCTGGTTCTGTGTATGCTTTACTTTGCTTGTATGTTCAGCCAATCTAAAGCACACACAGACAACGGGAGATATGGGCTGATGTGACCTACTGTATCATATTTCAAAATGGGGGGTGTTAATCACATTTGTACTCATGGGAGGGAGGGTTGGTTGTGACGTGGGGTGCTTCACTCAAAACGTTCACCTAAATGTGGAATTCTTTCCTCCAAGCTGCGGAGTCCTGTTTGCAAAGAGAGGAGGAGGAGGAGGAGATGGGGGTGTGGCAGTGTGAGAGCAGTTAGTGTGTGACCCGCCCATGTGACCTGCCTGTTGCTGAGAGCGATGGCAGTTGCTAAGGAGCAGGTCACCAAGGCAACGGGGTTGCTATGGAGCAGGTCGTCATGGCGGTGGTTCGGGCTGTCAGTTGGTGTATGATGTGGTGTGGTGAGGTACGTTCACGGGGATCACAGGCAGATGCGCTGAGCACTGTTCCCACCTGTGCCTGTGGTTTCCTCCGCCTCTCACAAAGGGAACGGACCCCGAGGTTTGTTTTTCAAATATGCCCGAGTGTACGAGTCTTGTTAGAGATAGTGTTTTTTGGGGGGGGAGTGGGCCAAGAAAGGTGTGTAAACAAATGTGAACATTACTAGAAATGTTAGGTAAAATGCACAAAGATGGATGCCCAGAAAAGAAATTCAGTTTTATAAATGTTAGTGTCAGGGGAAAGAAGCTCAGACCAGTACTGCTTTTAAATATCCAGTTCAGCTGCAGGAGTTTAGACAGCGTTGTTGTTTTGCTCTTGTCAACTCTGCTCTGTCTTTCCTTCCAGATCTGAGGTGATTTGAGCCTTTGCTGAGGACATCAGGAAGAGTCTCACACTGAGCAAGTGGACTCCACTATTACCACTGAATGCAGACTGAAAGGTTATTGGAACTTGGTCTAAAATGTTTTAAATGTTTCATTTGATTTCATTTACCTACACAAATTCTGTAACTTTGATGTGATCATTGTTTGTGAAGTTGAGTATATTGAAAGGGATTTGTAAGGTGCTTTTTTTTCTCCTTCCTCCCACTCATCTAAATTGTTTTTTTTTGCATTTTGATAAAATTCGTACCTAATAAATTTCAAATTAGATTTTTTTAAAAAAACGAAATCCCTTGTTTAATACTTTTTCTAGATGGAGTATGAACGAGTGTTATTTGCAGAGTCGATGTAGGGTGTCATGTTGGATGTTCAAAGCCCTTTACAGCTATGTTACACCACTCTAATTGAAAAAAAAATGGCTGACTATACAGTGACATACAAGCAAAGTATCGCAGTGCCACTTAATTTGTAATTTGCTAATCTGGCAGCGTAGGATTTTCTTTCCTGTCAAATCTCTTTTTTTTCTGTCTCGTTAAAGTTGCTTTCCTATGACTCTAACCCTCTTTCTTGTGTATCTTTTGTGCACTAGGCGCAGTTGTGTAGCAGTTGAGTAATGCTGGTTAGCTGTTAAGATGCGGTGCAGTGCGGTGGTGACATGGTGTGGCGTGTTGCGGTGCTGAGTGCCCGGCGCTGTTCCGGGGCTCGACCCTCCGCTGCTGTTTGCCGGTTTGTAAGATCACAGGTGTGGCAGATCAACCATCCTCTCCTGTCTTGTGACCTCTCCTTCCCTCCATGTGCTGTACAGATTCTCTCTTTCCTTTTTCTCTTTATTCTCCCTTCTCCTTTTCCCCCCTCTGTGGTTTATCCACTGTTAACTGGTTTTGCTCGCTTTTTGAACATTGGGTCCAGTGTGACTCCTAGTGAAGGGTTTAAAGGGCAGTCCAGGCTGCTCAATGAATAATTTTGTGTATTGCATTCCTCTGTGAACCTCTCAATTGTCTTGTAATTGCTTCAGGTGAATGCGAATAAACATCTTTGTCGTAAATACATTGTATAAGTGTGGGTTTTGTCATGATGTAAAATGTTTGTAATCTGGTATTTGCTACAAAAGAAGGAACTAGACCTCGACCAAGGACTTTCACTGGAAATGGACTCATCATAGGTTACATTCAGTCTGTGTTAGGAAGGATATTCAGTAGACTCAATGTATTTAAGGGCAGAATTGTTAATGCTAGGAGATTTTCAGGTTTTTGTTCAGGGTTCGGTCATTTGTATGAAGTATAAATTGTAAAAACTTTTTATATTGCAAAATGGGTATAATTGTCAGCCAAGCCAGTGAATTAAAGGCCTGGCAATTCAAAAATCCTCTATTAAATGTGGTTACACACATTTTCTGCAACAGTTCAGTACACCCAGATATTAAAAAGGTTATGTACCACAATTTAGGTGGTGCAGCACAATCTGTTTATTTTTAGCAGCCTGTTGGCTTTACATTGTACATGAGGTCAGATTAACCCATTAGGGCCCAAAATAAACTGCGGCCCCATTGACTTCACTGCCATTTCTCTGCTCATCAGCTCAACATGTATAGCAGAGTGGCGACAGGTCCATTTAAAGTCTTAATGTCTTAAATTCACATGAACTATTAAGAGGCCTTTAAAAGGTCTTGAGTTCTCGTTGAGAGGGTAGAGAGAGTATTTGGTCTTTGAAATCAGTTCAGACTAGAATTAAAATGCATGTTATCCTGTTGTGGTTTGTCTGTATTGAACAAGTAACTGCAGTCTGTGTACAGAGCTGATGTGCCACAAAATGCTTTTTTTTTTTTTAAATAAAAAGCTTTTGCTGTTCATTTTTGCACATTTTGCTCCTTATGACCATTGAAGGGTCTGGATGGCATGGAGGAGCTACCTGGTTATCTTAGACCCTCTCCTTTCTCTTGGTTTACTTTAAACTTTAACCCCTCTCTCTCCAGGGCTGCTGTTCAGCTGTTCATCTCCAGTATTTCAAAGCGATTCTAGATAGTTTATTCATCCCTAAGGCGAAATGCAGGTATCTGGTACCTGTTAGTCAATTGACAAATAATAAAAGTCATAAAGTCAGTGAGTCAGCTTGAAACAGTGATTTGTTTCACACAATTCCCCCACGTTCAAAGAGGAAAACTAAATAATGTGTTGGAAACAGTGCTGCTAAATAATTGTCCAACTCTGGCCGTCCAGCTAGACCCCTAAAGTGTGATTGTCTGTTTTCAGGTAAAGTTTAATCTGTGTTTTCACATCATATTATACACTGAATATTCTGTTGAAAATAGCAAAAACTCAAACATAATATCATTCATCATAAAGTAACGGGGTTAGTTCACATCAGCAGCTATCACTTTTCAAATTTAAATAAGCTTTATTGGCACAACTGATCAAACATCAATATGGTCAAAGCAGCACATGCAATAATACTATAACTATAATATGAATAATAAAACGATAACATGCAAATAATAGCAATCATATAAAAATGCAACATCCATATTAATAAGTATTGATTATATACAGGCCTACAGTATCTACATTATAATAGCATGCTGTAAGATGTCACACTGCGTTAAAATAAGGTAAGATATTCCTTTATTAGTCCCATGAAATTCACAATGTCACAGCAGACAGGTACAGTTAAAACAGAGGAAGTATAAAAAATAGAAACAATATAGAGCACAAGATATTAGAAAGTATTGCACATTGTGCAGTGAGGTACAAAGATGGATAAATATATCACACAGAGTGAGGTTGTGCTGAATAAATATCATTCTTGCTCCTGTCTGTTTATTATTGTCCACATTAGACCCTCCTGCAGGCTGCAGACTGACCGGAAGCTGCGTCCTCTCCAGGTGGGGGCCACTTTTCCTCCTGCACCCCCCTCCTCTCCTCTGTAAACCCTGTTTGACTTTATCAGCCCTGATAACACGGGTGCTGTCAAAAACCATTTCCATCTCCCGGAACCCGCCGCTGATCAGAGGATTAACGGCGAGGAAGCAGCAGAAGAGCCGAGCACGTTGCAGCGCGCCGTGCCAGCCCACCTGACCTGCCCGGACTTAGTAACACCTACGGGGGGGGACCGGGGACACAGGCGGGGCGGGACCGGAGGATGTGACGTCCTGCACGGAGAGGAGATTGAACCACGTCCCGTGAACGCCGCTCGTTAACGCTGATGTTTAACGGGGATTATTCCCACAAGCAGGATGGACAGCAGTGCGTGAACGCAGCAGAGCAGACAGGGCGGACAGGAGTCTGAGATCCACCATGGGGCTGACTTTCATACTCTCAGCTGTCATCTTCACGCTGCTCGCCATCGTGGTCGCGACGTCGCTGCTGAACGGAGGCTCCTCGGACTTTGCAAACGCCCGGCGCTACTTCGGATCCGCCGGAGGATCAGATCTGCTGGGGCCGAGGCAGAACGGCCACGTCCCGGACAAGAAGAAGAAGAAGAAGGCGGAGGACGACTGGTGCGAAATCAGCGGGAGCTCCCACGATCACTGGGATGTAGTGAAATCTGTGCTATCAGTGAGTACACAGTTTACACTCAGGGAGAAGTCTGTGTGTGAGTGTGTGTGTGTGTGTGTGTGTGTGAGTGTGTGTGTGCGCGCGCGTGTGCGTGTGTGTGTCCTGTAATTATCTCTTAATCTGTTTTACTGACTCTCAGGTACAGTTCACATGTCCAGTCAGCACTCAAATCCGTCACTCAACCAAAAGCAGCAAGAAAAATACAACAGCAGTGGGATGTAATCAAGCATCATTATGGGAAACAATGAATCCAGTAAGAGGTGTAATTTAATGCAAAACCTGAATGTGCAAACTAGTTGCAACTGAAAATATGATAAACATAGTGTAGGAAAAGGTAGATTATTCTGCAGGGAAATATGAAATGACTCAAGTGAAGCACCTTTACCTCAAATTTATATTCAGATTTGTCAGTAAAAGTAGCAATACTTCAAAAAATACTCAATAAATAGTACAAGTTCTGCATTTAAGATTATATAGAAGTGCAGACTTAAAAGTACAGATTTAGCTTTATGAGTGCTGTTGTAAAACATATGTTACAGGCTATTTGATTGTTATTATTGGTGCACTGAAATTGATTTAAATGTTGAAGCTGGTCTACATGAAGCTCATTTTACTTCCTTATAGACTGAGGGATCACTTTGTAAACAATAAATGATTTGTCTCTATAAGTGAAATCTTACTTTTACAAAGTAAAGCCATTGACTGTTGCTGTCAAATAAATGCAGTAGAGTAAATGAAGTACAACATTTCCCTGTAAAAAGAGAAGTGGAAAGCAGCATAAAATCAACAGTACTTAAGTAGCTTAAATGTAGTTGCTTTCCAGCTCTGCAGGCGTTTCCAGGAGACGACATCTCACTCGCCACAAAAGGAGCAAAGGGGTCAGAGAGGACAACAACAGGAGGATTTAAATGACATAAACATGTCCTGTTGTCTTTCAACCTAAACTGGCATCAACAAATTTAATTTGAAGCAACATGGCCATGCAAGACTAGCAGAAAACTGGCAGGTTAAGACACCTCCTCACACCTCTCAGGTAGCTGTTATTCTACCCGAGTGGACGGTTTTTAGCCTGTTGAGAATATCTGGATGTCTGTCTGGAGGGGGTCACCAATTTGGACAAAACATGACAGGGCGGGAGGACAAATCAGCACCCAAGGGAGCAAAGTATGAAAGCATAACCGCAGCTTTTTCATCACTGACACCTGCGCCAAGTGTAGCATCCAGGAGAGGTGGGAACTACAGGTAACACCAGGAGATCAACTGATTTGTTTGGAGCTAAATATCTGTGCAGCAGTTTCTTATCCAGGCCTGCGTGCACGGACGCACACACTGATATTTTAGATGTAAAAAACACTTTTGCTGCTCGAGCTTTTGGAGAACAAAAAAAAAAAAACTGTGAAAAATGATGGTTCGTCTGACCCCTGAATTCTCTGATAGGAGGAGGCACATCCCCACCCTCACACTGAGGAACTGGCAACCCCTACTGAGCACTCCCCCTCCACGTCCACGAGCTTAGAGGTGGACTCCTCATCCGAGGCCTTGTCAGGGAGGGGCCGCTCGTCGTTCATTGGGCTCTCTGATAAGGAGCTCCTAAAGTGTGCTTTCTTTCACCCCCAGACTGAAGGAGCCACAGAGAGCCCAGGACTCAACAGTGAGCACTTTTACCCACTTCTAAAAGCTGTGATTGAAATGTGATCGATATTTGACATTTTTCTTCTTTCAAAATAAAAGGTTTGGTGTTGATTTCTAATCGACGTTTATTCTGTCTCATCAGGCAAAGTGGAATCTAATGAGAACAACTCCTTGAAGTACTTCCCTGGAAAGGCGCGATCCCACCACTTGCAGAAGATGTTGTCAGCAGAGGAGCTGGCGGAGGAGCAGAGGTGGGTGAAGAAACTAGAATTATGGGTGCCACCTGATGATAGAGCACTCTTTATAAATACTTTATAAGCCATTAATAAAACAATTAACTGGAGAGACCCCTTGAATGGTTGATCAGTCTGTTTGAGGGGCCTTCCTGATAATTAAACAGCTGACTAAAGTGTCATGCTGGATTTTCCACAACCTGGCAACCCAAAGTTGTTCCTATTAATGGCTTATAATGGCTCTAGAAACTGATGACTAGTAACTGATGCATGGACTATTAATAAAGCCATTAATTACAGCTTTATGAAGGGTGCCTTAATGACAAAGTGGTGCCCAAATGTCACAATATAGTAAAGAGTTGGATCTGTTTTCCCAAAACAGAAGCAAAAGTCATTTAACTCCAACAATGTTTGAATTTAAATGGAGTTCCCTTGCTCCCACATCGTTGCCCTCTGTCCTCTTCCTCCTCTCTCTAATCTTCCCTACGCTGTCTTCACGTGTGTTTGTGTTGTTGGCATTTCACCCAGAGCCTTCCACGTTTAGCCGCTGCGTCGCTCGTCCTCTTTAGGCCAGACTGAGTAAGGCGAGATTGAGTCTCTGCCAGGCATTAGCTGAAGGATGAATGACACAAGACTTAAAGAAACCACTCAAAGCGCTCGGCTGCTGCTGCGGAAAAGAAACAGGGAACGGATGACGGACAAGTTTTATTGCTGTTTCTGTAATGTGTCTGCATACAATGCTCTTATCATTGCAGGATACACTCCAACAGAGACTTTAACTGTCTGTAAGCCTGAAAAAGGAGCAAAAATGTGGTAAAGTATGAGTTATTCTCACCCGTTTATCACAGGGGAGTCACTTTCTGGCCATTTTGTGAAAACTTCTCCAATGCTGTTTTTCTCGCTTGTGACCTCAGCAGTGATTTTGGCCTCATCAGCTCTTTTTCCTCAAGTGGCCATGAAGCGACTGATGTAACTGTGCTTACCTGGTCCCACATCCCCGCCCCCCCCCTCACAGCCCCCATTACTCCACATTAAACGTGAGACTCTCAGGTGTCACAGCAGGTGTTGATTGTCTTCACCTCTGACGGGAAGGTGCTAGTTAATCCTCTGAGGACTCTCCTCCATTCTGCCACAAGGAGGAGTCAGTGTAACGCAGCTCTGAGACCTGTGGTGACAAGGCAGCTCTTCCCAAAATTACTCAGCCACTCGGGAATAAAGAGATTGAGGGGAAGACGGGAGGTTATAAGAGATATATGTATCTTAGATGATTTGAGTATTTAACATGGCTGTAAATACCCAATAATCAATTACTTATCAAATACTGGACAGGATCTTTCACTCACATCACAGTAAAGCTGGTCACGTAGCCCATATTTGTCAGCCGTTATTGCTAGATGAGACCTGGCGTTTCTGTTTTTCTGCAGGTGTCAATGATTTACTTTTACTCACCAAGCCTCAGGGCTTATCAAAGGTCACTCCCTGTCAGTCCCTCTCGAGCCTCCATTGTTTCTTCTTTCCTTTATAGCGGTGTGAAAGTGGAATTGAAGATTTGTCATATAGATATAATGTAAAATGTTCTAAGCACCTCTAAACATGACTTCACAGGTTCAAAGTCTTACTAACAGGTGTGCGAGATCAGAACCTCCTGCAGACTCTTGATCATTTTATTAATGAGTGTTTGGTCCAGGAACAGGTTAACACTTTACTGAGCTCTTCCATCCACATTTAAAGGAATAGTTGGACGTTTTGAGGTAAAAACAGGCTAATTTCCTGTCTTGCTGAGAACATCGATACCAAACTCTCATATCTGTCCATTAAATATGAAGCTATAGCCATCAGCTGGTTAGCTTAGCTTAGCATAAAGACTGGAAACAGCTAGCCAGGTTCAGTCCAATGGTAACAAAATCCGCCTCCCAGCACCTTTAAAGCTAAATTGTTGCTGGTGGTATTTTCTACCCATAAATGCATGAGAGCTGTATTGAACTCTCCACCAGAAAATGAATAAACATATTTCCCAAAATGTTGAATTATTCATTAAATTTTTCTGTTGTATTATATGTACTTATTTGGTTCATCCATTTGAATAACTCAACTGGATGACACGTACCTCCGTAGTTTATCTTTTGACATTTGTAAAAGTACTTTTCTTGTTTAGAGGGGTTTATCTTTCTGAATTTCACTTGATGATTGTCGTTAAAAACTAAATTTGTACAGGCGATCAGCAGTGCGAATGATTTTTTGTTTTGTTTAATACAACTCTAAACTTTTATTTCTTTCATATTTGTCTTCCCAGGGTGCAACGTGATCAGCTGGCCGCCATCTTCCAGCTGCTGAAAGACAACAAGGAGACGTTTGGGGAGGTGTCGGAGGGAGAGATGGAGGAGCAGCTCAGACTCTACTCCATCTGAGACTCCTCTCTGACTCTTTGTTGGGCCGTCCGGCCTCTGACTGCACTCTTTAACCTGCGAGCTGCTACTGAAGGACTACTCCAGCACACCAATTATTTCAATAAACTTCTTCACAGAATGCAACACGGCTGTAAATCCAACTCATCAACCACTGTTTCATGTTTTAATAAGACATACTGTAACATGACGTACTCATTTTGCCACATCTATGATAATAAAGGGAAATATGTTCATTTATTAAAAAAAAAAACTTCCACTGCTTAACTTCCCCTCTGTTGTGTAATACACCACATCACATACCATTGTGAAAGTATGTGTGTGTGTGTGTGTGTGTGTGAGTGAGTGAGTGAGTGAGTGTGTGTGTGTGTGTGTGTGTGTGAGTGAGTGTGTGTGTGCACTTCCCGTTTTGTTGTGCATTTCTGTATCAGTAAACTGCGCAATAGCCCTACCCAATCATTCCTGGTGACAAGGTGTCAGGTACACTTCACATGGAGCTTTTCTGGCTGAAGGCAAACACTTCTTTCATTCCTCTGGGATGGGGCTCCGAATCACCAGGACTTTTTCTTTCCTGCTTGTGCTCTCATCTGCCATTGTGCTTTTCATTTTATTATGGGGAAATTTGTCAGTAAACATCAGGTACGCTGTATTTTTTTATTCAGTCAAGATAAAGATGCAAACTTAACTGAAATGTTTTAATCTGTAATACTTCTGGTAAATCATAAGCTAATCCTGTTTTCTTCTTCAGATACAGTTTTGTTATTTATGTCACTTTTTTGTATGCTACATCTAATGCTCTTTTGTCAAATGTCAGCAGGGCTGAGTTCTCACCAAAGACAATATTCAGAGGTGAAAACAGGTTCTCGGACAGTGAAATCCAGGTCTTGGATATAAACAGGAATGGGACTCTACCACCTGCTGTGTTCACCACAGCACAGCAAGCAAAAATTGCAGTTTCCATACAACCAAACCCAGTGACAAAGCTAAAAACGAATCAATCCAGAGGCGTTACACGCAGCGGTGTAGGTGAGACTCCCATTACCGTCATCTACAGGAGATCCTTCAAGAAGCTTCCTCAGTGGGATTTTGAGGATGTTTATAACCAGGATGCCCCACCCAGACAGACAGTAAGCATGTTATGACAAGATAACAGAAAAAGTGCATTTGTATGAACTTTGTGGGAGTGGGTAAACATAGCTGATGTCTGCACAGCCAGACGCTCAGTTAAGTGTCTTTGGTGTGAGCTGGAAGGATTTTCTGTTTGCTTTTCTCCTCAGTATTTTCACAAGATATTATCTGCCTTTATCTTAACTATCAGCTTAACTTAATTTGAGTAATTACTGGTATTTCTTCACTTGTTTGGCTTCTCTCCCCTGATGCACCTTCAGCGGCATGGAAACTACACTAAACCAATTGTTTTAGCCAGACAAACAAGGTGGAAATCACATTTTCTATGTTTTTTTTTTTTTCTGTTAGGATAGTTTGCTAACTAAATATTTTATCCCACATTCTCAGACATGTGCCCAGTCTCTGCGAAACTCTGAAGATGAGAGCTTCAAGAAGGCTTTCCTCCCCAACATACGCCTGTTTCTTCACAAAGACAGCATCAACATGAGCGAGTGGAACCGGCTCTCACATTTTAACAATCCTTTCGGTTTTATGGATTACCAGTACGACAGTAGGTGTTTGTATGTGTCTGTGTCAGACAGGTGTGGAAAGACTGGATTTGCTAATCATTGTGTGTGGTTGCAAGTAGATAATCAGCATGTACTTAAAGTGGATAAGCCTGCTCATTATTTTTAATTATGCTTCTAATTGTTTTCCCATATACAATAGAGGAGGAGAGATATAGTCCAAAATATATCAAAAAGCTGATTTAGTCAAATTAGAGTCAAAGTGCAGTGATCCACTTAAACTTGAAGTAATTGAATTTTAGGCTGTCTGAGTGAAAGGGAACAAGCTGTGTGCACAAAATTAACACATTATCACATCATGAAGTTGCTATGGCTAATAATAATAATAATAATTTTTTTAAATCTTTTAAAATAGCTACTAAAATAGTCTACTATAATAAGTAAGAGGCGAAGGGCGACGCTGATTATGGAAAGTCCAACAGATCAAGTGCACACGATTTGAAGTATATGGACAAGACTTTAATAACCACATGCAAATATGCAAAGCCCAACAGATTAAATGCATGTGATTTGTTTCAATAGGTTGAGAACACGTGCACAGCACATTAACCCTTTGAACTCAAGTCTGTGCCTACATTGGTATTTTTGGTCATTTCTTTATCCTTATCTTCTTTATCTTTAAATGCCTCATATCCCCAAAATCTGTACAATCTCACCTAAAAGGGTAAATAGGTCAATAAACCAGAAAAAATAATAAAAGTATTCAGATTGTGTATATATATAAAAAGCTTTTAAAATCTGTCTCTGCAGCTGCTAAATGCTCCGCTTTGTTCACCATCAAGTTGCTAACTGCGTCTGTCTGCCTTTTGCAGGTAGAGTACGATGGGTTTTAAGAGCTTTCCACACTATTAGAGCCATGAGAGTGAAGTTGCGGGTTGGATATCTAAACAGTCTCTCAAAAATCGACTTTAAAAAAAGCCCCTGCAAAGCTGAGGGGAGCTGCAGATTTAGGTTTTTTGAAGGATTTCAAAACCCCTTTCTAATTGTTTTCACACTGTCATTTAATTCATTATAACTGTAACTGCAGGCCTTTAATCACATGTATAAATATTCACCTTGAGAAGAAAATTAAGATTATTTAGTACCACCACACTACAGCCAAAAATAACCTGCAGACCATAAGCATCTAGAAGCACCATAAGCAGCTAACGTTAGCATCAGTAATCCAAAAGTAGGGAAATTCAGTACTGCAGAAAATGTACATAACAGTACTTCAACCAACAGTTCGATCTTGGCGTTTTTAAATGTACATTTTCCGTTCACAGGGCCAAGCAATGTTTTGCCATCTGCTTCCATCGTGTTTACAAAGTTACAATGACTAGGTGTATGTTTAGTGATGTATAGGGTCAAGGGGCATCATGGAGAGTGATTAATCTGCATTCATTTTTTATTTTTAGCACTATCCCAAGGGGGTTTTACTTGGCAGAAAATGTTCTTGTTGTAAACTGTTTGCATGTTGTGGTACATTATGCATGTTTTCTTTTGCGTTTGGTTTGCAGGGGTGATGACTTCAGTGAAGTTGATTCCAAAGCCAAAGGAGCCGCTACTCTCTCCAGGCAGCGATGGGTGTGTGCGGTGTGCTGTGGTGGGCACTGGGGGGATCCTCAATGGCTCTAGAAAGGGGAAAGAGATCGATGCGCACGATTACGTCTTCCGGTAAGAAATAGGCTGAGAACAAACCTATCAACTGTGCTTGTTAGGCCTCACCTGGTGGAAAGGTTTTCAAACACTTAAACAAACATAATTAGACTTAGACTTCTTAATTAATTGCAGGGGTTTTATTTTTGTAGCGTTTTTATCTCTATATCTTCATAAAAAGATATAGGTTGCTTCACATCTGTCTGAAGTGATGCAATCAGGAGTGCTATTCATTCTTTCGCAAGACAAATATTTAACTATGGTGGAGATCCTATGTAGGCATGATTTGTGTGCACGGATGCATGAACTGGACGCACACAATTTTATCAGGGGCAGCTTAGCTTATAGGCCCCGTAGGACTTGGCTTGGGATCAGGAGGGTCTCTGATTCAAGTCTAGCTCAAATCAGTCAATGCAGACTGTGCAACAATAAGTTAAACAACAGGTGCCTATATAAGTAGAATATAATATAAAATAGAATAAAAAAAACCTATGCAGTATATACAAATATAACAAAGAGATTGCACTGTAGTAGAATGGATGAAGTGACATTAGACAGGTGCCAGATCAGCCCGTGGACTCCCCATGAGCAAGGCACTGAACCGCTAACTGCTCAGGTAGCCGCCTTCCTCTGACATCTCTCCAAAGGGCCTGTTTGTGCATTGGTGCATTTTAGATTTGTGTCTAACAACAGAGTGAAAGAACTGAACTTCAGGATTATTAAAGCAAGCTATCTTCTTCTCATAAATCATATGATGGCATTTCCAATATAACCCTCCTGTGCACACAGTACCACCTGTCAGCACAGGGTTACTCATACAGCCGCTGTTATCTTAAATTGTAATCAACACTGGAGAACAAATTTGTATTTCAAATTACTTGTTTTATCAGTCCATTTTCTCTGTTGTCCCATTGTTCTTGTTGCAGTTACTCCCTCAGCAAACGCTCAGTCAATTATAAATTTCAAGGTGTGTCAGTGTCAAGCTTGAGGATGTCAGCGCTGAGTTTGTTCAAAGTGGGCTAACAAGGAAGCAGCTTCAGGATGTTTAAATAATTTTCTGTTGTGACAGTCTGTAAAAACCAATTGCAATGTTGCATGGTTTGATAAATAGATTGATTACAACCTATTTGATAGGATTGGTCCTTTTCAGCTGGGAACATCATAACAGAACAATATTTCTTTGTTTTTTCTTTCAAGCTCTGGAGATATGGGAAAACAGAACATTTTTAAAATTTTGGATTTAGGTCAGGACTCACCACCCCGGGGTATTATTGTAATTTTAAATCATTGCCCTGTAAGTTTTTCTTTATGTTTGAGGTGATCTTTTTCCTATTTGCACCGGGATATCCCTGTATGGTGTTTTATTTATTTTACCCTTTACCCACTTAAGTCATCCAGGCTTTATTATGAAATTTCGAAAAACAATTAGCTGTTGGAAATAGGATATCATTTTCTAGCCATAATTCCCAGTTCTGCTGGTTTACTGTGGAGTTAAAAACATACTATGGACTTAAATGAATAGTTAAACACTTTGATTATTATGCTTATTCAGTTTCTTGCCTGGAGTTTGCTGAGAAGATGCCACTTTCATTCCTGACTGTATGCTAAATATGATGCTACAGCCAGCTGCTGGTTAGCTTAGTTTACCATAAAGATCTGAAGCAGAAGGAAACAGCCAGTCTATCTCTCACACAAGGAGACTTCCAGGCACCCAGCAGAGAGTCCAAGAAACTCTTGCATATAAATGCACTTTGCTTATTGTACGGATTAAACCTACAAGCTGATTTTTTCCCCCTCAAATTGATTGGGTGATAGGGTTCAATCAATGTTCAACCAACTTTGACCTGTTTATCTTGTTTAGCAGTTATTCTCGTCACCTCTCGCTGCTTCATTCGGACAAGCATTTAAACTGACATTCAATGATGGACAGATTATACGTGCTACCCTGCCTAAACTGCCTCGCCACACCTTTTGAGTCATGACACAAAGAAGCCATCCGGTCCGTCAATGAAATGTAGCCTGTCCTGTCTGGCTGGTATGACGGTGACCGGAGATGGTTTACAAAGGAGACGGCGCACACTCCTCACTTCCTCCATCTGTGTCAGATTTTATTTCCCCAAGACTAAGAGACTAGCTGCAGTCTACAGTATTCACTCCAATGAAAGAAGTGAGTCTGAGATTATGACTCAGGGAGGCAAACAGATTAGGGGTAAAAAAAAAATGGTGAAGACAAGAAATGTACAACTACAGTTGCACTCAAAATTATTCAAATTAGGTGTTTTGGAAAAGTTACATGCTTTCATCTGTGTTCAATGAACTATTCAAACAAGAACAATTGAAATAGCTCAACACAACTAAAATTACAGGTGGTTTCTCCAAATTCAACTGCAGTCTCAAAATAGACTCCTTCATTAGAGCACTCATTTGTAAGTCAGGTGGTTGAATAATTTTGAGACTGCAGTAGTTGAAATTGGAGAAACCACCTGTAATTTTAGTTGCTATTTCAATCGTTCTTGCCTGAGTTATTCATTGAACACAGCTGAAAGTTTGTACATTTTGCCAATATACCTAATCTGCAATGGGGGTTGAGTAATTTTGAGGGGAACTATAGGAGGGCCTGGGGGTATGCCGCATGCAAGGATGGGCTATTTTCTGGGGCTTAATAAAATCCATGATGGGCCAACCAGATTTAGCCCAAAAAACACACCTATCTATATTAAAGGGAAATTTAGCAGCATTTTATGTAGATTTTCAGTCAGTGTTAATGTCAAATGAAGTCAGTTCAACCAATAAATACCTCAGTGTGCTATATTGACCAGGGAAGCTGATTTCTTCTGCTACAAAAGCTGTTGTTCGCTGGCACCAGAGCTGTCACTTAAAACGTGGCAAAGTTTCCCTTTAAGCACTGAAGTTCATATGTCCATATTTAACCCAACTGTGTAATATAAGTTATATAATATAAGTAATATGTTACCTGACCTCAGTATATAAACCTGTATGTTTGTGTCTTTTCCAACATTTTTTAACCATTTGACTTTCATGCAATAGCTACGTTTGTCAATAATCAGCTTATTTATTATACAATAAACTTGCTTTGGATCCTTTTGGATAATAGGTTAGTTTTTAAGCTACTGAAAATTCAACGGTATGTTGATTTATAGCGTCCACTCTCACATTTGGCAGGATGAACGCTGCAGTCACTAAAGGTTACGAGGAAGATGTCGGAAACAGAACATCGGTGTATGTTCACACGGCCCATTCCATCAATTCGTCGCCATATATGTTCAGGAAGTACGGATACAGAGGTGCCCCTAATGATGAGGTACTTAAACTCAACTGACATTAGTGCATTAGTATAACGGTTTATACCCCACACATTCATCTGTCATCCTCTACTTTTTGGCAGGGTATAAAATATGTGCTGATTCCAGAGGGGATGAGGGATTTCAATTGGCTCGAGGGTCTTCTCAAAGACGAAAGGGTCTCTGCTGGCCCATATCGAAACAAACGGTGAATATCAGCTCTCTGGATATTATTAGTAGATGTTAACATGCATTCACAAACACAAAAACACATATACAGTACATCTAGTGCTGGAACATTTTGGTTTGGGCCTGGAAATATGTCAGCAGGTCACCATATTTATGGAAACAGTCCATAGCCACATATCTTTATTTATTTTTAAAGGTATTTTATGTTTAAGTTTCTAAATCAATGTAACAAGAGCTGCAGGCATCAGTTATCACACTTTATGGAGGTTATAAGTCATGTTGAACATTCATAAGAAACAGTGTACACTCCTTTGTGGCGTGGCCAGAAGGTCAGAAGGCAACATACTTCTGCCGTATAGAAGTAAAACTCAAACACTGGACATTTTGAAATGCTACAACCCACAGTGTCTTTTAATAAATTGGCTGTGCAACATTGTTCCCTGCTCACCTTCACCTTATATTTTATCAATGTAATTACTCTTATTATGTTACCTGTTGTGTCATATGGAGTCTGGAATGTAATCATTACAGCCTTTTTAGGTGTTAAGTTAAAGTTACATAGTTGATACATGTTAAAAAAAGCTATAACATATTGATTATTTAAGGTTGCTTTCAAATGATACATTTAAAAACTTAAATGAATTTGAAATTGTCCTTTATTTGTGTAGTTCAATATGATTTCTTTACTTTTTGACTGCCTTTGCATTATAGCAAAATGATTGCTTTATTTACATATTGTAAATATAGATAAATGTTAGCCATTTATAAAAGGAAGGAAAGAAAGAAAGCAACCAATATACTGTATAAAATAAAGTTTTGTTCTCTAAACTGTGTCTCTAAAAATGTCTAAAGTGGCTCTTCAGACTCAATAGGGTGGATCATTCACCGACTTTTTCAAGCTGCAGTTTGAATCCAAGTGTGCTGACAAGGCCGACATTCATCTGTATATTAACAGCTGACAACAATAACCCCAGCAGATTAGCTCCTGTCACTCAATGCAACAATGACCACAATGCAACCGACAGAAACCATCATGTCATTCTTCATCATCCCACTGACTTTTGTATTTTAACCCACCAGGCCAAGGACGTACTATGGCGGGCAGTTCAATGAGAGTCGCTTCTATGTTCTGCACCAGGATTTCCTCCGATACGTGCGGAACAGGTCCACCTCTTTTCATTTTCCCACCACAACAGTTTTACTTTCTGTGTTTTACAATTATAGATTTTTTATTTGTATAGCACTTTTCATTTTGAAATGCAGCCAAAAGTGTTTCCTAAAACAGAGTTAGAAATGTTAAAAAATGAAAATAAATAGTAGCAGTAAGCAAAAACCCAAACCCTACAAGTAAAAGAGTGATTTTTCATGTATGTTTATGCTCATTTCACACTGTTCACAGGTTCTTAAGGTCTCGTAATCTGAATACGAAACACTGGGCGATAGTCAGACCAACCAACGGGGCATTCGCTCTCTTCCTGGCTCTGCAGACGTGTGATACTGTGAGTTAATGTCACTTAAACTTGTCCACATGACATCTATAGGGATCCACGCCTCTGTAAACATGAAGTATGCAGTATACAATCATTTATATAGACTTAAACTCTGAATTGATCATGAAGTTAGAAGAGAAGATTGATGCCAGTCTGATGTCTGTCTGTTATGGAGAACAGTGGTTTTATTAGCATATGTGGTTCATGTGGATTTATGTGATATTTGACAGTCACACGCTCAGTGGTGTGTTTCTTTGCTGGGGAAGCTCCAGATGGGGGTTGAGTATGAACACGGGAACTGGTCGTCCTGCCTGCGGTGAGAAAATAAATCCAAATCACTGTTCAGGGCGTCGTCTTTTGTGCTTCCCACCCTGTTTCATTAATCGGTACCAAGCTGGCTCAAACAGCCAGTCAAGTACTCAGCTCCTCCTGGTTGTCTCCACAGTCAGAGGCAAAATGTGTGTCTGGTCACCTGCTTAAGAGGCAAACAAGGCTGATAAGTGATGATTTGGGTGTATACGTCATCGGTTACTGATACGAATGTATATTTATGTAAATAGTTTGTCGTGTGGTTGTGGTCCCACCTAAGTGGTTTTGTCCGCCTAATTACCTGCAGATGGAGGGTATGTAAGGCAGTTAGTTGCTTTTGGTTGTTGTTTTTGTGTTGGTGTGTCTCGTAGTGTCTGGATGGAAGACAATAAGGATCAGCAGTGTGTTGTATTTTTACCTCTGTTTCATGCCTCCCTGTGTGAAAACCTGAAACCAGCACCCCTCAATCTGACCCTATCCATTAAATATGTAGCTGTAGCGTAGCTTAGCAAAAATTCAGGAAACATTGGCATTGTAGCCTACCGGCATCTCTAATGCTAACTATTTCAGGCTACATTTTGTTTAACCATCAAGAGTAAAATTAACAGATTGTGGTTGTACTGGGGATTTTGTGTGGGACTGTTTATTTACCGGATGCAGTGATTTATTAAATAGTCCAAAATAAAACTCCTTGTAAAATCACAAATTGATGTTTCAGGTGAATTTCAGGTGAGACATAATGTGTTTATTAGTGAGTTTTGGAGATACTGGCAGACAGAGCTAGCTCTTTCCCCCTGTTTTATGCTGAGCTAAGCTAACTGTCTACTAGCTATAGCTGCAAATTTTTTTGTCCAGAGTGGTATCGATCCAATCTTTTCTTTTCTTGGTGTGAATTATCCTCAATCTTCTCAGTCTTCCCTGTTCTTTGTTTTTCAGGTGGATGCATATGGATTCATGACTGAGGACTACAAAAAATACTCTAACTACTATGTTCAGAGGTATGCTAAAACCCATGTCGTTTTCTACATCAACCATGACTATAATCTGGAGAAAAATACATGGAAAAAGCTCCACGACAGCAAAGTACTTCAGCTTTATCAAGGAAAGGACACAGATACAGGGACAGAGAAGCAGAAGCAACTCTGATACACTAAAAGCAGCAGTAATGGACTCAATAACCTTGGTCATAATGTGTTTGTTCTTTTTTTTAATCCTTCTCTTATTCGAATCGAACTGTGTGAGACAATGTGTGACTGACTGGTTAGACTGAGTGTACGATAAATGTAGGCCATGATCTGGTTTATGCCACTTTTTTCAGTGCTGGTCTGACATGGAAGTAGAAAATTCTCAAAAAGGCAAAAAGACATGATTAAAGCATTTCATCTCTATTCAAGTTAGTGGAGGGCTAACTGGTAGTTAGCTGGTTCAGGAGGCTCGAGACGCAAGTACACATGCTCTATGGGTCCAACAATGCGGGAGATCCTGGTACTTTTATGGCCTCATCGCCACTGAGCAACTTTCATTGGAATGAATGAACCATTCCAGTGAACCAGCCTCCAACGCTGTATCCAGCTCTCTTTATATATTCATGATTCATGCCCCTTCTAGTGGAGTCTGTATTTTGAGTTGTGAAAAAAGATTGTGGTAATATTTATTTATGTGAAATTGTGGGATAGTTTAATGCACTTGATGTACCTGCATGTAAGATACTATGTGCATCACTGTGTTCCACATTCTGGGAATGATGCCAATGTGCTGTATGTATATGTATGAGATATTTTTTATTATTTTATTTTGTTATTTTTGTTTTAAAGTTTATGGGATACAAATATTTCCTCCTCTTTGTTGTTGTGTTCTTCACATGACACAACACAAAATGTACTTGTGTGGCACTGGTCAGTACAGTTGACACAAAGATATGCAGTTATTGCAAGTTACTAATCAGGAAAAACAAGTTTCATGCCTTCACACATCACGGAGAAGGCTGCCAAGAAAGTGTCATTTTTCATTGACAGAGGTTATTTATATTCTAGTAGAACAATGTGGTACATGTCATGTTCTTGTTCTTGTTAGAGCAGAACATTTGCGGTGCAGGCCTAATGTGTTTACTCACACCACAAACACTAAATAGAATTTAGGAATGATAACTTTCAATTTTAGCAAAACATACCAGTAGTTGCAGTTAATTAACAACCATGTTTGCACCATTTTCTGCTACTTTACACTTTTTCTTCACTACAACCCAGCAGGAAGTTACACTTTTTACTCCACTATTTGTTTGACATGTAGCAGCTATGCTGATTGTGATTTAACACGCAAAAAACATCAACTTTTAAATGATGGCACATTGTTACAGATTAAACTATCCAACAGGATATAAAATAGAAAAAATATTATTCCTCCTAAACCAGTTAAATGCTGTTTATATTCCGTCCAATAATAGTAATCTAGTCATATTTTTATAATAATGTAACACTGTTATAAAAAATGTGATATTTCCGATCATACTGAAGTACTTTGACGTGAGAAAATCAGAGGACGTTTTGTAATGGATTATCTTCATATTTAAATAAAGGCAGTGAATATTTCTTCCCTCATCTTGACATGCAGAGACTAAAGTTCACAGCACAGAAGAAGCCACTGTTGGAAAATTACAAAACTCACACAGTGAAATGTGTCAAGATTCAACAGACACCAGGCTGCTGAAACCAGTTTTGCCAAGATTCATGCTGTAGATGCCTTTTGTCAGTGTTACTATAGACCTAGTCATGCATAACAGAGACAATAGAGGCTGTGAAGGCTTTAGTTTTTTTTTCATGATGTCTCTGTTTCCCTGCCGTCAAAGTCATGGTCAGCGCATGTTTGCGTGACGATTATGTCTGACAAAGTACACTGTGCTCAAGACCTCAGTCACCTGTGATAATATTAATTTGATGCACTCCAGTGAACAAAGTCTGATGGAATGAGGAAAACAGTACACATCATTGGGCTTGGATACTTCTAAAGAAATGATATTGTAGGCTACAAGCCAATGCACAGTTTCCCCAAATACAAATAATACTTTATGTTGATTAGCTGATTAATTGGAGCCAATTCTGAGATAATAGCTCAGGTCTCCAACCATATAAGACTGGGCTAATAATTTGATATTTCTTCCAACTGTTTCAGATACAACAATATGTAAAGAAACTACAGTAAATACTTTGATTTGTCATAAAACGTCTTTTAAAAATGTGTGAATGAAGAAATTCCAAAAGATATTGGGTTGATAGTTTGGTTCAAATAAAGAAAGTGAAATATTTTATTCCATTTGATGATTTGTTGTGGTTCAAGGTCACTGCCATGTCTCTGTATCTGCCCTCATGTTTCTGTGTGTTTCCTTCACCTTTTGTATCCCCTGTTGGTCTGTGTGTGTGTGTGTGTGTGTGTGTGTGTGTGTGTGTGTGTGTGTGTGTGTGTGTGTGTGCTCGTCACCTCCCTTAAGCCAACACACCTGCCATTCATGCCGGATCCTGACCAGCCTGTCTGCTGACTCCTCTCCATCTTTAAAACAAACTTTAAAACAAACTTCCTCCTGCTGCCTCCTATTCTTCGCTCTGTGTTTGGATCCTTTGAGCTGCGCTGTAACGTCCAGCTGATAAATGTCAGTTTAGCTCCTGGTGCTGACAAACCACTTAATCTTTACCCGTCTCATTGTCACGCACCATCATAGATAACAGATAGAGATAGATAGAGAGCGGAGCCAACGAGCAAGGTGTGTTCGGACGGACAAAAAGCTGAAGAACATTTTATGACACAGTGGTGTCACTCGGGGACAGGACCAGACTCAGTAAATGGATTAGGAGGACAATGCTGAATTTTAATGGAAATATTTCAGTGCATTCAAACTTCAAACTGGAAACTCAACATAATTAACTCAGCTGGATGTGCAACAGTGTGAGATGTACCTCAGAAAAGCAGTTTGTCAGGAGATCTCCTTAAAGTGAAAGAAGAAAACAGCGCCACCTGCTGATTTATTAGAGCTATGACTACAAACAATTTTGTCTACATTTATTCTGCTTCAGGTAAGATAAGACCTTTATTTGTCACATACACAGTTATACACAGTATAATGCGCAGTGAAATGTTCTGAGTGCCTGTTCCAGACTGAAACAATAATAAAATGAAAATAAAGTATAAAATAAACACACAAAGTGAAACAATAAGAGTAGAAACACAAAGAGAAATATATATATATATATATATATATATATATACACACACACACACACATAAAGATAGAGATAAATAAATCAATTAATCAAAAAGTCTAAAACTGCAAAATATGTGGATGTATATACAAGCATGACAGAATATTGCAGGTTGTGAATAGATTGTCCATGAAGTCTATTGTTCCAGGTTCAGCAGGTGGTCGGCCTGAGGAAAGAAGCTCCTCCTCATCCTCTCTGTGTTAACGCCGACCTGACTGTGACTGGGGTGGGTGGGCTCCCTCGCAATCTTCCTGGCCTTGGACCTGCAGCGCACTTTGAGATCGGTACTGTCAGATATAAAGTGCATTATAAATAAAATGCATTATTATGATTATTAGCGCTGCTGGTAAATGTCCTGCAGGTTGGGGAAGGTGGTTCTGATGGTGCACTCAGCCGAGCGGACCACCCTCCTCAGGGCCAAGAAGTCCTGTTTGGTGCTGCTGCCCATCCAGGTGGTGATGCTCCCAGCCAGAGGTCACACAGGAATGAGTAAAATCGTATGTTCATGGTGACAGTGATGGATAGAAATAAGAAACATGAGAGAATAAAACCAAGTTCAACTAAAAGAAAATGGGGAGGAAACAAAGATGTAAATATGCAGCATAGCTTGTAAAAAATTAACCAGCACATGCTCTCTGGTGATCTTTATACTAACTTATCTTTAATTCTTCTACCTCTTAGATACTTCTGTAACAACAAACAACAACAAAAATAAAATATCCACCAATCGTGCGTGGGCCTATCTGTACTCCTTTCCTTATTGCTGATGCCAACTCTCATTGTTTTGCTTATTATTTTTATTTATTTCATCAAGAAAAGACATATTAGCCGATGTCAATATGATATAAGAGACCCAGAAACAGATGAGGCAGGGCTGATTTAATATAGCCTAATTTTATTTAACATGCATTTCTTTATTGATGTATGTGTGTCAATGTGGTTTAAGCTCTGAAAATTAGAAGAAATCAATTCAATTCAGTCGTTTTATCGTCATATGTACAGATGAAAACAAGTTTCACTGCACAATAAAATGAAAAATTAACATTGTATGTGATAATTATCTTTAATCAAGCATTAAATGGTGCTTACAGGGTTGTGAATAGTTCAACATTACCGGGCACCAATTTTTACCGAAAGTTATCAAAATAAAGTGTTGATAAATAAAAACATACAGTGACGTTGTGAAATTTACGGAGTCCCGGAAAGGTCATAATTCCTGCTCAGGTCACTGAATTTGACGGGTGACAGAACAAGGTGTAACACCTAAGAGGCCCATAAATCAATCAAAATGTATGAACTCAACTTCAAAGCGCACATTTTAAATCGATCAGGTGAAAATGGCGTTTCAATCTCTCTGATTTTGCAATTTGTATTTTTTTATTTTTTTGCTAGTTTTGAGGTGAGCAAAAGGTCAAGCAGGGGTCAGAGGTGAGTCTAGCTAGCTAGCTACCGTCACTGTCGTCATCATGGCGGATTAACGCACAGGACATTTTTATCGTGGAGAAGAAAAAAACACCCAAAAATACAGAAACCTGGAGCTTCAGCTGCTGCTGTGCAAGTTCAAACTGGCTTTGTACCTTAAATGTAACTTCCCTGATGTCGCTTGAGAGTGACCTGCGCTTGAAAGTGGATTTTTATGATTTTACATTGAACTCAGCTACAGAGGAGAAGAGCTGGATATTAGCTTCTAACAGGTAAATTAACCCCATTATTGGATTTATTGGATTTATCCGGACTGTTGCTGTGGCATATTGTTAGAAAAAATAACGCCACTGAGCTGTGTGCAACTGTTGCTGTTATATCTCTCATTTCTGCTTATTTACTTTTATTTACAACAGAAAACAAAGATTTAAAACAGCCAAATAAGTATTCCAAAAACTTAAAGAGCCTGCTGGACTGTTTTATTTTGGCCTGGTAGTGTTTATGTAGGTGTACACATGGTGAAATTCAAAATAAGATTTTAAGAAATGCCTATTTTGAGCTGGTCTAAAACTTTGACATCCAGTATTTATGTCTATACTCTTATTGTTTCTAGTTTGATTTTACTCCGTGATAAAGTACTTATTCGGCGCTGTATAAGTTTTGTGTGGCGTGTTACCACATGGAGTCGTTGTTCTGCTTGAAAAGAGCAAGGTTTTTACCGTCGAATTTATTCATTCCTCATATTATTTAATACTAAAATAAAGTAAAATATCACCGTCGGTGTGATTAAAGATGTGATGGGACATGCACAGTGCTGCACCTAAATTCAGATTAAACTCGTACATTTGTTTAACATTTTGTTTAAAAGGTAAAGGAAAACAAAGGAAATTAAGTTCTCCGTTCCCAGCATGCTTTGCGTCACCAACGTGAAAACAGCAATAAAGTTGTGATCAAAGTATCACAGTGAAACAATGTAAAGTTCACACTTTTCAGCTCTGCTAACGAGTCCGCATCAGTCTGATCTCCGGTTTAATTAGTGGCGTCAACTACACACCGGTGGTGAAGTACATGTCCCTGCTGAAGGGATCGGCCTCTGAGACATCCTGACAGTTAGATTACTCTTGATTTTCTTCAGATCGTATAAATCTTTCGCCTTTTACTAAAGATTTCCGTGGAGAGGATCAACAAGAGTTGAACTCAATTTTTTGATGCCCTGCTATCAGCGGGGCTTCCTGATATGTTAAAATAAAATACACTTATCTAATTTACCGGATTCTGTTAGGCAGATATTTCACTATGAACATATGGAGAACTCTGACTTGGCGTGTCCGACCTGGCGTCTAGTATGAAAATGTCAATATCTGTGTGTCTTTTACTTCTCGGCGTTAATACAGTTGTCTTTGCAGCACTAAAAAGATTCAGTGGCCCGTTTACCCCTCTATCCCTCATCCATCGCTACCTGGGGTGTGTGTGTGTGTGTGTGTGTGTGAGAGAGAGAGAGAGGGGGGGGGGGAGTTTCCGAAAATGTAGTGTAATTTATCTAAAAGCAGGAATACTAACGCAGCTGCAAACGGCGTATTCGGCAGTAGAGTTGTGTTTTTCTGATAGAGCTGAGAACATTTCTTTAAATAAATGAAAATAATGGAGACGTCCGTGAAATTCAATCTCTAGATAAACCGGAAGTCTTAACGCTATCCCATGATGCCGTGCGCCATAGCATGAACGGCTAACCAATGCTAAATAAACATGTTTTTCACATTAAAATCCCACAGTAATTTTTTATGTGATTCTCTATTTCAACAGTTTGCCCCTCAGAGTTTGAGTAGTATTAGTAGTATGATTAGATTATCTGTGAACCACCACTTAAAGTTGTGTTGTCGCCAACCTGGTTGATCTCTGTCTGTCAATGATGTTAGTACACTCTTGTTTCTCTTCAGATCGTATAAATCTTTCGCCTTTTACTAAAGATTTCCGTGGAGAGGAACAACAAGAGTTTAGCTCAATTTTTTGATGCCCTGCTTCAGTGGGGCTTCCTACATATGTATAATATAAATATATATTTGGTAACTTCACCTCCAGTTTGTCAGACATGTAAAAGGAGCCCTGTCTATGTTACCCTTCAGAGAGAGGAGGTGGAGAGAATCTCCTTCAAGTACCTTAAGAAACAATAAACTGAATTGGACTCTCATCACTGGAAGGAAAGGACAGAGCAGGCTGTTCTTCCTGAGACTCAGCTCATTCAGTGTGTGCAACAAACGGATAAATGCATTGTAGCCAGAGATGGGATTTATGACTCTTTGAAGGGAGCCGGATCTTGAGGAGCCGTTCCTTTCAAAGAGCCGTTCAGAAGAGCCGTTCAAACGACTGACTCGTTATATTTATTTATTAGAAGTCAACCAGGGGTAACTCGTTTTTATCAAGGAAACAATCACTGGAAGCAGTTATAAAATAAGATTTGGTTCAGTATAATTCAAACCTGTACATCTTGTACATGAATTATTCTGAAATATTGATTATAATTTCATTTGGCTTGTGTTTTCAGTGTAATCATTCCGTAAGATGGTGTCATACCAACATGCTTTGACAGTGAGATCACTATTTAGAATTTTCCCTTCACCTAAAAAACTTTGTGGCACAATAAAAACTACGCAGGCTACAGATAACTTCCATGCAAAATAACTTTAGTGTGAAATTTTGATATGTGAAAATATGAAAAGAATAAATGATATATATATTTATATATAAATAAATTAAAATGAGGACATGATAAAAATGTGAATGCATAATTGTACTAAACTACCTGGTGTGTGTTTACCTGAACTACTTTACAAACAGGAACTCATCTCATTGACTCAAATCCACATCAGAACAATGGAAACGATAACAAATGACTTTCAATTTTTTGATGCCCTGTGTCACTGCAGGGCTGTCTGATGTGTTTAAAGTAACTTTCCAAGACAATACTGTCCTTCGCACAGTGATGACAGAGATGACCTTGAAAGTAGATTACTCTTGATTCTTTTCAAATCGTATAAATCTTTCGCCTTTTACTAAAGCTTTCTGTGGAAAAGATCAACAAGAGTTGAACTCAATTTTTTGATGCCCTGTGTCACTGCAGGGCTTTCTGATGTGTTTAAGGTAACTTTCCAAGACAATACTGTCCTTCGCACAGTGGAAACGTGTGTAGTTCACTGCACGTCTTTGCGCACAGATCCGTTTGACTCATGCCGCTGCTGTGCAATCTTCCTCCTTTTGTTTATTCTTAATAATAATTGCACACATTACTTCTCTGCTGCACTAAAACTTAACAAAAATTAATGTTGTGATCAAAGTATCACAGTGTAAAGTTCACACTTATCAGCTCTGCTAACGAGTCTGCATCAGTCTGATGTCCAGTTTAATAAGTGGTGTTAACGGCACACCGGTTGTGAGGTACATGTCCCTGCTGAAGGGATCGGTCTCTGAGATTGCTTTGAAAGTAGACTACTCTTGATTCTTTTCAAATTGCATAAATCTTTCGCCTTTTACTAAAGATTTCCGTGGAAAGGATCAACAAGAGTTGAACTCAATTTTTTGATGCCCTGTGTCACTGCAGGGCTTTCTGATGTGTATAAGGTAACTTTCCAAGACAATACTGTCCTCCTCACAGTGGAAACGTGTGTAGTTCACTGCACGTCTTTGCGCACAGATCCGTTTGACACATGCCGCTGCTGTGCAATCTTCCTCCTTTTGTTTATTCTTAATAATAATTGCACACATTACTTCTCTGCTGCACTAAAACTTAACAAAAATTAATGTTGTGATCAAAGTATCACAGTGTAAAGTTCACACTTATCAGCTCTGCTAACGAGTCTGCATCAGTCTGATGTCCAGTTTAATAAGTGGCATCGAATTCACACCGGTGGTGAGGTACATGTCCCTGCTGAAGGGATCGGCCTCTGAGATTACTTTGAAAGTAGATTACTCTTGATTCTTTTCAAATCGTATAAATCTTTCGCCTTTTACTAAAGATTTCTGTGGAAAGGATCAACAAGAGTTGAACTCAATTTTTTGATGCCCTGCTTGAAGTGGGGCTTTCTTGTTATGTATAACAAAAATATGTAGACTGTAGCTTATGTCCATATGGTGATTGTGGCATGGTAATGAGTTGATGATCTTTGGTGAGGTTGATATTTGTTCTTCTTCACAAGGAGGCAACCATGCCCAGTTCGAAGTTTGTACCATTTCATACGTCAGTGCAACCTGAAATGTGGCATCGTTAGTTATAGAGTATCAATGATTTGGGTTAGGACAAGATTAAAGTTGTGATCAAAGTATCACAGTGAAACAGTGTAAAGTTCACACTTGTCAACTCTGCTAAAGAGTCCGCATGACTTTGATCTCTGCTTCATTAAGTGGCATCGAATTCACACCGGTGGTCAGGTACATGTCCCTGCTGAAGGGATTGGCCTCTGAGATTACCTTGAAAGTAGATTACTCTTGATTCTTTTCAAATCGTATAAATCTTTCGCCTTTTACTAAAGATTTCCGTGGAAAGGATCAACAAGAGTTGAACGCAATTTTTTGATGCCCTGTGTCACTGCAGGGCTTTCTGATGTGTTTAAGGTAACTTTCCAAGACAATACTGTCCTTCGCACAGTGGAAACGTGTGTAGTTCACTGCACGTCTTTGCGCACAGATCCGTTTGACTCATGCCGCTGCTGTGCAATCTTCCTCCTTTTGTTTATTCTTAATAATAATTGCACACATTACTTCTCTGCTGCACTAAAACTTAACAAAAATTAATGTTGTGATCAAAGTATCACAGTGTAAAGTTCACACTTATCAGCTCTGCTAACGAGTCTGCATCAGTCTGATGTCCAGTTTAATAAGTGGCATCGAATTCACACCGGTGGTGAGGTACATGTCCCTGCTGAAGGGATCGGCCTCTGAGATTACTTTGAAAGTAGATTACTCTTGATTCTTTTCAAATCGTATAAATCTTTCGCCTTTTACTAAAGATTTCCGTGGAAAGGATCAACAAGAGTTGAACTCAATTTTTTGATGCCCTGCTTGAAGTGGGGCTTTCTTGTTATGTATAACAAAAATATGTAGACTGTAGCTTATGTCCATATGGTGATTGTGGCATGGTAATGAGTTGATGATCTTTGGTGAGGTTGATATTTGTTCTTCTTCACAAGGAGGCAACCATGCCCAGTTCGAAGTTTGTACCATTTCATACGTCAGTGCAACCTGAAATGTGGCATCGTTAGTTATAGAGTATCAATGATTTGGGTTAGGACAAGATTAAAGTTGTGATCAAAGTATCACAGTGAAACAGTGTAAAGTTCACACTTGTCAACTCTGCTAAAGAGTCCGCATGACTTTGATCTCTGCTTCATTAAGTGGCATCGAATTCACACCGGTGGTCAGGTACATGTCCCTGCTGAAGGGATCGGCCTCTGAGATTACCTTGAAAGTAGATTACTCTTGATTCTTTTCAAATCGTACAAATCTTTCGCCTTTTACTAAAGATTTCCGTGGAAAGGATCAACAAGAGTTGAACTCAATTTTTTGATGCCCTGTGTCACTGCAGGGCTTTCTGATGTGTTTAAGGTAACTTTCCAAGACAATACTGTCCTTCGCACAGTGGAAACGTGTGTAGTTCACTGCACGTCTTTGCGCACAGATCCGTTTGACTCATGCCGCTGCTGTGCAATCTTCCTCCTTTTGTTTATTCTTAATAATAATTGCACACATTACTTCTCTGCTGCACTAAAACTTAACAAAAATTAATGTTGTGATCAAAGTATCACAGTGTAAAGTTCACACTTATCAGCTCTGCTAACGAGTCTGCATCAGTCTGATGTCCAGTTTAATAAGTGGTGTTAACGGCACACCGGTTGTGAGGTACATGTCCCTGCTGAAGGGATCGGTCTCTGAGATTGCTTTGAAAGTAGATTACTCTTGATTCTTTTCAAATCGCATAAATCTTTCGCCTTTTACTAAAGATTTCCGTGGAAAGGATCAACAAGAGTTGAACGCAATTTTTTGATGCCCTGTGTCACTGCAGGGCTTTCTGATGTGTTTAAGGTAACTTTCCAAGACAATACTGTCCTTCGCACAGTGGAAACGTGTGTAGTTCACTGCACGTCTTTGCGCACAGATCCGTTTGACTCATGCCGCTGCTGTGCAATCTTCCTCCTTTTGTTTATTCTTAATAATAATTGCACACATTACTTCTCTGCTGCACTAAAACTTAACAAAAATTAATGTTGTGATCAAAGTATCACAGTGTAAAGTTCACACTTATCAGCTCTGCTAACGAGTCTGCATCAGTCTGATGTCCAGTTTAATAAGTGGCATCGAATTCACACCGGTGGTGAGGTACATGTCCCTGCTGAAGGGATCGGCCTCTGAGATTACTTTGAAAGTAGATTACTCTTGATTCTTTTCAAATCGTATAAATCTTTCGCCTTTTACTAAAGATTTCCGTGGAAAGGATCAACAAGAGTTGAACTCAATTTTTTGATGCCCTGCTTGAAGTGGGGCTTTCTTGTTATGTATAACAAAAATATGTAGACTGTAGCTTATGTCCATATGGTGATTGTGGCATGGTAATGAGTTGATGATCTTTGGTGAGGTTGATATTTGTTCTTCTTCACAAGGAGGCAACCATGCCCAGTTCGAAGTTTGTACCATTTCATACGTCAGTGCAACCTGAAATGTGGCATCGTTAGTTATAGAGTATCAATGATTTGGGTTAGGACAAGATTAAAGTTGTGATCAAAGTATCACAGTGAAACAGTGTAAAGTTCACACTTGTCAACTCTGCTAAAGAGTCCGCATGACTTTGATCTCTGCTTCATTAAGTGGCATCGAATTCACACCGGTGGTCAGGTACATGTCCCTGCTGAAGGGATCGGCCTCTGAGATTACCTTGAAAGTAGATTACTCTTGATTCTTTTTTAAATCGTCCAAATCTTTCGCCTTTTACTAAAGATTTCCGTGGAAAGGATCAACAAGAGTTGAACTCAATTTTTTGATGCCCTGTGTCACTGCAGGGCTTTCTGATGTGTTTAAGGTAACTTTCCAAGACAATACTGTCCTTCGCACAGTGGAAACGTGTGTAGTTCACTGCACGTCTTTGCGCACAGATCCGTTTGACTCATGCCGCTGCTGTGCAATCTTCCTCCTTTTGTTTATTCTTAATAATAATTGCACACATTACTTCTCTGCTGCACTAAAACTTAACAAAAATTAATGTTGTGATCAAAGTATCACAGTGTAAAGTTCACACTTATCAGCTCTGCTAACGAGTCTGCATCAGTCTGATGTCCAGTTTAATAAGTGGTGTTAACGGCACACCGGTTGTGAGGTACATGTCCCTGCTGAAGGGATCGGTCTCTGAGATTGCTTTGAAAGTAGATTACTCTTGATTCTTTTCAAATCGCATAAATCTTTCGCCTTTTACTAAAGATTTCCGTGGAAAGGATCAACAAGAGTTAAACTCAATTTTTTGATGCCCTGTGTCACTGCAGGGCTTTCTGATGTGTATAAGGTAACTTTCCAAGACAATACTGTCCTCCTCACAGTGGAAACGTGTGTAGTTCACTGCACGTCTTTGCGCACAGATCCGTTTGACTCATGCCGCTGCTGTGCAATCTTCCTCCTTTTGTTTATTCTTAATAATAATTGCACATATTACTTCTCTGCTGCACTAAAACTTAACAAAAATTAATGTTGTGATCAAAGTATCACAGTGTAAAGTTCACACTTATCAGCTCTGCTAACGAGTCTGCATCAGTCTGATGTCCAGTTTAATAAGTGGTGTTAACGGCACACCGGTTGTGAGGTACATGTCCCTGCTGAAGGGATCGGTCTCTGAGATTGCTTTGAAAGTAGATTACTCTTGATTCTTTTCAAATCGCATAAATCTTTCGCCTTTTACTAAAGATTTCCGTGGAAAGGATCAACAAGAGTTGAACTCAATTTTTTGATGCCCTGTGTCACTGCAGGGCTTTCTGATGTGTTTAAGGTAACTTTCCAAGACAATACTGTCCTTCGCACAGTGGAAACGTGTGTAGTTCACTGCACGTCTTTGCGCACAGATCCGTTTGACTCATGCCGCTGCTGTGCAATCTTCCTCCTTTTGTTTATTCTTAATAATAATTGCACACATTACTTCTCTGCTGCACTAAAACTTAACAAAAATTAATGTTGTGATCAAAGTATCACAGTGTAAAGTTCACACTTATCAGCTCTGCTAACGAGTCTGCATCAGTCTGATGTCCAGTTTAATAAGTGGCATCGAATTCACACCGGTGGTGAGGTACATGTCCCTGCTGAAGGGATCGGCCTCTGAGATTACTTTGAAAGTAGATTACTCTTGATTCTTTTCAAATCGTATAAATCTTTCGCCTTTTACTAAAGATTTCCGTGGAAAGGATCAACAAGAGTTGAACTCAATTTTTTGATGCCCTGCTTGAAGTGGGGCTTTCTTGTTATGTATAACAAAAATATGTAGACTGTAGCTTATGTCCATATGGTGATTGTGGCATGGTAATGAGTTGATGATCTTTGGTGAGGTTGATATTTGTTCTTCTTCACAAGGAGGCAACCATGCCCAGTTCGAAGTTTGTACCATTTCATACGTCAGTGCAACCTGAAATGTGGCATCGTTAGTTATAGAGTATCAATGATTTGGGTTAGGACAAGATTAAAGTTGTGATCAAAGTATCACAGTGAAACAGTGTAAAGTTCACACTTGTCAACTCTGCTAAAGAGTCCGCATGACTTTGATCTCTGCTTCATTAAGTGGCATCGAATTCACACCGGTGGTCAGGTACATGTCCCTGCTGAAGGGATCGGCCTCTGAGATTACCTTGAAAGTAGATTACTCTTGATTCTTTTCAAATCGTCCAAATCTTTCGCCTTTTACTAAAGATTTCCGTGGAAAGGATCAACAAGAGTTGAACTCAATTTTTTGATGCCCTGTGTCACTGCAGGGCTTTCTGATGTGTTTAAGGTAACTTTCCAAGACAATACTGTCCTTCGCACAGTGGAAACGTGTGTAGTTCACTGCACGTCTTTGCGCACAGATCCGTTTGACTCATGCCGCTGCTGTGCAATCTTCCTCCTTTTGTTTATTCTTAATAATAATTGCACACATTACTTCTCTGCTGCACTAAAACTTAACAAAAATTAATGTTGTGATCAAAGTATCACAGTGTAAAGTTCACACTTATCAGCTCTGCTAACGAGTCTGCATCAGTCTGATGTCCAGTTTAATAAGTGGTGTTAACGGCACACCGGTTGTGAGGTACATGTCCCTGCTGAAGGGATCGGTCTCTGAGATTGCTTTGAAAGTAGATTACTCTTGATTCTTTTCAAATCGCATAAATCTTTCGCCTTTTACTAAAGATTTCCGTGGAAAGGATCAACAAGAGTTAAACTCAATTTTTTGATGCCCTGTGTCACTGCAGGGCTTTCTGATGTGTATAAAGTAACTTTCCAAGACAATACTGTCCTCCTCACAGTGGAAACGTGTGTAGTTCACTGCACGTCTTTGCGCACAGATCCGTTTGACTCATGCCGCTGCTGTGCAATCTTCCTCCTTTTGTTTATTCTTAATAATAATTGCACATATTACTTCTCTGCTGCACTAAAACTTAACAAAAATTAATGTTGTGATCAAAGTATCACAGTGTAAAGTTCACACTTATCAGCTCTGCTAACGAGTCTGCATCAGTCTGATGTCCAGTTTAATAAGTGGCATCGAATTCACACCGGTGGTGAGGTACATGTTCCTGCTGAAGGGATCGGCCTCTGAGATTACTTTGAAAGTAGATTACTCTTGATTCTTTTCAAATCGTATAAATCTTTCGCCTTTTACTAAAGATTTCCGTGGAAAGGATCAACAAGAGTTGAACTCAATTTTTTGATGCCCTGCTTGAAGTGGGGCTTTCTTGTTATGTATAACAAAAATATGTAGACTGTAGCTTATGTCCATATGGTGATTGTGGCATGGTAATGAGTTGATGATCTTTGGTGAGGTTGATATTTGTTCTTCTTCACAAGGAGGCAACCATGCCCAGTTCGAAGTTTGTACCATTTCATACGTCAGTGCAACCTGAAATGTGGCATCGTTAGTTATAGAGTATCAATGATTTGGGTTAGGACAAGATTAAAGTTGTGATCAAAGTATCACAGTGAAACAGTGTAAAGTTCACACTTGTCAACTCTGCTAAAGAGTCCGCATGACTTTGATCTCTGCTTCATTAAGTGGCATCGAATTCACACCGGTGGTCAGGTACATGTCCCTGCTGAAGGGATTGGCCTCTGAGATTACCTTGAAAGTAGATTACTCTTGATTCTTTTCAAATCGTATAAATCTTTCGCCTTTTACTAAAGATTTCCGTGGAAAGGATCAACAAGAGTTGAACGCAATTTTTTGATGCCCTGTGTCACTGCAGGGCTTTCTGATGTGTTTAAGGTAACTTTCCAAGACAATACTGTCCTTCGCACAGTGGAAACGTGTGTAGTTCACTGCACGTCTTTGCGCACAGATCCGTTTGACTCATGCCGCTGCTGTGCAATCTTCCTCCTTTTGTTTATTCTTAATAATAATTGCACACATTACTTCTCTGCTGCACTAAAACTTAACAAAAATTAATGTTGTGATCAAAGTATCACAGTGTAAAGTTCACACTTATCAGCTCTGCTAACGAGTCTGCATCAGTCTGATGTCCAGTTTAATAAGTGGCATCGAATTCACACCGGTGGTGAGGTACATGTCCCTGCTGAAGGGATCGGCCTCTGAGATTACTTTGAAAGTAGATTACTCTTGATTCTTTTCAAATCGTATAAATCTTTCGCCTTTTACTAAAGATTTCCGTGGAAAGGATCAACAAGAGTTGAACTCAATTTTTTGATGCCCTGCTTGAAGTGGGGCTTTCTTGTTATGTATAACAAAAATATGTAGACTGTAGCTTATGTCCATATGGTGATTGTGGCATGGTAATGAGTTGATGATCTTTGGTGAGGTTGATATTTGTTCTTCTTCACAAGGAGGCAACCATGCCCAGTTCGAAGTTTGTACCATTTCATACGTCAGTGCAACCTGAAATGTGGCATCGTTAGTTATAGAGTATCAATGATTTGGGTTAGGACAAGATTAAAGTTGTGATCAAAGTATCACAGTGAAACAGTGTAAAGTTCACACTTGTCAACTCTGCTAAAGAGTCCGCATGACTTTGATCTCTGCTTCATTAAGTGGCATCGAATTCACACCGGTGGTCAGGTACATGTCCCTGCTGAAGGGATCGGCCTCTGAGATTACCTTGAAAGTAGATTACTCTTGATTCTTTTCAAATCGTACAAATCTTTCGCCTTTTACTAAAGATTTCCGTGGAAAGGATCAACAAGAGTTGAACTCAATTTTTTGATGCCCTGTGTCACTGCAGGGCTTTCTGATGTGTTTAAGGTAACTTTCCAAGACAATACTGTCCTTCGCACAGTGGAAACGTGTGTAGTTCACTGCACGTCTTTGCGCACAGATCCGTTTGACTCATGCCGCTGCTGTGCAATCTTCCTCCTTTTGTTTATTCTTAATAATAATTGCACACATTACTTCTCTGCTGCACTAAAACTTAACAAAAATTAATGTTGTGATCAAAGTATCACAGTGTAAAGTTCACACTTATCAGCTCTGCTAACGAGTCTGCATCAGTCTGATGTCCAGTTTAATAAGTGGTGTTAACGGCACACCGGTTGTGAGGTACATGTCCCTGCTGAAGGGATCGGTCTCTGAGATTGCTTTGAAAGTAGATTACTCTTGATTCTTTTCAAATCGCATAAATCTTTCGCCTTTTACTAAAGATTTCCGTGGAAAGGATCAACAAGAGTTGAACGCAATTTTTTGATGCCCTGTGTCACTGCAGGGCTTTCTGATGTGTTTAAGGTAACTTTCCAAGACAATACTGTCCTTCGCACAGTGGAAACGTGTGTAGTTCACTGCACGTCTTTGCGCACAGATCCGTTTGACTCATGCAATCTTCCTCCTTTTGTTTATTCTTAATAATAATTGCACACATTACTTCTCTGCTGCACTAAAACTTAACAAAAATTAATGTTGTGATCAAAGTATCACAGTGTAAAGTTCACACTTATCAGCTCTGCTAACGAGTCTGCATCAGTCTGATGTCCAGTTTAATAAGTGGTGTTAACGGCACACCGGTTGTGAGGTACATGTCCCTGCTGAAGGGATCGGTCTCTGAGATTGCTTTGAAAGTAGATTACTCTTGATTCTTTTCAAATCGCATAAATCTTTCGCCTTTTACTAAAGATTTCCGTGGAAAGGATCAACAAGAGTTAAACTCAATTTTTTGATGCCCTGTGTCACTGCAGGGCTTTCTGATGTGTATAAGGTAACTTTCCAAGACAATACTGTCCTCCTCACAGTGGAAACGTGTGTAGTTCACTGCACGTCTTTGCGCACAGATCCGTTTGACTCATGCCGCTGCTGTGCAATCTTCCTCCTTTTGTTTATTCTTAATAATAATTGCACACATTACTTCTCTGCTGCACTAAAACTTAACAAAAATTAATGTTGTGATCAAAGTATCACAGTGTAAAGTTCACACTTATCAGCTCTGCTAACGAGTCTGCATCAGTCTGATGTCCAGTTTAATAAGTGGCATCGAATTCACACCGGTGGTGAGGTACATGTCCCTGCTGAAGGGATCGGCCTCTGAGATTACTTTGAAAGTAGATTACTCTTGATTCTTTTCAAATCGTATAAATCTTTCGCCTTTTACTAAAGATTTCCGTGGAAAGGATCAACAAGAGTTGAACTCAATTTTTTGATGCCCTGCTTGAAGTGGGGCTTTCTTGTTATGTATAACAAAAATATGTAGACTGTAGCTTATGTCCATATGGTGATTGTGGCATGGTAATGAGTTGATGATCTTTGGTGAGGTTGATATTTGTTCTTCTTCACAAGGAGGCAACCATGCCCAGTTCGAAGTTTGTACCATTTCATACGTCAGTGCAACCTGAAATGTGGCATCGTTAGTTATAGAGTATCAATGATTTGGGTTAGGACAAGATTAAAGTTGTGATCAAAGTATCACAGTGAAACAGTGTAAAGTTCACACTTGTCAACTCTGCTAAAGAGTCCGCATGACTTTGATCTCTGCTTCATTAAGTGGCATCGAATTCACACCGGTGGTCAGGTACATGTCCCTGCTGAAGGGATCGGCCTCTGAGATTACCTTGAAAGTAGATTACTCTTGATTCTTTTCAAATCGCATAAATCTTTCGCCTTTTACTAAAGATTTCCGTGGAAAGGATCAACAAGAGTTGAACGCAATTTTTTGATGCCCTGTGTCACTGCAGGGCTTTCTGATGTGTTTAAGGTAACTTTCCAAGACAATACTGTCCTTCGCACAGTGGAAACGTGTGTAGTTCACTGCACGTCTTTGCGCACAGATCCGTTTGACTCATGCCGCTGCTGTGCAATCTTCCTCCTTTTGTTTATTCTTAATAATAATTGCACACATTACTTCTCTGCTGCACTAAAACTTAACAAAAATTAATGTTGTGATCAAAGTATCACAGTGTAAAGTTCACACTTATCAGCTCTGCTAACGAGTCTGCATCAGTCTGATGTCCAGTTTAATAAGTGGTGTTAACGGCACACCGGTTGTGAGGTACATGTCCCTGCTGAAGGGATCGGTCTCTGAGATTGCTTTGAAAGTAGATTACTCTTGATTCTTTTCAAATCGCATAAATCTTTCGCCTTTTACTAAAGATTTCCGTGGAAAGGATCAACAAGAGTTAAACTCAATTTTTTGATGCCCTGTGTCACTGCAGGGCTTTCTGATGTGTATAAGGTAACTTTCCAAGACAATACTGTCCTCCTCACAGTGGAAACGTGTGTAGTTCACTGCACGTCTTTGCGCACAGATCCGTTTGACTCATGCCGCTGCTGTGCAATCTTCCTCCTTTTGTTTATTCTTAATAATAATTGCACATATTACTTCTCTGCTGCACTAAAACTTAACAAAAATTAATGTTGTGATCAAAGTATCACAGTGTAAAGTTCACACTTATCAGCTCTGCTAACGAGTCTGCATCAGTCTGATGTCCAGTTTAATAAGTGGTGTTAACGGCACACCGGTTGTGAGGTACATGTCCCTGCTGAAGGGATCGGTCTCTGAGATTGCTTTGAAAGTAGATTACTCTTGATTCTTTTCAAATCGCATAAATCTTTCGCCTTTTACTAAAGATTTCCGTGGAAAGGATCAACAAGAGTTAAACTCAATTTTTTGATGCCCTGTGTCACTGCAGGGCTTTCTGATGTGTTTAAGGTAACTTTCCAAGACAATACTGTCCTTCGCACAGTGGAAACGTGTGTAGTTCACTGCACGTCTTTGCGCACAGATCCGTTTGACTCATGCCGCTGCTGTGCAATCTTCCTCCTTTTGTTTATTCTTAATAATAATTGCACACATTACTTCTCTGCTGCACTAAAACTTAACAAAAATTAATGTTGTGATCAAAGTATCACAGTGTAAAGTTCACACTTATCAGCTCTGCTAACGAGTCTGCATCAGTCTGATGTCCAGTTTAATAAGTGGCATCGAATTCACACCGGTGGTGAGGTACATGTCCCTGCTGAAGGGATCGGCCTCTGAGATTACTTTGAAAGTAGATTACTCTTGATTCTTTTCAAATCGTATAAATCTTTCGCCTTTTACTAAAGATTTCCGTGGAAAGGATCAACAAGAGTTGAACTCAATTTTTTGATGCCCTGCTTGAAGTGGGGCTTTCTTGTTATGTATAACAAAAATATGTAGACTGTAGCTTATGTCCATATGGTGATTGTGGCATGGTAATGAGTTGATGATCTTTGGTGAGGTTGATATTTGTTCTTCTTCACAAGGAGGCAACCATGCCCAGTTCGAAGTTTGTACCATTTCATACGTCAGTGCAACCTGAAATGTGGCATCGTTAGTTATAGAGTATCAATGATTTGGGTTAGGACAAGATTAAAGTTGTGATCAAAGTATCACAGTGAAACAGTGTAAAGTTCACACTTGTCAACTCTGCTAAAGAGTCCGCATGACTTTGATCTCTGCTTCATTAAGTGGCATCGAATTCACACCGGTGGTCAGGTACATGTCCCTGCTGAAGGGATCGGCCTCTGAGATTACCTTGAAAGTAGATTACTCTTGATTCTTTTCAAATCGCATAAATCTTTCGCCTTTTACTAAAGATTTCCGTGGAAAGGATCAACAAGAGTTGAACGCAATTTTTTGATGCCCTGTGTCACTGCAGGGCTTTCTGATGTGTTTAAGGTAACTTTCCAAGACAATACTGTCCTTCGCACAGTGGAAACGTGTGTAGTTCACTGCACGTCTTTGCGCACAGATCCGTTTGACTCATGCCGCTGCTGTGCAATCTTCCTCCTTTTGTTTATTCTTAATAATAATTGCACACATTACTTCTCTGCTGCACTAAAACTTAACAAAAATTAATGTTGTGATCAAAGTATCACAGTGTAAAGTTCACACTTATCAGCTCTGCTAACGAGTCTGCATCAGTCTGATGTCCAGTTTAATAAGTGGTGTTAACGGCACACCGGTTGTGAGGTACATGTCCCTGCTGAAGGGATCGGTCTCTGAGATTGCTTTGAAAGTAGATTACTCTTGATTCTTTTCAAATCGCATAAATCTTTCGCCTTTTACTAAAGATTTCCGTGGAAAGGATCAACAAGAGTTAAACTCAATTTTTTGATGCCCTGTGTCACTGCAGGGCTTTCTGATGTGTATAAGGTAACTTTCCAAGACAATACTGTCCTCCTCACAGTGGAAACGTGTGTAGTTCACTGCACGTCTTTGCGCACAGATCCGTTTGACTCATGCCGCTGCTGTGCAATCTTCCTCCTTTTGTTTATTCTTAATAATAATTGCACATATTACTTCTCTGCTGCACTAAAACTTAACAAAAATTAATGTTGTGATCAAAGTATCACAGTGTAAAGTTCACACTTATCAGCTCTGCTAACGAGTCTGCATCAGTCTGATGTCCAGTTTAATAAGTGGTGTTAACGGCACACCGGTTGTGAGGTACATGTCCCTGCTGAAGGGATCGGTCTCTGAGATTGCTTTGAAAGTAGATTACTCTTGATTCTTTTCAAATCGCATAAATCTTTCGCCTTTTACTAAAGATTTCCGTGGAAAGGATCAACAAGAGTTGAACGCAATTTTTTGATGCCCTGTGTCACTGCAGGGCTTTCTGATGTGTTTAAGGTAACTTTCCAAGACAATACTGTCCTTCGCACAGTGGAAACGTGTGTAGTTCACTGCACGTCTTTGCGCACAGATCCGTTTGACTCATGCCGCTGCTGTGCAATCTTCCTCCTTTTGTTTATTCTTAATAATAATTGCACACATTACTTCTCTGCTGCACTAAAACTTAACAAAAATTAATGTTGTGATCAAAGTATCACAGTGTAAAGTTCACACTTATCAGCTCTGCTAACGAGTCTGCATCAGTCTGATGTCCAGTTTAATAAGTGGCATCGAATTCACACCGGTGGTGAGGTACATGTCCCTGCTGAAGGGATCGGCCTCTGAGATTACTTTGAAAGTAGATTACTCTTGATTCTTTTCAAATCGTATAAATCTTTCGCCTTTTACTAAAGATTTCCGTGGAAAGGATCAACAAGAGTTGAACTCAATTTTTTGATGCCCTGCTTGAAGTGGGGCTTTCTTGTTATGTATAACAAAAATATGTAGACTGTAGCTTATGTCCATATGGTGATTGTGGCATGGTAATGAGTTGATGATCTTTGGTGAGGTTGATATTTGTTCTTCTTCACAAGGAGGCAACCATGCCCAGTTCGAAGTTTGTACCATTTCATACGTCAGTGCAACCTGAAATGTGGCATCGTTAGTTATAGAGTATCAATGATTTGGGTTAGGACAAGATTAAAGTTGTGATCAAAGTATCACAGTGAAACAGTGTAAAGTTCACACTTGTCAACTCTGCTAAAGAGTCCGCATGACTTTGATCTCTGCTTCATTAAGTGGCATCGAATTCACACCGGTGGTCAGGTACATGTCCCTGCTGAAGGGATCGGCCTCTGAGATTACCTTGAAAGTAGATTACTCTTGATTCTTTTTTAAATCGTCCAAATCTTTCGCCTTTTACTAAAGATTTCCGTGGAAAGGATCAACAAGAGTTGAACTCAATTTTTTGATGCCCTGTGTCACTGCAGGGCTTTCTGATGTGTTTAAGGTAACTTTCCAAGACAATACTGTCCTTCGCACAGTGGAAACGTGTGTAGTTCACTGCACGTCTTTGCGCACAGATCCGTTTGACTCATGCCGCTGCTGTGCAATCTTCCTCCTTTTGTTTATTCTTAATAATAATTGCACACATTACTTCTCTGCTGCACTAAAACTTAACAAAAATTAATGTTGTGATCAAAGTATCACAGTGTAAAGTTCACACTTATCAGCTCTGCTAACGAGTCTGCATCAGTCTGATGTCCAGTTTAATAAGTGGTGTTAACGGCACACCGGTTGTGAGGTACATGTCCCTGCTGAAGGGATCGGTCTCTGAGATTGCTTTGAAAGTAGATTACTCTTGATTCTTTTCAAATCGCATAAATCTTTCGCCTTTTACTAAAGATTTCCGTGGAAAGGATCAACAAGAGTTAAACTCAATTTTTTGATGCCCTGTGTCACTGCAGGGCTTTCTGATGTGTATAAGGTAACTTTCCAAGACAATACTGTCCTCCTCACAGTGGAAACGTGTGTAGTTCACTGCACGTCTTTGCGCACAGATCCGTTTGACTCATGCCGCTGCTGTGCAATCTTCCTCCTTTTGTTTATTCTTAATAATAATTGCACATATTACTTCTCTGCTGCACTAAAACTTAACAAAAATTAATGTTGTGATCAAAGTATCACAGTGTAAAGTTCACACTTATCAGCTCTGCTAACGAGTCTGCATCAGTCTGATGTCCAGTTTAATAAGTGGTGTTAACGGCACACCGGTTGTGAGGTACATGTCCCTGCTGAAGGGATCGGTCTCTGAGATTGCTTTGAAAGTAGATTACTCTTGATTCTTTTCAAATCGCATAAATCTTTCGCCTTTTACTAAAGATTTCCGTGGAAAGGATCAACAAGAGTTGAACTCAATTTTTTGATGCCCTGTGTCACTGCAGGGCTTTCTGATGTGTTTAAGGTAACTTTCCAAGACAATACTGTCCTTCGCACAGTGGAAACGTGTGTAGTTCACTGCACGTCTTTGCGCACAGATCCGTTTGACTCATGCCGCTGCTGTGCAATCTTCCTCCTTTTGTTTATTCTTAATAATAATTGCACACATTACTTCTCTGCTGCACTAAAACTTAACAAAAATTAATGTTGTGATCAAAGTATCACAGTGTAAAGTTCACACTTATCAGCTCTGCTAACGAGTCTGCATCAGTCTGATGTCCAGTTTAATAAGTGGCATCGAATTCACACCGGTGGTGAGGTACATGTCCCTGCTGAAGGGATCGGCCTCTGAGATTACTTTGAAAGTAGATTACTCTTGATTCTTTTCAAATCGTATAAATCTTTCGCCTTTTACTAAAGATTTCCGTGGAAAGGATCAACAAGAGTTGAACTCAATTTTTTGATGCCCTGCTTGAAGTGGGGCTTTCTTGTTATGTATAACAAAAATATGTAGACTGTAGCTTATGTCCATATGGTGATTGTGGCATGGTAATGAGTTGATGATCTTTGGTGAGGTTGATATTTGTTCTTCTTCACAAGGAGGCAACCATGCCCAGTTCGAAGTTTGTACCATTTCATACGTCAGTGCAACCTGAAATGTGGCATCGTTAGTTATAGAGTATCAATGATTTGGGTTAGGACAAGATTAAAGTTGTGATCAAAGTATCACAGTGAAACAGTGTAAAGTTCACACTTGTCAACTCTGCTAAAGAGTCCGCATGACTTTGATCTCTGCTTCATTAAGTGGCATCGAATTCACACCGGTGGTCAGGTACATGTCCCTGCTGAAGGGATCGGCCTCTGAGATTACCTTGAAAGTAGATTACTCTTGATTCTTTTCAAATCGTCCAAATCTTTCGCCTTTTACTAAAGATTTCCGTGGAAAGGATCAACAAGAGTTGAACTCAATTTTTTGATGCCCTGTGTCACTGCAGGGCTTTCTGATGTGTTTAAGGTAACTTTCCAAGACAATACTGTCCTTCGCACAGTGGAAACGTGTGTAGTTCACTGCACGTCTTTGCGCACAGATCCGTTTGACTCATGCCGCTGCTGTGCAATCTTCCTCCTTTTGTTTATTCTTAATAATAATTGCACACATTACTTCTCTGCTGCACTAAAACTTAACAAAAATTAATGTTGTGATCAAAGTATCACAGTGTAAAGTTCACACTTATCAGCTCTGCTAACGAGTCTGCATCAGTCTGATGTCCAGTTTAATAAGTGGTGTTAACGGCACACCGGTTGTGAGGTACATGTCCCTGCTGAAGGGATCGGTCTCTGAGATTGCTTTGAAAGTAGATTACTCTTGATTCTTTTCAAATCGCATAAATCTTTCGCCTTTTACTAAAGATTTCCGTGGAAAGGATCAACAAGAGTTAAACTCAATTTTTTGATGCCCTGTGTCACTGCAGGGCTTTCTGATGTGTATAAAGTAACTTTCCAAGACAATACTGTCCTCCTCACAGTGGAAACGTGTGTAGTTCACTGCACGTCTTTGCGCACAGATCCGTTTGACTCATGCCGCTGCTGTGCAATCTTCCTCCTTTTGTTTATTCTTAATAATAATTGCACATATTACTTCTCTGCTGCACTAAAACTTAACAAAAATTAATGTTGTGATCAAAGTATCACAGTGTAAAGTTCACACTTATCAGCTCTGCTAACGAGTCTGCATCAGTCTGATGTCCAGTTTAATAAGTGGCATCGAATTCACACCGGTGGTGAGGTACATGTTCCTGCTGAAGGGATCGGCCTCTGAGATTACTTTGAAAGTAGATTACTCTTGATTCTTTTCAAATCGTATAAATCTTTCGCCTTTTACTAAAGATTTCCGTGGAAAGGATCAACAAGAGTTGAACTCAATTTTTTGATGCCCTGCTTGAAGTGGGGCTTTCTTGTTATGTATAACAAAAATATGTAGACTGTAGCTTATGTCCATATGGTGATTGTGGCATGGTAATGAGTTGATGATCTTTGGTGAGGTTGATATTTGTTCTTCTTCACAAGGAGGCAACCATGCCCAGTTCGAAGTTTGTACCATTTCATACGTCAGTGCAACCTGAAATGTGGCATCGTTAGTTATAGAGTATCAATGATTTGGGTTAGGACAAGATTAAAGTTGTGATCAAAGTATCACAGTGAAACAGTGTAAAGTTCACACTTGTCAACTCTGCTAAAGAGTCCGCATGACTTTGATCTCTGCTTCATTAAGTGGCATCGAATTCACACCGGTGGTCAGGTACATGTCCCTGCTGAAGGGATCGGCCTCTGAGATTACCTTGAAAGTAGATTACTCTTGATTCTTTTCAAATCGTCCAAATCTTTCGCCTTTTACTAAAGATTTCTGTGGAAAGGATCGACAAGAGTTGAACTCAATTTTTTGATGCCCTGTGTCACTGCAGGGCTTTCTGATGTGTTTAAGGTAACTTTCCAAGACAATACTGTCCTTCGCACAGTGGAAACGTGTGTAGTTCACTGCACGTCTTTGCGCACAGATCCGTTTGACTCATGCCGCTGCTGTGCAATCTTCCTCCTTTTGTTTATTCTTAATAATAATTGCACACATTACTTCTCTGCTGCACTAAAACTTAACAAAAATTAATGTTGTGATCAAAGTATCACAGTGTAAAGTTCACACTTATCAGCTCTGCTAACGAGTCTGCATCAGTCTGATGTCCAGTTTAATAAGTGGTGTTAACGGCACACCGGTTGTGAGGTACATGTCCCTGCTGAAGGGATCGGTCTCTGAGATTGCTTTGAAAGTAGATTACTCTTGATTCTTTTCAAATCGCATAAATCTTTCGCCTTTTACTAAAGATTTCCGTGGAAAGGATCAACAAGAGTTAAACTCAATTTTTTGATGCCCTGTGTCACTGCAGGGCTTTCTGATGTGTATAAGGTAACTTTCCAAGACAATACTGTCCTCCTCACAGTGGAAACGTGTGTAGTTCACTGCACGTCTTTGCGCACAGATCCGTTTGACTCATGCCGCTGCTGTGCAATCTTCCTCCTTTTGTTTATTCTTAATAATAATTGCACACATTACTTCTCTGCTGCACTAAAACTTAACAAAAATTAATGTTGTGATCAAAGTATCACAGTGTAAAGTTCACACTTATCAGCTCTGCTAACGAGTCTGCATCAGTCTGATGTCCAGTTTAATAAGTGGCATCGAATTCACACCGGTGGTGAGGTACATGTCCCTGCTGAAGGGATCGGCCTCTGAGATTACTTTGAAAGTAGATTACTCTTGATTCTTTTCAAATCGTATAAATCTTTCGCCTTTTACTAAAGATTTCCGTGGAAAGGATCAACAAGAGTTGAACTCAATTTTTTGATGCCCTGCTTGAAGTGGGGCTTTCTTGTTATGTATAACAAAAATATGTAGACTGTAGCTTATGTCCATATGGTGATTGTGGCATGGTAATGAGTTGATGATCTTTGGTGAGGTTGATATTTGTTCTTCTTCACAAGGAGGCAACCATGCCCAGTTCGAAGTTTGTACCATTTCATACGTCAGTGCAACCTGAAATGTGGCATCGTTAGTTATAGAGTATCAATGATTTGGGTTAGGACAAGATTAAAGTTGTGATCAAAGTATCACAGTGAAACAGTGTAAAGTTCACACTTGTCAACTCTGCTAAAGAGTCCGCATGACTTTGATCTCTGCTTCATTAAGTGGCATCGAATTCACACCGGTGGTCAGGTACATGTCCCTGCTGAAGGGATCGGCCTCTGAGATTACCTTGAAAGTAGATTACTCTTGATTCTTTTCAAATCGTCCAAATCTTTCGCCTTTTACTAAAGATTTCCGTGGAAAGGATCAACAAGAGTTGAACTCAATTTTTTGATGCCCTGTGTCACTGCAGGGCTTTCTGATGTGTTTAAGGTAACTTTCCAAGACAATACTGTCCTTCGCACAGTGGAAACGTGTGTAGTTCACTGCACGTCTTTGCGCACAGATCCGTTTGACTCATGCCGCTGCTGTGCAATCTTCCTCCTTTTGTTTATTCTTAATAATAATTGCACACATTACTTCTCTGCTGCACTAAAACTTAACAAAAATTAATGTTGTGATCAAAGTATCACAGTGTAAAGTTCACACTTATCAGCTCTGCTAACGAGTCTGCATCAGTCTGATGTCCAGTTTAATAAGTGGTGTTAACGGCACACCGGTTGTGAGGTACATGTCCCTGCTGAAGGGATCGGTCTCTGAGATTGCTTTGAAAGTAGATTACTCTTGATTCTTTTCAAATCGCATAAATCTTTCGCCTTTTACTAAAGATTTCCGTGGAAAGGATCAACAAGAGTTAAACTCAATTTTTTGATGCCCTGTGTCACTGCAGGGCTTTCTGATGTGTATAAGGTAACTTTCCAAGACAATACTGTCCTCCTCACAGTGGAAACGTGTGTAGTTCACTGCACGTCTTTGCGCACAGATCCGTTTGACTCATGCCGCTGCTGTGCAATCTTCCTCCTTTTGTTTATTCTTAATAATAATTGCACATATTACTTCTCTGCTGCACTAAAACTTAACAAAAATTAATGTTGTGATCAAAGTATCACAGTGTAAAGTTCACACTTATCAGCTCTGCTAACGAGTCTGCATCAGTCTGATGTCCAGTTTAATAAGTGGCATCGAATTCACACCGGTGGTGAGGTACATGTCCCTGCTGAAGGGATCGGCCTCTGAGATTACTTTGAAAGTAGATTACTCTTGATTCTTTTCAAATCGTATAAATCTTTCGCCTTTTACTAAAGATTTCCGTGGAAAGGATCAACAAGAGTTGAACTCAATTTTTTGATGCCCTGCTTGAAGTGGGGCTTTCTTGTTATGTATAACAAAAATATGTAGACTGTAGCTTATGTCCATATGGTGATTGTGGCATGGTAATGAGTTGATGATCTTTGGTGAGGTTGATATTTGTTCTTCTTCACAAGGAGGCAACCATGCCCAGTTCGAAGTTTGTACCATTTCATACGTCAGTGCAACCTGAAATGTGGCATCGTTAGTTATAGAGTATCAATGATTTGGGTTAGGACAAGATTAAAGTTGTGATCAAAGTATCACAGTGAAACAGTGTAAAGTTCACACTTGTCAACTCTGCTAAAGAGTCCGCATGACTTTGATCTCTGCTTCATTAAGTGGCATCGAATTCACACCGGTGGTCAGGTACATGTCCCTGCTGAAGGGATTGGCCTCTGAGATTACCTTGAAAGTAGATTACTCTTGATTCTTTTCAAATCGTATAAATCTTTCGCCTTTTACTAAAGATTTCCGTGGAAAGGATCAACAAGAGTTGAACGCAATTTTTTGATGCCCTGTGTCACTGCAGGGCTTTCTGATGTGTTTAAGGTAACTTTCCAAGACAATACTGTCCTTCGCACAGTGGAAACGTGTGTAGTTCACTGCACGTCTTTGCGCACAGATCCGTTTGACTCATGCCGCTGCTGTGCAATCTTCCTCCTTTTGTTTATTCTTAATAATAATTGCACACATTACTTCTCTGCTGCACTAAAACTTAACAAAAATTAATGTTGTGATCAAAGTATCACAGTGTAAAGTTCACACTTATCAGCTCTGCTAACGAGTCTGCATCAGTCTGATGTCCAGTTTAATAAGTGGCATCGAATTCACACCGGTGGTGAGGTACATGTCCCTGCTGAAGGGATCGGCCTCTGAGATTACTTTGAAAGTAGATTACTCTTGATTCTTTTCAAATCGTATAAATCTTTCGCCTTTTACTAAAGATTTCCGTGGAAAGGATCAACAAGAGTTGAACTCAATTTTTTGATGCCCTGCTTGAAGTGGGGCTTTCTTGTTATGTATAACAAAAATATGTAGACTGTAGCTTATGTCCATATGGTGATTGTGGCATGGTAATGAGTTGATGATCTTTGGTGAGGTTGATATTTGTTCTTCTTCACAAGGAGGCAACCATGCCCAGTTCGAAGTTTGTACCATTTCATACGTCAGTGCAACCTGAAATGTGGCATCGTTAGTTATAGAGTATCAATGATTTGGGTTAGGACAAGATTAAAGTTGTGATCAAAGTATCACAGTGAAACAGTGTAAAGTTCACACTTGTCAACTCTGCTAAAGAGTCCGCATGACTTTGATCTCTGCTTCATTAAGTGGCATCGAATTCACACCGGTGGTCAGGTACATGTCCCTGCTGAAGGGATCGGCCTCTGAGATTACCTTGAAAGTAGATTACTCTTGATTCTTTTCAAATCGTACAAATCTTTCGCCTTTTACTAAAGATTTCCGTGGAAAGGATCAACAAGAGTTGAACTCAATTTTTTGATGCCCTGTGTCACTGCAGGGCTTTCTGATGTGTTTAAGGTAACTTTCCAAGACAATACTGTCCTTCGCACAGTGGAAACGTGTGTAGTTCACTGCACGTCTTTGCGCACAGATCCGTTTGACTCATGCCGCTGCTGTGCAATCTTCCTCCTTTTGTTTATTCTTAATAATAATTGCACACATTACTTCTCTGCTGCACTAAAACTTAACAAAAATTAATGTTGTGATCAAAGTATCACAGTGTAAAGTTCACACTTATCAGCTCTGCTAACGAGTCTGCATCAGTCTGATGTCCAGTTTAATAAGTGGTGTTAACGGCACACCGGTTGTGAGGTACATGTCCCTGCTGAAGGGATCGGTCTCTGAGATTGCTTTGAAAGTAGATTACTCTTGATTCTTTTCAAATCGCATAAATCTTTCGCCTTTTACTAAAGATTTCCGTGGAAAGGATCAACAAGAGTTGAACGCAATTTTTTGATGCCCTGTGTCACTGCAGGGCTTTCTGATGTGTTTAAGGTAACTTTCCAAGACAATACTGTCCTTCGCACAGTGGAAACGTGTGTAGTTCACTGCACGTCTTTGCGCACAGATCCGTTTGACTCATGCCGCTGCTGTGCAATCTTCCTCCTTTTGTTTATTCTTAATAATAATTGCACACATTACTTCTCTGCTGCACTAAAACTTAACAAAAATTAATGTTGTGATCAAAGTATCACAGTGTAAAGTTCACACTTATCAGCTCTGCTAACGAGTCTGCATCAGTCTGATGTCCAGTTTAATAAGTGGTGTTAACGGCACACCGGTTGTGAGGTACATGTCCCTGCTGAAGGGATCGGTCTCTGAGATTGCTTTGAAAGTAGATTACTCTTGATTCTTTTCAAATCGCATAAATCTTTCGCCTTTTACTAAAGATTTCCGTGGAAAGGATCAACAAGAGTTAAACTCAATTTTTTGATGCCCTGTGTCACTGCAGGGCTTTCTGATGTGTATAAGGTAACTTTCCAAGACAATACTGTCCTCCTCACAGTGGAAACGTGTGTAGTTCACTGCACGTCTTTGCGCACAGATCCGTTTGACTCATGCCGCTGCTGTGCAATCTTCCTCCTTTTGTTTATTCTTAATAATAATTGCACACATTACTTCTCTGCTGCACTAAAACTTAACAAAAATTAATGTTGTGATCAAAGTATCACAGTGTAAAGTTCACACTTATCAGCTCTGCTAACGAGTCTGCATCAGTCTGATGTCCAGTTTAATAAGTGGCATCGAATTCACACCGGTGGTGAGGTACATGTCCCTGCTGAAGGGATCGGCCTCTGAGATTACTTTGAAAGTAGATTACTCTTGATTCTTTTCAAATCGTATAAATCTTTCGCCTTTTACTAAAGATTTCCGTGGAAAGGATCAACAAGAGTTGAACTCAATTTTTTGATGCCCTGCTTGAAGTGGGGCTTTCTTGTTATGTATAACAAAAATATGTAGACTGTAGCTTATGTCCATATGGTGATTGTGGCATGGTAATGAGTTGATGATCTTTGGTGAGGTTGATATTTGTTCTTCTTCACAAGGAGGCAACCATGCCCAGTTCGAAGTTTGTACCATTTCATACGTCAGTGCAACCTGAAATGTGGCATCGTTAGTTATAGAGTATCAATGATTTGGGTTAGGACAAGATTAAAGTTGTGATCAAAGTATCACAGTGAAACAGTGTAAAGTTCACACTTGTCAACTCTGCTAAAGAGTCCGCATGACTTTGATCTCTGCTTCATTAAGTGGCATCGAATTCACACCGGTGGTCAGGTACATGTCCCTGCTGAAGGGATCGGCCTCTGAGATTACCTTGAAAGTAGATTACTCTTGATTCTTTTCAAATCGTACAAATCTTTCGCCTTTTACTAAAGATTTCCGTGGAAAGGATCAACAAGAGTTGAACTCAATTTTTTGATGCCCTGTGTCACTGCAGGGCTTTCTGATGTGTTTAAGGTAACTTTCCAAGACAATACTGTCCTTCGCACAGTGGAAACGTGTGTAGTTCACTGCACGTCTTTGCGCACAGATCCGTTTGACTCATGCCGCTGCTGTGCAATCTTCCTCCTTTTGTTTATTCTTAATAATAATTGCACACATTACTTCTCTGCTGCACTAAAACTTAACAAAAATTAATGTTGTGATCAAAGTATCACAGTGTAAAGTTCACACTTATCAGCTCTGCTAACGAGTCTGCATCAGTCTGATGTCCAGTTTAATAAGTGGTGTTAACGGCACACCGGTTGTGAGGTACATGTCCCTGCTGAAGGGATCGGTCTCTGAGATTGCTTTGAAAGTAGATTACTCTTGATTCTTTTCAAATCGCATAAATCTTTCGCCTTTTACTAAAGATTTCCGTGGAAAGGATCAACAAGAGTTAAACTCAATTTTTTGATGCCCTGTGTCACTGCAGGGCTTTCTGATGTGTATAAGGTAACTTTCCAAGACAATACTGTCCTCCTCACAGTGGAAACGTGTGTAGTTCACTGCACGTCTTTGCGCACAGATCCGTTTGACTCATGCCGCTGCTGTGCAATCTTCCTCCTTTTGTTTATTCTTAATAATAATTGCACATATTACTTCTCTGCTGCACTAAAACTTAACAAAAATTAATGTTGTGATCAAAGTATCACAGTGTAAAGTTCACACTTATCAGCTCTGCTAACGAGTCTGCATCAGTCTGATGTCCAGTTTAATAAGTGGTGTTAACGGCACACCGGTTGTGAGGTACATGTCCCTGCTGAAGGGATCGGTCTCTGAGATTGCATTGAAAGTAGATTACTCTTGATTCTTTTCAAATCGCATAAATCTTTCGCCTTTTACTAAAGATTTCCGTGGAAAGGATCAACAAGAGTTGAACGCAATTTTTTGATGCCCTGTGTCACTGCAGGGCTTTCTGATGTGTTTAAGGTAACTTTCCAAGACAATACTGTCCTTCGCACAGTGGAAACGTGTGTAGTTCACTGCACGTCTTTGCGCACAGATCCGTTTGACTCATGCCGCTGCTGTGCAATCTTCCTCCTTTTGTTTATTCTTAATAATAATTGCACACATTACTTCTCTGCTGCACTAAAACTTAACAAAAATTAATGTTGTGATCAAAGTATCACAGTGTAAAGTTCACACTTATCAGCTCTGCTAACGAGTCTGCATCAGTCTGATGTCCAGTTTAATAAGTGGTGTTAACGGCACACCGGTTGTGAGGTACATGTCCCTGCTGAAGGGATCGGTCTCTGAGATTGCTTTGAAAGTAGATTACTCTTGATTCTTTTCAAATCGCATAAATCTTTCGCCTTTTACTAAAGATTTCCGTGGAAAGGATCAACAAGAGTTAAACTCAATTTTTTGATGCCCTGTGTCACTGCAGGGCTTTCTGATGTGTATAAGGTAACTTTCCAAGACAATACTGTCCTCCTCACAGTGGAAACGTGTGTAGTTCACTGCACGTCTTTGCGCACAGATCCGTTTGACTCATGCCGCTGCTGTGCAATCTTCCTCCTTTTGTTTATTCTTAATAATAATTGCACATATTACTTCTCTGCTGCACTAAAACTTAACAAAAATTAATGTTGTGATCAAAGTATCACAGTGTAAAGTTCACACTTATCAGCTCTGCTAACGAGTCTGCATCAGTCTGATGTCCAGTTTAATAAGTGGTGTTAACGGCACACCGGTTGTGAGGTACATGTCCCTGCTGAAGGGATCGGTCTCTGAGATTGCTTTGAAAGTAGATTACTCTTGATTCTTTTCAAATCGCATAAATCTTTCGCCTTTTACTAAAGATTTCCGTGGAAAGGATCAACAAGAGTTGAACTCAATTTTTTGATGCCCTGTGTCACTGCAGGGCTTTCTGATGTGTTTAAGGTAACTTTCCAAGACAATACTGTCCTTCGCACAGTGGAAACGTGTGTAGTTCACTGCACGTCTTTGCGCACAGATCCGTTTGACTCATGCCGCTGCTGTGCAATCTTCCTCCTTTTGTTTATTCTTAATAATAATTGCACACATTACTTCTCTGCTGCACTAAAACTTAACAAAAATTAATGTTGTGATCAAAGTATCACAGTGTAAAGTTCACACTTATCAGCTCTGCTAACGAGTCTGCATCAGTCTGATGTCCAGTTTAATAAGTGGTGTTAACGGCACACCGGTTGTGAGGTACATGTCCCTGCTGAAGGGATCGGTCTCTGAGATTGCTTTGAAAGTAGATTACTCTTGATTCTTTTCAAATCGCATAAATCTTTCGCCTTTTACTAAAGATTTCCGTGGAAAGGATCAACAAGAGTTGAACGCAATTTTTTGATGCCCTGTGTCACTGCAGGGCTTTCTGATGTGTTTAAGGTAACTTTCCAAGACAATACTGTCCTTCGCACAGTGGAAACGTGTGTAGTTCACTGCACGTCTTTGCGCACAGATCCGTTTGACTCATGCCGCTGCTGTGCAATCTTCCTCCTTTTGTTTATTCTTAATAATAATTGCACACATTACTTCTCTGCTGCACTAAAACTTAACAAAAATTAATGTTGTGATCAAAGTATCACAGTGTAAAGTTCACACTTATCAGCTCTGCTAACGAGTCTGCATCAGTCTGATGTCCAGTTTAATAAGTGGCATCGAATTCACACCGGTGGTGAGGTACATGTCCCTGCTGAAGGGATCGGCCTCTGAGATTACTTTGAAAGTAGATTACTCTTGATTCTTTTCAAATCGTATAAATCTTTCGCCTTTTACTAAAGATTTCCGTGGAAAGGATCAACAAGAGTTGAACTCAATTTTTTGATGCCCTGCTTGAAGTGGGGCTTTCTTGTTATGTATAACAAAAATATGTAGACTGTAGCTTATGTCCATATGGTGATTGTGGCATGGTAATGAGTTGATGATCTTTGGTGAGGTTGATATTTGTTCTTCTTCACAAGGAGGCAACCATGCCCAGTTCGAAGTTTGTACCATTTCATACGTCAGTGCAACCTGAAATGTGGCATCGTTAGTTATAGAGTATCAATGATTTGGGTTAGGACAAGATTAAAGTTGTGATCAAAGTATCACAGTGAAACAGTGTAAAGTTCACACTTGTCAACTCTGCTAAAGAGTCCGCATGACTTTGATCTCTGCTTCATTAAGTGGCATCGAATTCACACCGGTGGTCAGGTACATGTCCCTGCTGAAGGGATCGGCCTCTGAGATTACCTTGAAAGTAGATTACTCTTGATTCTTTTCAAATCGTACAAATCTTTCGCCTTTTACTAAAGATTTCCGTGGAAAGGATCAACAAGAGTTGAACTCAATTTTTTGATGCCCTGTGTCACTGCAGGGCTTTCTGATGTGTTTAAGGTAACTTTCCAAGACAATACTGTCCTTCGCACAGTGGAAACGTGTGTAGTTCACTGCACGTCTTTGCGCACAGATCCGTTTGACTCATGCCGCTGCTGTGCAATCTTCCTCCTTTTGTTTATTCTTAATAATAATTGCACACATTACTTCTCTGCTGCACTAAAACTTAACAAAAATTAATGTTGTGATCAAAGTATCACAGTGTAAAGTTCACACTTATCAGCTCTGCTAACGAGTCTGCATCAGTCTGATGTCCAGTTTAATAAGTGGTGTTAACGGCACACCGGTTGTGAGGTACATGTCCCTGCTGAAGGGATCGGTCTCTGAGATTGCTTTGAAAGTAGATTACTCTTGATTCTTTTCAAATCGCATAAATCTTTCGCCTTTTACTAAAGATTTCCGTGGAAAGGATCAACAAGAGTTAAACTCAATTTTTTGATGCCCTGTGTCACTGCAGGGCTTTCTGATGTGTATAAGGTAACTTTCCAAGACAATACTGTCCTCCTCACAGTGGAAACGTGTGTAGTTCACTGCACGTCTTTGCGCACAGATCCGTTTGACTCATGCCGCTGCTGTGCAATCTTCCTCCTTTTGTTTATTCTTAATAATAATTGCACATATTACTTCTCTGCTGCACTAAAACTTAACAAAAATTAATGTTGTGATCAAAGTATCACAGTGTAAAGTTCACACTTATCAGCTCTGCTAACGAGTCTGCATCAGTCTGATGTCCAGTTTAATAAGTGGCATCGAATTCACACCGGTGGTGAGGTACATGTTCCTGCTGAAGGGATCGGCCTCTGAGATTACTTTGAAAGTAGATTACTCTTGATTCTTTTCAAATCGTATAAATCTTTCGCCTTTTACTAAAGATTTCCGTGGAAAGGATCAACAAGAGTTGAACTCAATTTTTTGATGCCCTGCTTGAAGTGGGGCTTTCTTGTTATGTATAACAAAAATATGTAGACTGTAGCTTATGTCCATATGGTGATTGTGGCATGGTAATGAGTTGATGATCTTTGGTGAGGTTGATATTTGTTCTTCTTCACAAGGAGGCAACCATGCCCAGTTCGAAGTTTGTACCATTTCATACGTCAGTGCAACCTGAAATGTGGCATCGTTAGTTATAGAGTATCAATGATTTGGGTTAGGACAAGATTAAAGTTGTGATCAAAGTATCACAGTGAAACAGTGTAAAGTTCACACTTGTCAACTCTGCTAAAGAGTCCGCATGACTTTGATCTCTGCTTCATTAAGTGGCATCGAATTCACACCGGTGGTCAGGTACATGTCCCTGCTGAAGGGATTGGCCTCTGAGATTACCTTGAAAGTAGATTACTCTTGATTCTATTCAAATCGTATAAATCTTTCGCCTTTTACTAAAGATTTCCGTGGAAAGGATCAACAAGAGTTGAACTCAATTTTTTGATGCCCTGTGTCACTGCAGGGCTTTCTGATGTGTTTAAGGTAACTTTCCAAGACAATACTGTCCTTCGCACAGTGGAAACGTGTGTAGTTCACTGCACGTCTTTGCGCACAGATCCGTTTGACTCATGCCGCTGCTGTGCAATCTTCCTCCTTTTGTTTATTCTTAATAATAATTGCACACATTACTTCTCTGCTGCACTAAAACTTAACAAAAATTAATGTTGTGATCAAAGTATCACAGTGTAAAGTTCACACTTATCAGCTCTGCTAACGAGTCTGCATCAGTCTGATGTCCAGTTTAATAAGTGGTGTTAACGGCACACCGGTTGTGAGGTACATGTCCCTGCTGAAGGGATCGGTCTCTGAGATTGCTTTGAAAGTAGATTACTCTTGATTCTTTTCAAATCGCATAAATCTTTCGCCTTTTACTAAAGATTTCCGTGGAAAGGATCAACAAGAGTTGAACTCAATTTTTTGATGCCCTGTGTCACTGCAGGGCTTTCTGATGTGTATAAGGTAACTTTCCAAGACAATACTGTCCTCCTCACAGTGGAAACGTGTGTAGTTCACTGCACGTCTTTGCGCACAGATCCGTTTGACTCATGCCGCTGCTGTGCAATCTTCCTCCTTTTGTTTATTCTTAATAATAATTGCACATATTACTTCTCTGCTGCACTAAAACTTAACAAAAATTAATGTTGTGATCAAAGTATCACAGTGTAAAGTTCACACTTATCAGCTCTGCTAACGAGTCTGCATCAGTCTGATGTCCAGTTTAATAAGTGGCATCGAATTCACACCGGTGGTGAGGTACATGTTCCTGCTGAAGGGATCGGCCTCTGAGATTACTTTGAAAGTAGATTACTCTTGATTCTTTTCAAATCGTATAAATCTTTCGCCTTTTACTAAAGATTTCCGTGGAAAGGATCAACAAGAGTTGAACTCAATTTTTTGATGCCCTGTGTCACTGCAGGGCTTTCTGATGTGTTTAAGGTAACTTTCCAAGACAATACTGTCCTTCGCACAGTGGAAACGTGTGTAGTTCACTGCACGTCTTTGCGCACAGATCCGTTTGACTCATGCCGCTGCTGTGCAATCTTCCTCCTTTTGTTTATTCTTAATAATAATTGCACATATTACTTCTCTGCTGCACTAAAACTTAACAAAAATTAATGTTGTGATCAAAGTATCACAGTGTAAAGTTCACACTTATCAGCTCTGCTAACGAGTCTGCATCAGTCTGATGTCCAGTTTAATAAGTGGTGTTAACGGCACACCGGTTGTGAGGTACATGTCCCTGCTGAAGGGATCGGTCTCTGAGATTGCTTTGAAAGTAGATTACTCTTGATTCTTTTCAAATCGCATAAATCTTTCGCCTTTTACTAAAGATTTCCGTGGAAAGGATCAACAAGAGTTGAACTCAATTTTTTGATGCCCTGTGTCACTGCAGGGCTTTCTGATGTGTATAAGGTAACTTTCCAAGACAATACTGTCCTCCTCACAGTGGAAACGTGTGTAGTTCACTGCACGTCTTTGCGCACAGATCCGTTTGACTCATGCCGCTGCTGTGCAATCTTCCTCCTTTTGTTTATTCTTAATAATAATTGCACATATTACTTCTCTGCTGCACTAAAACTTAACAAAAATTAATGTTGTGATCAAAGTATCACAGTGTAAAGTTCACACTTATCAGCTCTGCTAACGAGTCTGCATCAGTCTGATGTCCAGTTTAATAAGTGGCATCGAATTCACACCGGTGGTGAGGTACATGTTCCTGCTGAAGGGATCGGCCTCTGAGATTACTTTGAAAGTAGATTACTCTTGATTCTTTTCAAATCGTATAAATCTTTCGCCTTTTACTAAAGATTTCCGTGGAAAGGATCAACAAGAGTTGAACTCAATTTTTTGATGCCCTGTTTCACTGCAGGGCTTTCTGATGTGTTTAAGGTAACTTTCCAAGACAATACTGTCCTTCGCACAGTGGAAACGTGTGTAGTTCACTGCACGTCTTTGCGCACAGATCCGTTTGACTCATGCCGCTGCTGTGCAATCTTCCTCCTTTTGTTTATTCTTAATAATAATTGCACACATTACTTCTCTGCTGCACTAAAACTTAACAAAAATTAATGTTGTGATCAAAGTATCACAGTGTAAAGTTCACACTTATCAGCTCTGCTAACGAGTCTGCATCAGTCTGATGTCCAGTTTAATAAGTGGCATCGAATTCACACCGGTGGTGAGGTACATGTCCCTGCTGAAGGGATCGGTCTCTGAGATTGCTTTGAAAGTAGATTACTCTTGATTCTTTTCAAATCGCATAAATCTTTCGCCTTTTACTAAAGATTTCCGTGGAAAGGATCAACAAGAGTTGAACTCAATTTTTTGATGCCCTGCTTGAAGTGGGGCTTTCTTGTTATGTATAACAAAAATATGTAGACTGTAGCTTATGTCCATATGGTGATTGTGGCATGGTAATGAGTTGATGATCTTTGGTGAGGTTGATATTTGTTCTTCTTCACAAGGAGGCAACCATGCCCAGTTCGAAGTTTGTACCATTTCATACGTCAGTGCAACCTGAAATGTGGCATCGTTAGTTATAGAGTATCAATGATTTGGGTTAGGACAAGATTAAAGTTGTGATCAAAGTATCACAGTGAAACAGTGTAAAGTTCACACTTGTCAACTCTGCTAAAGAGTCCGCATGACTTTGATCTCTGCTTCATTAAGTGGCATCGAATTTACACCGGTGGTCAGGTACATGTCCCTGCTGAAGGGATTGGCCTCTGAGATTACCTTGAAAGTAGATTACTCTTGATTCTTTTCAAATCGTACAAATCTTTCGCCTTTTACTAAAGATTTCCGTGGAAAGGATCAACAAGAGTTGAACTCAATTTTTTGATGCCCTGCTTGAAGTGGGGCTTTCTTGTTATGTATAACAAAAATATGTAGACTGTAGCTTATGTCCATATGGTGATTGTGGCATGGTAATGAGTTGATGATCTTTGGTGAGGTTGATATTTGTTCTTCTTCACAAGGAGGCAACCATGCCCAGTTCGAAGTTTGTACCATTTCATACGTCAGTGCAGCCTGAAATGTGGCATCGTTAGTTATAGAGTATCAATGATTTGGGTTAGGACAAGATTAAAGTTGTGATCAAAGTATCACAGTGAAACAGTGTAAAGTTCACGCTTGTCAACTCTGCTAAAGAGTCCGCATGACTTTGATCTCTGCTTCATTAAGTGGCATCGAATTCACACCGGTGGTCAGGTACATGTCCCTGCTGAAGGGATTGGCCTCTGAGATGACCTTGAAAGTAGATTACTCTTGATTCTTTTCAAATCGTACAAATCTTTCGCCTTTTACTAAAGATTTCCGTGGAAAGGATCAACAAGAGTTGAACTCAATTTTTTGATGCCCTGTGTCACTGCAGGGCTTTCTGATGTGTTTAAGGGAAACTTTCCAAGACAATACTGTCCTTCGCACAGTGGACAGGTGTGTAGTTCACTGCACGTCTTTGCGCACAGATCCGTTTGACTCATGCCGCTGCTGTGCAATCTTCCTCCTTTTGTTTATTCTTAATAATAATTGCACACATTACTTCTCTGCTGCACTAAAACTTAACAAAAATTAATGTTGTGATCAAAGTATCACAGTGTAAAGTTCACACTTACCAGCTCTGCTAACGAGTCTGCATCAGTCTGATGTCCAGTTTAATAAGTGGTGTCAACGGCACACCGGTGGTGAGGTACATGTCCCTGCTGAAGGGATCGGCCTCTGAGATTACTTTGAAAGTAGATTACTCTTGATTCTTTTCAAATCGTATAACTCTTTCGCCTTTTACTAAAGATTTCCGTGGAAAGGATCAACAAGAGTTGAACTCAATTTTTTGATGCCCTGCTTGAAGTGGGGCTTTCTTGTTATGTATAACAAAAATATGTAGACTGTAGCTTATGTCCATATGGTGATTGTGGCATGGTAATGAGTTGATGATCTTTGGTGAGGTTGATATTTGTTCTTCTTCACAAGGAGGCAACCATGCCCAGTTCGAAGTTTGTACCATTTCATACGTCAGTGCAACCTGAAACGTGGCATCGTTAGTTATAGAGTATCAATGATTTGGGTTAGGACAAGATTAAAGTTGTGATCAAAGTATCACAGTGAAACAGTGTAAAGTTCACACTTGTCAACTCTGCTAAAGAGTCCGCATGACTTTGATCTCTGCTTCATTAAGTGGCATCGAATTCACACCGGTGGTCAGGTACATGTCCCTGCTGAAGGGATTGGCCTCTGAGATTACCTTGAAAGTAGATTACTCTTGATTCTTTTCAAATCGTACAAATCTTTCGCCTTTTACTAAAGATTTCCGTGGAAAGGATCAACAAGAGTTGAACTCAATTTTTTGATGCCCTGTGTCACTGCAGGGCTTTCTGATGTGTTTAAGGGAAACTTTCCAAGACAATACTGTCCTTCGCACAGTGGACACGTGTGTAGTTCACTGCACGTCTTTGCGCACAGATCTGTTTGACTCATGCCGCTGCTGTGCAATCTTCCTCCTTTTGTTTATTCTTAATAATAATTGCACACATTACTTCTCTGCTGCACTAAAACTTAACAAAAATTAATGTTGTGATCAAAGTATCACAGTGTAAAGTTCACACTTACCAGCTCTGCTAACGAGTCTGCATCAGTCTGATGTCCAGTTTAATAAGTGGTGTCAACGGCACACCGGTGGTGAGGTACATGTCCCTGCTGAAGGGATCGGCCTCTGAGATTACTTTGAAAGTAGATTACTCTTGATTCTTTTCAAATCGTATAAATCTTTCGCCTTTTACTAAAGATTTCCGTGGAAAGGATCAACAAGAGTTGAACTCAATTTTTTGATGCCCCGCTTGAAGTGGGGCTTTCTTGTTATGTATAACAAAAATATGTAGACTGTAGCTTATGTCCATATGGTGATTGTGGCATGGTAATGAGTTGATGATCTTTGGTGAGGTTGATATTTGTTCTTCTTCACAAGGAGGCAACCATGCCCAGTTCGAAGTTTGTACCATTTCATACGTCAGTGCAGCCTGAAATGTGGCATCGTTAGTTATAGAGTATCAATGATTTGGGTTAGGACAAGATTAAAGTTGTGATCAAAGTATCACAGTGAAACAGTGTAAAGTTCACACTTGTCAACTCTGCTAAAGAGTCCGCATGACTTTGATCTCTGCTTCATTAAGTGGCATCGAATTCACACCGGTGGTCAGGTACATGTCCCTGCTGAAGGGATCGGCCTCTGAGATTACCTTGAAAGTAGATTACTCTTGATTCTTTTCAAATCGTACAAATCTTTCGCCTTTTACTAAAGATTTCCGTGGAAAGGATCAACAAGAGTTGAACTCAATTTTTTGATGCCCTGTGTCACTGCAGGGCTTTCTGATGTGTTTAAGGTAACTTTCCAAGACAATACTGTCCTTCGCACAGTGGACACGTGTGTAGTTCACTGCACGTCTTTGCGCACAGATCCGTTTGACACATGCCGCTGCTGCGCAATCTTCCTCCTTTTGTTTATTCTTAATAATAATTGCACACATTACTTCTCTGCTGCACTAAAACTTAACATAAATTAATGTTGTGATCAAAGTATCACAGTGTAAAGTTCACACTTATCAGCTCTGCTAACGAGTCTGCATCAGTCTGATGTCCAGTTTAATAAGTGGTGTCAACGGCACACCGGTGGTGAGGTACATGTCCCTGCTGAAGGGATCGGCCTCTGAGATTACTTTGAAAGTAGATTACTCTTGATTCTTTTCAAATCGTATAAATCTTTCGCCTTTTACTAAAGATTTCCGTGGAAAGGATCAACAAGAGTTGAACTCAATTTTTTGATGCCCTGCTTGAAGTGGGGCTTTCTTGTTATGTATAACAAAAATATGTAGACTGTAGCTTATGTCCATATGGTGATTGTGGCATGGTAATGAGTTGATGATCTTTGGTGAGGTTGATATTTGTTCTTCTTCACAAGGAGGCAACCATGCCCAGTTCGAAGTTTGTACCATTTCATACGTCAGTGCAACCTGAAATGTGGCATCGTTAGTTATAGAGTATCAATGATTTGGGTTAGGACAAGATTAAAGTTGTGATCAAAGTATCACAGTGAAACAGTGTAAAGTTCACACTTGTCAACTCTGCTAAAGAGTCCGCATGACTTTGATCTCTGCTTCATTAAGTGGCATCGAATTCACACCGGTGGTCAGGTACATGTCCCTGCTGAAGGGATTGGCCTCTGAGATTACCTTGAAAGTAGATTACTCTTGATTCTTTTCAAATCGTACAAATCTTTCGCCTTTTACTAAAGATTTCCGTGGAAAGGATCAACAAGAGTTGAACTCAATTTTTTGATGCCCTGTGTCACTGCAGGGCTTTCTGATGTGTTTAAGGTAACTTTCCAAGACAATACTGTCCTTCGCACAGTGGACACGTGTGTAGTTCACTGCACGTCTTTGCGCACAGATCCGTTTGACACATGCCGCTGCTGCGCAATCTTCCTCCTTTTGTTTATTCTTAATAATAATTGCACACATTACTTCTCTGCTGCACTAAAACTTAACAAAAATTAATGTTGTGATCAAAGTATCACAGTGTAAAGTTCACACTTACCAGCTCTGCTAACGAGTCTGCATCAGTCTGATGTCCAGTTTAATAAGTGGTGTCAACGGCACACCGGTGGTGAGGTACATGTCCCTGCTGAAGGGATCGGCCTCTGAGATTACTTTGAAAGTAGATTACTCTTGATTCTTTTCAAATCGTATAAATCTTTCGCCTTTTACTAAAGATTTCCGTGGAAAGGATCAACAAGAGTTGAACTCAATTTTTTGATGCCCTGCTTGAAGTGGGGCTTTCTTGTTATGTATAACAAAAATATGTAGACTGTAGCTTATGTCCATATGGTGATTGTGGCATGGTAATGAGTTGATGATCTTTGGTGAGGTTGATATTTGTTCTTCTTCACAAGGAGGCAACCATGCCCAGTTCGAAGTTTGTACCATTTCATACGTCAGTGCAACCTGAAATGTGGCATCGTTAGTTATAGAGTATCAATGATTTGGGTTAGGACAAGATTAAAGTTGTGATCAAAGTATCACAGTGAAACAGTGTAAAGTTCACACTTGTCAACTCTGCTAAAGAGTCCGCATGACTTTGATCTCTGCTTCATTAAGTGGCATCGAATTCACACCGGTGGTCAGGTACATGTCCCTGCTGAAGGGATTGGCCTCTGAGATGACCTTGAAAGTAGATTACTCTTGATTCTTTTCAAATCGTACAAATCTTTCGCCTTTTACTAAAGATTTCCGTGGAAAGGATCAACAAGAGTTGAACTCAATTTTTTGATGCCGTGTGTCACTGCAGGGCTTTCTGATGTGTTTAAGGGAAACTTTCCAAGACAATACTGTCCTTCGCACAGTGGACATGTGTGTAGTTCACTGCACGTCTTTGCGCACAGATCCGTTTGACTCATGCCGCTGCTGTGCAATCTTCCTCCTTTTGTTTATTCTTAATAATAATTGCACACATTACTTCTCTGCTGCACTAAAACTTAACAAAAATTAATGTTGTGATCAAAGTATCACAGTGTAAAGTTCACACTTACCAGCTCTGCTAACGAGTCTGCATCAGTCTGATGTCCAGTTTAATAAGTGGCATCGAATTCACACCGGTGGTGAGGTACATGTCCCTGCTGAAGGGATCGGCCTCTGAGATTACTTTGAAAGTAGATTACTCTTGATTCTTTTCAAATCGTATAAATCTTTCGCCTTTTATTAAAGATTTCCGTGGAAAGGATCAACAAGAGTTGAACTCAATTTTTTGATGCCCTGCTTGAAGTGGGGCTTTCTTGTTATGTATAACAAAAATATGTAGACTGTAGCTTATGTCCATATGGTGATTGTGGCATGGTAATGAGTTGATGATCTTTGGTGAGGTTGATATTTGTTCTTCTTCACAAGGAGGCAACCATGCCCAGTTCGAAGTTTGTACCATTTCATACGTCAGTGCAACCTGAAATGTGGCATCGTTAGTTATAGAGTATCAATGATTTGGGTTAGGACAAGATTAAAGTTGTGATCAAAGTATCACAGTGAAACAGTGTAAAGTTCACACTTGTCAACTCTGCTAAAGAGTCCGCATGACTTTGATCTCTGCTTCATTAAGTGGCATCGAATTCACACCGGTGGTCAGGTACATGTCCCTGCTGAAGGGATTGGCCTCTGAGATGACCTTGAAAGTAGATTACTCTTGATTCTTTTCAAATCGTACAAATCTTTCGCCTTTTACTAAAGATTTCCGTGGAAAGGATCAACAAGAGTTGAACTCAATTTTTTGATGCCCTGTGTCACTGCAGGGCTTTCTGATGTGTTTAAGGGAAACTTTCCAAGACAATACTGTCCTTCGCACAGTGGACACGTGTGTAGTTCACTGCACGTCTTTGCGCACAGATCCGTTTGACTCATGCCGCTGCTGTGCAATCTTCCTCCTTTTGTTTATTCTTAATAATAATTGCACACATTACTTCTCTGCTGCACTAAAACTTAACAAAAATTAATGTTGTGATCAAAGTATCACAGTGTAAAGTTCACACTTACCAGCTCTGCTAACGAGTCTGCATCAGTCTGATGTCCAGTTTAATAAGTGGCATCGAATTCACACCGGTGGTGAGGTACATGTCCCTGCTGAAGGGATCGGTCTCAGAGATTACCTTGAAAGTAGATTACTCTTGATTCTTTTCAAATCGTACAAATCTTTCGCCTTTTACTAAAGATTTCCGTGGAAAGGATCAACAAGAGTTGAACTAAATTTTTTGATGCCCTGTTTCACTGCAGGGCTTTCTGATGTGTTTAAGGTAACTTTCCAAGACAATACTGTCCTTCGCACAGTGGACACGTGCGTAGTTCACTGCACGTCTTTGCGCACAGATCCATTTGACACATGCCGCTGCTGTGCAATCTTCCTTCTTTTTTTTATTCTTAACCCTTTGATGCACAACATATGCACACCCCTTCTAATACACAACATGGGTCCAAAGTGACCCACATTCATTTTCTATGTGATTTCATGCTGGGTGAGTGTCTCTTTGCTGTATCTTTTGAAATCAATTAATTTTATGATTGAATATTCCAAGTATTCTTTTAATATCTTGTTTTTGAGTAATACAGGTCATTATTATCAATTTTCCTTTCTTATTTTATGAACAAAAATAAGTTTTTGTATTTTTACATCAAGTTTACGCACATGGTTCAAAAAGGACCCGTTTATCTAAGTATGATTTTAAATCAAATGACTTCATACTATAACAATAATTTGCCTTAAATAATCACTTTAGCAGTGGTTTGGGCCAAGCAATCATGCATTTAACGTTTTAAACATGTTTATTTGTCATTTTGTCACACATACACATACCACTGATGGCTATTGAACTGAACTGTATCTGTAGTGTAACTATCGTGATGTGGTGAATGTGACCAAACAGGTGTGCCTTAGGCTGGCCACAACAAAAGGCCACTCTGAAATGTGCAGTTTTGCTTTATGGGGGGGGGGGGGGTCTGGGGGGGTCAGAAAACCAGTCAGTATGTGGTGTGACCACCATTTGCCTTACGCAGTGCAACACATTTCCTTTGCATAGAGTTGATCAGGTTGTTGATTGTGGCCTGTGGAATGTTGGTCCACTTCTCTTCAATGGCTGTGCCAAGTTGCTGGATATTGGCAGGAACTGGAACATGCTGTCATAAACGTGAATCCAGAGCATCCCAAACATGTTCAATAGGTGACATGTCCGGTGAGTATGCGGGCCATGCAAGAACTGGGATGTTTTCAGCCTCCAGGAATTGTGTACAGATCCTTGCAACATGGGGCCGTGCATTATCGTGCTGCAGCACGAGGTGATGGTCGTGGATGAATGGTATAACAATGGGCCTCAGGATCTCGTCACGGTATCTCTGTGCATTCAAAATGCCATCAAGCAAACCGCTCACCCACACGACGCCACACACGCTGTCTGCCATCTGCCCTGAACAGTGAAAACCGGGATTCATCCATGAGAGCACCTCTCCAACGTGCCAGACGCCATCGAATGTGAGCATTTCCCCCCTCCTCCACTGTTTTGGCTGCCACTTGTTTTCAGGCCGACTTACCACATTAAAAGTGATCGGTAACTGTTTCCCAGCAGGTCTGGAGGTGGATGAGGCAAAAAAGAGGCAGTTTTGCGTCCGCTCCCAAAACGGCCATTTCCTTGACCCCGGGGTCAGCGTTTTTGGCCAATCCCCCCTCCTCCACTGTTTTGGCTGCCACTTGTTTTCTGGCCGACTTACCACATTAAAAGTGATCAGTAACTGTTTCCCAGCAGGTCTGGAGGTGGATGAGGCAAAAAAGAGGCAGTTTTGCGTCCGCTCCCAAAACGGCCATTTCCTTGACCCCGGGGTCAGCGTTTTTGGCCAATCCCCCCTCCTCCACTGTTTTGGCTGCCACTTGTTTTCTGGCCGACTTACCACATTAAAAGTGATCAGTAACTGTTTCCCAGCAGGTCTGGAGGTGGATGAGGCAAAAAAGAGGCAGTTTTGCGTCCGCTCCCAAAACGGCCATTTCCTTGACCCCGGGGTCAGCGTTTTTGGCCAATCCCCCCTCCTCCACTGTTTTGGCTGCCACTTGTTTTCTGGCCAACTTACCACATTAAAAGTGATCAGTAACTGTTTCCCAGCAGGTCTGGAGGTGGATGAGGCAAAAAAGAGGCAGTTTTGCGTCCGCTCCCAAAACGGCCATTTCCTTGACCCCGGGGTCAGCGTTTTTGGCCAATCCCCCCTCCTCCACTGTTTTGGCTGCCACTTGTTTTCTGGCCGACTTACCACATTAAAAGTGATCAGTAACTGTTTCCCAGCAGGTCTGGAGGTGGATGAGGCAAAAAAGAGGCAGTTTTGCGTCCGCTCCCAAAACGGCCATTTCCTTGACCCCGGGGTCAGCGTTTTTGGCCAATCCCCCCTCCTCCACTGTTTTGGCTGCCACTTGTTTTCTGGCCGACTTACCACATTAAAAGTGATCAGTAACTGTTTCCCAGCAGGTCTGGAGGTGGATGAGGCAAAAAAGAGGCAGTTTTGCGTCCGCTCCCAAAACGGCCATTTCCTTGACCCCGGGGTCAGCGTTTTTGGCCAATCCCCCCTCCTCCACTGTTTTGGCTGCCACTTGTTTTCTGGCCGACTTACCACATTAAAAGTGATCAGTAACTGTTTCCCAGCAGGTCTGGAGGTGGATGAGGCAAAAAAGAGGCAGTTTTGCGTCCGCTCCCAAAACGGCCATTTCCTTGACCCCGGGGTCAGCGTTTTTGGCCAATCCCCCCTCCTCCACTGTTTTGGCTGCCACTTGTTTTCTGGCCGACTTACCACATTAAAAGTGATCAGTAACTGTTTCCCAGCAAGTCTGGAGGTGGATGAGGCAAAAAAGAGGCAGTTTTGCGTCCGCTCCCAAAACGGCCATTTCCTTGACCCCGGGGTCAGCGTTTTTGGCCAATCCCCCCTCCTCCACTGTTTTGGCTGCCACTTGTTTTCAGGCCGACTTACCACATTAAAAGTGATCAGTAACTGTTTCCCAGCAGGTCTGGAGGTGGATGAGGCGAAAAAGAGGCAGTTTTGCGTCCGCTCCCAAAACGGCCATTTCCTTGACCCCAGGGTCAGCGTTTTTGGCCAATCCCCCCTCCTCCACTGTTTTGGCTGCCACTTGTTTTCTGGCCGACTTACCACATTAAAAGTGATCAGTAACTGTTTCCCAGCAGGTCTGGAGGTGGATGAGGCAAAAAAGAGGCAGTTTTGCGTCCGCTCCCAAAACGGCCATTTCCTTGACCCCGGGGTCAGCGTTTTTGGCCAATCCCCCCTCCTCCACTGTTTTGGCTGCCACTTGTTTTCTGGCCGACTTACCACATTAAAAGTGATCAGTAACTGTTTCCCAGCAGGTCTGGAGGTGGATGAGGCGAAAAAGAGGCAGTTTTGCGTCCGCTCCCAAAACGGCCATTTCCTTGACCCCGGGGTCAGCGTTTTTGGCCAATCCCCCCTCCTCCACTGTTTTGGCTGCCACTTGTTTTCAGGCCGACTTACCACATTAAAAGTGATCAGTAACTGTTTCCCAGCAGGTCTGGAGGTGGATGAGGCAAAAAAGAGGCAGTTTTGCGTCCGCTCCCAAAACGGCCATTTCCTTGACCCCGGGGTCAGCGTTTTTGGCCAATCCCCCCTCCTCCACTGTTTTGGCTGCCACTTGTTTTCTGGCCAACTTACCACATTAAAAGTGATCAGTAACTGTTTCCCAGCAGGTCTGGAGGTGGATGAGGCAAAAAAGAGGCAGTTTTGCGTCCGCTCCCAAAACGGCCATTTCCTTGACCCCGGGGTCAGCGTTTTTGGCCAATCCCCCCTCCTCCACTGTTTTGGCTGCCACTTGTTTTCTGGCCGACTTACCACATTAAAAGTGATCAGTAACTGTTTCCCAGCAGGTCTGGAGGTGGATGAGGCAAAAAAGAGGCAGTTTTGCGTCCGCTCCCAAAACGGCCATTTCCTTGACCCCGGGGTCAGCGTTTTTGGCCAATCCCCCCTCCTCCACTGTTTTGGCTGCCACTTGTTTTCTGGCCGACTTACCACATTAAAAGTGATCAGTAACTGTTTCCCAGCAGGTCTGGAGGTGGATGAGGCAAAAAAGAGGCAGTTTTGCGTCCGCTCCCAAAACGGCCATTTCCTTGACCCCGGGGTCAGCGTTTTTGGCCAATCCCCCCTCCTCCACTGTTTTGGCTGCCACTTGTTTTCTGGCCGACTTACCACATTAAAAGTGATCAGTAACTGTTTCCCAGCAGGTCTGGAGGTGGATGAGGCAAAAAAGAGGCAGTTTTGCGTCCGCTCCCAAAACGGCCATTTCCTTGACCCCGGGGTCAGCGTTTTTGGCCAATCCCCCCTCCTCCACTGTTTTGGCTGCCACTTGTTTTCTGGCCAACTTACCACATTAAAAGTGATCAGTAACTGTTTCCCAGCAGGTCTGGAGGTGGATGAGGCAAAAAAGAGGCAGTTTTGCGTCCGCTCCCAAAACGGCCATTTCCTTGACCCCGGGGTCAGCGTTTTTGGCCAATCCCCCCTCCTCCACTGTTTTGGCTGCCACTTGTTTTCTGGCCGACTTACCACATTAAAAGTGATCAGTAACTGTTTCCCAGCAGGTCTGGAGGTGGATGAGGCAAAAAAGAGGCAGTTTTGCGTCCGCTCCCAAAACGGCCATTTCCTTGACCCCGGGGTCAGCGTTTTTGGCCAATCCCCCCTCCTCCACTGTTTTGGCTGCCACTTGTTTTCTGGCCGACTTACCACATTAAAAGTGATCAGTAACTGTTTCCCAGCAGGTCTGGAGGTGGATGAGGCAAAAAAGAGGCAGTTTTGCGTCCGCTCCCAAAACGGCCATTTCCTTGACCCCGGGGTCAGCGTTTTTGGCCAATCCCCCCTCCTCCACTGTTTTGGCTGCCACTTGTTTTCTGGCCGACTTACCACATTAAAAGTGATCAGTAACTGTTTCCCAGCAGGTCTGGAGGTGGATGAGGCGAAAAAGAGGCAGTTTTGCGTCCGCTCTCCCAAAACGGCCATTTCCTTGACCCCGGGGTCAGCGTTTTTGGCCAATCCCCCCTCCTCCACTGTTTTGGCTGCCACTTGTTTTCTGGCCGACTTACCACATTAAAAGTGATCAGTAACTGTTTCCCAGCAGGTCTGGAGGTGGATGAGGCGAAAAAGAGGCAGTTTTGCGTCCGCTCCCAAAACGGCCATTTCCTTGACCCCGGGGTCAGCGTTTTTGGCCAATCCCCCCTCCTCCACTGTTTTGGCTGCCACTTGTTTTCAGGCCGACTTACCACATTAAAAGTGATCAGTAACTGTTTCCCAGCAGGTCTGGAGGTGGATGAGGCGAAAAAGAGGCAGTTTTGCGTCCGCTCCCAAAACGGCCATTTCCTTGACCCCGGGGTCAGCGTTTTTGGCCAATCCCCCCTCCTCCACTGTTTTGGCTGCCACTTGTTTTCTGGCCGACTTACCACATTAAAAGTGATCAGTAACTGTTTCCCAGCAGGTCTGGAGGTGGATGAGGCAAAAAAGAGGCAGTTTTGCGTCCGCTCCCAAAACGGCCATTTCCTTGACCCCGGGGTCAGCGTTTTTGGCCAATCCCCCCTCCTCCACTGTTTTGGCTGCCACTTGTTTTCTGGCCGACTTACCACATTAAAAGTGATCAGTAACTGTTTCCCAGCAGGTCTGGAGGTGGATGAGGCAAAAAAGAGGCAGATTTGCGTCCGCTCCCAAAACGGCCATTTCCTTGACCCCGGGGTCAGCGTTTTTGGCCAATCCCCCCTCCTCCACTGTTTTGGCTGCCACTTGTTTTCTGGCCGACTTACCACATTAAAAGTGATCAGTAACTGTTTCCCAGCAGGTCTGGAGGTGGATGAGGCGAAAAAGAGGCAGTTTTGCGTCCGCTCCCAAAACGGCCATTTCCTTGACCCCGGGGTCAGCGTTTTTGGCCAATCCCCCCTCCTCCACTGTTTTGGCTGCCACTTGTGTTCTGGCCGACTTACCACATTAAAAGTGATCAGTAACTGTTTCCCAGCAGGTCTGGAGGTGGATGAGGCGAAAAAGAGGCAGTTTTGCGTCCGCTCCCAAAACGGCCATTTCCTTGACCCCGGGGTCAGCGTTTTTGGCCAATCCCCCCTCCTCCACTGTTTTGGCTGCCACTTGTTTTCAGGCCGACTTACCACATTAAAAGTGATCGGTAACTGTTTCCCAGCAGGTCTGGAGGTGGATGAGGCAAAAAAGAGGCAGTTTTGCGTCCGCTCCCAAAACGGCCATTTCCTTGACCCCGGGGTCAGCGTTTTTGGCCAATCCCCCCTCCTCCACTGTTTTTGGCTGCCACTTGTTTTCTGGCCAACTTACCACATTAAAAGTGATCAGTAACTGTTTCCCAGCAGGTCTGGAGGTGGATGAGGCAAAAAAGAGGCAGTTTTGCGTCCGCTCCCAAAACGGCCATTTCCTTGACCCCGGGGTCAGCGTTTTTGGCCAATCCCCCCCTCCTCCACTGTTTTGGCTGCCACTTGTTTTCTGGCCGACTTACCACATTAAAAGTGATCAGTAACTGTTTCCCAGCAGGTCTGGAGGTGGATGAGGCAAAAAAGAGGCAGTTTTGCGTCCGCTCCCAAAACGGCCATTTCCTTGACCCCGGGGTCAGCGTTTTTGGCCAATCCCCCCTCCTCCACTGTTTTGGCTGCCACTTGTTTTCTGGCCGACTTACCACATTAAAAGTGATCAGTAACTGTTTCCCAGCAGGTCTGGAGGTGGATGAGGCAAAAAAGAGGCAGTTTTGCGTCCGCTCCCAAAACGGCCATTTCCTTGACCCCGGGGTCAGCGTTTTTGGCCAATCCCCCCTCCTCCACTGTTTTGGCTGCCACTTGTTTTCTGGCCGACTTACCACATTAAAAGTGATCAGTAACTGTTTCCCAGCAGGTCTGGAGGTGGATGAGGCGAAAAAGAGGCAGTTTTGCGTCCGCTCCCAAAACGGCCATTTCCTTGACCCCGGGGTCAGCGTTTTTGGCCAATCCCCCCTCCTCCACTGTTTTGGCTGCCACTTGTTTTCTGGCCGACTTACCACATTAAAAGTGATCAGTAACTGTTTCCCAGCAGGTCTGGAGGTGGATGAGGCGAAAAAGAGGCAGTTTTGCGTCCGCTCCCAAAACGGCCATTTCCTTGACCCCGGGGTCAGCGTTTTTGGCCAATCCCCCCTCCTCCACTGTTTTGGCTGCCACTTGTTTTCTGGCCGACTTACCACATTAAAAGTGATCAGTAACTGTTTTCCCAGCAGGTCTGGAGGTGGATGAGCGAAAAAAGAGGCAGTTTTGCGTCCGCTCCCAAAAACGGCCATTTCCTTGACCCCGGGGTCAGCGTTTTTGGCCAATCCCCCCTCCTCCACTGTTTTGGCTGCCACTTGTTTTCTGGCCGACTTACCACATTAAAAGTGATCAGTAACTGTTTTCCCAGCAGGTCTGGAGGTGGATGAGGCGAAAAAGAGGCAGTTTTGCGTCCGCTCCCAAAACGGCCATTTCCTTGACCCCAGGGGTCAGCGTTTTTGGCCAATCCCCCCTCCTCCACTGTTTTGGCTGCCACTTGTTTTCTGGCCGACTTACCACATTAAAAAGTGATCAGTAACTGTCCTTACCCAGCAGGTCTGGAGGTGGATGAGGCGAAAAAGAGGCAGTTTTAGCGTCCGCTCCCAAACGGCTCATTTCCTTGACCCCCGGGGTCAGCGTTTTTGGCCAATCCCCCCTCCTCACTGTTTTGGCTGCCACTTGTTTTCTGGCCGACTTACCACATTAAAAGTGATCAGTAACTGTTTCTCCAGCAGGTCTGGAGGTGGATGAGGCGAAAAAGAGGCAGTTTTGCGTCCGCTCCCAAAACGGCCATTTCCTTGACCCCGGGTCAGCGTTTTTGGCCAATCCCCCCTCACTCTCCACATCGTTTTGGCTGCCACTTGTTTTCTGGCCGACTTACCACATTAAAAGTGATCAGTAAACTGTTTCCATAATCACGTGC